>NC_061862.1:67235156-67880156 GCF_907164915.1 Impatiens glandulifera | reverse complement strand
TCTCAATTAATTTTTTTACTAAACAGTACTTTTGTTTACTAATTAAAAATTTCTTTTAAATCAAATATCAAACAAGCTTCAAATTATCCCTTTTAATTATGTATATAAGTGATATTGCTACAAATTTTAATCAATTTTCTTATACAAATATACACCCTTTTCTCTTTTCGTTGTTCAAATATGTATTGTTAGCTTTAGGCTTATTTTTATGTTTTTAAAGTGTGTTAATGAATTTTTATTAAAAAATAATAATAATATTATTCTAAAAATAAAATAAACTTGTTTTTCATGTTATATTATTATCTAGTTTTATTTGATTAGTATCATATAGAATTAGTTTTTTTTATATAAAAATGCATGTTTGTAAATAAAAATAAAAATGCATGTTTGTATCATAATTTGTCAATTTTTTTTTTTTTTATAAAAATGCATTTTGTATCATAATTTGTCAATTTTGTTTAAAAAGTATGATGACCTTAAGGTTGATGGAAGTATATTTGAAACTTTTATTAAAATAAAATGGTTATTTGAAACAATTTGGGTTAATTATTTAAATACATTTTATTTAATACTTACAAAACGTATAAATAAATAATTATATGACCAATTTAAATTATTGATGATAAAACAATAGGCTATTAGAAGAAAAAAATATATATATCACAGAACAATAATCTAGGTATTCATTTATTACATTTTATTAAACTAAAAGATAGGTAAATAATAGAAAAGTTTAAAATATTATTGAAGATTATAATAAACATATTTAAATAATTGTGTAGAGTTTAATATAGAGAGATAGAAAGTGATATTTGCTCTTACAAGTCTAGCTTTCTGAATTGTCAAATAAATTAAAATTTATATTTAGTAAATGATCCAAAATATTTAACAAAAATAAAACTAGCAATCATTTTTTTAGTAGTAATATTAAAATTTTATATATATTTGCTGCTATATAATTATTGTTCTCACAATTATAACGAAACAATTATTTTATAATGTTCCTATTTAATTAAACTCCATAAATATCTATTATTATTATTATTACTCTCATGTATTATGAATTGATAAATTATTTTTTTTAATCAAAGTTTATTCCTGCTCACTACATGCACACTTACATATTATAATTGTTTGCAAAAATATAACTGATAAATTTATAATTGACTATATTTCAATATATAGGTCATCTCAATTATGTTTTAGTAAGCATATTATAATATAATATTTTATTTTAATTTTAGAGTCTAAATCTTGATACAAAAGTAAGACAATGTTACAAATCTTAGGTAAAATATATAAAAAAATATTTATATACAAAATAATAAACGAAATCAACATCAATTTTTTTGAATAAACAAATATTATAAATGTGTTTTATGAATGCAGCAGTTCGACTAAGAGTATGGTTCCTCCAAATGGAAAGTTCTTTGCCTCGGGTCAGCGGATGGAACACGGTCAGTGCAGTAGACAGGGTAATATCACGAACTAACAAAGCGGAATGGATAGGGATAGCTCGCTTACTACCTTCTGGTCTCATCCAGCGTCGGTCTTCTAAACCGAAGGTATAGGTTCAAATCCTATTGGACGCAATTTAATTCCATATATGTTTATAGTTTTTTAAGATAATTGAAAAGGAAGAAATATCTTTATGCTACCGCATATGCTACCATGGATATCCCGTCGGCATGGGTGGACAAAGGAGTGTCTGATTATGTGAATGAATGGCGATGGAATGCACTTTTCAGTCTTCTTACAGAGCGCGGGAGGCCTTTGGTGGCAAGTGTCCCTGCGCCACGAGCATATGACGGAACTGATGCCCTTGAATGGGGAATGAGTAGCAACGGGCAGTTTTCGGTCCGGTCGGCCTATCAGTTCCTAAGTAGTAAACATCAAAAAGGGTCGACAATGGGGGCTGATATGGCGTATACGGCTCTTTCTTTGGTTGGCTGTGCAAGGGAGATTGTTGACTAACCACGAGCGAATGCGGCGTCATCTAACGGAATCGGACAGCTGTAAGATCTGTTTTAGCCAACCTGAAACTGTGCTACATGTGCTAAGAGATTGCCCAGTGGCTACACAAATATGAGGACAGCTTCTTCAACAATACTCATGCCTTTTTTTTTTTTTTTTTTTTTTTTTTTTTCCTAATGTAGTCTTAATTTCATCTCTCCTCCTTGTATGAATAAATCATATTTAATACAAAATTAACTTATATTATTTTGATATTTTATTCAATACCTATTGTAAAAAGTAAAATTAAATTATTCCATTAATATTCAAAATATTTCACTTATTTCAGGTCAATTTGAATTTTGATCAATAATAATATTTTGATTTATTTATACAAAACAAAGTAAGTTCAAATACAAATTATTCTCCCCACTTATAAAATTATATAAATCATTCTAAAAATAAATAATAATAAAAATTCATGTTGTATTAGTTTTATTTGTTTTTTTTATTTTTTTTTATAAAAAATGCATGTTTGTAAATAAATAAAAAATAAATGAAAATAAAATAAATAAAAAACTAAATATGATGTTTTTCAAAAATAAAATTATTTCAGTCACTATCCAAACCAAATCAAACAAGCCCTTATAATTGCCATGTACAAAAGAGCTCTTTTCATTGTCAAAGAACGCACATATATATTGGTCTTTGTATTTTTTATTTAGCAAAAAAATAATGTTGTATTAATATATTTTTGTTTACATTTATTACTTGCTTGCAATCACTTTCATAATACAAGTATTAGTATTAGATCCTTATAGTGATTGGTTGTATATTCTATATATGTTCTCACATGAATGAATGGGAAGAAAAATAAAACTAATATTTATATTTTTATAATCTTAAAAGTAATTTATTTTTCTGTAATATACATTGATAATTATTATTGTTATTATTTTTTAAATTTTTCGAAGATTCAAATTTATATTTGTTTTTCAATCAAAATTTAGTTGTTATCATTTTTTAAATTTTTCGAAGATTAAATTTGTTTTTCAATCAAAATTTAGTCTTTATAAGAAGTTGTCATGATACAAAATCTCAGTTAAATTTAAAACTATAAGATTTTGTTAGGATTTCAGTTATTTAAATAATATTGCTTAATATTAGATTATGAAAAATTAAATTTTTGATAAAAAAAATATTTAAAAATATATATAAGATATTTTAGTTAATTTATTTATATTTTAATTAATTTAATTAATATATGTGATAAGATTATGAATTATTTAAATAATTAGATAAATTATATATTGATATAATTTTTAACAAACCAAATTAAAATTAAAATATAATAAAATAAAATAAATGAAAAGTAATACAAACTAACTTGATTTAGTGTAATATTATTTTTCAAAATTATATTATACGGTGATTAAGGCAAATTGTGAACCATTGAAAGAAGGATAAATATTTGGAACTTCAGCTCCACTTAATTATTTTCATTCAATTTAAAATATTGATGATTATTATTTTTAGGTTTTTGTTTTGAAAAAGATTATTATCTGATGAAAATATATATTTTTAATTGGTTAAAATACTATATAGTCTATACATTTTATATTTGAATTAAAATTAAAATTTAAATGAAATGGAAATAAAATTATTTTAATTGATAAATTGAGTAATTAAATATTATAAAAATTAGATATTAAAAATAAAATAATTTAACTTTAAACAACCTCTTAAAGCTTGTTTGATCATGAATTTTTTTTGAAATTTTATTAATATTTTTTTAAAAACAATCTTATTGGATAAAAGAAATAGAAATAATTATATTAAAATATATAAAAAATATAAAATATAATACAAATATAAAAAGCTAAAAAGAAGAAAAACAAAACCAATATCAAACCATTTCCAAAATGATGCCTACCAAACAAAAGTTATATAATAGACCGTATTTCCTTGGTTTCTTTTTAATTGCATGTTTTGATATATATATATATATATATATATATTATTTTGTAGATGATTAAATATTTACTTATATCCATAAAAAAAAAATATGTGTTACCAAAAACAAATTATTTAATTAAAAATTAAAATCAATTAAACCCTAAATTAATGTCCAAATAAATTTGTGTAGCTTGATTTTAAAATTTATCATTAAATAATCCTTTTCTATTTAATTTTCGACTAAACTTTTTTATCTAGTTTAATCATATATCTCATATATAATAAAATAAATTATTTTGATTTTTTAATACAAATTTTTTTATAAACGAGTTTCATGCTAAAAAATATATTCATTTCCAAATATTTAATATGTTTTAATAGTCAAAAACATTAAATGTCATGCTGATATTTTTTTTTGTGTAGTGTTATATGTTAAATGAGAGAATTCGATTCAATTCTAAGTAGCGATATTCTGGTTTAGAAGTATATTATCTTTCAGTCTCTCTAACGGCTTTCAGCGCGGAATGTTAATATATTTTTGATTTAAAATTTTTACAACTAATTTCTTTTTCTTTTTTATAAATAAATATAATAAAAATAATTTATTTGAATATATATTATTATTAATATCTTGATATGATACAATATAATATAATAATGGATGTATATAAAGTTTTTTCTTATAATTCTCATTAAATATATATATATATTAGTTAAAAATGTTATCTTATTAATATATATAATAATAATAATAATAATAATAATAATAATAATAATAATAATAATAATAATAATAATAATAATAATAATAATGACACATCATTTTTTTATATTTTCTTGTCATTATTTATCCTGTTCTCTATCATTTTTCATATATATAAAATTTTAAAAAACTTTGATCATTATACATTTTTGAAACTTAATATTTATTTTTTAATTTTATTTTAAATACTATTTAAAAGTCGTCAAAATATAAATTATTTATATAATATTCTTATCTATTTTTTTTAGATTAAATATTATAATATCTATTTTTTTTTGTATAATATTATTTTTTAATAAATTAAACTTTTTACCCAATAAATTATTTTGAAATATATAATATTATAGAAATAAAAAAAATAATATATATATATATATATATATATATATTTGCTAATGGTACATGTGAATTTGAAATAATAAATAATGAAATACCTAAGTTATTACGCATATTTCACAAAAAAAATTTTTGAAGGAGCAGGGTAGTTTGAATTCATTCTATTTAAGTTGTTTTATTTCTTTCTTGACTTGCTCTATAAATTTTGCCCATGACGTTGAAATCCTAATTAATTTATTTTTATTTTAAAATACTCAAAAGACGCCTGATAAATTGTTTTTTAGAACAAAGTTTAATTTCATTCAAATATAAGATATTAACATTTTGATCACTTAAAATTGGGATTAAAAATTATATTATTTTATAATCAAATAGACTCAATATTATTGTTGAGTAATTTCTGAGCGAATTTAGTGGATATTTATACTCTATTTTGTTAAAAAGAAAGAAATCAACAAAATTATATATATATTTTTTCATATATCTATCTACATTATTCTTTTGTAAAAAAAATTGTAACAAAGAGATAATATATTAAAGGGTGTAGTTTTATATAAATAATTTTTGTATATATAAGTAAAGAATAATGATTTAGGGGCCGAAAATGGGGCTCCGATAGTAGAGCGAATCTACGTGGCATTGAGAGCGAATCTACGTGGCATTGACACGCTATAATGCTATGTTGTAATTTTTCAATTAAAAAATAAAAATTCAATTCAAACAAGCGTGCATTAATACTCTTAGCCTGCCCCTTTCTCTCACTAGCATTAATGCGCGACTCTTCGTCTGCCTTAGACTTAATCCCAATCAATCACTAACTACATTGTCTCTCTCACTACTCTCTCTTCTTGCTCCTGTCTAAAACCCTAGTCCTCGCCGTGAGTTCTTCTCTGTCTCGCCGTAGAAGTGCTCAACTCAAATCTCTTCTTATCGTCAGTTGTTCTCTGTCTCGCTATGGATGCCCATCGCCGTCTATTCTTTCTCCCGCCTCGCCTCCTATTGTATTCTCGCCGTACGTATTCTCCAATATCAAATCTCTTCTTGTTATCTATTATCTCGCCGCCTAACATCAACATCAATGTATTCTCCCACCGACAACATCCCCTCTACCGTCCCCCTTCCAACATTGTTCTATTCGATGGAAACCTCGACACCAACGTTGTAATGATCCCGAACACACGAAAGAGGAAGACCAACGGTGTTGACGATCAAGATTTTGGAAGGTAAATTATTATTTGCGTGTTAGTAGTTATATTTTGTAATAAGTAGTTATATGGAGCATAATAGATAAATATATGGAGCTTAATAAATAGTTATATGGAGCGTTCACCTTTGTCATTTTTTCAGTTCGAAGTTTTCAAAGAAAAGATTGCCGAAAAAAACGATTCCAACTTATACAATAAATTCCGACCGAGAAAGTGATCCACTCTCCGGTTAGAGTGAGGGCTCGAGGTAGGCCACCCACGAAACGAAAATTATCTACCGTAGAAAAAGTAATTGACAAGTTCAAACATTCAACAAATGTTAGTTTTGCCTCATTGACTCATTATATGTGCTAGTTGCTTCGTTATATTGAGTTCATTGCCTTGTTATATAGAACTCGTTGCCTAGTTACATTGAGTGTATTATTTTATTATATTTAGCTAATTGACTCGTTATATTATGCTTATTGTTTCGTTATATTGAGTATTGCCTCGTTATATAAAGTTCATTGTCTAGTTATATTGAGTGTATTACCTCGTTATATTGAGCTAATTGTCTCGTTAAATTTTGTTATAGAAAAAAATGTGGAATCTAGTACTTAAACTCTATATATCTACCACTTAAACATATAACTACCAATTACATATCCATATAAATATAAAATAATAGGTCAAGATAACTCACCAATTCAGCTTGATCGATGTCTTCACTTGTTATGCCGAATAACCTCCATTCATTTTCTATTGATTGATTGTAAATTTTATGATCATTTTTCGTGTATTGAGCTCAATATATTTGTGTATTAAGATCAATAAAAAGTGTATTGAGCTCAATATAACTGTGTATTCAGTTCAATATATTCGTGTATTAAGCTCAATATATCTGTGTATTGAGTTAAATATAAATGTGCATTGAGCTCAATATAAATGTGTATTGAGCTTAATATATCCTTATATTGAGCTTAATATAAAGGTGCATTGAGCTCAATATATCCGTGTATTGAGCTCAATATATCCGTGTATTGAACTCAATATATCTGTGTATTGAGCTCAATATAAAGTTCTATTGAGCTCAATATAAAGTTATATTGAACTCAATATACCGTGTATTGAACTCAATATAAAGGTGTATTGAGCTCAATATATTTGTGTATTGAGATCAATATAAAGATGTATTGAGCTCAATATAACAATGTCAATATAAAGTTGTATTAATTTGAAGATAAAGTGAGGATAACGATTAAAGATAACGATGAAAAAATAAAATATCAAAACATAGTAGTCATATGGAGTTACCTGAACAATGTCAATATAAAGTTGTATTGATCTGAAGATAAAGTGAGGATAACGATTAAAGATAACGATGAAAAACACAGTATCAAAACATAGTAGTCATATGGAGTTACCCGACCACCGTCGATATGGTTCTCCGGAGCAGCCACCGTCGAAATGTATTTATATCGAGTTATATCCTGGTCGCCGTCGATAAGGTTCTCCGGAAGAACCGAATCTATTCTATGGTTTACAAGAAATTGGTTGTCTGAGAGAGAATAGAGAAAAAAGAGAAAAGAGAAGATACAGCTTGGTAAGAGAGAAAAAAAAGAGAAAGTGGTTCCGTGCGTTTACATTTCTTTTTTATATAATTTTTTTTACAGCCTGGCAAAGCACACATGACAGTCACGGAGGATTCGCTGTATGGTCGGAGGCCCAGCATCGGCCTCCCTATCACTGCTCATAAGTAAATTTAGAGATATTTTTTTATTAAAAAGAAAAAGTGGTAAGACCTTAGTCCACCGGACCGGCCCAATATAACGGACGATGTTGTTTAATTTGCACATATATAATTAAGGCTTTTGATCCACGGGCCATGTATTTATGATCAAACATTTGTGATCAAGACATTTAAAATCAATTTTTTACTTAAAAAAATATTAGTTACATATTATTATTTATTTATTTAATTAAATATAAAGTCAATTTAGAAAATAATAATAAACTAAATTTGACAATAAAAATGTTATAATTATAAATTTTTTTGCTAAGTTTATTTATATGAGTAATTAATAATTTTATTTTAAATATATAATTATAAATTTATTTTATTTATGTAAAATTGTCTCATCGAAATAATTTATAAATTGTAAAATCTTAAGATGGTAATTTTGAAATAATAAGAGTTAAATAGAGATTTTAGTGGCATAAAATCAATTTATAATAGAGTTTATATATATATATATATATATATATATATATATATATATATATATATATATATATATATATATATAACATTAATAGTGATGTTATACAAGTTTTAATTCATGTTACTTATTGTAAAAAATCAAAGCGTTTATTTTAAAATTAAATTAATTGTAAACTAGTATAATTAATTAAATGTTTATTTTAAATCGTAAAAATTACTTAATTTTTTTTTTAATATTATTAGGTATTATGAGCCCTAGATATAGGTTAATCAATATATAAAAATGGTTCAAAAAAAGTAATAATTATAAAATGAATTAAATTTATTTATATAAAATCATAAAAATCAAAATAATTTATAAACTGGTAAACCTCAATAACATAAATTTAAATAGTTAGAATACCTTGTAATTTCGTACTTATTTAATAAAATAAATTAATAAAATACTACTAAAACATTTTTCTTCTTTCAAACTACCAATTTTGAATTCTCATAATTCAACAATATCTTTAGTAATTATTTTAATAATTTTTTATCTTGTTTTTTAAAAGCAATTTATTATTTGTAAGAAGTTAACCTTTATATTAATAACTCATTTTAATGCAGTGAGAATGAAACTTAACATTTTTAAATGTACATACAAAATTCTTTCTAATTGATCATCTATCTTATATAAATATAATAGTTTATTTTATTGTTTATTGGTTGGCATTTTTGAACGATGATATGTCTTGTCAAATGATTCCGATCTAAATTATTTGTGTAGAATAAAAAGATTTATTTCTTCTTTTTTTTCTTATTTTGATTTATTATTGTATTAGTTAAAAGAAGCCTATCTTAAATGAAAAAATAAAATAAGATCATTTCCTTATCCACCCACGGAAAGCTACTAGAAACTGAATCCTTACTAACTATCGACTTGAATGCATGGGGTAACCACTTTAATCTTTTTAGAAGAAAAAAAAGTATTTTAAAATTGATTTTCAAGACTCTTACACTAGTCACGTTTCTCTTTTACAATAAAGGCAGAATTCGATGAATTATGAAATAAGAGCATCTCAATTATACTTACAAAAAGGTCCCAATTATATATTCTCTATCAACTTTAATTTATAAGCAATGCTCCATTTTGAGAGGTTTATATTGTTACATTTTAATAAAATAAATTTAAATTTAATCCACCATTTTATCATGACTTTTACTTTCATTTACAATGTTTTTAAATGAGAATTGAATTCTTAATCTTTATTGTTTTAGAAACCACACCTATTATTGAGATGCTCTAATAGTGTATTACGATTAATTATATCAAACTCATCAATTTTTAATTATATTATCAAACATATTTTTATCTTTTTTAATATTTGTTAAAATAATTTTAAAACAACTAATTAAACTAAAATAAATAATATAATAACAATTTCAAATAATATTTTTGTTAAACAAAACGTAAAATTAAGTTAAGATATTTGTAACATTTATTTATTAAATAATATATTTTGAGTGCAACTCATAATTAATTCGGTTATTTTGATTAACCTATATCTAGGGCTAGAATAAGCCCGACAAGCCCTCGATGTAAGACAACTCACTCTATACTCTATAGAGCAGTCAATTTATTTTTAATAGTAAGATTTTAGTTAAATTTATTATATTTTTAAAAATAAAAATATTGAAATTTAGTGAGGTAAGATAACAACTTTGGTTATAAGTTCAAATCTTACTAAAATTAATTATATATATATAATTCTTTTGAGGATTTTTCATGAAATATCATTATTTTAATCTAATTTAGTTAACTCTCTCTGAATCAAATTATTTATTTTTAGACTCTTTTTTATTTTATTTTTTTAGTCTCGACACTAACTAAGTTATAAAAGAAATTATTATTTATTTGAATACTAATTCACTAAGGTAGTTTAAGTGACAAAAATGATTCATAAGAAATTAAAGGTGACGAAATCAATTCCTACTTAGAACAACTTAAATTGAAGTTGGAATCCTTAATATAAGGGTAATACAAGTTTTGAACATTAAAAAATATAAATAAATAAAAAATAAAATATATATTGGACACTCATAGTTTATATGAATTTCTCCTCATTTGGTCATATATATGTTCTATGCTTTCTCATTTGTTTGAAATGTAATTGATCCAATATTTGTTGATCCTTCTTCATTTGTTTGAAATGTAATTGACCAACTTTGTAACTAAATGTGATTTTTTTTTTCAAAATAAATACAGCATAACACACCACATTAAATTATCTACTCCTTAAATACCCTGGTAACCCTAAATCCCAGAAATAGTCGGCCAAATAGAGAAAAAAAATAGACAAAAGAGAATTAATAAGCTATTGATAGATAGATTATCAGTCTATGCCTCTAACCCTGTTTTGCATCTATTTAAATCATGACACTTTATTTCTACAATCTAAAGTTAATTTTCATACTAGGACAAAAGTAAGTAGATGCTGATTAGTTTTATAACAATGAAATGAAGTTAGCATAAACTTAATTATATATTAATTAGGATTAGTGGACTGTCTAGTTAGAGCTTGAAACATAAACTAGCAAAGCATAACACCCATTTTCTTTAACAAATGATTCAATCATAAAGAATAAAAAAATAGTAATTGGAAAGGCACAATAATGGATAAAGATGGTTCAGATTGCCCATTCTATCACAGTGAATAATAAATTAAAGAAGTAATTGCAAAGGCATAAGGTATAAAGATGTTATTATGTTTCTAATATCATAAAATGCTCTAAACTATAGAGAGGGCTATAAAAAAGAGAAATGATTAGGTGAGAGAATTTGGTGAGGGAATTTTGTGAGAGAATGACTTGGCATAATCTTATTCGCTAAAAAAATCAAATAATTTATCTCTTTTCTATCTTTCCTCCCACTCTTACATTTTCTAACCAATGAAGGTGATGTCAAGTCATTCCCTCACCAAATTCTCTCTCTATATCACTCCTCATAAAAAAAAATCAGTCAAAAGATTCAGGTATTGTTTGAAGTGGATTATTTTTAGATAACTTCCATCACTATTAACAATTTATACATTAATTCAAACAAGGTTATTTGAAAACAATCATGTGGTTATTCAAATAATCCCTATCAAACAAAACCTAACAAACTTTCCAAATTTCTTGTTGGATAGCCCACGATAAATATTTCTAAATGAAGCAATTTTGGTTATATTGATCCCTAAATAACCATACATTTCTACCAAACCCACTTGGATCAGAAATCCATGCATACTCAACCCCACAATCCAATATAGATGTGTTTGACAAATAATCTTTCTTAGATCTAAAGGTTTAGGCCAACATGCATTAAACTACTATGTTTGTCATGTTTGTCATTTAGTGTATCAACTTTCTCACATTACCTCAAATAAAGGCATAAAAAGAGGAAGAATACAAACAAACAAAAAAGTATTTCTAACTTAATAACAAAAGTGTGATATAATCCAATGATTCACATCACATAATTAGGCCTTGGTCTAAATTGTATGAAACATAAAAACCACCTCATGACAGATTATAAGGCCTCTATTTGTAACAAAGACATAATTATACACATGATTTTTATTTTCTTTCATTCTTTCTGTGACCCAGATTTATTCCTGGAGTGGTTGTTACACCCCATTACTCCCCTTTAAAATCAGAGCATTTATGTGGGTATAGTTGGGGATATTATTAATTTGATGAGCTAAATCACCTAGGATGAATTTTTCTTTAATCATATCTTTTCCCTAATATAAAATAAATAATTTAGTCATTATATAATAAATATCAAATTAATTTAGTGAGAAATTTTTATTTTAACTACCTTAAATATTGGCTCTTACCTTAAAGAATAAGAATCTCAGGTTCAATTCTTACTAAAAATGCTCTATTAAAATGAGTCATGTTAGTCACCTATCACTACCGGGATTAAACTTAAGTTCACAAAAAAAAGGCTCAATTACTCCTATATTTGGAGCTCGAACTTAAGCCAACCATATGATATCATATGATGCTCAAAATTTGAATTTTGTCATTTGAGGCTCAAATTTTAAGAATTTTAATCACCGGGGGTTTTTCTGCTAAATGGACTGTTTGCCAAGTAAGAAGGAAGAAGAAGTTATATACTTTTGTAAAAATGAATCAAATATCTAATACTAATTAGTAAGTGACAAAAAAATTTGTAAGTGTGTGCTTCAAATAACTTAAAATGTTAAAGTTCCAGCCTTAAATGAAGCAATTTAAAGTTTGAGTTTCGGATTATAAAAGTGACTCAAGTCCGAACCCAAATAATAGCTCAATCATTAAATAATTGTACACATAGAATCCATAACTTATTAAACTGTTACAGGTTAATTGAATAACAAACAATGCATAATATCAATTTATAATCCAACAACCAAACAAGAACTAAGGATTAAAATTAAAATAATCATGATATTTCAAGAACATGAAATCTTGCTCAACGGCTAGGACAACATAGTCTTTTAAAATTAAACTGGTTTTTTCAAGTTATATCCTATATTACAGTTGCTTTTCTACCTGAACTAATCTAACCCAAAATAAATTGCCTAAACCCTAAAAAAGTTGGACCATTTGGCAAGAAGGGTAAGACAAACCAAATCAGCATTCAGCAAGTAGGAAAACCAAATATTATGCATGTTATAATGTTACAGTTCTTATGGGTGTTGTCTATTTGGACTACTTTCTCTAAGAATACATTGATGTGATCAGACACAATGCAAGGAAACATAAAAATAAAAGGATGTTGACAAGACAAAGTCTTTGAACATTAAGCCATCTTGGATTGACGAAATGCTTATTGATTTATCTAAGGATAGAGACTGAAGCAAGTCATATTTATGAATATAATTATTCGTCGAATGCGTAAACAGCAAGCATGAATATGTAACTGCAAAAACCCTTTATTTATATGTCTTGTCTTCTAAATACTCTTCACATACTTACCCGCCTAGATGAACCTAGCTCTTATTTTTAGGCAAATTAGGATTCTAATTAGTAGAGGGAAATGCACAATGGCGGACCACCTACAAGGGGGGCCGGGCTCCCCCAACCAGGATAAAACTTTTAAGATATTTTATATATATGTTTACCAAATTAGGTTTTGTGAAATATATAATAGTGGTCAGTTGATCAGCCTCTGACATTTCTATTATAATAACTTCACACTTCTTTTTATAAAAAAATTTTATAATAATCTCACACTTCTTTTTATAAAAATTTTATTTTATACGAACATTATTTTCTAATATTTATAATAAACTAACACTTTCTTTTATAAAAAATAAAAAAACTAATTCATAATATATTATTCTAATTTCAATTATAATTTTATTAAAGTAATTATTATTAATATTTTATTTTATAAAAAAAAATATTTTCTAAGAAACAATATTTATAATAATACATAAATTTTAGTTAATATATAAATAAAATTTATTTATATAAGTTAAAATATAAAGAATTATATATAAAATAATGAAAATCATATAATATTATTATTTATTTTAAAACTACATTTATATTATAATTTATTTATATATATATTATTAATTTTAATATAATTAATAATACAAATTACTTATAAATATAAGGGTAAAATAACAATTTATATAAATATAAGGGTAAAATATTATTTTATATTTCTTAATTTTAAATTAGTTTTAAATTATTTCAACAAATAAATATATTTGTTAGATTTTATTTAGGGGCCTAAGGTTGTGACACATATTTATTTTTAATTAATTATTTTATGTAGGATATAGAATAATGAAGATGTTCTATAAACGAATTTGTACTTCTACATAACATGACCAGCATGAGTCTTCTCAATCAATTAATGAGCCTACTAACGAGTCTAATATTACTGATCAAATATACATGGTTAGAATATAGCATATCAAAAGATGCATCATTTTGTTTTTGGTGTTATCTTTTCAAGCCTTTAAATAGAGAAAACGTAAATGATACATTTATAGGAGATGGATACAAAAATTGGAAAAGGGCATTAGAAAGATTCAACCGTCATATGAGAACTTCAAATAGTTGTCATAATGAAGCTAGAGTTCAATTTGAATTATTTTAAGATCAAAGACATAACGTGAGAAACGTTTTACGTACACATGGTCGTGATATAGAAATAAATTACCGCACCGGTTTAACGACAATGTTTGATGTAACACGCTTTCTATTGAGGCAAGGATTACCTTTTCGAGGACATATGAGTCAAATAGTTCATCAAATAAAGTTAATTTTCTTGAATTGATTGATTGGTATAGTCAACGTAATAAAGATATTTTGTCTTCTTTTGTATCGACTCATGGACAAGAATAATTTAGTAATTGTGCTTGTTAGTATTTTTATGTAATTATCGAGTAGAATTTTAATTAAAAAATGCATTTATTTGATAGCCAAAAAAATGCTACGTTACTATGTATTTGGCCCCCGAGGAAATATTTCTGGGTCCGCCACTGGAAATGCATGAAGAATTAAAAGCCTTGGAGCTTAATGATATTCTGATAGTGACTCGACTACCTAAAGGAAAAGAAGGTGTGTGGGATTCAAATGGGTGTTTAAGACAAAACTAGTGAAAAATATTATAAGGCTAAATTATTGCAAGATGGATTCATGAAAAGAAGGGATTGATTACCATGATAGTGTAACATGTTATCGAGTGTAACATGTTATCGAGGGTGTATGGGAAGACCTTAGACTAGCATGCAGAGGATTATAGCCTTAGGTTATTATAATTGTAATCTAGGGTAGCCACACTTATGAAAGGAAATGAATGAATGTCTGTATTCCCAGTACCATATCTTTCTAAGCTTAGATCCCATCCTCTTCTCTGTAAACCCTATTTCTATTATCCATTTGGAGTATCAATATTATTAACTATAACATATAGCTATATATTCCTCTGTAGAAAAATTGATAATTATTTTTGCACAAGTTGTTGCTAAATCATGGTTTTACACCAATTTGACATCAATAATGATTTTCTTCATGGTAAGTTGGAAGAGGAAGATTTTTTCCTCCTAAAGGATACTCTAAAGTTGCTCATGGACAAGTATGCAAATTGATATAAAAGTCTATAAAAGCTTAAAGAAGCCTCCATGCAATGGAAACTTAGAATGTTATGACAAATTGAAGGAATTCTTTTAGGTACATCGGGAATAATCCTTTTCATGACTTATTTTTTACTTCTCATAACAATTTGAAATTCCAAGGCTTCTCTGATGTTGATTGGGCTAATTTCCTAGTTTTCAGAAGATCTCTTATTGGTTACTGTGTGTTTTTAGGCAATTTGCTCATCTACTGGAAGACTAAGAAACCAACTATTCTTTCAAGACCTACTGCGGAGACGAGTCCACGAGTTTAGTTGTAACTTCTTGATTTTCACATCCACTCAACTTTTCTTATTCTTGTACATTGTGCTAATAATACAACTATTTACATTTGCAGACCCTGACTTTCATGAAAGAATGATACAATATTGATATTGACTCTCATATAACACTCTAGACTATCCTCGTTTGTATTGTTTAATTTTCAAGATGTGCTTTGTAGATATTCATCAAGATCCCACCATGAGAGGATCTGAAGTTATGAAAAAATAAAAATGTAGACTACCAAACTTAGTTGTGGAAACAATCAATACCTAATTGATGCATTGTAGACAATCTTTGTTCATGGACAACTGGAGAGAAATAGTTTTCTAACTGTAAAAAGAAGATTCCTTCGATTATTAAATTCTTTGTAAATAGATATTCATTATGCAATTAGGAGCTTGGAACATTCCATGGTGCTTATAAAAAAATACAAGGTAGAGCAATAAATCTATCAGAATTTTTTTCCACAATACTCTCCCATTTCTATATCTCATTCATATATCTTACCTTTCTTTTGGACATTTATGTTATGCTTCCATTTAGACTGTTTTATTTTGGACCTTAAGTTTGTATTAAATGGGTGTGTTGGTTTCGCTCTGGACAATGTTGTATTTTGGGATTTGTATTGGGTACTTATTATAAATGTTTTTTTGGTTGAGCTTAAAGGACACTAAATAACACATAAATAAATGTAAAATTCTGTTTTACAGAAAGAAAAAAGTTCTTGATGCATGAAAAACAGAAATGATGTCCACATGGAAAAAAATGCCCCTAGTTGAGCAAGACTCTGTCCAACAAATGATACGAGGGATAAATCTTTAGTTGGCTATCTCTTTTTAATTTCTGAAAGCATAGTTTGATTGGCCTTTCTTCAACCTTTAAAACATTTGCATCATGTAAAGTCGGATTTGTGATAACAAGAAATGTTTCTCTTGCTAAACGCTCTTTTATAACTAAAATCATTCATCTTAAATTGATTAACAACTACCCAAAATACTAAATTGGCTCGAGTTATATCTATTGATTGGATCTTGTGAGTAGTCATATTTTCAGTCTCTATCTTATTTTTGCTGTCTATACCAGAACAAAGAACATTGAAGACCTAGAACAGTGTAATCCAAGCACTAAAATCACAACAAGCATGTTACTACTCTCATAACATCTTAAATTGAATATCCATGTCAGATTATGTTCATTATTAAAAACAGGGAAATAAGCTCTTCTGAATAAGTAACACAAGAATAGAGGGAAGTGTGTGATCTTACCTCCAATCCCTACCACAACAGATTGCTTGCTCCTTTCTTTGATCTATGTGAATTGTGTTTAGTCTTCTAGTAATGGAGAAAAATATCTGCATCAAATATAACTGAGGTAATTGTGATCACATCATATCATCCATGTCTTGACCTAATTGTGAATAAATTTAATCAAACCGTTCGTATTTCCAGCATACCTTGTAATTCCGTTCACTAAATTACATCCACGGCCAAATCTCGAGTTTGATTAGTGATAAGACAGACTACCTTGACAAGCGCACGATAAATCGGCTCCTTATATCTACAATACAATACAATACAATAGTAGTAGCGCCTTAAAGAAAATCCGCACAGGGAAATTATAGGAACAAACCCTAGATCAGAAAAAGACGTCGTTATATTCTGCTGCCATATTCTTCACGTTATATTATCTTTCAGTTTCTAACGGCTCTGAGCATGTTAATATATACTTACATTCAATTTTGTTTAACATGGTTCACATTTTAACTTTTTAATTTAAAAAAAAAAAAATTATCAGTTTAAAACGTTGTTAATCGGATAATAAAAGATAAAAATATTAGAAAATATTTTTTTTTTTTTAATTTACATTATTATATTTTTGAACTTTGGTCTTTAGACATTTTTTAAGCTTAATATGTATTTTTTAATTTTTATTAAAAATACTATTTAAAAAATCCGCGAAGCAATGATTACGCGAAGTGAACTGATTACGCGAATGGTTACGCGAACGGCTAACTGTTACGCGAAGAAAAATCAGGGGTATTTTCGTCCGGAAGACTCATTTGGGCAATGTTTTATGGTTTTGGTCATTTAAGGAATTTCAAGGATTATGAACTTATTTAAGCCAATTTCCCTTAAAAATTGTCAAAATAAAAATTATTTATATAATATTATTATCTATTTTTTAGATTAAATATTATAATATGTAGATTATAGTATTTTTTTTGTTTTGTATAAATATTTATTTTTTGAATAATGACCGGTTGGGTATTTTAAGTGCTATTTTTTAAATATATTTTTGTGTTGTTTAAAATAAATTTAAATATATAATATATATTTTTTTAAATGTTCTATATTTAAAAATGATAAAAATTTATAAACAACATAAATAATAAAAAAAAGAATACTATAAAACAACTTATCAAGATACTTTATAGATTATTTTGAAATATATAATATTATAGCAAGAAAAATTATTAAAAAAAAATTTTTTTTTTTCTAATGGTACTTGTGAAATTTAAAAATAAAAAAAATAATAAATAATAAAATACCTATGTTAATAGGCATATTTCACAAAATTTCTTGAGCAAGGTAGTGTGAATTCATTTTATTGAAGTTGTTTTTATTTCTTTCTTGATTTGATCTATAATTTTTGCACTTTCCTTGAAATCCAAATTAATTTATTTTAATTTTAAAATACTCAAAAAGAATTGGGTGAGTCACGACTGATAAATTATTTTTGAGAACAGAGTTTAATTTCATACAAATTTGGATTAAAAAATTATATTATTTTATAATCAAATAGACTCAATATAATTCTTTAGTAATTTTTCAGCGATTTTAGTGGATATTTTACTCTATTTTTTAAAAAGAAAAAAATCAACAAAATCAAATAAAATTTTCATATATCTATCTACATTATTCTTTTGTAAAAAAAATGTAACTAAGAGAAAATATATTAAAGAGTGTTAGTTTTTATATAAATAATTCTGATTTTAAAATATATTTTTGTATATTTAGAGAGTATTTATTTTATTTTAAAAAAAAAAGTCAAGACTTTAGTCCACCGGCCCAATATAACGGGCCGATATTGTTTAATTTGCACATTAGGCTTTGATCCACAGGCCATGTACTGGGCTATATTCAAACACAGTTAAAATCGATTTTTTACTAAAAATTGTAAAAAACATTTTAAAATATATTAGTTATATATTATTATTTATTTATATAATTAAATATAAAATTAATTTATAAAATAAGAATAAACTAAATTTGACAATAAAAAAAATTATAATTATAAAATTAATTACCCTAAGTTTATTTATATGAATAAACAATAATTTTATTTTTAAATATATAATTATAAATTCATTTTATTTATGTAAATTTGACAAATCAAAATAATTTATAAACTAGTAAAATATTAAAGATAAATTTGAAATAATAAGAGTTAGATCTAGAATTTAATTATGTTGTAATTGCCATAAAATTAATTTTTAATAGACTTTTTTATATAACATTCATAGTAATGTTATAAAAGTTTTAATTCATGTTAAAGTAAAAATCAAAGAATTTATTTTAAATAGTAAATATTAATTTAAAAAGTATATATTATTAAGTATAAAATTAATAGAATCAATATATACAAATGGTTCTAAAAAAAATAATTATAAAATTAATTAAATTTATTTATATAAAATCATAAAATTCAAAATAATTTATAAACCGGTAAACCTTAATAACATAAATTTAATTTGATTATAGTTTAATTAATTTAAAATTTTATATAAATTTAAATAGTTAGAATACCTTATAATCTCGTATTTATTTCATAAAATAAATTAATAAAATACTATGCAATTTTTTTTTCTTCTTTCAAACGGTAGAGAATTTCCCTCATAATTAATCAAAGAAATGAAAATTCTAACAGCAAAAAATAAAAAAAACAACACAAGATTTAATATCAAAGTTCAACCCCAAAATGGTCTACGTCTCCGTTAAGCTCGGTTAGAAACTCGATTCCACTATCACAATCAAAACGTTTTAGTTACAGCTCGTTCTTTATATATATCACTCACACATATGAAATCTCTCACTATCTTGTGTGGATTACTCATCTGTATATATAAATAATTTGTCCTAACTAACTTAACAAACTTAAGCTTTGGACACTTTATTTAATTGGTCATATTTAATTGGACCTGACCCATCAACTCAATATCAACAATCTCCACCTTGGGTTGAAGGGTCGTTCTCGTTCTAGTGAAATTGAATATGTTCATCACTTCATTGTTCGAAGCCTTCATTGCACTACATCTCTTGAACTCTAAGCAAATCCAAACAATGTCTGAATTTACTTAGAGGTAGTACCTTGGTTCCAACATCTGCTGGGTTATTTTCTGTTCCAACCTTGCTGATTGAAACCACCCTTTGTGCTATCTTCTCTCGAATGAAATGGTGTTTGATATCCACATGTTTAGTTCTGTCATGAAACACGGGATTCTTGCACAAGTGTAGAACACTTTGGCTATCTGTGAACACTGTTGCAAGTCCTTTCCCTGAATCCACATTGCTTCCTTTATAGCTTCAGTTGCTGCGATATATTCGGCTTATATTGTTGATAAAGCCACTACAGATTGCAACTGACTCTTCCAACTGATACAGTTACCATTCACCAAAAAATAGAAAGCTGAAGTTGGTTTCCTTGAGTCTTTATCTCCTGCATAGTCTGAGTCCACGTAACTAATTACACTAACCTCTGCTCCACTTCTTTTCTTGTAACATATCCCCACATTAGTAATTGAGGCTATGTATCTCAGTTACCACTTCATTGCGAGTGAATGTTCACGGCATAGACTCTCCATAAACCTGCTCAAGACACTAATGGCATGTGTCAAGTCTGGCCTGGTATAGACCATTGAGTACATCACAGACCCAACTGCACTTGAATACAAAATATTTTCCATGTAAGTCTGATCTGACCTGGTTTTGCCGAGTTCATAGAGGATATCAGATACTGATTCGTGATCGGCAACTTTGTTGGCTTGGCTCCACGAATTTCGAACTTATCAATCACCTTCTCGAGATAGCCTTGCTAGCTGAGAGTCTTTACACCATTCTTTTTGTCTCTGTTAATTCTTATCCAAAGAATCTTAGTAGTTTTTCCTAAGTCCTTCATATCGATCTCGGAACTTAGAACAAACTTCAACTTCTTCACACTTGAAGCTTCTTTTCTAATTAGTAGCATATCATCTACATATAGTAGAAGATAATCAACTTCAAGTATATTCTTCCCTCTGAAGTATAAACAAGTATCATAATTGCTCCTCATAAAGCCTTGTTGAGTAATAAATGCATCAAACTGTAGGTACCATTGCCTTGGTGATTGTTTGAGTCCATACAACGACTTCCTAAGCAAACAAACCATGTTCTTCTCTTGTTGAACTTTTAACCCTTTTGAATGCTCTATGTAGATGGTTTCCTCTAAATTTCCATGAAAAACGCAGTCTTAACATCCATTTGTTCTAACTCAAGATCGAACTGAGTTACCAGCGAGAGAATGATCCGAATGGTTTTGTACTTAACAACTGGTGAGAATATCTCATTATAGTTCACTCCTTCCTTTTGAGAAAACCTTTTAACAACTAATCTTTCTTTGTACTTGACCCCCTCCTAAATCGAAATACCTTCCTTGATCTTATAGATCCATTTGTACTTGATTACAGATTACTTGACAGGCCTCGAAACAATCTCTCAAGTTGAATTCTTATAAAGAGAATTCATTTCTTCCTTCATAGCTTCCATCCACTTGGATCTATCACTAGAACTTAAAGCCTCTTTGAAAAATCTTTCGGCTTAGTTTTGTCTAACTCAGCTACTGTCATAAATGCATATGCCAACATATCAGTATAAGCTGAGAACCCATACCTCTAGATGGGTTTTGGTTGCCTCATTTCCCTGTCCCTTGCGAGTTGACAACTAACTTCCAACTGAGTTGTAAATTCCTCATTTTGTGTGCCACAACAGGTTTAACATATGTACCAGTAAACTCCTCTTGATTATCAACAACCATTTTAATGTCTTGATCTGAAACCAATGGCTCCACCCGACCATGATCCCATGCATTACTCTCATCTTGACCAATCCCCTACTCACTTTTACCTGAGTCACCTTGATTAGTTTTAGATTGATTATGAAAGAGACACACAAACTCCTCTTCATTGAATATTACGTCTCTACTAATTATGGTTTTAAAACCACCATACTATCTCAACCATAGCCTATAACCTTTCACTCCATGAGGATAACCAAGGAACACACACTTCACACTTATTGGCTCTAACTTGTCTTCTTTTTGATGAGTAAAGGTTGTGCATCCAAATGGTCTAAGATGAGACAGATCCGAAGGCTTACCAGTCCACATTTCTTCAGAATTTTTGAACTCAATTGTTGTCGATGGACATCGATTCACCAAATATGCTTCTGTCATTACAGCTTCACCCTAGAAGGACTTGGACAAACCTGCCCCGAAAAGCATGCATCGAGACTTATCTATCAAAGTTCGATTCATGCGCTCAGCAACTCCGTTTTGCTGGGGTGTGGATCGAACTGTTCTATGTCTTTGAACCCCTAGCTCACGATAGACTATCAAACACTTCGTTGCAAAACTCTAACCCATTATCTATTCTCATGATTTTTAATTTTTTATTTGTCAGATTCTCAACCAAAGTCTGCCAAATTTTGAACTTCTCAAATGTATCACTTTTGTGTTTCAGAAGATAAACTAATACTTTACGAGAATAATCATCTATGATTGACAAGAAGTACGAGTTACCTCCATGCATCGATGTTTTCTCAGGACCCCATAAGTCTGAATGGACATACTCTAACACGCCCTTGGACTTATGAATCCCAGTCTTAAATTTGTGTTGATGTTGCTTGCCTAACACACAATGCTCACAAAAGTTTAAACCTTTGACTCTATCTGAGCCTAATATATTTTTGTCACTAAAAATCCGCAAACCCTTTTCATTGATGTGACCGAGCCTCCGATACCACATCGTGGCCTTCTTCTCTTCATCTAAAACTACCAATGCAGACTGTCTCGACACAGTTTCACCAATCAGTTTATACAAACCTTATTGTTTGATACCTTGCATCATTAACCTTTTTTTCTTCATTATCTTCATCTTTCCTGACACTATCTGATTTGTGTATCCCAAGTCATCAAGAATAATGAGAGAGACGATGTTTCGTGACAGCTGAGGCACGAACCTGACTTGTTTCAAAAACCTCACAACACCATCGAACATTTTTATTCTTACATCTCCAATTCCTTCCACTTGACATGCATTGCTATTTCCCATCAACACCTTGCAACCACTCAGTTTCTGAAAATTAGAGATCCAATCTTTTATGTACGTCATGTGGAAAGTACAACCGGAATCAAGAACCCAGTCCCTTTTAGCATCTTCCATTGACGCCATTAAGACCTCTCCATTATCATAGTCATCACCATAATTCGTAGATTCTTTAGTCTCCACTTGTTTTTTCTTGTTATCTTTCAGCCAACTATAGTAGTGGTTTCGAAGAGGACCAACCTTTCCACAATGGTAGCATTTTCTTGTTTCCGTAGATTCCGATTGTGATGTTTTACTTTTATTATCTTTCGATTTGTTGTTGGTGCGAGGTTGCCCTTTGTAGAAGTTTTTCCCTTTGGCCATGTAATTCTCGCTATTCGAACTCACTTTCTTTTCTGTCCTTAATTCCAACTCTCTCGACTTCAATGTCGAAATCACCTCTTCAAGAGTGATAGTTGTTCGTCCATATTTGATCGCATTACGGACTTCCTTGTAGGATTCGGTAAGAGAGTTGGGGATGATTATTGTTTGGTTTTCATTGCTCATTTCTTCGTTCTCACCTGAGTTTGCCAACTCGATATTGAGTTTCAAGAACTCATCAAGATTTTGAGTAAGAGTCTTTTTTGGATTCATATTGTAACTAAACAGTCTTTCCTTTAAGTAAATCTTGTTGATCAGAGATTTGAATTGGAACAACTCGTCTAAGAGCCTCCACATCGTTGTTGGAGTCTTCTCATTGTCTATCAACCGGATTATAGAATTTGAGAGATGAAAAATGATAGTGCCAATCGTTGTCTCTATCATCTCGATCTTTTGATCTTTACCCATCTCTGATGGCCACGAGACTGGTTCTTCTAGAGTTCGCAGAAGATGCTGTTGTGCCAAGAGAGCCCTGATTTTCCGCTGCCAAATGCGAAAATCTCCATTGCCATCGAACTTGTCAATGTCAGTCTTAATGCTTGAGATGGACTGCCACTAGAATTCCCAAGATGCCGATTTCTGTGTTGATCTCATTTTCTTGAATAATGTTGAACCTTGTCAACTTTGTCTCTACCTGCGCCTAAGCCGAAATCTTCCTTATCCGTATCACTAACCAGCATTAAAATCCTTTCCAAGATTCCTCAAAATTCTTTAAGATTGATTTTAATCTTGTCCAAACCGAGCTCTGATACCACTATAGAGAATTTCCCTCCTAATCAATCAAAGAACTGAGAAATATAACAGCAATTAGAAAAGGGATAAATGATAAATTTAGGGTTGTAGTTGCAGAGTTTTGTCAAATTTAAGACTCTCCTAATTTTTTATCATTTAAAGAACTCTATTTACATTATTTAGTTATATTTAGGACTACCACTAAATCCGTTAAATTATTTAACGTTGTTGACACATATCATTTACTTTTTATTATATTTTATTACATCAAACAAATTGAACCTAATTTATTTGTTATTATTAAACAAACAACTTAACAGGCCGGAGGCTTCCTTTCTTTATCATTAGACCAAAGAAGGGCAGTCACAGCGGTGAACTCAGTGGTAGTTATTCGCTGGTGGAACTAGGGATCCTTGGAGATGTTAATGAGGATGTTGATTTTGAGGGCCCTAACTACGAAGATCATGAAGATACCGCCGCCGTGGAGACTCGATGATGAAGACGAATTAGTGAAAGAGAAGAAACAAGTGGATCTATTAGGACTAAAAGTAAAGTAAAATCTACACTAGATTCAAATAAACCTCTTTGATTTGATCATGTACAGTAAATATAGAACTAGTTAATTGATATTCCTGAAATGTTAATTATCCTTATCTTAAAACAATATAAGATTGATCTATTCAATTTCATTTTTTCATATCTCTGAGTTTAATCGGATTTTGATATCAATCGTTAATCGTAAGTTAAACAAATCTATTAACTCCGCTCGTGGCATTATCGTGAGTTAAACAAATCTCAAGGCAGAGCTCTCTTTATTTTTATATATATACCAGTTGAGTATTAGCACAGAACAAACCAGTCTACTCGTTTATCTGTAAAAGCAACACAAGTTCCCTCTTCCCAGTTCCAATTCGCTTTGCTGAATAATAAAACTTTCGGTAGAGAAATCCACCTCTTCTCTGTTGGCATCCTCGGCTGCTGCTTTTAACTTAAACATTCAACAATGATGCCCGAGACGACAGTAATGGTATGCATTCACAGTCCAATCACTTTGAATAATTCTAGTGCAACTCGTCTTCTTATGGGCTATGGGAGAAAGAGAGGAGATTAAAATTTCATTGAAGAAATTTGATTCCGTGAAAGAAGAGCGATTTGGAGATTGGAGGAGTCTCCGGCCGGTTAGTTGTTTGTTTAATAATAATAAATAAATTAACTTATGTTTGTTTGATGTAATAAAATATAATAAAAAAATAAATGAGATGTGTAAACAACGTTAAATAATTTAACGGATTTAGTGGTAATCTTAAATATAACTAAATAATGTAAAGAGAGTTCTTTAAATGATAAAAAATTAGGAGAGTCTTAAATTTGACAAAACCCTGCAACTACAATCCTAAATTTTATCATTTATCCCAATTAGAAAAACAACACAAGATTTGATATCGGAGTTTGACCCAAAAATGGTCTACGTCTCCGTCGAGCTCTATTAGAAACTCGATTTCACTATCACAATCAAAACGTTTCAGTTACACATCGTTCTTTATATATATCACTCACACATATGAAATCTCTCACTATCTTGTGTGAATTACTCATCTATATATATAAACAACTTGCCTTGGACACTTTCTTTAATTGGACATATTTAATTGGGTCTGACCCATCAACTCAATATCAACACAAATTACCAATTTTGAAGTCTCATATTTCAACAATATCTTTAATAATTTTTTAATAGTTTTTTATTTTATTTTTTTAAACCAATTTATTATTTGTAAGAAGTTTACCTAAGTTATAGTATACCTTTAGGCTGCGTTTGGTACGAGGTACAACATGTTAGGTATAAACTATAAAAGAGTATAATTTATATAGACTATTATTGTTTGGTTGGAAGTACAGGACATTATATAAATTATATAGGTTTATAATATTTTGTTTGGTAGATAATATAAAATTTAAGTATAAGAATAATTTTTTTTTTGTTTTTTTGTTAATTATGTTTTTAATATTATTTTTAACTAACCTTTTTGATATTTTAATATTATATAAAATTTATTATAATTACTTTAAATATTAAAAATATTATATCAAATAAATAAATAATAATTTAATTACTTTATTATTTTAAATTAATAATAATATATAAAAAAAATATTTAGTATTATTTCATAATTTTTTTTGAAATATGAATGATAATATATATTTTTTTAAATGATTGAATTAACAAATAATAATTATAATTAATAATTATAAACGTTTAATTTTTTTTTTTGTAAAAATAAATAAAAATAAAAATTATTTAAAATTTTAAATATTAAAATTGATAAAATAAGTTTATTTAAAAAAAATATTAAAATTGATAAAATAAGTTTATTTAAAAATATAATATAAAATTAAATTAAAAATAATAAAAGTTTAATAATTAAAACTTTAATGAAAAATTAATAAAACAAATTAATGTTAATATTAAAAAAATAGGATTAAAAAATATTAAAAATAAATTACAATTTTAATACCTTCTTGTAACTCTGGTTTGAATAGGTACTATATTATACCTATTTGAAGGTATAACTTATACCTAAATATCACTTTATATATAAATTCAAACTAACCAAACAAGTATTATAATGTACTGTATATACACTAATACTATATATACAGTCTTATACTTTGTACCAAACATAGCCTTATAATAATGACCCATTTCAATGCAGTGAGAATGAAAATTAACATTTTTAAATGTACATACAAAATTCTTTCTAATTAATCTATCTTATATAAATATAATAGTTTATTTTATTGTTTATTCTTTATTACGTTGGTTGGCATTTTTGAAGGATGATATGTCTTGTCAAATGATTCCGATCTAAATTATTTGTGTAGAATAGAAAGATTTATTTCTTTTTTTTTCTTATTTTGATTTATTATTGTATTAGTTAAAAGAAGCATCTTAAATGAAAAAACAAAATAAGATCCTTTCCTTATCCACCCACCGAAAGCTACTAGAAACTGAATCTTTACTAACTTTCGACTTGAATCAATGCATGGGTATTTGGGTAACCACTTTAATTAATATTTTTAGAAGAAAAAAAAAGTACTTTAAACTTGATTTTTAAGACTCTTACACTAGTCACGTTTCTCTTTTACAATAAAGGCATAATTCGATAAATTATGAAATAAGAGCATCTCAATTATACTTACAAAAAGGTCCCAATTATATATTCTCTATCAACTTTAATTTATAAGCAATGGTCCATTTTGAGAGGTTCATAATAGATATTGTTAAACTTTTTCTGAATAAATTTAAATTTAACCCACAATTATATCGATCATCACTTCTACTTTCATTTAAATGTTTTAAGTAAGAATAAACCTTTAAGAATTATTCGTATCATTGAACTAATTTAATGATATATTACGTTAATTATATTAAAGAAAGAGTTAAAGATCTATTTTTAATTATATACCAGGCATATTGAATGTATCAAAATAATGATTATCTAAGTATTTGAATTGTATATATCTAATCATTTATCCCCTTTTTATATTTTTCAAAATGATTTTATAACAACTAATTAAACCAAATTAAATAATATAATAACAATTTTAAATAATATTTGTATTAAACAAGAATGAAAAACCAAGTTAAGATATATTTATGAAATTTATTTGTTAAATAATATATTTTTGAGTGTGGATCATAATTAATTCGATTGACCTTCTAGGGCGGGTCTGGATAAATTCAAAAAGATTTCAGAATAGGGCAGTCCATTCTTTAAGACAGTTCATTTATTTCAAATAGTAAGATGCTTAGTCAAGTTTATTATATTTTTAAACATAAATTATTGTAATTTAGTGGTTTAAGTTAGAATTTTTATTTTGTTATTTGTTCAAATATAACTAAGAAATATTTTTTATCAACTTTTTAAATTAGACCTATACCAACAAAAAAAATATCAATATTTTTTTTACAGGGACTGGTAGCCCAAAACTCGGGGTCGGCCTTGTCAATATACGAGCCTAATAAATTTATATATTAAAATTTTATATCCGACGAATGTTTTTATTCAAATTAAGTTGTTATAAACGATTAAATTAATAGTTCGAAATGCAACTCTACTTTTATTTTTAATATTTCGTGATTATTAAAATATTAAATATTAATAACAAAATATTAAATAGTCAGCTAATTATTCAAAAAGTTATTCGAATAATTATTTGTATCTAAAAAGTTGGCATATCACATTATCGCATCTTGCTACTAAATAAACCATGATCTATCTATCAGTCACACTTTTTATAGAACAAAAAAAATCTCTAATTGCTCTATAATTTTGATAAATTTCTATTAAATTGATATAATAAAAATAAAATGATTGAATAAAAAGAATTGAGAGCAGAGATATATAAATAGATGTGACTGATCTTCTTAAGTATCCAAATTGTATATATATTACCTAGCATTTTTTATTTATTCTCTTTATCAATGATTTGATTCAAATAAATAAAATAGTGTTGTCTCTATATTTTTTTAATATATATTTTATTTAAATAACTCACTTTTATATAAACAAAATTAATTTAAAATTATTTAAATTCAACCTAGACTTTGTTCGATTTGTGTTATTTTTATAACCCAAACAAAATTAAATATCATTTCACTTATCTCTCATTCCTCGTATCACTCAATTCATTAACAGAATACTAAAATAACCTCTATTTTAAATTATTATTTTTTATTTTATTAATATATATATTAATACCCCTTAAGTAATTTTATTAAAAGATAATTATCATTTTCTCAAAATATCAATAATCATCGTATTTTTCTCAATTTAAGTTATTTAAATAATTCAATTAAAATTAATACTTATAAAAATAAAATAAGATTATATAATAGATTTTGATTCTTTGGAGTACAGCTCATTGCATCTCATACTCATTATTGTTCATTTCAATTACTACTAGCACATATTTTATTTTATAAATAATAGATTATTATTATTATTTGTTTTGTTTTTTATAAAATTAACTGAAATTGGTATTTATTCAAAGTATAATTCTTTTAAGATACAAAAGATAGGTTAACTTATACAGTTAATACATTTTATAATGAATTCGTAATTTTTTAATTTTTTTTCTCTTAGGATTCAAATTATAAATTTGATTATGATTTTTTATTATCTGAAAACACATTGCATCTACGTTCTTTAATTAAAAAGATTATAAATTTATTTGAAAAGTTTTTAATTTTTATTGCAAATATTCTATTTTATTTTTTATTTTTTTACAATCAAATTCAACTAAATTCCTGTCAAAGTTATTTTGATATTGAGTGTAGGGACACCTGAACCAACATCCTCCTGGAGTGATTCATTGCTTGAAAAATGGATTAATCTGGAGGGGAACTTCGGCCCCCAACGATGAAGGTCAACCAATGGGGGTAGCGGGGCCTTCCAATGCCGGACCTTCTGCTCAGAATCTAGGCGAGGACGCGGCGCTATCTCCTTCCTAACTTCTACAAGGCATACCTTTTTTCACAACCATGCTACCACGCCTACCTCTAATTGAGCAATCCTTGATCTCCTCTTCAAATTCTTAGGAATGTACAGATTCGAGCTCTGAATCTGAATCGCGAAATGGAAATGCTGGAGGCGGGTCGTCTTCTTGAGATAGAATTAGATATCTTGTTTTATTTATTTCAAACCTTTATTATATATATAGAATAAAAGGGAGTGAATATGAAATATTCATATTTCCTTTTCCTTTAAAAGCCATAAAAATGGATAATAGAAAAAGTGTCTTTCGCCCGTTATCTCATCATCTTCCTATTTATAAGCCCCTCCCGAATTCTCGGTACGGCGGTTAGGCATCCTTAGACAAAACTTCAGACGTCGTCAAGCACAAATTAATGTTACTACTCCTAAGCCCGAAGGAAACTGCCCATAAAACCATATTCGATGTTCGTCAATAAAAGACTGACAGAGAACATTGAATACCAAAGTTGCTTTTGATTATAGAAAATGACTGATTCCCTGAAAAGAGAATGAATGGAAGAAACAAATACCTCTTCATCCCCCGCTCGCTCGACTCTACCTATTTAGTTCCTCACACACTGAGAGAGGCATTCTCATAGTTTGTATGTTCAAACATTTCCTGATGTCGAATTCCAAAAACTAGCGAGAGGTTCCCCACTCTTCTTTGATTCGTCTTAGGGCCGAACTCAGACAAAGTATAAGTCATTTATCCTTTATTATTATTAAAATTAATATAAGCAAAATTTCTTAAAAATAATATTTTTAGTTTGATCTATTTACATATTCATTTAACATTAATTTATTCAATAAACAAATGTAAGGTTAATAATCTTATCTCGTAACAATTACATGTAAATATTATATGAATACAACAATGATAATATAACAGATACAATAGATTATTTAATGATGACGAAAAGTCTTCTCGTTTGCCCGCGGAATTTGAAATCACAGTTCCCTTAAAACAGTTTCACTGTCTCCGTTTATGTTGGAAAGTTTCGTCGGTAGTTGTTTCTTATGGTACAACAGAACCTGCAATGATTTAACACGTAAAACCACTACAACAACGAACTAGACAAAAGTACCTAAATCACAATCATCGGGTTTTGCACATAAATGGTCAAGTCAAGAAACTCAAAGAACATTCACAAAGATAAGGACAAACTTTTAGAATTCTGAAGTGAGAAATAATAAGATATGTGTAGAGAGGAATACTAGGTGAATGGAAATTAATAGGTGAAAATTAAACTCTAAAACCATTAATCAATTCTTTAATCCAAGGACCATTAATTCATTATTCATCCGTCAAATGGTTATTCTTGTTTATTTGGATTAATTTCACAATAATTCATATTTGAATTTAGTGTAAATTTCATTTGAATTAAATTTCACAATTAATTTACATTTGAATTTGGTGTAAATTTCATTTGAATTAAATTTCACAATAAATTTACATTTGAATTTGGATTTGAATTTGGTGTAAATTTCATTTGAATTAAATTTTACAATTAATTTACATTTGAATTTAATATAAATTTTATTTGCCCAAATATCATTTTTATTTAAATAATGAAATTAATTTAATTTCAATATATGCAACACAAATCTTAAATTAAATAAATGAACAATATACACTAATTATATTTTTCATATAATCCACTAACACTAAGATAGTTTAAACGATAAAAAGTGATTACTAAATCATACATGTTTGATAAATTTAAAATATGTTAAAGTTAAAGTGAATGAGAAAAGAAAAAAAGAAAGAAACCTTATAACTTTCCAAAGAAATAATTAAGTCCACAAAGAGAACCAAACTTTTTGACAAATATAAGAGAACTTATTCCATTCACATCTTCCTTCCTCTTTCCTTCAATCATACACATCCACATGATTATTGTGGTGGCTCCTATGTACGGTATGTGGACAAGGGAATAGCTAGGGTTTCTAGTTTCATGATAACATGGAATATATATATATATATAATTCTTTTTTAAGATCTTTCCTGAATTACCATTATTTTAATCAAAATATTTATTTTTACACTTGACACCACACAAACTTTATAACGGAAATTATTATTTATAATAGAAATTATAATTAACTTGACATATTAGACCTATTAAGATTATTTAAGTGATAAAAATAATTTATAACAAATTAAATGTTACAAAATTGATTCCTATTAGAACAACTTAAATTGAATAATACAAGTTTTAAACATTAAAAAATATAAATAAAATATTTATTGGACACTCCTAGCTTATATGAATTTCCCCTCATTTGGTCATACTTGTATTATGTAGTTGGAAAATTTGTTTGAATATTGAGATATATGAACTTTTTTTGTTTTATTTATCGAAATTCGAAATATGAACTTTTGTTTTTGTTTTATAATACTGTGAATGTACGATTTTATTATTTGGTTGGTACTTGATAATATGATCTCTCACGGTTAGACTGATATTTTTCAAATTAGAGCCGACTGTGATTCTTCCTAATTTATTATTTATTTGTCTAACTTGCTCATTCTCTTTTGTTTTTGTAGCTTATTTTTGTAATATTTCTTAGTATCTGAATATAATTTTTTTTGTGTGTGTTTATTAATTTTTTTTTTAGATATTTGTTTGACTTGAGATTATTTAAATAAATTTTTGTCTATTTTGAGAAGTGAGTATTTAAAAATAAATAAATTAAAAGTATTAAAATATAATGATAATAAATAAAAAATATTATTATTTTAATTAATAAATTGAATAAGAGTGAAAAAAATTATATTTAATTATAATTTAAATTTCTTAATTAAAAGTTATAAAAGAAATTTTAATTTATTATTGGTAGAATACATCTTTTTATAAAGTTACTATTTATTTATATTATTATTCAGTGGATCATAATTAAACATATTATTATATTATTTGTATTTTTGTAGCTGGCATATATTAATATTTATTTAGAAAATTACTGTCCATACGTTTAATGGGAATATGCGGCCACCATTTGAGGACCGTGCTACGATCATCTGCTTCTCGACACATCATTTGAGGACCATGCTACAATCATCTGCATCTAGACACACACGTTGTTTGTTTGATATTGGTTTTATTTTATTGGGATTTTATCAAAATTTAATTTTTTTATTTTATTTTATTTAATCTATTCGAATATTAAAATTATTTTTATTTAATATATTCTCTCTTATCTATTTAAAAGCTAAAATAATTATTAAATTAAACCAAATAATAAATTAAACCAAACAATTTGTTTTTTATATAAAACCCAAAATAAAAAAACAGGATGGTAAATGAACGATGATGATTGAGTTTTTTTTTTTTTTAAATGCTAAATAACTTATTTAAATCAATATTATAAAATAAATTTTATTAATATTATTTTCTATTTTTTGACTAAAAAACTCTGATCTAAGTTTTAACGTTTTTTATTTAAAATAAATATTGAGTGTCAAATATTATTTATTTTAATTGTAAGGTAGAATTTAAATCTATTTAAAGATAATTTATTTTATAATTAATCTACACATAATTTATACTAAACAAAGCAAAAACAAAATCACACGAAATCATCATGATCTAAAAAGTAATTTTATCCCAATTAAGCAAGAATTCACAATAATGTCTTATTGACCATTTTTATAACAATAAAAAAGGATCATAATTAAAGATACCATTCCAATTTTAATTATAAAAACTTTTCAATAGAAAATATTATAATAAAATATTATTTTTTAGATAGATTCAATAATAGTTATATGTCAATCTTCTTCCGAAACAATATATATTTTTTTAAATTAATAACGTCCTTATTAAAAATTATATATATTTTTAATTTAAATAAAAAAATTATAATTTATGATGTTAGGCAGTCAAATATGATATGTTAGTTAATAATACACGTGAGAGAAACTTCGGGTCCAAGTTATACAATTAATTTAATTAATTAATTAATGGTTTTCCGAAAATTTAGATTTGGGTATATTAGTAAATATCTTCAACGATAGGGTTACTTTCACAAACCCTTAATCTATAAATAAGACGGCCATGCCCTGACTTAAACTCGTTCTGCGCTATTATCTATCTCCCTCCTCGTCATAGAGAAATAATCTCCTGGAATCTCTCTCATCTCTCTAGGGTTTCTTTTCAGGCCAGAGTTTTTCCTTCCTTATTTTGATCGGTATGATCTCTTATCTATTCTTGTTTCTCATTTCTCATTTCTCATTGATTGATTGTTTATATTTTTGTTAAATTTTCAATCGGTGGAGTTTGTATCATTAGAATTGATGATTCGTTGATGAATTTAATGGATTCCTTATCTTTGTTGTAGATTTAATCGTTCTCGATCCGCGGAGGTGTTTCATTAAAATCGCAGTGACCTATTAAAGTACATATAAGGGTACGTATTTCGTTTTCTTTCTCGGTTCTTGCGGATTTTCTTTCCAGATTATTTGTAGAATGGTGAATTATCAAGGAAAAGTTTGATTTTTCATATATATGAGAATTTCTTGAAGGAAACTGTTTTATATAACCTAATTATATATATTGAATTTGGTTTCTCTGGTCTGCTGTAGCGAATTTGCTTCAATTATACAGACTTTCTTCATGAGTAGCCATAGATTGGATGCTATATATATAAACACATGTTTGCATTGCGATCCAAATTTGGCTTTTATCTCAATTTAGAACGGTTAATGATCAAGGAGAAGTTTGATTTTTCATGTATGAGAGAACTTCTTGGAGGAAACCGTTTTATATAACCTAGTTATCTATTGAATTTGGTTTCTCTGGTATTCTTCATGAGTAGCCATAGATTTGATGATAGATAAGTTATGTTTGCATTCAGATTGAAATTTGGCTTTTTTCTTTATCCTCTCGATCAGATTATCAGTTTCTTTTTTTCTGTATGATGATGTTAGTAATACTGATTTGGTTTGCCTTTGACAGGACAATTGAATGATCTAATGGAGTCCAAAGGTGGCAAGAAGCAGTCTAGCAGTAGTAAATCCTTGTCCTACGAAGCCCCTCTTGGTTATAGCATTGAAGACCTTCGCCCAGCTGGTGGAATCAAGAAATTCAGATCTGCTGCTTACTCCAACGTGAGTTTTTTTAGCTATAATAATCACATGATTATATCGGATTTTGTTCATGAATCAAGTCTAAACTCACTTCTTTTTTTCTACAGTGTGTTCGCAAACCATCCTGAGATTCTCTAAACCTGTGGATAGTCTGTTTAGCATTCTGACCGTCTTCAATATTATAGTATAGTTCTTTGTTATTTCTTTCTTCACCACCACCACCACTTGAATTCTTCTCCAAAACTAGAACAATGGCCATGTCAATGTCAGCAATCGGATTCGAAGGATACGAAAAGAGACTAGAGATCTCCTTCTTCGAACCGGGAATCTTCTCCGATCCTCAAGGAAAAGGTCTACGACAGTTGTCCAAGTCTCAACTCGACGAAATCCTCACACCTGCAGAATGCACTATCGTCAGCTCCCTGTCGAACAAAGAACTGGACTCATACGTCCTCTCAGAATCCAGCCTCTTTGTCTATGCTTACAAGATCATAATCAAAACTTGCGGAACAACCAAGCTGCTTCTCTCAATCAAACCGATCCTTGAACTCGCTGAAACCCTATCTCTAAATGTTCGATCGGTTAGGTACACTCGCGGCAGCTTTATATTCCCAAGTGCTCAGTCTTACCCTCATCGCGATTTCTCTGAAGAAGTTGAAGTTCTCGACGGTTACTTTGGCAAGCTCGGTTCAGGCAGCAAGGCTTTCGTTATGGGTAACTCAGACCAGCCCGATAAATGGCATGTCTATTCAGCATCAGCCGAATCCGATTTGATTAAACAAGAGAAACCAGTTTACACTCTAGAGATTTGCATGACGGGTCTGGATAGGAAAAAGGCATCAGTCTTCTACAAGACCGATTCATCATCTGCTTCTGTTATGACTGAAAAGTCTGGTATTAGTAAGATTCTACCAAATTCCAAAATCTGCGATTTTGAATTCGACCCGTGTGGGTATTCCATGAACGCTATTGAGCAAAACGCCATCTCGACCATTCATGTGACTCCGGAAGATGGGTTCAGTTACGCTAGCTTTGAAGCGGCTGGGTATGATTTCAAGAGTGCTGAGTTTGATTTGAACCGTTTAATGGAGAGGGTTTTGGTCTGTTTCGTTCCTACTGAATTTTCAGTTGCTCTCCATTGCGGTGGTTCTGGTTTGGAACTTGATGAAGTGAGTGCGAATCTTGGTGCGGCTGGGTATGTTTGTTCAGGTACTAGCTGCGGGTCTTTGGGAGAAGGAGGAAGGGTTCATTATCTGAGCTTTTCGATGAAAGGAAGCTGTGGGTTCGGGTCTCCAAGGTCGATTCTGAATGGTTGCTGGAGTGGCAGCGAGAGCGAAGAAGATGAGAAAATGATGAAGAATTAATTGATTTGGTTATATTGGCTGGTTTTTAGAGTGAATAAAATGGCTGGTGGTGATGATGATGCCATCTTTCTTTTTCTATTATTATTATTATTGCTGTTTTATTTGTGTAATGTGATTTTCATTTTCGGTGTTGTTTTCTTTAATAATAATGTTATGTTGGAAAATAACAGCTTGGGATATGGCTGGTAATGTGATGAACACTTTGTTATTGTTTTGCTTTCCATAATAATAATAATAATCATGTATATGAGTTGCTGTTATTAATTTACTGTTTATGTCACTTAACAAAGTATTTTGTATTATTATTATATTTTTCTGAGAAACACAAACTATTTTAAAATGAATGTTTGTTTAAGAAGAAGAGGAGTTTTAGCTAAAACAATATTGTTTGCAATAATTGATCATACTGTATGAATTTGACTACAACATTTTAATGAACAATAAAAATAAATAAATTTTGTTATTTTTTTAACCAATCAGATTGTACTACCATATCATTTTTTTTTAAATTCCAACTCCTAAATTTCATTCTTAAATCATTTATCTTAAAAATAGTAGCTTAGTGAGTGACAGAGGTTCTTAATACCCGAAATAGCGATATTGAAAAATTATTGTTTCGTGGCCTATGGACAAAACTTTAACGAATTGTATATAAATGGGGTATGGAGAATTATGATTTCTAACAGCATTTCTAACTATGTCTTGAATATCAAATTACAAAGATAATCAATGTGTTCCACTTAATGATAGATTTCTTCACTATGTCTTGAACTATGTTAATGGAGACAATATTATCAATGTTCCACTTAATGATATAATGTGTTCCATTTTACAAAGTTACAAATAGTAAAGAACATTCAGTCAGTTTCTGCATTTGGATGATCTTCTTCATAAAGTATATCTAAATACATTGAATCCCAATTGAGTTTGTTAGCTATAATAGTAATTTATTCATATGAGTGTAGGTTAACATGATTCATTCTAAATTAGAGAGATTTTAATTAATATCAAAACTATATATGACATTTATTTTCTTAAATAAGACCTTGTTATTACTTACTTGCCTGAGCTATCCAATATGTAAGTAAAAATGTATCTAAAATATTTGAAACATATATTTTAGATGTGTTATTTGACTCTTCTTTTATGTTTCCATTAATAGATAATTTCCGATTTAATGATGGTCCAAATGAATAGGTGCAAAAGTAAAGGTAAAGGATGACACTTGTCAAACTAAGAGACAAAGTAGCTAGCTAAGGTTGATCATCAACATGTATAAAATTGGAGAATTAAAGCAAATAAAAAGCAAGAAAAGTAATTAAGGGCTTGTTTGTTTGGATATATATATAATTCAGAAAGAATTTATTTAAACATGAACAACACAGAGAGTGCTAGCTTCAGAGCCGGTGAGGCCAAGGGCCAAACCCAGGTTTGTATTATTATTATTATTAATATTTGATTCTTTTGTTAAAATATATAATAATAATAATTTATTAATAATTCAGGAAAAGGGGAACCAATTGTTGAGCAAAGCTGGGGATGCTGCACAGTCCGCCAAAGAAGGCCTACAAGAGGTAACACATAACCCACTTTAGGGTGCCCTTCCCTTCTACTAGAATCGAAAAGTTATTATGATTGTAAGGTGTCGGACTAGTTTTTCTTAAATAAAATATTGAATTTTGGATTGTAGGCTGGTTCACAGGCGAAGGCAAAAGCCCAGGGGGCTGCTGATGCAGTGAGGGATGCAGTTAACAGCAAGTAGTGCAACACGATTATTCAAAAATTTAGAACAATAAAAGACGACAGATTTCCTATAATAGTTGATTTTTTTTAAAAAAAATTGGATCATCGTCAATAACTTGTCACCTAGTAGGAATGATATAATTTTCGGGTGTTTTTTATTTTATATAATAATTCATGAATTCTTAAGAATAACACGTTTATTATGTTATCTCAAATCTTCAAAAATCATTTTAGTTGTTTGTTAATTGAATCATTGTTAACAGAAAAATTAATTAAGTGGAAGAGCCCAAATTCCTAACCAACTACTTCTAATTAGAATATGATAACCAATTACTTAATGGGTGAAGAACAATGTTAAAATAATAACTAACGGTTTATTAAATTGTTAATTAGTTAATAACTGATTAGTTAGTTTCGTTAATTAGTTAGTATTGAACTTTTATATAAGGGAGATATGTAATTATTTGAATCATATTTTCGATAATACAAGTTTACATTTCCAACAATAATGAATTGACTAGCTACATCTGATTTTAAAAATTAAATCAAGTACTGTGAAATTGATATGTAATTGAATCACCATCATTATCATAATGAACAAAGATATGTATTGTATTGGTTAAGCATTTTGCATAGTCCAACTTTTATTTTTTATTTTTAATTAATTCATATATTTTTTATAATTCTTTTTGATTAAACATTAAAATTAATATTTTTTTTAAAATAAGTATGACAATGGAATTAATTTCTCAAATTCTAAACAAGTGGCTTAAAGTGCAATTAAACACACTCAAAACACAACTGAATTAACAATTAAAAGAAAAAAATATTCACTAACCAACAACATAAAAAATTAGTGCTAATGAGAGTATATTGTTTTTTATTGCTTCAAACTAAGATTATTATTGTTTTTTTTGTTAAAAGAAAAGAGTATTAAATTTAAATTTGTGGATCGAAAATGAGAATATAAAAATAGTATTATGATTTTTGAGAGTTGAATTTATGTAATTTGCACATATTGGAAACTATATCATGTTTGATGTAATATTACTATTTTTTTTTATTATTTTGGTTTTTATTCTTAGTTAAGTTAGAGTGTGATGTTTTTAAAAAAAATATTGTTGAAAGTAAAATTGATATATAAAATAAAAAATTTTCATACAATATTAATATAAATCATGTTATTATGAGAAATGATTCGAGATGAAATTTGGGTAAGAATGACGTGATGCAATTGACTGAAAAAATAAAATAATTTATCTCTATTGATTCTCCTCACATTTTTTTAAAGACGATACCAAGTCTCTTAATCAAATAAATATAAATAAGTGAAGAGATATATCTCTTTAAATTTGAGTTTTTAGATAATTTTTTTTTTTTTATAAAAAAAGATAAATATGTTTATTATAATAATTTTATATAAATTTATTTAATAATTATATAAATAAGAAAAGAATAAATAATAATGAGTGAAAAAGAATAAAAAAATAAAAAAAGTGATGAGAAAAAAAAAATGTTAAAATTAGAGAAGAGGAATAATGAGAAAATTTCAATTAAACACAAAATATATTTAATAATTTGTAAACTGAATCAAATTGAAACCAATCACTTAAATCTTAATTATATGTATCACGATCCATAAAGAAAATAATTAATAAACTAAACTAATTGGTAGTGTTCTAAAATTTAACATTAAAGTATTATATTCTACACAACCTTAAGATAGAGTGGCCGTCACTGATCGGGTTGGGCCCATTTGTAATCCAGACATGTATTTGGGCTTGGACTCTTCTCTAATAATTAGCTGGTGGTCTCTTCTTAGGCCATATTGCATGGTTCGACCTGTCCAATAATATTTTATTTTTATTTTAGAAAATCAATATATCGTCTATTTAATGTACTCATAAGCAAGAGTTAACTTAAAATCATTTGTCAGTGTGGGAGAGTTACTTGAAAATCGTAATATTGTAATAATTTATTTTAAAATAATATTAGTTATATATTATTATATATATAATTAAGCATTTTTATACCTTCCTCATTTAAAAAATATATATATATATAATTAAGTATAAATTTATTATATATAATAATTTATAAATAATAAATTCAATTTTATTTTATAGTAAAATCAAAGTTACTTATAAATTATTAAAATATTATTCTTGTAAATTTAAAATAGTGCGAATTTGACTTATTTAAAAGTACTTTATAAAAGTTATGAGAATGAAGATTTAATGTTTGAAAAGAGAGAAATTAGACAAACCGTGATCCTTTAGTTTATTCATTTGAGAAGTGATAAGGGATATAATTTGAGTGAGGGAATGATATGTTATTACATTAGTTAGAAAAATAAAAAAATGTAAGAAAAAAAAAGAATAGAGAAAAATTATTTTATTTTTTCAGTCAATTAGACGGCGTAATTCATCACCCAAATTCTCCCAATCATTTCTAATTCATTTTATATATCATAATATACAATTAAGTCCTTAACAAATTTAAGCTTTTACAAATAAACCTTCTACTTTTATAATGTTTTATTTATTACATATTCTTACGTCTCTCTATCAAAATAAATATCTTTCAAATTCATCTTGTCTTTAAGATTGTAAAAAGCTCCATAATCTAAAACTTGGTAAAGACATTAACTTGTTGAACCTTTAAATATACATGTTATGGTAAAATGAACTCTTATTTGAAGTGATCTCGAACAAGATGACAGTCTATATTGATGTGCTTTGTCCATTCGTGAAAAACTGGATTTTCGACAATGTGGATTGCTGCCTAATTATCACATATCAAGGGGATCGACAATTTAATTGGTGTATGAAGATCGTTAAGAAAATATGTAATCCATTTTAGTTCGCAAATAGTTGTGGCCATGCTATGATATTCTGCTTTAGTGGAAGACCATGGAGAAACGCATTTTCACATCAAACTGTTGCAAATACCAATTATTAGTAGATGTTAAAGACAATAAAAGTCTTACCATCATTGTTTTGGCGACCGATGAGAAGCTATCATGGACATCGACCCCATCTTTTTAGTTGTATCCTTTTGCAACAAGGCTTGCCTTGTATTTTGCCAATGTTCTTTTTGGTTTGATCTTTATTTTGTAAATCTACCTGCACATATTGGTTTCTTTCCATTTGGAAGTGGAACTAGATCCCAAGTATTATTATTTTTCAAAGTTGTCAATTCCATTTTCATTGTAGTGTCTCAATGTTTAATTTTTGCAGCTTCTTTATAAGTATGTGGTTTTTAAGTGTTGAAATATTTCCAAAAAATTCTAGGTGATCAGTGTTCATATATTTTGATGAATAAGGAAAAGTGTTTGGTGTGTATAATTTTCCACTGTTAATGTTTGTATTTGAGTTAACAATGTAATCATCTAACTAAGTTAAATGTTTTCTTTATCTACTGCTTTTCCTTTGTTCATTTTAAAAAACATTAAATGATTAAGTGTTGTTTAAAGGCAAGAAATGGTTGGTTGAGAAAATGCATTTGTGTTATTTTAAAATGAAAGATCATTTGAGTGATTTTGAAATAAAGGATCAACACTATGTTTTGAAGAAAATGCATCGTCTATGTGAGATGACTCTAATTCTTCACCCGAGTTATCAAAAACAGTTTCTACATTTGAAGGATTTTGTGTGTTTTCTGGTACAAATTTTGTGTTTTTATATGGAAAAATATTTTCATGAAAAATTATGTCTTTAGACACATGTATAGTTTCATTTGAAATGTCAAAAACTCTATAGCCCTTATGTCCTGGAGAGTAACTGTAACGATTTACCGAATTAATATCACCATTAATTGTTTGTAGTTTATATTAATTTTCGCTACATTATTATTATTCTACGATTACGCTTATTTAAGTTAGGTGTTTATGTTTTTTTTCTCTGTAATTGACATATTAATAGTTGTACTCTTTTTCATTAAAAGAATGCTTTTCCTTTTAATAATTGAATTTTCTCTCTTAATTTGATTTTTCTTCATCAATTATTGATCATCATTTTCTTTTATTTCGCACAATAATTGGTATTAAAGCGAGGTTGGATCCGATCAGTTTATCAATATTTGTTATCTGACGAAAATATGTCTTCAATAAATTTGAAAATAAAAAAATTCACAGGACGAAATAGTTTTAGTCTATGGTAGATCAAAATGCGAGCCTTTCTTAAACAACAAGGCGTCTGGGCACCATTGTTGAAGGACAAAGTGAATATTTTTATAGGTCCTGCAAAAGAGTATACCTCTAGTACAATCACTGTTGAAGATATCACAATCGGTTTGTGGTCGAATTTAGAGTCTTTCTACATGACAAAGTCACTAATTAACAAGTTGTTATTAAAACAACGCTTGTTCAGTCTCCGTATGCTTGATGGTAAGTCTTTTCGTGAACATATCGATAAGTTAAACACTATATTACTTGAATTGAGAAATATAAATGTTAAGGCTGAAGATGAAGATGCTGTATTAATTCTGTTGGTATCTTTACCTAACTCGTTTGAATTATTTTTGCAATCGTTCGTTGTAGGTAAAGACACCGTGACTTTAGAGGAAGTTCGGTCAGCACTTCATACTTGAGAACTACGCCATAAGGCGAGCAGTGGAATTGTAGATAGTCAAGCATCAAGGTTGATTGCCATCATAGTCAACTACAAAGGGTCCGAAAAGAAGAAGGATCGAAAATACAAATATAAGGGCCATAATGCTAAAGACATCTATAATTATTGTAAAGAACCCAGTCATTGGAAAAACAATTGTCCTAAGGAAAAGGACAAACATTCAATGAATGCTATAACACATAAAGACAGAACCACTAACTCTAAGGAGGACATTGCCCTTGTAGCTAACGCTTCTCTACACCCTATTAATACGTGTGTGTTGAATTTAGGGTGTTCATATTATATAAGTCCGAATAAAGAATTGTTCAGTACCTATGAAAATTATGATGGTGTAAACGGTGTCATGGGAAACGATCTTATATGTAAAACTGTTGGTATTGGGACTATTAAGATTCAGACTAGTGATCATAAAATAAAGACCCTAATTAATGTTCGACATGTTCCTCAACTGAAGAAGAACTTAATATCTTTAGGCATTTTAGATGTTAAAGGTTTGAAGTTTAACAATAAAGAAGGAATATTGTACATCAGTAAAAGTTCAAAAGTAATACTGAAAGGTATCAAACATAATACCTTATATATAATACAAGGTAAGACGCTGAATGGTTTTACTATGGTCACATCCAAATCTGTGAATCAACACCCTGATATAACTAAGTTGTGGCATATGCGACTTGGACATATGGGTGAGAGGGGGATGCAAATTCTGTCCAAACGGGATCTTTTATTTGGCCACAAGGTTACCAACCTTGTATTGTGTAAACACTTAATTTTTGGAGAAAATCATGTAATAAGTTTGGTAAGGGACTTCACAAAACTAAGGGCACAATAGATTATACCCTTTCTGATTATTGGGGTTCGGCTCGAGTTGAGGGTATATGATGTTATAACTATTTTGTAACATTTATAAATGATTACTCAAGGATGACCTGATTGTATTATCTAAGACATAATAGTGAGGTATTTAAGACCTTTAAACATTGGAAGGCACTAGTGGAGAATCAAACTGGAAAGAAGGTTAAGAGGCTACGAATAGATAATGGACTTGAATTCTGTTTATCTGAGTTTGATGAGTTCTACAGGGATATGGAGATTACAAGACATCACACTATTCGAGGTACACCACAATAGAATGGTGTAACAGAAAGGGTGAATCAAACACTACTAGAGAGACTTAGAAGTTGTTCTCTAATACTGGATTGGCTAGGAAGTACTGGAGTGAGACTGTCTTAACGACTTGCTATTTGATAAATTGTGCACCTCATACAAGAGTTGATTGCAGAATCCCTTATGAGGTATGGTTGGGTAACGTCGTTGATTATTCTCACTTGAAGGTTTTTGGGTGCACAATTTACTATCATGTTAGTGAATGGAAGTTGGGACCAAGGGGAAAATATGGTATCTTCATGGACTATGGATATGGAGCAAAGGAATATAAAATTTGGTCATCTTTTGAAGGTAGAGTAATCCTCAATAGAAATGTCACATTTAATGAGATGTTTATACTAAGATCATCTATCAAGCCATCAATAGCTGATGAAAATGATAGTACCAAGAAAATATTATAGATTCAAAAATTGAAAAACCTTATTTGTTTTGAGTTTGATATGAAAGATCTAGGTGAAACACAAAAAATTTTGAACATGAAAATAATAAGAGACCGAGTTCAAAAGAAGCTATTCCTTTTATAGAAGAGTTATATTTTGAAAATTTGTCTCATTTTAGGATGAGTACAACAAATTCTCTAAATACTCATGTGGTTGTTACTGCTCATCTCTTTGTGTTCTTACCCTAGTTTGAAGTTGAGAAGTCACACATGTCTCATGTATTGTATATTAGTGCAGTGGACAGTTAGTGTATGTTATTATTGTCTGCACTAGACCTGATATTTCATATTCAATTAGTGTTGCTAGTAGGTTTATGTCTCAACTTGGTAAGGAACACTAACAAGCGATAGAGTGAACATTTTTTTATTTGAGAGGCACATCAGATGTTGGTCTCATTTATGAGATTAACAACCGTAATTGGTTATTCAAACTCAAATTATGCTGCAAATATCGATGGTAGAAGATCAATGACTGGTTATGTTTACACCCTTGGTGACTCTGTGGTTGGTTAGAAGACAACATTATAGTCGACTTTGATGTTGTCCACTACCGAGGCTGAGTATATGAAACTAACGGAAGTAGCCAAGGAGGGTATATGATTAAAAGGATTAATTAGTGATCTTAGTATCCATCACGATCAGATAATTATTTTTTGTGATAGATTAAGTGTTATCTGGTTGGCCAAGGATCAAATGCATCATGATAGAACCAAACATATTGATATTCGTTATCATTTTTTTCGTAATCCGACTGACATGTTTAGCAAGCCGGTCCCACTTAACAAATTCACCAATTGTTTGGACTTGCGAAATGTTGACAGTTGGAAGTAGCTTGATAATGCTCATCTTGTTGGGTGATACTAAGGCAATGTGATATAGGAATTAATATCAACCATTAATTCTTTACATTTTATATTAATTTCCGTTACATCACCATTATTCCTTGATTACGCTTATTTAAGTGATGTGCGTTTTCTTGTAATTAACATATTAAAAGTTGTAATCTTTTTCATTTGAAGAATACTTTTCATTTTGATAATTGAATTCTCTCTCTTCATCTGTTTTTTCTTCATCTGTCATTGATCATCATTTTCTTTCATTCCACAAAACATTAACCAATAAACATTCATTTCTTCCCTCTTAATTCAAATTTTGTTTTATGAGAAATTTTATTTTTTATGTAACATAAACATCCAAAAACTTTTAGGTTAGTAAAATCTGGTTTTTGTTTATAAAGTTTATAATACGGACTGTCCCATTTTAAAACTTGTGAAGGAGTTCTATTTATGATGTAGGTTGGCATAAAGATTGAAAAAGACCAAAAATATGAATGTCTTTATGCTTGAATCATTAAGGATCTTACAATTTGGAGAAGATGTTGGTGATTGCGCTCAACCACCCCATTTTGTTGTGGGGGTATAAGGACAAACTTTTGATGTAAAATATCATTTCTTTTGAATTTTTTTTTGACATTCATTATTTAAAAATTCACTATCAATGTCAGTTCTAACAATTTTAATTGATGATTCAAATTGTGTTTTAATTATGGAAAAAACTCAATAAATATTTGTGTAACACAATGTTTGGTTTAATCATGTATGTCTAAGTAAATCTACTATATTCATCTATAATTGTAATCATATAAGGACAATTAATAAGTGTGATTTCTTTATATGGCCCACATACATCCATATGAATCAATTCAAAATATTTAAGAGTCATTGATGTACTAGAATTGAAGTGTAATCTTTTCATTTTAGAGATTGGACAAACATCACAATGAACATTTTCATCTTTATTAAACTAAAAAACATGTTTAAGCGCAACATCAGATAAATGTTCAAGTCTTCTATAAAGTAACATGAAATCAATACATGAATTAGAGACATTTTTTTTGTAACAGTTTCATTTTCTAATAAGTAAAGATTTTGAGATAATTCTCCTTTGCCTATGAAGCTATTGTCTCTAAGATCCTGCAATAAACATTCAGTAATAGAGAATTGACATTTAATATTATTTTTCTTGGAAAGTCTAGAAATTGAAATTAGGTTATGTGAAAAATCTGACACGTGCATGACATCAAATAGTTTCAATTTATCATTAAGTTTAACGGTTCCAATTTATTTTACACGCTTAGTTGATCCATCAGGTAAAAATAAAGGCAAATTACTAATATTTCTCACTCCAGTCATGCAACTTAGATTTGAACATATATGACAACTAGCTTCACTATAAATGATCCAAATGAGTTTATTTTTGTGATTATTATGCACAATTAAGCTACATACACCTATAAAATTGTTATTAGAAAATTTACCTTCATAATAGTTGTCTTTGGCTTTTCCTTCAGCAAGTAGTCCTTTCATGACTTCCTTTGATGACAACAACAAACTCAACACTGTTAATCTTGGTAGAGGGTTTGGAAGAATATTATGGTTGTTCCTCACCGAATGAAAAAAGGAGTATTAGTTGCATTTGAAGAATTTCTTTCCTTTGATCTCTAAGTCTCTTTTCACCAGTTAGGGTAATCAATTAATTTGAAACACCCTTCTTGATTATGTCCCTCAGTTCTACAATAAGTGCAGTATGAGGAGAATGCTCCTTTGTTATTATTTTTGCTTGCAGACTGTCTTCCTCCTCTACCTTTATTATTTCTTTCCATATTTTGTCCCCTTTATTGGTCTGAATTATCCTTCATTAACATAGCAAAGTTTTCAGTTTGTTCCATCGTTAATGACTAAACTTTTCTTTGCCTTTCTATACTCAGCAACACCAACACCGCATACACCCGATTAATAACTGGTTTTGGGTCCATAAGGAGTATTTGTTGTCATTTATGATCATAATATTCATTTAGACCCATAAGAAAATGTGAGTTTATTAATTAGAAGTGTCCTGTTGAATTACAAGTTTTACCATTTTACAACAGCAATGTGTTTTTAGATCACAATCACAACATGGTAATGGCTCCAAGACCATGATCTCATCCCATAGCTTCTTAATCTTAGAATAGTATTTTTCAATTGAAAGAGTAACTTGTCGTAGATTGCTTATTGCCTTCTGAATCTGAAAAGATTGTGGGCCATTATTTTATTAATATTGCTCTTTTACATCAATCCACAAATCCAACGTAGTGGTAGTTGATGAATAGTTAACATTTATTTATTCAGAAACAGTGTTCAAGATTCAAGATCGTACTAAGCAATTTACCTTTCTCCACCAATCAAATTGTTCAGTATCTTTTGGAGCCACGAATGATCCATCTATAAACCCTAGTTTTGACTTTACTTATAGTGCTAACCTGATACCACTACACCAACCAATGTAGTTTCCATTATTGAATGTTGATGTGCAGATAATGCTTCTTGGATTGTCCGAGTTCCTAATCGTAAACAAATAATTAGAGTCATGCTTCTTCTTTGCTGCCATTTTAATCGGTTGAGTAATTTCTTCATATGGTTGAATAATTTCTTCGTTTGAATCATTCGTCGAGGAGAATGACGAATCACTATCGGAATCAGATGTTTTTCCTTTAATCTCTTCATGCCCTTCTTGATCTTCAAAAGAATCCAGTTCTAATACCATATAAAAGTTATGAGATTGAGAGATTTAGGGTTTGAAAGAAGAGAAATTAAACAAAAACGTGACTCCTCTCTTGGAACAAGAGTGGCCTATTCATTTTATATATCATAATATACAATAAATCCTTAACAAATTTAAGTCTTTACAAATAAGCCTTTCACTTTTATAATGTTTTATTTATTACATATTATTACCTACTTAAATTATATTTAAATCAGACATTTTAAAATCGTAAAATTATAAGATTTTAAAAGTTAAATCAGATTTTAAAAACATTACCTATTACATAGTTCTCTAACAAGATTGTATTTATGGTGTATAATCATATGTAACGTTACATTCTTACTTATTGTGTATATTATTATTTGTTTTTTCTTTTCTCTCTTCTTCATAAAAACTGTGATATAAAAAATAATTGTTGAAAACACTAAAAAAAAAAAAATTCACATTGACTGAGATTACAAAAACACCCTTGTCTTGAGGGCCTTTGTTACAAAATGTTAATGGACCAAAATAAGCAAGTCCCTTTAGAAATGCACAACCAATTAAAAGTGAAGGTGATGGATAATGACACTTGCCAAACTAACAGACAAAGTAGCTAGCTAGGTTTGATCTTCAATATGTATAAAATTCCAAACCAAAATTGGAGAATTAACGCAAAAAAGAAAGCAAGAAAAAGTAATTAAGGGCTTGTTTGTTTGGATATATATATAATTCAGAAAGAATTTATTTAAACATGAACAACACAGAGAGTGCTAGCTTCAGAGCCGGTGAGGCCAAGGGCCAAACCCAGGTTTGTATTATTATTATTATTATTAATATTTGATTCTTTTGTTAAAATATATAATAATAATAATTTATTAATTCAGGAAAAGGGGAACCAATTGTTGAGCAAAGCTGGGGATGCTGCACAGTCCGCCAAAGAAGGCCTACAAGAGGTAACACATAACCCACGTTAGGGTGCCCTTCCCTTCTACTAGAATCGAAAAGTTATTATGATTGTAAGGTGTCGGACTAGTTTTTCTTAAATAAAATATTGAATTTTGGATTGTAGGCAGGTTCACAGGCGAAGGCAAAAGCCCAGGGGGCTGCTGATGCTGTGAGGGATGCAGTGAACAGCAAGTAGTGCAACACGATTATTCGAAAATTTAGAACAATAAAAGGACAGATTTCCTATAATAGATGATTTTTTTAAAAAAATTTGTTGGATCATCGTCAATAACTTACCACCCAGTAAGAAAGGAATTTGATCGGGTGTTTTATTCTATGAAATAATTCATTATTCTTATCAATAACACGGAATTTGAGTTTATCTGATAATGTTTTTTATTCAATATAGTTTTCATGATCTATCCCATTAATATTTAAAAACAAGTGATTAATCCACACATGGACATGATAATTATGATTCACCAGATGTTTTGCTGGCCCGTCTACAAACAAATCATGTTTTATTTGGATAATTTTGATAGAATATTCATGATTAATATGATCACATGTGAAATGATTATAAAGATAGTTTAACAATGCAAAATTCCCCATCTAACATTTAGAATTTGGGTAGATTAATTGTGAGAAAAACAGGTTATAAATAAAAAATTATTTATAAAAATATAAAAGTTCATATAATTTTTCGATATAAAATATCACCCTAGTTCCAATTTGTTGATCTCTCAAATTGCACCGAGTTTTGAACTTAAAATTACATTATTTTCTCTTAATCTTTGTAGGTTGTTTCATTGTTTTGAGTTTTTTATTTTAATAATTTATGAAAATTAAGAAAAATAGATGATAATGTTTCACTTTATTATTTTTTTTATTATATATTTTTTTTTCTGAAAGGTTTGCAAGTTGCATCTAAACTTGCTGGGCTTGGAAGTATAAATGAGTTATTATATATTTGAGCCCAATACAAATTTAGGGTTTCAAAATTAATAAAATAAAATAACAATTGTTTTCTTTTTCTTTTTATTGCATGGAAAGTGACTTACCATTGAGAACTTCCACTACAAAACAATACAATTCTTATGACAGAATGACTAGAATTCAAATTCTTTTAATTGAAAAATATTCATCCAGCCTCATTTATATTTCTTTCTTTGTCAAATTGATGGAGACCCGTCAAAGAACAAAACGCGATGAAAACGACCTTTCACTGTGAAAAAAAATCACTAGCAAGTAAATGCATTTTGCAATAGTGTGTGAATATCAGAATCTTAGTTGGAATTATTGTTTTTTTGCACCGTTTTGTTCCACTTGCATCTATACGTATTAGAATTTAGCATTGAATATGTTAAAAGACAAGACAACCGAAATTATAAACGTAACATGTGACAAATAAATGCCATCATATCGCGATGATTAGTAGCTTTAGCCGCGGATACCATGCATACTTTTCTCCATTTGTCAGCAGATTTTTTGAAATGAAGATGAAAAGGAGAGAGGTTAATGGGGGACCATTAAAGCATGAAGTTCAAAGCTTGTGACATGTTAATCTTTTTAGCCTTATCTTTCTGCCACACCAGAAAAGGAAAATTATTGAAGAATCTTAAGACAGTGTTTTTTTAGATGTCCTTATATATATATATATATATATATATATATATATATATATATATATATATATATATATATATATATATATATATATATATATATATATATATATATATATATATATATATATATAATATAATTTTTTAAACCTTTTTTTAAAACACTTGCACATTTTCATGTTTCAAATGTTTAATTGAATGGCCTATAATCAAAGTCCAAACGGTTTACTCACCATGTCTATTAGTGTTTGTTTCATTCAATAAATGACTTGTATCATTTCATAAATAAAATTTAATGGTAGAAAAAAATAGTAAAAAACAAAACATATTAAATAAAATATTGACAATTGAACGAACAATGCCATACAATTTTTTCATTAGAAGAAAACAGAGTGAATGATGCGGTGCGAGTCGAAGAGGCGTTTATGCGAAAGTTGCAGCATCCGAAAATATCTCGCAAGTGTCAGATTTCGACGATTGCCTAGTGTTTTTCGGGCGGAAACGTTTAGGGGCTCAAAATCGCATTTTTATTAGTTTCGGGTGTTTTTTTGCAATTTATTAAAAGTTGTTTATTTCTTTTGCAAGCTAGGGTTTGAGTATTTAAAAGAATCTTAAAACACTTTGTTAGGGGAAGATTATTAATCAGAAAACGAGGTTTCCTCAATATCTATCAACTTTCGGTATTCGTAAGAATCAACGAATCTTGATAAAGGTTCATCCTAGCCACGCACGCTGCATCAGTTGGTATCAGTTTCCAGTCGACCCTGAGGTATGCCGCCCCGAAGACAGCCGCGCAACCCTACCCCTGGTGCTGATGATGGTGACCTTGCTGAGTTGCGACGTGAAAACGCTGAGTTTCGCCGTGATAACGACGATTTGAGGCGGCAGGTTGAATGGTTGACGCAACGGATGGATGCATCTATGCACATGCACCACCCTGAAGATGATGTTACGATGACAGATGAAAACCCTTTCGGTGGTCTTCGGAATCGATCCCCTGAACGCCCCAATCATCGCTGGGAGCAGGCTTTCAGGGTGGACATCCCTAAGTTCGATGGTAGTCTATCACCGGAAGAGTTTATTGATTGGCTTTCTCAGGTTGAAGAGATTCTGGATTTCAAGGAAGTTCCTGCAGATCGTCGTGTACCCCTTGTTACGATCCGCTTACATGGTCGTGCACAAGCATGGTGGCAGCAGTTGAAACAGACACGTGTTCGTCATGGTAAGGCAAAGCTCACGAATTGGGACAAATTCAGGAAGCATATTAGGGCTGCGTTTCTACCATATAATTACGAACGTAACCTGTACCAGCGGTTCCAGAATCTTCGTCAGGGTTCTCGTTCCGTGGATGACTATTCCACTGAGTTTTACACCTTTGTGGCTCGTGTTGACCTGTCTGAGTCCCCTCTCCAGTTGGTTTCTCGCTATATTGGTGGCCTTCGCCTCCAGTTGCAGGATATTTTGAATATGTTTGATCCCTTGACTGTTTCTGAGGCACATCAGCGTGCTTCACAGGCTGAGAAACAGCTAGCCAGGCGCGGTTCGGGTAGCTTTGGAAAACAGGTTGTCCCCACTAGTGGCATTGGTTCTTCTTCCCAGCCGGCCCATCCCACCCCAGCCCCCCCTCGCGGCACTACAGCCCCCCCGCAGGGACGTCCCGGTGGCTTGCGTTGTTTCAATTGTGGTGAAGTTGGCCATCGCCAAGCAGAGTGTCACAACCCAAAGTCCACCAATCGTGGTCTTTTTACTGAGGTGGATGATCCTGACTCTGCTCTTCCTTCAGATTCAGCCCCAGTGTATGATGTTTATGATGATGAGGCAGCGGAGGAGTATGTTTCTGGTGATGTTGGCCCCCTTTTGGTGATTCGTCGATCATGTTTAACCCCTCGTGCTCCTGACAACGAGTGGTTACGCAATAATCTGTTCCATTCCACTTGTACCATCGGTGGCAAAGTTTGCACCTTCATCATTGATGCTGGGAGTTGTGAGAATGTGATTTCTGAGGTTGCAGTTTCGAAGCTGGGTTTGTCCACTGAACCTCACCCCAAGCCTTATCGCCTGTCCTGGCTGAGTCAAGGTACGGATGTTACAGTTTCCAAGCGCGTACTTGTTAATTTTTCCATTGGTTCCCATTATCGTGATGCTGTATATTGTGATGTGGTTCCTATGGATGTTTGTCACCTTTTACTTGGTCGCCCTTGGCAGTTTGATCATTCTGTTATACATGATGGGCGTGCTAATACCTACACGTTCTTATTTCATGGTACCAAGATTGTGTTGATGCCAAATCAGCCCAAGAAGGGTGCTGCCCCCACTCATCATGCGTCCCCCCCTACCACCTTGTTGTCTCGGGGTCCTTTTCAGACCGCCATGGTCGAATCGGGCATGGTGTTTGCTCTATTTTGTTCGCTGATTACCTGTGGTGCTAGTTCTGAGGTGCCTATTCCAGTGCAGCCGCTGTTACAGGAGTTTGCAGATGTTTTTCCTGAGAATCTGCCTTGTGCCTTGCCTCCTTTGCGTGATATCCAGCATCACATTGACTTGGTTCCAGGTGCTGCCCTACCCAACCGTCCTCATTACCGCATGAGTTCCAAAGAACATGAAGAGTTGCGTAGACAGGTGGAGGACTTGCTGGCTAAGGGACACATTCGAGAGAGCCTTAGTCCCTGTGATGTCCCGGCCCTTCTTACCCCAAAAAAGGATGGGTCTTGGCGTATGTGCATTGATAGTCGTGCTATCAACAAGATTACAGTGCGTTATCGGTTTCCTATTCCCCGGTTGGATGACTTGTTGGATCAGTTGGGTGGTGCTTCTGTGTTTAGCAAACTGGATCTCAAGAGTGGATACCATCAGATTCGTATTCGCATGGGTGATGAGTGGAAGACTGCCTTTAAGACTCGTGAGGGCTTATATGAGTGGCTGGTTATGTCGTTTGGTCTGTCGAATGCTCCTAGCACCTTTATGTGTGTGATGAACCAGGCTCTTCGCCCTTTCATTGGGAAGTTTGCTCACAATCATGCTGTTAATCGCTCCACTGGTTTCAGTCCTTTCCATGTGATTTACGGGCTGTCTCCGCGTGCTCCTCTTAATTTGTTAGCGCTGCCCAGCAAGGTGCGTCCTCATTCCACTGCTGCGGATTTTGTTGGTCAGTTGGCTCAGGTTCATCAGACCACTCATGACCGTTTGGTTGCTGCTACTGCCAAGTACAAGGAGAAGGCTGATTCGAGAAGGCGTGCTGTTGATTTTGAAGTTGGTGACTTTGTGTGGGCTATTCTGACTAAGGATCGTTTTCCAACTCATGAATATAGCAAGCTTGCTGCTAAGAAGATTGGTCCTGTTGAGATTGTGGAGAAGATCAACCCCAATGCTTATCGTTTACGCCTTCCCAGCCATGTGCGTACCTCTGATGTGTTCAATGTGAAGCATCTTGTTCCTTTTGTGGGTGAGTCTTCTTCTGATGAGGATGATGCGGTTCCAGATTCGAGGACGAATCTTTTCTACCCTGGGGGGAATGATGCGGTGCGAGTCGAAGAGGCGTTTATGCGAAAGTTGCAGCATCCGAAAATATCTCGCAAGTGTCAGATTTCGACGATTGCCTAGTGTTTTTCGGGCGGAAACGTTTAGGGGCTCAAAATCGCATTTTTATTAGTTTCGGGTGTTTTTTTGCAATTTATTAAAAGTTGTTTATTTCTTTTGCAAGCTAGGGTTTGAGTATTTAAAAGAATCTTAAAACACTTTGTTAGGGGAAGATTATTAATCAGAAAACGAGGTTTCCTCAATATCTATCAACTTTCGGTATTCGTAAGAATCAACGAATCTTGATAAAGGTTCATCCTAGCCACGCACGCTGCATCAGTGAATAATTTTCATTTTGATTAGTAGGGATGTCAATGATGCGGATTGAAAGAATAATGTATTTATCATTTCCGTTTTAATTTATTTCGGGATTTTTTTTTACTAATATCCATCCCTGTTCGGTTTCGGAAAATCTCTGCGGGACATAGTTTATATCATATTTAAATAAAACAAAAAATTGTACAATAAAATTTTATAAACATATTCTTTAATATAATATATATTGAAAAATTATATTATTATAAATAAACTTAAAACTTGTATAAAATATAAAATAATAAATAAATATATTGTTAATTTTATATATTTAATTAATTGTGTTTATGGTGTTCAGAGTATAATCGATGTTAGATTGAAACAAAGTCGAGGCGGGAGACATAAATATCATCTTCTGTCACAAAATCGTCCATAACAAGACAATTCAGATAAAAAACCGCGATTCAGATTATAATTGATATCTAGATGAACAATAATGCAATTGTGAGAAGGTATTATTGGACTTGGGTTTGCTGCTCCTAAATATCCCGGGATGACAAAAGTGTAATTATTATATATATATATTTTTAAGATAACTGTTTTGCCCTCTCTTTGTGAGAGGGAACAAGAAGAACAAAGGATATGTGAGAGTAGTTGATCCAATCCCGCATTATTGACCCTTCTCCAATTGTAAACAATGATTCAAACTTCTTCTTCTTGGCTTCTTAACCATTGTTTTTTGAAATTCCTTGTGTGGATTTTCTATTTGCAAGTTCCTTTGAAGTCTTAAGTGAGTTCTAAGTCTCATTATTCTTGTAGTTGATGATTTTTTTTTTCTTCTGAATTTGTTGTGTTATGGTTGATTTTCATAACTAACTATTATATTTGATTTAATTTTCAAATATTGTATTATAAGGCATTTGGTTCTTCCCTATTCTAGTTTCTACTCATGATTGGAATTTAAAAGAAAAGAAAAGAAATGGTGATATCATATATAAGATATGGATGAATCAAAGTACTAATTGGCAGGATTTATGGTCGTTCATCTGTCCAAACTGTTGTGTCATTCCGTGGGCTCAATTATTTGGCACAAAAGAAGGAGATATGGGACCTAAATGTTCTTTTTTTTTTTCCTTTTTTTTTTAATTTTTTTTTATTTTGGCAAAGATCATTGTGGCCTATATTATTATTATTATTATTCAAAACACTGTTCAATTTCCGCTTTCTACGTGATTAGTTGTCGATCATGATAATGGATAGTTTAAAGTTTTCACATAAAAACTAATAGTGTCACACCAATCATGAATGTTTTTTCTAACTTCTTTTTAAAATAAAAACTATATATTCCATTGTTTAAGTATTGATTTATTCTTTAAATTATAAAAGTGGATTGTGTGGTTACCACATAAAATTATTATAGAAGATTTAAAGCTATATCTTTTTGGAAACAAACATTATATTAAAACTATTTATGCCACTCTCTACAATTAATTATAATATAGGTGACATTGATTCGCGGGTATATATTCCTTAAATAATGTCACTGTATAATAAATACTCCTATGGAATCAATGGAGTACAACTTTACTATGTTTTTTTAATCAACTAATTCATAATAATAATAATAAAGAATAAAAATTACAGGCTAATTATGGTCCAGAGAGAGACAATTCTGCCCAGCTGTTGTTAAACCAACCACAAGACAATCTCTTTGTCATTTTGTAACATTAAATTGCTCTGTCTTTTTTCTCTGTTTAGTCATTTTCTACTCACTTATTTATAAAATTAAAGAGCTCTCAACTTATAATATGTATATAAACAGTCATTTTCTTTTTTCATTTAAAATAAAATGCTATTTACAATCAAAATCAACAAACCATATTTGTACAAAGTCATGACAATAATGTAAAAAAATAAATACAGCAACACTTAATTTCAAAAGGTTAACTTGAAACTTTTGTTTGTTTTTTTTTATGACAAATGTAACATTCTTGTAAATTATTGCTTTCTCTTTGTCAGAGTTTTGATTCGAAATGTATTAAAAAAGAGTATACAACTTTCTTAATTCTTTGAATTTAACATCACTTTGTCCATGGCAAAGCAAAACTCTTGGTGGGTAGGGTACATTACCTACTTACTCTCCCCTAATGGATTGGGTAATTTAGGCATCGTTTTGATCTTTGGGTTTTGCTGGTTTTATCCTAAAACCCAACAATCCCATCATAAATCAAATCAATTATTTTATTAATTAAAATACCCAAATTACCCATACTTAAATATTTTATTTTATATTAATAAAAAATAATATCTTATATTATTTTATTACATTATAAAATTTATTTTCATATAAATTAAATTAATAAATTATTTTATTTAAAAAAATTATATTAAATATAAATAAAATTATAACTTACTATATTATCTATAGATCTATATTTATATGAAATCTTATTACAATTTTAATTTGTTTTTTAATGTTTGTTTGTGAAAGGTTTCAAGCTAGCTATTATTAAAAAAAAATAATAATTAAATTGAGATCGGATAAATTAATTAATGATTCAATGTAGAATTAATTTGTGTAAAATTTGTTTTGGTTAGTACTTAGAATCACAATTTTAACAACAAAAAATAGTTTGCGGTTAGTATTTGATTTCAATCGACAAAATCTCCGATGATGAATTCATTTGGGAACAAGATAAAATCATTGATGATAATATTTTTAAAATTAAGCAAGAATAAAAACATTAAGAAAAGATTAGGAAGTTTCCCCCAACTTTAATAGGATATATACTATGATGAAAATAGAGAATTAGGTCCCCCTCATACTCGGGATGCTATCAATTCTTTTTATCTTAAACTTTGAGGGCTAACTTGATACTTTACTTTGTTTTCATGTTTTTAATTGTCTATTATTTGTTATGGTAAAATGTTGATTACTTAACAAATGGTTTTTTTTGGTTGTTTAAATTTTTATATTTAAAATTCATTACTTTTTAAACATTTGTTAAATAAGAGTGATAATGAAATAATAAAGAAAATTGAATAAATTTGATTGCTTCAATTTATTTTATATATATACTTAAAATGTTTTAAGTGAGGATCGAAATATCTTTTATGAATCACTCTAAAGTCTAGTCGTGTTATATGAGCTACTTAATAAGTTGAGATCTCTTCCAATTATAATAGATATAATTATTAAAAATATATATTTATACTTCAATTTTAAAAATTCACAATTCAACTAAAACAACACAATAATCATCTTCACTGGGAATTCTAAAACTCTACAAAACGATATAAAATTTAATGTACTAATAAATTATGTTGAGACAATTACAATTGTACCATGCTCTCTTACCTCTATATTTTCACAGCGCATATGTTGGTTGTCTTGATGATCAATATTACATTAGTATTCTTGAAAACAATATTATATGTAAAATTGTAAAGAGGAAAATGTGATTGCCTAATCATGCACTTCGATATGAGTTGAAATAGAGCACTTGTATATACATATGTTTAACTTTGTTGGCTAAAATGTGCATGGGCGAACAACAAGTTCATTTTCAATGCATCCATATACTTTAGTGAAACAATATTGATGTAACGTTTCTTTTAAATAACATTGTCTTTCATGTTGGTACCAAAGATATACTAATTAAACTTAAAACTAAGCTTATAATTTCATATAAATGATTGAATATTTTGGGTGTTTTATTAATATGACAAATAAGATTATAATAGCATCCTTTCAAGTCAAATAAGATTATAATAATGTGATCTCATTGTGAATAGTGGATCTCATATCGTTATGCTGTTCTTTGTTTTTATATTATTATTATTATTATTTAAATAATGTTGGATTCTTTGAGGACAATAGCAAAATTACAAAATCTAGCACTGCAGTCTCCAGAAAATAAGATAGACAAGTGACAGACCCCATGAAGTAAGGTTGTTTTTATTATGTTAAATTAATAAAACATTTTCTAGACACATATTTTTCTTTCTTTTAATCTTAATTTTTAACTACAAATAAATTACTTACTTCATCATTTACTCATTAATTAATTCAGTTAATTACTTTAATCATTTATTCACACCTTTGTATGTCTATTGCATAATAAGAACACATAGGAGTAAAACAAAATTTGACAGCAACACTTACTTTAATCAAAGCCCCTATGTAGGCTCATAGATGGGTTTGAGTATTAGATTAAACCATTTTAAAAAACTAAAAAAAAAAATATATTATAAATTCAAAATCTTGTTTCATTAGAAAAAAAAACAAAGTATCTAGTAATTTGGAATTATTTAAATTAAATAGCCTAGTGTCTTCTTTTACAAAGATGAATTAATTTATAAATCTAAATTTTCATGAAAATTGTGAAAATAATTAATAGTGTATTCAATAATTAAATTTTATATACAAAGGTAACCGTGGTTATAGGGACTAGTAAATAAAACAGAAAATTGAACCGAACCGATAACTTAACAGTTTAATTTTATGGTTAACTGATTTTTTTACTTGTTAAACGGTATGGTTTTCGGTTATACTATTTTTCTACCGGTTTAACCGGTAAGTCGATAATAATTTAATTATATATTTATAATTTATAATTTATATTAGTTATTTATTTTAGTAAATATTAAATATATTATAATATTCAATAATTTATATATATTAATTATTTTTAAATTTTAAATTATAATTTGTATCTTATTTTATTAAACACATTTTTAAGATAACTATTATTTTATTATAATTTACCCTTTCTAGAAAAAGATTTAATCATATTAGTCAAATCTATAAATAGTAAATTTAAATCTTCGTATGAACATATATTTTTTTAATAAAATAACTAAACGAAGACTATTAATATATTATATTATTACAATAATATAATATATTAAATAAATATATTTATTAATAATATAATATATTTATTAATAATATAATATAATATATTATAATAGAGACAAGAAAAAAGAAGAATAAAATAATAAGATATTAAGCAAAATTTTAAAAAAATAATAATAATTTAATACTTAATTTTAAAAAATTAGTTATCAATTTTCGTTAACCATCTATCCAAACCGGTAGAACCGATACTAATAATCCTCGGTTCATAAAATAGAAGGCAAAATTGGGTTTAACCAGAACTGGTCGATTGAATATCCCTAGTTGTTAAAATAACAATGATCATGAGTTCAATTTTCATTTAAAATATTTTAAATTAAAATTAATATTATATTTGTGAAATATAATTTTTAAAATTTAAAAATATATTTAAATTTTATAAAAATAAGTCAAAGATCTTATCCAATAGAGTTATTTTAATATTATCCATTTTAACCAAGATCTCATTTAAACTATCAAAAACATTAAAATATCTTTTATTTTAGTTATTTGTATATAATACTAACTAATAACTTATACAATAACAAAGTTATTTAAATAATCTTATTTAATTATTATAACTTTTTTTTTAGAAAAATCAGCAGAATCACATAGTCATATCCCACCAAAGTTTGAAACCCTTTTGAAGTAAAATCCAACCTAAAATGGTCCCATTTTTTTTTTGAATTTTAATAAAATATGTATTTTTGTTTTTGAATTTTATTTATACATGAAAATTGCATGATTAGCTATCAAAATGAAATGTCGAAATTACCCTTGCTTTTTTTATAACCCATCCTTATTTTGGGTCATGCCTTTTGAATTCTACCATATTTTAGGTAATTTTATATATATATATTTTTTTCTCATATCTAATGCTGGTGGGTTTGTTAAGTAGTATATATTTTTCTCCGCCATCTTCTTCTTTCTTCTCTACTTTTACATTAGCCCTGACCCCATTGAAAGGCACGCTTTAGCCCTCTTTTAGGGACACCCAAGTTTTAAGAATTTTCATTTTCTCTTCTTATCTTCTCTCTTTCCTGGTCCAACACATAATTATTATATGTAGAATGGATTTTCTCCATGAAAATCTTAACCTTGAATTGGGTTTTGATCATCTGAAGAGACTAACTTAAACAAGATCCATTTAAAGAGATCCTTTCATCTTTCTCTAATTCGATTTGCAATTCCAATCAAGAAGATGACTAAAGGAAGAAGATCAACTTCAAGATCAGATGCTGCTGCTGCATTATGTTTTATCACATTTATTTCATTCTGGATCTCTGCCAATTCTATGCTTTCTTCAAAAGGTGTTAACTTTGAAGGTATGAAGAGAAAAACCCAATTGTTTAATTTATAAGAAGAATGTTTTGTATCTTATTTCTCTGTTTTACTTATAGTTCAAGCTTTGATGGGTATAAAAGCTTCATTGGATGATCCTCATGGTGTTCTTGATAATTGGGATGGTGATTCTGTTGATCCTTGTAGCTGGACAATGGTCACATGTTCTTCAGAAAGTCTGGTCATTGGCCTGTATGTGTCCCCAATTTCAATTCAAATTCAAATCCAAATCCAAAATTTCTCGATAAATAAATAAATAAATAATAATAATTGTATCGAAAAAATTGAAATATTTTTTTGTTACAGGGGTACGCCAAGCCAGGATTTATCGGGTTTTTTATCGCCCAGCATTGGAAACTTGTCGAATCTCCAGATCGTGTGAGTTAAAATCGTCGCGAGATAATTAAATTCAGTTTAAAACTCGGGTTTTTTGTATTGTATTATTTTGTTAATATTCCCAATTGAACAGTCTATTGCAGAATAACAATATAACAGGAAGAATTCCAGAAGAGATTGGAAAACTATCAAGGCTTCATACACTTGATCTTTCAAATAATCATTTTAATGAAGAAATACCAATTTCTTTATCTCAATTAAGCAATCTCCAATACATGTAATTCATTTAATTTAATTTATTTAATGTGTCATTATCATAATTATTAATATATTTCTTTCCTAATTTAATTATGTACAGGAGACTCAATAACAACAGTCTATCAGGGAAGATTCCACTGTCCTTAGCCAACATGACACAGCTTGCCTTCTTGTAATTCTTCTTTTGCTAACTTATTATTCTTTATAAAAAAAAATTAAATAATATCTAACTTTATATTATAATATTATATAGTATTTTGTGTAATGTTTTTGAATTTGAGGATTTCAGGGATCTTTCATTCAATAATTTGAGCGGTCCAGTGCCTAAATTTCCTGCTAAAACATTTAGGTAAGACCTTAATTTTCTCATATTCATAATAATTAGTGACCTTAAATGTGTCTAATTATCGAAGTTTTTTCAGTGTGGTTGGAAATCCGTCTATTTGCGCTACGGGGTATGAAGGAGATTGCTATGGGAGTACATTAATGCCAATGTCGATGCCATTGAATGGTTCCGAAAGTAAGCAAAATTACTCGACATGTTATTTGTTTCAGAATTTTATATGATCATGTTTTTGTATAGTAATTCTCTTTGAGCAGACGTTTCTTCTAGAAAAACGAGAAGTCGAAATGTCGGGTTGGCTTTAGGATCAACCGTCGGGTTTATAAGCTTGCTTGTTCTTTTTATTGGGCTTTTTCTTCAATGGAGACAAAGGCGTGGCAAGCAATTGTTTTTCGATGTCAATGGTAACTTTTCATATTGGAAGGAAACTATTTTCTTGGTATTTTGTTATGTTGGTTAAAAATTAATTTGTTTCATCATCTAAAACATAGTGTGATTAAATGTTTTATATTAAATGAAACAAAATATTGCATTATAATTTGGATAACAATTTAGATTTCTATATCAAAAGAAATAAGTATTTGGATTTATTTGGCCAATTTTTCAGATAAACAACACGACGATATATGCTTAGGAAACTTGAGGAGATTTCCATTTAGGGAGCTTCAAATTGGGACCGATAATTTCAGCAACAAGAACATTCTTGGAAAAGGTGGTTTTGGAAACGTGTATAAAGGCTATCTTCGCGATGGCACGGCCGTGGCTGTCAAGAGGCTCAAAGATGGAAGCACGGTTGGTGGCGAGAGGCAGTTCCAAACTGAGGTAGAGATGATCAGTCTTGCAGTTCATCGAAATCTTCTTAGGCTATATGGTTTTAGTGTGACATCTTCGGAACGACTTCTTGTCTACCCTTTCATGTCTAACGGAAGCGTTGCTTCGCGCCTTAAAGGTACACTTATTTGTTTTCTTGTTTTTTTTAATAAGTTATGTTTTCAAACGTTTAACATCCATCTAGATGATATATATTGATAGAAAAAAGTGTTTTCAATTGAGCTCATGTGAAACCAAAATTCTAATTTGATTTTTTATATGATATTATTGGGATTAACATCCATCTAGATTATATATATTGATAGAAAAAAAGTGTTTTCAATTGGGCTTTTGTGAAACCAAAATTCTAATTTGATTTTTTATATGATTAATAGCAAAACCAGTGTTGGATTGGGGAATTAGGAAAAGAATTGCTTTGGGGGCTGCAAGAGGGTTGTTGTATCTTCATGAGCAATGTGATCCAAAGATAATTCATCGGGATGTTAAGGCTGCAAACATACTTCTTGACGACTATTGTGAGGCGGTTGTCGGAGATTTCGGTTTGGCAAAGCTTTTGGATCACAAGGAGTCACATGTGACCACAGCCGTGAGAGGAACCGTAGGCCACATTGCGCCCGAGTATCTCTCAACCGGTCAATCCTCAGAAAAGACCGATGTATTTGGTTTCGGGATTCTACTACTTGAATTAATCACGGGACAAAGAGCCTTAGAATTTGGAAAGTCAGCCAACCAAAAAGGAGCAATGCTCGATTGGGTAAGGCAATGTGTTCTTTAATATAATCTTAAAGGCTTGACCCTTTTTATTTTTTATTTTGTTAATCATAACACATTTTAATTTAAGGCGTTTTAATTATATATGGTTATGTGTAGGTTAAGAAGATTCATCAAGAGAAGAAACTTGAAGTGCTCGTGGATAAGGATCTAAAGAATAACTATGATAGAGTCGAGCTTGAAGAGACCGTGAAAGTTGCTCTTTTGTGCACTCAATATCTTCCAAGCCATCGACCAAAGATGTCGGAGGTTGTGAGGATGCTTGAAGGAGACGGGCTTGCTGAGAGATGGGAAATCTCGCAAAGGGTGGATTCAACAAAGTACAAACCACAAGATCTTTCTTTGTCGGGACGATTTTCGGACCTCACCGATGATTCTTCACTTCTTGTGCAAGCCATTGAGCTCTCTGGCCCAAGGTGAATGAATGAACAACTTTAAACACCACAATTTTTTATGTCGTTGTATAGCATAGATATAGATCAAAAGGGTGATATGAGTGTTATGTGTTTTGGACAAAAATTTTGTAATATTTTCATGTTTAATATCACTTATTAACCTATCTATTGGTGATGCTGCGTTACAATAATACACTTAAATGTCAAATTACTCATCAATTGTGAATTCAAACGAGACAATAGTTGACATGTGTATCAGGATTAATCCTAAGTTGGGTTGTGGTGTTTTGGATAAATTTAAATTAGAGTATTCTATTTCACTTATATTATTTCAAAACCCTGTATCCGGTTATAATATAAGGAAAGTATTGGTTTGAAGCCTAGTCCTATCCAACCCAACATATATAATATATCTCAATTTTTTTAAATTATTAATACTTATATTAGTTGGCTAAAATAAATATTACAAAACTTTTATCTCATTTGTTTAGAATTAATAATAGTTATATTAGTCGAATAAAATAAATGTTACAAGACTTTTAAATAATACTTTGATTAAATTTATAAACAAAATTAATTATAAAAGTTCAAATAAAGACATACAAATAAAGTTGATATAACAAATATATCATAATAATGACTATTGGAATGAAAAACCGAACCCATAATAATTGCCTAACCCTAGTGTAAACATCAACAAATTTGTGTTTTATCTATTTTATTTAACAAAAACCCAATTGGTTCTGTTTTGGGTACTAATCGGTTGAATGGTAATCCTTAATCTTTAATGTGTATGCGTTTTACATAAAAGAAATGTGGTAATAAGAAATTACAAAGTCGGGATAATGTTCAAGAAACAAGATACAAACAAAACCAGATCTTCGGTCCGAATTCATATTCGCCCATTAATAGTTATCCATCTCCCCCTATCTATCTTCTCTCTTTCATAGTTGCTCGCTCAAACAAGGCCCAGCCCGTGTTTGGAGGACTGTCAACTCAATCAAAATATTGGGTTGAAGAAAATTCTAATTTTCAGTCAAAGATATTCTCAGAATCATGCCGTAAATCAACCCTTTCTTGCTATTTCACAACCGATTCCGACGACGATCGTAGCAGGTGCACTCTCTAAAACCTAAACTTCCCTTCTATCTTGCGAATTCTTTTAGTCCTGCGTTCAATTGATTCTTATTATCTGGGGTTTTATCCGATTATCCGGGGATTTAAGGGCTAATCTTGATGAATTCTCTATTCAATAGATTATGTGTTTGAAATTATTATTGACTACTCGAAGCTCCTTTGGAGATCTCTGCAGTTTTCTTCATATGTTCTTCGAATTTCTCTAGATGATGTCTAAATTTTTATCCCACCCCCTGAATGTTTAGTGTTTATAGAAGATATCAGATTTGTATGACTCAATTGGTAAAGGGTCCCTGGTTTCCTCCAATGGTGACACAACACTAAACAGTTGTTCTTCATGTGTTCTTTCTTGATCTTGTTTCTTATTTTGTTCTGTACTTGGTTGGGTCTTTACATCTTTGAGAGATTTCAGATTGTTAAGTTGCCATATGTTTTGTTCGGTCTCATTTCAAAAATGTGGTTTTCTTGTTATATCTTGTTCCCATTTAAGAAATCGTAATTGGTCTCTTTTGAAAAGATTGGTTTTCCCCCAATTTTTGGTTATATCTTGATCCCACTTAGAAATCATCAATATTTGGTTATATCTTCATTTGAAAACACACATTTGTTCATTCAGATGTGGATACAGATGGAATCATGTTTGGAAACTGAATACATACATATATATTTATTGATGGTTTCTTATCTGAATTCATATACGAAAATACAAGTGTTTCCAAATAGGACTGAATTCAAATTTGTTAATCTGATGTATGCTAATAATGACATTTGATTTTCATCTTTGTAAAGAGAATGGGTGCAGCAGAATTTGCAATGGTTGAAGAATTGGCTTCTCTTATCAAAGACAATCTTCAATGCAAGCACTTAATTCTAAAGATGGAAGAATCCTTCATTAATTTTATTCAAGAAGAAACTAGTTCAGACAGACAGCTTGAGCTAGAACCAATGAATGCATATTGTCGCCTTCTCCTCCATCGTCTTGCAGATATTTTTGGTTTCTCCCATTATTCCCTCGGTGAAGGAAACGAACGTCATTTAGTTTTACAACGATGTCCAGAAACCACAATACCATCTATACTCGTCAGAGATCTATTAGTCCAGTTCGACGAACTCGAGGCCCCAACAGTATCACATCAACTGTTAAGAAAGTCTGATGATTCCTCATTGTCAAGAACAGTGGCAGTTACTTCAGATGTTCAATTATCATTGGAGAAGAGAGAAGCAGCTTATATGGCTGCCCGACAGAGAATATTTTCTCAGGATGAAGAGAAAGATGTTTGTGAAATGCAGAGACCTCGAAATATTCCTGTGGTTGCTAACCGAATGATAGCACATGCTCTTGGACGACGAGTTAAAAATTCTGATAGTGAATTGAGAAACAGTATATCGAAAGATGCAAAAACAGTTTCAGAAGGAGTAGATGAAAATGTAAAGATTGGTAAGAATGATTTGAAAGATGATCATGTGGGAGCAGCCAAGAGGTTGTTTGCTAATGCACTGGGGTTTCGATCTGGGAATAAAGATAGAAAGTGATGAATCCTGGGAATGAACTTTCCATTGAATTTTCTTAAAGTGAGTTTTGTTAGTATGTATTTTTCAGTTGTAATAGAATCATGATTGTGGGAATTGGGAATCAAAACGAACAAAAACTGATTCTGAATTAGGTTACTAGATTGAAACATAATTTGAGATGGATTATTTGAAATGGGTTATGGGTAAATGATGCACGTAAGACTAATTTTGAGGGTATTTTAGTGGTGCTGATAGTTGCTTTGATTTTGAAATTTTTTTTTTTATATGGTTGAGATCACTTCTCCTTTATAAATTAATCTTTGCACGTGGTTAAACATATAAATTGCAAACATAGTTTAGAATTTGTTCACTTCACGTGTTTGAATTTAGAACCTCGGGGATCCTGTATATATTCTTGTCGCTTCACGTGTTTGAATTTAGAACCTCGGGGATCCCCTATTGTTCATAGTATATAAAATAAACTATATGCAATTTAATATTTTATAATTTAATATTTTGATTATTTTAAATGTAATTTAATATTTTGATTAATGAATTTAGTAATGTGATTAATTTTATTAATATATATTTTTTGGATTAAGTTATTTAAATAATTCAAACTTAGAAATATAATTTGTTAAAATAAAATATATATCATTTTTTAAATTAATATATTAAGTTAATATTAGTACCTCATAATACAACTACAAATGAGTCAAGCTGCTCGCGAAGCTCAACTTAAGCTTGACTTTGACCGAGTTCGAGCCGACTCGTTTAATATTCGAGTCGAGCTCATATAATGTTTGTTCGATGACTTGTTGATTTTTTTCGAGCCTTATAATATATAATAATTTTTTTATTTATTTAATATTAAAACTAAATTTTTTTTCTTCCATCTCTTTCTCTTCAAAGCCCATATGAAGACCCACAATTTTTAAAGTAAAACCCTAATTCCTAACATATCTAGTGACTCTTCATCTAACCTAATTTTCTTCATCTAATCTAATGCATGTATCTCTTTTTCAATTCTTTATTCTTCCTTCATTTTCTCTTCATTCTTCACCATTTCTTTTGATCACTCTTCATATTCTTCATTCATTCTACATAATTTCTTTAGCTATTCATCTTTTCACAATTTCTTTCACTCTTCATTTATTCATTTTCTTCTTTTTCAGTTTTCATATCGATCTTATTCATTCACAAGAGGCTTACCGGTAATTAAAATTTATTTTTACTTTTAAAATAAGTTTTTATTTTATATAACTTTGATTTCTTTTTACTTTAAGGAAATCCAACAACAAAAAAAGAACCAACTATTTTGTTGATTAACTCATTGGTAAGGTGTAAGGTAAGTGTTGTTCATCATTTTTTCTTAAGAAACTTATGTTTATATATACTTTTTCATGTATTATGAAAAATTTATGCTACAATTATTCTATCTATAGAGTTGGATGAATATATAAACATGATAAAAAATACGTTAATTAATTATATATAATAAAAATATATGATATATAATATTGAAAGAGATAGAAATGGTTAATATATTATATATAATAAAAGTAAATATTAAGAATATAATAATTAGTTTATTATAGAAAAAATAAGAATGATTAATATATTATTTATAATAAAAGTATATTATATATAATATTTAAAGAGATAAAAAAGATTAATATATTATATATAATAAAAATAAATATTATGGATATAATAATTAGTATATTATAATATATAATATATTAAATAATTAATATATTATATATAATAAAAGTTTATTATATATAATATTGAAAGAGATATTAAAATGTTAATATATTTTATATAATAAAAGAGATAAAAAAATTAATATATTTATTATATATAATATGGAAAAAAATATATATTATATATAATATGTTTAAAGAAAAAAAATAATTTATAAGATTAATAATATATAATAATATTCAATAGAAAATATATGAGTTAATAAATCGAAAACTCTATTTCTTAATTAGCTCAATTTTTTATATTAATTATTTTAACTATTTGTTAATTAGTTTATATTTATATTAATTATTTTTAAAATTAAACATTTATATTATTAAATGTAGATATTTGTACACATGCTTTGATTGAAGAACCTGGGTTAAAGAAAACTAATATATTAAATGTTCAAACAATTTATATAGTTTTGTACTTTGATTTTTGATTTTTATGTTTTAGAATTTTGATTAATAAAGATGATTTAATGTTTTGAATTAACATGTTTTGAAATTTTGAATAATTATGATTGTTTCATATTTTTATTTTGAAATATCATGTTTTAAATGTTTAATATGTATAAAAGTTTGATATTTTAATTTTATAAATAAATTTGGTTCGAGTTCGAGTTCGAGCTCTAGCTTGAGTTTGAAAATTTAATTTTTGTTCAAACTTTTCGAGTCGAATTGAGTTTGTAGGTAAATAGTCGACTCGACAAAAAAAGTTTAAACAAAAATTAAATTTTCAAACTCAAGCTAAAACTCGAACTCGAACCAAATTTATTTGCAAAATTAAAATATCAAATTTTCATACATATTAAATATTTAAAATATGATATTTCAAAATAAAAATATAAAACAATCATAACTATTCAAAATTACAAAACATGATAATCCAAAACATTAAATCATCATTACTAATCAAAATTCTACAACATAATATTCAAAAATCAAATTACAAAACTATATAAATTGTTTGAACATTCAATATATTAATTTTTTTAACTCAAGTTCTTCATTCACCACATCACACCTACAACTACCCACATTCAATAATATAAAATGTTTAATCTTAAAAATAATTAATATAAAAAATAAATATTAACTATTTAAATATAAACTAATTAACAAATAATTAAAATAATTAATATAAAAAATAAATGTTAATTGATCTTAATATAAGCTAATTAAACAAGAGTGTTTTCGATTTATTAACTCAATATATTTTCTATTAAATATTATTATATATTATTAATCTTATAAATTATTTTTTTCTCTAAAAGTATTATATATATATATTTTTTTTTCTTTTTTTTTATTTCTTTAAATATTATATAAAATGAACTTTTATTATATAAAATATATTAACATTTTTTTTTTATCTCTTTCAATATTATATATAATAAATTTTTATTATATATAATATATTAACATTTTATTTTGATTAGTAATATATATTATATATTATAATATACTAATTATTATATTCATACTATTTAGTTTTATTATATATAATATATTAACATTTTTTTTTATTATCACTTTCAATATTATATATTATATATTATATAATATGCTTTTATTATAAATAATATATTAATCATTTTTATTTTTTTCTATAATAAACTATTTATTATATCATTAATATTTACTTCTATTATATAATATATTAACCTTTTTTTTTATCTCTTTTAATATTATATATAATATACTTTTATTATATATAATTTATTAAATATTTTTTTATCTCTTTTGTCATTTTTATCATCAATCAATGTTATTCTATATATTCATCCAACTCTATATATAGAATAATCGAAACATAAATTTCTCCTAATACATTAAAAAAGTATATATAAACATAAATTTCTCTTAACACATGAAAAAAGGATAAACAATGAGTTAACCAACAAAATAGTTTTTTTTTTTGTTATTGGATTTCCTTAAAATAAAAAGAAATCAAAGTTATCTAAATTAAAAAAAACTTATTGTAAAAGTGAAAATAAAATTTAATTACTTGTAAGCCTCTTGTGAATGAATAAGATCGATAATAAGACTGAAAAAGAAGGAAATGAAGAGTGAAAGAAATTGTGAAGAGATGAAGAGCTAAAGAAATGGTGTAGAATGAGAAGAGCTAAAGAAATAACGTGGAATGAATGAAGAAAATATGAAGAGTGAAAGAAATGGTGAAGAGTGATCAAAAGAAATGATGAAGAATGAAGAGAAAATGAAGGAATAATGAAAGAGTTGAAGAAGAGACACGTATGAGGCATGTAGATTAGATTAAATTAGATTAGATTAGATTAGATTAAATTAGATTAGATGAAGAAGATTATGTTAGATGAAGAGTCACTAGATGTCTTGCTTTCGATATTATCAAATAATTTTCTTGATACTTTGCAATAAGTATGCCCATTTTGAAGATCATTCAAAGTTTGAGTACTCCATCCAAAAATTTAGAGAAATGATGATTGTAATCATTTTTATGAATGATTAATTATTATGATTAAGATATTTTAAATTTATTAGTATTTATCAATGGTTTATTAGAAAGTTAAAAGGAATATTTATCACATTATATAAATAATAATTGAAATTTAAATATATATATTAAAATATAAATAATCAAATTTATAAAATAATAAATTAAAATATAAATAATTTAATTGAAACAAACAATAATTTAAATATATCAAATTTATAAAAAATAATAATTTAAATATATATATATAATGAATTTAAATGTAATAAATAATAAATAAAAAAAAACTGAGTTTGATTTAGGAGTGAGAAAAATTACCGATATTAAAGGTATCTCGAAAATACCGGACCGCAATATATCGAAAATATCGATATTTAAGGTATACCAAAATAAAGGTAAGGTATGATGTTAGGATTTGTATCTCCCAAATCCGACCTATTGGAAACAATCTATAAAAATGCAAGAAAGAAGAACACAAGAAGACACAGATTTATAGTGGTTCACTCAAATTGAGCTACATCCACTTCAACCACCACTAGATTTCACTATGAAGAAGAAGAAGGAATACAGAGTTTTTTGCCTCACACTTTATCTCTTTAGAATTCTGTCTCCTAAATGTAAACCCTTAATAATAACATATTTATAAGGTAAACATTCAGGTAATAAACTTAAATAACTTTGGTCAGGCCCAAACCCAAAACCAAAAAGAAAACCCAATAAACTCTAATTAACAATGTAGAGTTTATTATAAGTGTAGGCTCCATAACTCAACAATCTCCCACTTGGAGACTAACTTCATCATCTCTCGATCGGTAGTGGATTTCCATTCGGTGTCTTAACGAAGAAGACCAACTAAAGTTGCACACAATTTTAGTTTCTCATTTGTCACAGCTTTCGTCAACATATCAACTGGATTCTCACTCCCAGGAATCTTCTCAATAGCTAATACTCCATCTTTTAAAGCTGACCGGATGAAATGATAACGAACCTATATATGCTTCGTCCTGTCATGATAAACAAGATTCTTTGCCAAATGAATGACACTCTGACTGTCGCATCGCAACACACTTCCCTCGTAGTCTTGACCCAATTCTAGCAAAAAGGGTTGTAACCACATCATCTCCTTAGCAGCCTATGTCACAACAACATACTCTGCCTCACAACTAGAAAGAAAAACAATCTTCTGCAATTTTGAAACCCAACTGATTGCAATACCTCCCAAAGTATAAATGTACCATATTGTGCTCTTCCTACTATCAACATCACCACCATTGCCAGCATCAACAAATCCTTCCAAACCCATATTAGACTTTCGAAAACACAAAGAGAGACTCGTACTTCCTCTTAAGTATCGTAGTATCCACTTTACTGCTTCCCAATGTTGTCTACCCGAGTTGCTCATGAAGCTGCTAACAACTCCCACTGCATGTGCTATGTCTGGTCTTGTGCAAACCATTGCATACATAATACAACCAATGGCAGAGGCATACAGAACAGTGGCCATGTAATTTTTCTCCTCCTCTGTTGAAGACGACTGGTCTTTAGATAGTCTGAAGTGACTAGCTAATGGGTTAGTAACTGGTTTTGCATAATACAAGTTGAACCTGCTAAGAACTTTCTTCACATATTCTTCTTGTGAAAGCTTGAGAACTTCTTCATCTCTAAAAATTCTCATCCCAAGGATTTGTTTAGCAGCACCCAAATCCTTGATTGCAAACTTTTCAGACAACTCTTTCTTGAGCTTGTTAATCTCATACAAGCTTGCTCCAGCAATCAACATGTTATCAAAGTAGAGAAGAAGAATAATGTACGATTTATTAAACCTCTCGATATAACAACAATGATCATCTTCACACCTCAAAAAATTGTTACTTTTCATGAAGCTATCGAACTTCTTGTACCATTGCCTTAGAGCCTGTTTCAAACCATACAGACTATTCTGAAGCTTACACACAAGCTCATCTTTACCTTTGATTTCATATCATTATGGTTGTCACATATAAATCTCTTCATCTAAATCACCATGAAGAAAAGTAGTGTTGACATCCATTTGTTGAATATGAAGGTCTTATTTCACAACCAAACTCAAAATAGTCTTGATTGTCATCAATTTAACTTCTAGAGAGAAGATCTCATTGTAGTCAATACCTTCTTTCTGTTGAAATTCTTTCACAACCAACCTTGCCTTGTACCTCATGGTTTTATCATGTTCTTCTTTAATCCTGAAGATCCATGTGTTGTGAAGTGCTTTATTTCCCTTTGGTAACTCAGTGAGCTCCCAAGTATGATTAAACATCAAAGAGTTCATCTCATCTTTCATCGCAGACTCCTACTTAACCGATTCATCAGATTGTATTGATTCCTCATAGCATTCAGGTTCACCTATATCTGTCAACAAGATATAGTTCAGAGATGGAGACCACCTCTCAACTGGTTTTCGATTCCTTAACGATATTCTCAACTGTATAACCGGTGTTTTCTGATTTACCTCTGGGGCCACGTTCTCAACGATTTCATCTTCAACAACACATTGTTCTTCTTCGACAATCGGTATATATTCATCTGAAAATTCTCTCAAATCAACTGTACCAGTCTCTTCCAACTTGGAATCACCATCTAATGTCTTCCCAACACAATCTTTGTAGAGAACTTGTTCATTGAAGATAATATTTCTGCTACGAATGATCTTCCGATTTTGATTATCCCAGAAACGACAACCAAACTCGATATCACCATAACCAATGAATAAACATTTATTAGAATTTGGATCAAGCTTGCTCCTATCACATTCGTTAATATGAACATATGATAAACACCAAACACTTTCAAATAAGAAAGGTTTACCTTTTTATTGCTCCAGACTTTTTCAGGAATTCTGAATTCAAGAGGAACAAAGGGTCCCCTGTTTATCAAATAGGCAGCAATATTAATAGCTTCTGCCCAGAAGGTTTTAGGCAGTCCTGCATGCAATCTCATGCTTCTAGCACGCTCGTTCAATGTTCGATTCATTCATTCAACTACTCCATTCTCTTGAGGCGTTCAGGGAACAGTCTTCACCATACTGATCACATTCATAGCACAATACTCTTTGAAATCTGAATTGATATATTCACCTCCGTTGTCGGATCTCAAGCACTTAACTTTCTAATTTGTTTCATTTTCAACCAAAGCCTTCCATTTCTTGAAAATAGCAAATACTTCAGACTTGTGCTTCATAAAATATACTCATACATTTCTTGTCGAATCATCTATAAACTTCACGTAGTATTGTGATCCGTCAATAGAAGAAACAGGTGCAGGTCCCCACACATCAATGTGTACCAACTTTAGCCTTTCTTTCTTTAACTCCTTCCCAATCTTTAAGAAATTCACCCATTTCTGTTTTCCAAGAATGCAATTTTCACATAACTGATGTTCAACAGACTTCAGTTCTAGAATCTGTCCATTCTTCAAAATAATTTTCATCCATTTTTCACTCATATAGCCCAACCTGCAATGCCACAACTCACTGTTCTTCGAGTCATCAACTACAACATCAACTGTTTCTTTGCAAGTTGAAGTCGTGTATAACGTTCCAGTTTTGTGACCTTGTGCAACAACTATTGCTCCTTTAGTCACCTTCCATGCACCATTTCCACAACTGAAATTGTGACCTTCCTCATCAAGTTGTGTATCAGAAATCAGATTGCGCATTAAACCTGGAATGTGTCTCACTTTATTAATCTTCCAAACAGAACCATTTGGCATCTTCAATTTGATGTCCCCCATGCCAACAATATATAATGGATCACCATCTGCGAGATAAACTTTCCCACAATTTCCAGCCACATAATTCTCCATTAATTCTTTGTGAGCAGTGGTGTGGAAAGACGCTCCTGAGTCCAAAACCCATGAATCTATCAGGCTATCAACAGACAGAAATAACGCATCAGTGACAAATTCTGTAACAACGTTGGCTGCATCATTTTTATCATCACCGTTTTTCTTCGGTGATTTGCAGTTTCTCTTCAAATGACCATGTTTACCACAATTCCAGCATGCAAATGTCCGCCCAGACTTGAACTGACTCCTCTTGCTCCTTGATATAGATCTGCTCTTACCTCGGTTGAAATTTCTATCATTACCTCTGCCCATATTTTCTACATTAAGAGCAAAACCTTTCAACGTTTCACCAGAATCAATTTTACGAACCTCTTCAGCAAGAATACGATCTCTAACTTCAACAAATTTCAGTTTAGCATTTCCAACTGAATTACTAATTGCTGCCCTCATAGGTTCCTAACTATTTGGTAGAGATACTAATAAAATTAGGGCACTAACTTCATCCCTAAAATCAATCTCAACAGATAGCAATTGATTCACAATTGTATTGAATTCATTCAAATGAGTAGTGACAGAAGTACCATCAACCATTCTTAAGTAAAAAAGTATTTTCATTAAGTGTACCTTGTTGTTAGTAGATGTTTTCTCATACATATCAGAAAGAGCTTTCATCAGACCCATGGTGGTCTTCTCCTTTGTTACATTGTGAGCAACCGTTTTGGCTAGCGTCAATCGGACAACTCCCAAAACCTGTCTAACAAGGAGTTTCCGTTCAACTTCATCCATCTTCTCTGATTTCTCACTCAAAGAAACATGAAGCTTCTTTCCATAGAGATAATCTTTAATCTGCATTCTCCAGAAGGCATAATCTATCCCATCGAATCTTTCAATCCAATGTCCTATACTGTTCTCACTTGCCATTGTTTCCAATACTCAGATTTAGCCTAGCTGCTATGCTACCAGTTGTTAGAATTTGTATCTCCCAAATCTGACCCGTTGGAAACAATATGTAAAAACGCAAGAAAGAAGAACACAAGAAGACACAAATTTATAGTGGTTCACTCAAATTGAGCTACATCCACTTCAACCACCACCAGATTTTACTATGAAGAAGAAGGACTACAAAGTTTTTTGCCTCACATTTTATCTCTCTAGAATTCTGTCTCCTCAATGTAAACCCTTAATAATCACATATTTATAGGGTAAACATTCAGTTAATAAACCTAAATAACTCTTGGTCAGGCCTAAGCCCAAAACCAAAAAGAAAACCCAATAAACTCTAATTAATAATGTAGAGTTTATTATAAGTGTAGGCTCCATAACTCAACATATGATACCGATACTGAAATTATTGTTACGGTACGTAAATGTATGAGATTTTTAAAATATTGGTATAACGATATATACCGAAATAGTATTTATAAATTAAAATATATATAATATATATAATACTTGTAAGGAAATAATTAAATAGATTTGATATTAATTTAATTGTAGAAATATAATTTTTGAATAATATCAAAATATCATTATACTGAAATATTATTCAATATATGCAATTTCTACCTTACCGATGAGATTGATTTTTTTTAAGTTAATATATATTTTATGTATCAAAGGTATAATATCGATACCATACCAAAATTAATGTATAACGAAATCAAGGTAAGGTAAATGTATGAATTTTTTGTATACCGAAATTAAGGTATATCGAAATCAAGGTATACCGAAATCAAGATAAGGTAAATGTATGCATTTTTTGCATATTGAAATTTTCAATAAGGTATGGATAAAACATTAAGGTATACCGTACCGACCCACCCATAGTTTGAATAGTAAAATAAGTTAGTTTGAGAATGAATGGACAAAGTAGGTTAGTTTGGGAAGTTGAACGACAAACTAGGTTAGTTTGAGAAATGGTTCGAGGGAATATGAGAGAGAATGATGTGTCACTATATCACTAGTTGAAAAAATGATAAAGGGTGATGAGAGAGAAGAAAGATAAATTTTGTTATTTTTTTGGCCAATCAGATTGCACCATGTCATTGTCTCCCTCATTCCCAATCATTTCTCTGTTTAATATATAATGATAAAAAAATTAATAAAAAAATAAAAATTTTGTTAAAAAATTGATTGATGTGATGTGTATACAAAAATTAAAAAAATAAATCATACATTTACCATATCGGTACTATTCTTACTTTTTTTTCCACTATACCAAAAAAATCGTTATTCTCGATATTTTGCTGTATAGTATTTTTGTTATATCGATAATTTTCTCATCGATATTGATGTGATTAATAATATTATTGATAAAATGATATTTTATTATAATTATATTTAGAAAAAAACAACCAAACATGTCCTTAGATCCTCACCCATTTTTAATTGTTATTGTTGAAAATTTTGAGATTTTGTTTGGTTGGAGTTTATTTAAGTAAATTTTAGATTGTTTAATTTATTATTATTATTAATTTAAAACAAGGTAAGTTTTGATAAAATGATTTAAATGATATTAATATATAATAATACATTTTTTTAAACGAAGATATTTAGTTAATGAATTAAGTGGTATAATCATGAATTCCTTATGTGAGATGAACATGAAACATTATTATAACATTTAACTAACTAGACTAGTGCATCCCAAATTACGAGAGAGATCAACCATGGATGTGATTGATGAGATATTTTTTTCATTTTTAGTTTCGGCACCCTAAATTTTGGGTGGCGTTCATAGATATGATTGATAAAAAAAATTATACCCAACAATTATTAAATTAATTTCAATTTAAGACGTTTTAATTGAGAATCGAACCCGTAATCTTTGATAAATCATTCTTGTTACTATAACTATATAAACTAGCACGAATCCTTGTATTTGCGCGGATAAAAATTCATACAAAATATTATTTATTTATAAATATTTTAGATAAAATTAATATTATTCAAATCTAATTAATTTAAAATTGATTTTAGTTGGTAAAATTTAAGTTTAATCTAAACTTAATTTTAACATATATTTTAAAACTTATCAAATATTTAAAGTTAAAAAAAATTAATTTAACACTTAAACGAAATGTAGATTTCTTCTTATTAAGAATCAAGTCAATTACACAATTTTCTTGTTAGTTTCTATCCGGAAATTTTACTTAAAATTGTGTCATATATTTTGCAATTATCTAAAGTAATGCTAGATGTGTTTTAAACTATTACCGACCTCTTATCTACTACCGCAACTTCTTTTTATCACCACTTTGACAAATCAACCGTCAATTACACAATCCACATCTCATATTGTGACCTCATACACTTTTACACACCTATTATCTCTCGTCAAATCAATCACCAATCTCAATCGACCTCTTATATCATGACCTCACACTTTTCACATGTTTCTTATCCCCCCTCGAAAAACCAACTACTAATCTCAACCGGCCTCTAATATCATAAGCTCACACATTTCACCAATCTCGATATCTCTTTTTATTATTGGCCTCTTATCTCGACAAATATACCATAAATCCTCACCTCACATCTCATCAAATTTACTTTTATCGCGACTTCTTTTATCTCACTTCAACAAATCAACAACCAATCCCAATCAACAACTTTAGTCAATCAACATCTCATTCAAATATTTTTAATCACTAATATCTATTAATTTTTTTAAAATCTCTTATATTTACCCTTACTTCGACAAACCAACCACCAAATCCCTATTGACATTTCATCTTGTTACCTCACGCACCTCTTATTCCCCGTCAAACCACCACCAATCCCCCAATCGACCATATTTTTATGACTCACACTTTTTCATATGCCTATTTATCCCCTCGGAAAACCATTCACCAATCTTATCGACATCTTGTGACTTACATAATGACTCTTTATCTCCTTAGCAAACCACCCACCAATCTTAGTTGACCTCTTTTACTCTCACTTTAGCAAAACAACAACCAAATTCCCAATTGATCACACACCCTCTTTTATCCCTCGTCAAACCAACCACTAATCTTCCAATTGACCATCATCTTATTACTCACACTTTTTCATATGCTTTTTTATCCCCTCGGAAAACCATCCACCAATCTTAGTCAACATCTTTTTACCCCCACTTTAACAAATTAACAATTATTCCCAAATCAGTCACATACCTCTTATCACTCGTCAAACAAACAAATAATCCTCCAAATTGACCCTCATCTTATGACTCACACTTTTTCATATGTCACTTTATCCCCTCGACAAACCACCTACTAATCTTAGTCGCGACCTCTTTTACTCTCACTTCAACAACAAATCCCAATTGATCACAAACCTCTTATCCCTCGTCAAACCCAACCACTAACTCCAAATTGACCATCATCTTGTGACTCACAATTTTTCATATGTCTCTTTATCCCTTAGACACCCACTGAACCTCTCAATTGACCCTTATCTTGTGACTCACACTTTTTTATATGCCTCTTTTATCCCCTCGGCAAACCACACACCAATCTTAGTCGACCTCAATTAATGACACACCTCTTATCTCTCGTGAAACTCAACCACTAAACTCTCAATTGACCCTCATCTTGTGATTCACACTTTTCATATGCCTCTTTTATCCTCTCACTAAACCACTCACTAACCATAATCTTGTGACTCACACTTTTTCATATGTCTTTTTATCCCTTGACAAACCACTCACCAATCTTAACCGACCTCTCTTTTACTCTCTCTCACTTCAACAAATCAACAAACAATCTCAATTGATTACACACCTCTTATCCATCGTCAAAACTCAATCACTAACCCCCAATTAACCCTCATCTTGTGATTCACACTTTTTTATGTCTCTTTATCCCCTCATATGCCTCTTTATCCCATAGTCAAACCACCAATTACCCTAATCTTGTGACTCACACTTTTTCATATGTCTCTTTATCTCTCGACAAATCACTCAAGAATCTTAGTCGGTCTCTCTTTTACTCTCATTTCAACAAATCAACAATCAACCCCAATTGATCACAAAAATCTAATCCAACGTCAAACCAATCACTAACCCCCAATTGACCCTTATCTTGTGACTCACACTTTTTCATATGCTTCTTTATCCCCTATCGGCCGACAAACCACCCACCACCCGACTTTCACCTCGTGACCTCACACTTTCAAATGCTCGCCAAACCAAACATTAATTCTGACCTCACACTTGACAAATCACCCACTAATTCTGAGCTCACACTCGACAAACCACCCACCACCCGACCTCTATCTTGTGACCTCACACTTTCAAATGTTTTCCAAACTAACTACTAATTCCGACTTCACACTTTCAGATGCCTTGCATCATTTGTTTAAAAGTTGTGTTATCATATATTATAGTTAAGCATGGAATGTGAACATTATAACCGTTAGACCACTTAAGATTGTTAAAATACTTTTATTATTTTGTATATATATATATATATTTTATATTTAATATTTATTCCTAATTAGTTAATTTTTATATTAATCAAATATATATATATATATATAAATATTATATATATATATATATATATATGAGAGGAAAAAGTATGATAAAATATAAAATATATTTATTAAATTTAATGATGAAAAGTAATATATATATATAAATAAATAAATAAATAAGGTAACAACATTTAATTAATATATATATATATATATATATATATTATATATAAATTATCGATAAAAAATATATTTTCTCTTTTATTAATTAATTATATATATATATATATATATATATATATATATATTATAGATAATGAGAAAAAAATATAAGATAAAATATATTTATATAAAATTATTAATAAAAAAAATATATATAATATAATCTTATTATATATATATATATATATATATATATATATATATTTTTTTTTTTTTTTCCACTTATAATATAAAATATATATTTTTCCATTCATAATTTTTATATTTTTATATTTATATATAATATTACATATTTATTATATATATATATTATATATATATAATAAATAATATTTTTGTTTATAAATGTATCTAACGATAAGTAATAATAATAACAACTAAATTTTTTACATAAATATTTTTAATTTTTCTATCATGTAAAGATATATTATATATAATATTTTTTTATTTTTTAAAATTAATTTATATCTCTATCATCTCATCTTATTTTATATATATATATATATATATATATATATATATTTCATTTATCATTTATTTTATATAAAAATATATTTTTCATTAAAAAATTAAAATTTATAAATTAGGAAAGTGAATTTACATGATTGACTTGAACCAGAAAAAAAAAAAAATAATTGAGAAAAGAAGAGAGTAGGAAATTATATATATATATATATATATATAAAATTATTAAAATTTATAAATTAGTAAAGAGAATTTACCTTGATTGTTTGGAGTTTTAATATATATATATATATATATATATATATATTTTTTTTTTATTAGATAGACATCTTGTTTGATTATATATGAGGTCTAATTTGAAGAACGTTAACTTAATTTTTCAATAAAAAATAAATTATCCATCATCAAACAAGCTCTAAATAGGGTTCTAAAAGCCAAAGGAGACGACATCAAGCTTCCAAGCCAGCCACAAACTGATGACCCCACTTTCTCATCCACTATCTTTCTCACTTGTCTCTCTTTCCGCAATTTTATGTAGAATAATTTTTCAAATTAATTTATTTTATTCTTCAACTTCATTCATTTTTTAATTAATCTCATTTATTATTTAAATTCAGTTTTTTTTAATCTATTATTTATTACATTTAAATTCATTATATATATATATATATTTAAATATTTTTTTATATAAATTTAATATATTTAAATTATTATTTATATAAATTAAATTATTTATATTTTGATATATATTTTAAATTATTATTTTTATATATTTGATTATTTATATTTTAATATATATATATATATATATATATATATATATATATTCAAATTTCAATTATTATTTATATAACGTAATAAATATTTTCTTTAACATTCTAATAAATTTAAAATATCTTAATCATAATAATATAATAATTAATTATTAATAAAAAATATTACAATCATCATTTCTTTAAACTATTTACGATTTTATTTAGGACATCGTTGACTACGTCTCGTATGACCTTCTTGGCCACACCTCACAAAAATGACGGTCCTTCGCGAGTTATCAGTTTCGGTTCGAATACGTTGGCTTTGACCTCATTAATTTTTCTTCTTTCTTAAATATTCATTGGAACAAGATTATCATATTTCTCTCAATGATATGCTATTGGGAACGTCCAATATGATTTGCTAGATATGAGGTAAAAACCATAGTGCCATATCATAGAAAGTGTTGTTAAATTGTGATATGTATCAATGTATTGAACCCAATCGAGACTGCACACTATACAACCAGTAGTTATATGTGAACATAGAGAGTGATATGTTTCCACAAGAACAAAACCATTTACATAGGACAACGATATGTTTGTTGCCACCTTTTCAAGAATCATTATTCATTCTGTGACGTGCAGTAATCACCTCAAAGATTCCACTTTGATCATTGTATGAAATAATTGTGTGTGTTGATGCATTGATTTTGATATTTTCAAATAATTTTCTTGATTCTTTTTAATAAGTATACCCATTTTGAAGATTATTCAAAGTTTGAGTACTCCATCCAAAAATTTAGAGAAATGATGTTGTAATCGTTTTTATGAATGATTAATTATTATATTATTATGGTTAAGATATTTTAAATTTATTAGTATTTATCAATTATTTATTAGAATGATAAATGAAATATTTATTAAATTATATAAATAATAATTGAAATTTAATATATATTAATATAAATAATCAAATTTATAAAATTAATAATTTAAAATATTTATCAAAATATAAATAATCAAATTTATAAAAATAATAATTTAAAATATATATCAAAATATAAATAATTTAATTTATACAAATAATAATTTAAATTTATTAAATTTATAAAAATAACAATTTAAATATATATATATATATATATATATATATATAATAAATTTAAATATAATAAAAAAACTGAATTTTAATAGTAAATTAGGTTAGATTGAAAATTAATAAATAAAATAGGTTAGTTTAAGGAGGTGATTTGGGAAAAAGTTTTTTGTACCCATGTATATTAAATTATCTCAGCTATTTATAATTTAGTTTATCAGTCTAATTAAATTATAAATTATATTACCTAGAAAGATATTAAAATACAGTTATAATAGTAAACACAAATTTTAAACTCAAATAATTTATAATTTATTTGATCAAATAACCCTACAACCAAATAAGTAATATTCATAAATCAAACCACCTAGGTCCGCTAGTATAATCCAAAATAAAAAATTATATTATCTAAATCGATACTTTAATAAAATAATTTTTAAGTAAATTTTTAAAAAAAAATCTACCTAATTTCCAAAAAGGATCATTATATTATTTATTATCTAATTAATTAATGATGTATTATAAATTATAATATACATATTTATCTATTCATATCATCTCATATTAATCATTTAGCCATATTAATTATATTTTTTAAGTAATTATTTATTCATATCCCTCTCGCCATATCAATTGTCTATTTATATGTTAATTACATATTATTGTGAGAATTAGATGAATTGAAAACAGATTAATAGTCTGATATAGTGTTCACCTTTTTATTACATGAGCAACTATCAATAATATATACAAGGAATAAATAGTGCACAGTTAAATAATGCACAGTTAGACTAATTAGTGGGTAGTTAACATATTTTGTGGACAGTTAACATAATTAATGAGTGCTATTACTAATAACTACATAATATTTACACTCCCCTCAAGTTGGAGGTACAAGTTGTACATTCTTAACTTGCCACACATGTCTTCAAATGTCGTCTTTGGTAAGGCTTTAGTGAGTATGTCAACAATTTGAAGTCTTGACGGTATGTGAGAGATTTCAACTATCATGTTATTGATTTTCTCGGATATGAAATGTCTGTCTATCTCAATATATTTTGTTCTGTCATGATGCACATGATCCTTAGCTATGCTAATGGATGTAAGATTATCACATAAAAGTTTGATTTTATCATTATCAAAAAAACCGAACTCTATCAAAATTCTAACAACCCATATTCCTTCACATAATCCAAAAGTAAATCCTATGTGTTCAGCTTCAGCACTATTTCTTGACACGAATGATTGTTTCTTACTTCTCCATGTCATAAGATTACCCCCACACATAAGTACAAGAGGCTAAAGTAGATCGTATGTTTGTGATATCTCCAGCCCAATCTGCATCTGTATATAGACTGATATATCTCGATTGTCGTTTTTCATAAACATTAATCCTTTTCATGGAATACCTTTTAAGTATAGTAAAATTCTATAAACGACATCCATGTGAGTTTGAGTATGACTATTCATAAACTGACTAACTACACTTACTAAGAAGCCAATATCCGATCGTGTATGAGATAAATATATGAGACAACCCATCAGTCATTGATTTCTCTCTATATCAACTAAGATGTGCTTTCTAGAACATATTTTGTTGTAGGGATCATATGGGTGTCAATTGGTTTACAACCTAACATCCCCGTTTCTTTCAATAAATCGAAAGAGTATTTACGTTTAGACATGAAAATAACTTTAGACAAACGAGCCATTTTCATTCCAAAGAAGGAACTTGAGATGTTCAAGATCTTTAGTATCAAATTCTTTGGCCAAAGTCTTTTTTAAGTTGAATAATTTCTTCTCGTCATCACCTATGAGAATGATGTCATCAACATACACAATAAGAATAAATTTCTTATTTTTACAAGAAGTCTTAATAAACAATGTGTGATCTGCTTGACTTTGAGTGTAGCTGAAGCTAATAACTGATTTCGTAAACTTGTCAAACCAAGCTCATGGAGATTGTTTGAATACATACAATGACTTGTGAAGTTTGCAAACTTTACTTCTTTGTGAGCCTAATGTTAAGCCAGGAGGAATTTCCATATAAACTTCTTCTAAGTCTTTATTTAGGAATGCATTTTTCACACCGAGTTGGTAAAATGACCAATCCTTACTCGCAGCCAACAAGAATAGTATTCTGATGGTATTTAATTTGTCCACTAGAGCAAACGTTTCTTGGTTTAATACCATATGAGTGGGAATAGCCTTTTACTACTAAGCGAGCTTTGAATCTTTCAATAGACCCATCAGAATTGTATTTCACTTTGAAAATCCACTTACACCTAATAACTTTCTTGTTGTTAGGTAGATCACAGACGTTGCATGTGCCATTTTTCCGAAGAGCTTGTAATTCTTCAAAAACTTCGCCAACTTCCTTGGAAACTTGTATGTTATCATGAGCTACAAGACAAGCTAGATAATGTGAGGACAAACTTTGTATGGGACAAAGTTACGTATTGGATGTTGAGTACATTTTCTCCTTCCTTTTCTCAATGCAATGGGTAAATAAATAATATCATCGTCAATATAACTAGGATCAAGTAAATTACTTGATTGACCTTCTGGGTTTGGTTCCGACAATGGCTTATATGTATGATGTGATGATGTTCAGTCTTTAGGCGATTGATCTTTAGATGATTGAAGTGGTGGTGATTGAGGTGAAAAATATATTGAGGTGGTGGTGATTGAGGTAGAGATTGAGATGGAGAGTGAATTCGATCGTAATTGGGAATTTGAGGATCGAATTGTGATGGAAGATCAGATTGTGATAGATGATCAAATTATTATGGAGATAGAGAGTTATATTGATATTCATTAAAAAAAACTCTTCCTAAATGTGAGACGCACGATAGTAAGGTTGATTTTCTAAAAATGTAACATCCATTGTGGTGTAAATTCTCTTATTGATGGGAGAGTAACACTGATATCCCTTTTGAATGGATGAATATCCAATAAAAATGTATTTGACTGATTTTTGATCAAGCTTACTTCGATTGTGGGAATGAATGTGTACGGAACAAGAGCAACCAAAGACTTTAGGAGGAAGACTAGAATAGATTGTCTTACTATGTGGAAAAAGATTGTAGAAGACATTGAATGGGAGTTTTGAAATTTTAGGACATTTGAAGACATGTTATTTTTAGATAGGTAGCAGTAGTTACGGTATCTCCCAAAAAATATGTAGGAACATTGGAATAAAAAAGAGTAGTGAGCGAGTAACCTCAAGAAAATGTTGGTTTTTACGTTCGGCAATTCCGTTCTATTGTGGAGTGATGACACATGAACTAAGATGGATAATTCCTTTCGTCGAGATGAATTTTGTGAGATTGTGAGAGAAAAATTCATTTGTATTGTCTGTCTTGATAGCAAGAACCGGGGCTTTAAATTTGAGTATAAATCATTGAATAGAATTGTTGAAAGATTTCATTGACTTCAGACTTATCATTCATGAGAAAAAGCCATGTTAGCCATGTATGATCATTAACAAAAATAACAAAACAATGTTTTCCATTCAATGTCTTAACTTTCAAAGGACCCCAAATATCAGTAATGAACAATGCAAACAATTTGGAAGCTTTATAATACAATCGAGGAAAATGAGTACGAGAATGTTTAGCATATTCACAAACTTCACATTATAAAGCACCAAACTTTGCATTAATAAATAAATTAGTAAAGAGTTTAGCGAGGTAAATAAAGTTGGGATGACATAATTTATAATACCACAACATGACTTTCCCATTTCTATCATAGACATGATTAAAAACTTTTTTAAAAAATGGGGGCATTGGAAAGATGTGGAGAATTTCCACGGATGATATAAAGACCCGAACACAGCTCAACACTGCCAATCGTCGTCCCCAAACCCTTGGCCTAAAAAGCACAATGATTTAGTGAAAAATTAGCACAAATTTAGTCCATAGTTAGTCTTCTTATGGATAATAGATTACACTAGAGTTTAGGTACATCATCTTGAGCTGTGCGATTTGCTTTTGACTGAATACATTCGAGGAAGTAAAATCTCCTTTAAACTTTCAATTGGAGCGTTTCTAATCAGCGGGCTTCCCATGTAGAATCCAACACTGATCTTTAAGGTTTCCGAGTTTTTGATAGTGGGCGTAGTACATACGAGTTCCTCTCCTAAAATCATAATTAGGTTTCCGACTTATAAGATCAATAGATTTGTCTGGATTTTCAGAGTAGAGGGTGATAGGTTCTGTTGAGTTATGGGTCAAGTAAATTATAATAAACTCTACATTATTAATTAGAGTTTATTGGGTTTTCTTTATTTGGTTTTGGGCTTGGGCCTGACCAAAGTTATTTAGGTTTATTACCTGAATGTTTACCCTATAAATATGTGATTATTAAGGGTTTACATAGATAAGACAGAATTCTAGAGAGATAAAGTGTGAGTTAAAAACTCTGTATTCCTTCTTCTTCTTCATAGTGAAATCTGGTGGTGGCTGAAGTGGATGTAGCTCAATTTGAGTGAACCACTATAAATCTGTGTGTTCTTGTGTTCTTCTTTCTTATGATTTTACAGATTGTTTCAAGCTGGTCAGATTTGGGAGATACAAATCCTAACAACTGGTATCAGAGCAGCTAGCTAGATTTGAGTATTGGAAACAATGGCAAATGAGAACAATATAGGACATGGGATTGGAAGATTTGATGGGACAGATTATGCCTTCTGGAGAATGCAGATTGAAGATTATCTCTATGGAAAGAAGCTTCATGTTCCTTTGAGTGAGAAACCAGAGAAGATGGATGAAGCTGAATGGAAACTCCTTGATAGACAGGTTTTGGGAGTTGTCCGATTGACGCTAGCCAAGACAGTTGCTCACAATGTAGCAAAGGAGAAGACCACCATGAGTCTGATGAAAGCTCTTTCTGATATGTATGAGAAACCATCTGCTAACAATAAGGTACACTTAATGAAAAGACTCTTTTACTTAAGAATGGTTGATGGTACTTCTGTCACTACTCATTTGAATGAATTCAATACAATTGTGAATCAATTGCTATCTGTTGAGATTGATTTTGGGGATGAAGTTAGTGCCCTGATTTTGTTAGCATCTCTACCAAATAGTTGAGAACCTATGAGGGCAGCAATTAGTAATTCAGTTGGAAATGCTAAACTGAAATTTATTGAAGTTAGAGATCATATTCTTGCTGAAGAGGTTCGTAAAATTGATTCTGGTGAAACATTTAAAGGTTCTGCTCTGAATGTGGAAAACAGGGGAAGAGGTAATGATATAACTTTCAACCGAGGTAAGAGCAGATCTATGTCAATGAGCAGGAAGAGTCAGTCCAAGTCTGGGCGGACATTTGAGTCCTGGAATTGTGGTAAACAGGGTCAATTAAAGAGGAACTGCAAAGCACCGAAGAAAAATGGTGATGATAAAAATGATGCAGCCAACGTTGTTACAGAATTTGTCACTGATGCGTTACTTCTGTCTGTTGATAGCCCGATAGATTCATGGGTTTTGGACTCAGGAGCGTCTTTCCACACCACTGCCCACAAAGAATTAATGGAGAATTATGTGGCTGGAAACTGAGAGAAAGTTTATCTCGTAGATGGTGAGCCACTAGATATTGTTGGCATGGGGGACGTCAAATTGAAGATGGCAAATGGTTCTGTTTGGAAGATTAATAAGGTGAGACACATTCCAGGTTTAATGCGCAATTTGATCTCTGTTACACAACTTGATGAAGAAGGTCACAATTTCAGTTAGGGAAATGGTGTGTGGAAGGTGACTAAAGGTGCAATAGTTGTTGCTCGAGGTCACAAAACTGGAACGTTATACACGACTTCAACTTGCAGAGAATCAGTTGCTGCTGTAGTTGATGAGTCGAAGAACAGTGAGCTGTGGTATTGCAGGTTGGGCCATATGAGCGAAAAAGGGATGAAAATTCTTTTGAAGAATGGGCAGATTCCAGAACTGAAGTCTGTTGAACATCAGTTATGTGAAACCTGCATTCTTGGAAAACAGAAACGAGCGAGTTTCTTAAAAATTGGGAAGGAGTTCAAGAAAGAAAGACTAGAGTTGGTACACACTAATGTGTGGGGACCTGCACCTGTTTCTTCTATTGGGGGATCATACTACTATGTGACTTTTATAGATGATTCAACAAGAAAAGTATGAGTTTACTTTATGAAGCACAAGTCTGAAGTATTTGCTATTTTCAAGAAGTGGAAGACTTTGGTTGAAAATGAAACAAATCAGAAAAGTTAAGTGCTTGAGATCCGACAACGGAGGTGAATATATCAATTCAGATTTCAAAGAGTATTATGCTGAGAATGGGATCAATATGGTGAAGACTGTTCCCCGAACGCCTCAAGAGAATGGAGTAGCTGAACGAATGAATCGAACATTGAACGAGCGTGCTAGAAGCATGAGATTGCATGCAGGGCTGCCTAAAACCTTCTGGGCAGAATCTATTAATACTGCTGCCTATTTGATAAACAGAGGACCCTCTGTTCCTCTTGAATTCAGAATTCCTGAAGAATCTTGGAGCAATAAAAAGGTAAACCTTTCTTATTTGAAAGTGTTTGGTTGTTTATCATATGTTCATATTAATGAATGTGATAGGAGCAAGCTTGATCCAAAGTCTAATAAATGTTTTTTCATTGGTTATGGTGATATCGAGTTTGGTTATCATTTCTGGGATAATCAAAATCGGAAGATCATTCGTAGCAGAAATATTATCTTCAATGAACAAGTTCTCTACAAAGATTGTGTTGGGAAGACATCAGATGGTGATTCCAAGTTGGAAGAGACTGGTACAGTCGATTTGAGAGAATTTTCAGCTGAATATATACCGGTTGTCGAAGAAGAACAATGTGTTGTTGAAGATGAAATCGTTGAGAACGTGGCCCCAGAGGTAAATCAGAAAACACCAGTTATACAGTTGAGAAGATCATCAAGGAATTGAAAACCAGTTGAGAGGTGGTCTCCATCTCTGAACTATATCTTGTTGACAGATAGAGGTGAACCTGCATGTTGTGAGGAAGCAATACAATCTGATGAATCGATTAAGTGGGAGTCTACTATGAAAGATGAGATGAATTCTTTGATGTTGAATTAGACTTGGGAGCTCACTGAGCTACCAAAGGGAAAGAAAGCACTTCACAACAAATAGATCTTCAGGATTAAAGAAGAACATGATAAAACCATGAGGTACAAGGCAAGGTTGGTTGTGAAAGGATTTTAACAGAAAGAAGGTATTGACTACAATGAAATCTTCTCTCCAGTAGTTAAATTGATGACAATCAGAACTATTTTGAGTTTGGTTGTGAAAGAAGATCTTCATCTTCAACAAATGGATGTCAAAACTGCTTTTCTTCATGGTGATAGATGAAGAGATTTATATGCGACAACTAGAAGGATTTGAAATCAAAGGAAAAGATGAGCTTGTGTGTAAGCTTCAGAAGAGTTTGTATGGTTTAAAACAGGCTCCAAGGCAATGGTACAAGAAGTTCGATAGCTTCATGAAAAGTAACAATTTTCTAAGGTGTGAAGCTGATCATTGCTGCTATATCAAGAGATTTGATAAATCGTATATTATTCTGCTCCTCTACGTTGATGACATGTTGATTGCTGGAGCAAGCTTGTATGAGATTAACAAACTCAAGAAAGAGTTGTCTGAAAAGTTTGCAATGAAGGATTTGGGTGCTTCTAAAAAAATCCTTGGGATGAGAATCTTCAGGGATGAAAAAGTTCTCAAGCTTTCACAAGAAGAATATGTGAAGAAAGTTCTTAGCAGGTTTAACTTGTATGATGCAAAATCAGTTACTACCCCCTTAGCTAGTCACTTCAGACTATCTAAAGATCAGTCGCCTTCAACAGAGGAGGAGAAAAATTACATGGCCACTGTTCCGTATGCCTCTGCCATTGGTTGTATTATGTATGCGATAGTTTGCACAAGACCAGACATAGCACATGTAGTGGGAGTTGTTAGCAGGTTCATGATCAACCCGGGTAGACAACATTGAGAAGCAGTAAAGTGGATACTACGATACTTAAGAGGAAGTACGAGTCTCGCTTTGTGTTTTTGAAAGTCTAATATGGGTTTGGAAGGATATGTTGATGCTGACAATGGTGGTGATGTTGATAGTAGGAAGAGCACAACACGGTACATTTATACTCTGGGAGGTACTGCAATCAGTTGGGTTTCAAAATTGTAGAAGATTGTTGCTCTTTCTAGTTGTGAGACAGAGTATGTTGCTGTGACAGAGGCTGCTAAGGAGATGATGTGGTTACAACCCTTTTTGCGAGAATTGGGTCAAGACTACGAGGGAAGTCTGTTGCGATGCGACAGTCAGAATGCCATTTATTTGGCAAAGAATCCTGTTTATCATGGCAGGACGAAGCATATACAGGTTCGTTATCATTTCATCCGGTCAGCTTTAGAAGATGGAGTATTAGCTCTTGAGAAGATTCCTGGGAGTGAGAATCCAGCTGATATGTTGACGAAAGCTGTGACAAATGAGAAACTGAAGTTGTGTGCAACTTCAGTTGGTCTTCTTCGTTAAGACACCGAATGGAAAGCCACTATCGATCGAGAGATGATGAAGTTAGTCTCCAAGTGGGAGATTGCTGAGTTATGGAGCCTACACTTATAATAAACTCTACACTGTTAATTAGAGTTTATTGGGTTTTCTTTTTTTGGTTTTGGGCTTGGGCCTGACTAAAGTTATTTAGGTTTATTACCTGAATGTTTACCCTATAAATATGTGATTATTAAGGGTTTATATGGTTAAGACAGAATTCTAGAGAGATAAAGTGTGAGGTAAAAACTCTGTATTCCTTTTTCATTTTCATAGTAAAATCTGGTGGTGGCTGAAGTGGATGTAGCTCAATTTGAGTGAACCACTATAAATCTGTGTGTTCTTCTTTCTTGTGATTTTACAGATTGTTTCAAACTGGTCGGATTTGGGAGATACAAATCCTAACAGGTTCGACAATAACACTTGATAATTTAGGATTGACCATCACTTGGAGTCAAATTTCTTTTTGACATACCTCGGAGAACACTTCATCGATGCTTTGCGTATGTTTCATCGCCATGATTCTCGATTGTACTCGTTCAAATTTTGGATTCAATCCAAAGAGAAATTTATAAATACGACGCCTCTCAGTGTTCTTTCGGTGAAGTTCAGAATCTCCAGGGCATCGTCAATTGTTATTTTCATAAGAGTCGACCAATTGGAAATTTTTATCTAGGACGCTGAAGAACTGTTCAACATCCATTTCATCTCCTTGTTCCAGTCTATGAAGTATGAGTTCGACTTGGAATAGTTTTGAGATATTGTCAATGTAGGAATATCGTGTCTTGACAGTGTCCCAGATTGACTTTATTGTATTATGATTGAGATATTTCTCTTCAATATAAAAGCATTTATGCCTTCATGTAAGCTCTACAATAAAATAAAAAAAAGATGAAACAAGCGCTATCTGGTGAGACTTGTTTCACTAGGTATTTACAACACCCAAAATGCTTAAGTATTTTATATAATTATATATTAAATATATATAAACGTTCATGTAAAACCACTAACGTATTTATGTAAAAACATTTATACGTTCATGTAGAAACATTTATGCCTTCATGTAAGCCCTACAAGAGAATAATAAAAGATGAAACAAACGCTACCAGGTGAGACTTGTTTCACTAGGTATTTACAGCACTTAAAGGAGTGAAACAAGCCATACCTAATGAAGTTTGTTTCACTAGGTATTTACAGCGCTCAAATGAGTGAAACAAGCGCTACATGATGATGTTTTCTTCACTAGGTATTTACAACGTTCAAATGAGTGAAACAAGCGCTACCTAGTAAGATTTGCTTCACTAAATATTTACAGCGCTAATAGGAGTGAATCAAACGTTACATAATGAAGCAAACTTTACTAGGTATTTACATTAATCAATCATTCATTTGAACTTGCTTCACTTTTATTTACATTCTTATTCAAAGTGAAGATAGGTTCACTGAAGTAATAATTTAATTAAATAGAAATTTTTTTACTGCACTCCCACTATTTACTTTCTCTCTCATCAATTTTTTAAACCCAGCACGAATCTTCTCCGCTACAATCTTCTTGCAAAAATGGCATTTGATGGGGGTGGCGTCGAAGGTTCTTTGTGGTCTTTGGGATGATGCTAATGCAATATTGGATCTCTTGAAGTGTGTAGCGATATGTAAGATAATTGTTAAAGAAAGTCGACATTGTACTTGTTAAGAAATACGAGAAGATCTTTTACAGTTTTTTCCTAGCTAATAGACGGCTTCATCCGGACACTTTGAGAAGACGATTAAAAAAAGATGAACACTCTTTTGCAGATCTAGTTAACCCGAATCTGCAAAAAAAGACAAAAACGCGACAAATGATTTCTAACAGAGAAATCACAAATGTATAACAACAAATCACTACACACTTCAAGGATTCAATGTTGCATTAGCATTATTCCAAAGACCACAAAGAACCTTCGACGCCACCCCCATCAAATTCCATTTTTGTAAGAAGATTGTAGCAGAGAAGATCCGTGCTAGGGTTTGAAAAATCGATGAGAGAGAAAGTAAATAGTGAGAGTGTATCAGAAAGTTTTCTATTTATTTAAATTCTTACTTCAGTGAACCTAGCTTCACTTTTAATAACAATGTAAATAAAAGTGAAGCAAGCACAAATAAATTATTGATTAATGTAAATACCTAATGGAGTTTGTTTGATTAGGTAGTGGTTGCTTCACTCCTATCAACGCTGTAAATACTTAGTGAAACCAGCCTCATCAGATAGCGCTTGTTTCACTCATTTGAGCGTTGTAAATACTTAGTGAAGCAAACATCATCAGATAACATTTGTTTCACTCCTTTGAGGACACCTAGTGAATCAAATATCATTAGGTAGTGTTTGTTTCACTCATTTGAGTGTTATAAATACCTAGTGAAACATGTCTCACCAGGTAGTGTTTGTTTCATCTTTTTTTATTCTCTTGTAGACTTACATTAAGGCATAAATTTTTTTACATGAACATATAAATGTTTTTACATAAATGTGTTAGTGGTTTTACATGAACGTTTATATATATTTAATATATAATTATATAAAATATAAAATAATTAAACCTTTGAGTGCTATAAATACCCAGTGAAAAAAATCTCACTAGGTAACGTTTGTTTCATATTTTTTTTTATTCTCTTGCAGGGCTTACATGAAGGGATAAATGCTTTTACATGAACGTATAAATATTTTAAGATAAATGTGTTAGTGGTTTTACATGAACGTTTATATATATTTAATATATAATTATATAAAATATAAAATAATTAATATATTTTATTTAAAGAGTCAAATGAAGCAAACTTCATTCAGTTTTACAACCAAACTTCATTCAGTTTTACATTGTAAAACCCATGTAAATACAAAATTGTGCTTCTTAGTCTAGTAATGTAAAACAGAGTGAAACGATGGAAGCTTCACTCCTTTGCGCTTCTCATGAACCCGAAAATAAATCCAGGTTTCGGACATCTCTCTTCTTTCAACCCACTATTTAATTTAATAATAAAATAATAAAATTGCATTTATATTGGTCCAAAACATGGGAACACGTAATTCGGCAACAGAAGATCTGGTTTCCTCCTCCCTTCAAGTTTGATTTCATATATACTTCTACTTATTTGTTTCGGTATAGTATTTAATTTATTTTAGTTTCTAAAGTTGAATATGTTTTATAGGATTTATTTAATTTTTATATTTGTAATAATATTTAATAATTAAACTTATATATATATTCATTCTTTTTAGTTTATCTCTAAAAGATAAATTTTATAGAAGTTTCATAATTTTTCCGATAACATTTTAGCATTTCTATATATTTTTTTCATTAATCTTATTTGAGTTAATATTTTATTTTATTGGGTATGACTTTCTCTTTAACCGGGTTGATTTTTTCATTTTGAATTTTTATAGTCCGGATAATACTAATAATACTAATAATCATAATGATGAGTTGTTTTGTTGTTCATACATTTCGACTGTGTCGGTTATCATTTCTCGAATTCGTGTTTGTCCCTTAACAGAAAAATGAAATAATCAAATTTAGAGTTATTTTTCATTTATTAACAAAAATATTACTAGATTTGATCTTTAATATGGAATTTCATACGGAAGAGCTCTTACATGCATATCTCATAATTTGTATGAATTTCTCATTAAATGTTATCTTGTGTTATTTATTAATTAATTTATCTATAAATGTTATTTGAATTTAATGAGAATTATCCTTATCAATGTATATATTACTTTTTAAATAATATATTAATCACTTTATTTTTTGATATTTTTTATAAACCATCAATTATAATTAACCAATTACATTATTATATATATTTATAAGCTTAATGTATTTTTTATTTATGTAAAATAATTTATTTATTTTAAATTTAATTTTAAATTGGCTTAAATTAAAAAATATTTATACAAAATATTATTTTATTTATTCTGGTAAGAATGCAATCATTAAATTTTAAAAATGTGCACATATCAGCCTTATTTAAACTGATTTATTTAATCTCTATTACCAGGGCCGTCGGTAAGTCTGACAAGCACCGGCGTAGGACAACCCAATCCTTAGGGTAGTCCATTTATTAAAAATAGTATACTATTTAGTTAATTTTATTATAAATTGAAACATAAAATGTTTTTAACTTAATAGCTTAAGATAATAACTTAGAAATTTTAAATGGTTATGGATTCAAATCTCAAAAAAAAAAAAACGAATATCCCAAAACTTGGGACCGACTATGTCCATTACCAATAAGTTTTGGTATTAATGAAAGGAAAAAGTTCAATAAAGTGTTAGAAAAATTAAGTAGGTTAATTTTAACCGGCCAGAGAACTTAATTAATCTCAACTTTCATGTGCATGTACAAAATCAAACCGCATAAACCGGCTGGAAAACATACCAAAGCAATCCGGTTTCAAATGATCAAGGCTTGATCAAGAGGAACCAACTACAATATTCTAACCGGACCGGCTAACAAAGTTTTCTCAACTCCAGCTGGATCATATTACGAAAAGATCAACCGGAAACTTTGAAATACACGATGACTTAATATGACGAGATAGATACTTCTTGGGAAAATACAAGAAGATAAGATCCGGATCAGAAGCATGATGTAAAAACAATGATGATCTGATTATCCAAAATCCGAAGCAAGATAAATCAGGCAGCCGGAATGTGCATGTTTGTCATGTGTCCAAAACTGCAAATCGTTCACGTCATCAAAGTCTGACCGGTGCACGCATGGTTACCAAGTGTTAGAAAGGTGAAACGTGCACGCAACATCTTTGAACCGACGTGGTTTCAGAATGGCCAATCCTACGGAGAGAGAAGAAAATGACCGTTAGGATATTATGAACTATAAAAGGATGACGAAGGGTCTTCATTAAATACGTTTCTGAAAATTCAAGAGAGAGAAAAGAAATCTCACGTGCGATCCTAAATAGCTGCTTCAATTATTAAAAGCGTTGTTGTTGTATTGAATTACTGTATTACATCAGAGTGAAGTGGTGTAAACGGCGAGTAGTGATTAAGACTCGTCCGACATTGTGTGAGTGTTGTAACATTCAAGTTAGTGGAAATCCTTCTCATAATTTGAGAAGAATGGGTGACGTAGGAGAGTTTGCTCCGAACATCCATAAAAAATCCTGTCTCGTGTTATTTTCTTTGTTTCCGCCTCACCTACTACAAACCGAACTATCACTCATTTCAAACCAAACCGAAACATAATCCTCCTTCTAAATTAAACCGGTCTATCTATCATATCTAACCGATCACTTATTAATCTCATCAAAATCAAGTCTTGTGTGTTGCTTCAAGCTGAAATAGACATTTCCGCCCTTGAACTCGGTTCTAGAGTCTGTGACAGCTTGCGCGGTGTTAAAAAACGGTTTTAGTCTCTAACTGGACTATCACCAATTGTGTGTGTTGCATTATTTTTAAGCGGTCACCCTTCCAAGTTTTGAATATTTATTCTAAATAATCAAAAATGGAGAAATTGTTAGAAAAATTAAGTAGATTAATTTTAAACCGACCATACAATACAATTATTTGAATATTTATTCTAAATAATCAAAAAGGGAGAAATTGTTAGTATGTTAATTTTAACCGGCCAGAGAACTTAATTAATCTCAACTTTCATGTGCAGGTACAAAATCAAACCGCATAAACCGGCTGGAAAACATACCAAAGCAATCCGGTTTCAAATGATCAAGGCTTGATCAAGAGGAACCAGCTACAATATTCTAACCGGACCGGCTAACAAAGTTTTCTCAACACCAGCCGGATCATATTACGAAAAGATCAACCGGAAACTTTGAAATACACGATGACTTAATATGTCGAGATAGATATTTCTTGGGAAAATACAAGAAGATAAGATCCGGATTAGATTCATGATGTAAAAACAATGATGATCTAATTATCCAAAATCCGAAGCAAGATAAATCATGCAGCCGGAACGTGCATGTTTGTCATGTGTCCAAAACTGCAAATCGTTCACGTCATCAAAGTCTGACCGGTGCACGCATGGTTGCCAAGTGCTAGAAAGGTGAAACGTGCACGCAGCATCTCTGAACCGGTGTGGTTTCAGAATGGACAATACTACGAAGAGAGAAGAAAATGACCGTTAGGATATTATGAACTATAAAAGGAAGACGAAGGGTCTTCATTAAATACGTTTCTGAAAATTCAAGAGAGAGAAAAAAAATCTCACGCGCGATCCTAAATAGATGCTTCAACTATTAAAAGCGTTGTTGTTGTATTGAATTACTATATTACATCAGAGTGAAGTGGTGTAACCGGCGAGTAGTGATTAAGACTCGTCCGACATTGTGTGAGTGTTGTAACATTCAAGTTAGTGGAAATCCTTCTCATAATCTGAGAAGAAGGGGTGACGTAGAAGAGTTTGCTCCGAACATCCATAAAAAATCTTGTCTCGTGTTATTTTCTTTGTTTCCGGCTCACCTACTACAAACTGAACTATCACTCATTTCAAACCAATCCGAAACATAATCCTCCTTCTAAATTAAACCGGTCTATCTATCCTATCTAACCGATCCCTTATTAATCTTATCAAAATCAACTATTGTGTGTTACTTCAAGCTGAAATAGACATTTCCGCCCTTAAACTCGGTTCAAGAGTCTGTGACAGCTTGCGCGGTGTTAAAACCGGTTTTAGTGACTATCACCAATTGTGTGTGTTGCATTTTTTTAAGCGGTCACCCTTCCAAAACCGGAACCCCGGTCCTGTAAGGGCGATCCCGATCCTAAAATAAAGCTTCTGGGAGCGGCCCAGAGTCCCTTCCTGAACTGGGTTCAGATCGCCTTCAATTTCAAAAGGAGACATTCGACTTAAAGAGTGAGTTTCTTATGAAATCAAACCTGGTTCACAAGAAAATCCCAGTAATGATCCATGACGATAAACTCATATGTGAATCCCTTATCATAGTACAATATGTCGACGACCAATGGATATCCTCCGGTCCGACCATCCTCCCAACTAGAGTTGGGCAATGTGTTAGCTAAATACGAACTGACACGATCCAACACGATATTTGTACGGAACGACATGATACGATATTATCTCACTCGGGTCTTGGGTTAACACGATACAAGCACGAGACGACACGGTCACGACACGATTATGAGTTTATACAATCGAAACACGGTTACGAGTCGACACGGACACGACATTAGTATAGACACGACACGATACAAGGACGAGACGACACAGTCACGACACGATTATGAGTTTATACAATCGAAACACGGTTACGAGTCGACACGGACACGACATTAGTATAGACACGCCACAAGTATAGACACGAAACGATCACGAGTATACACACGAAACGATATAAACACAATTAGTCAAATGACATAAGCTACCCACATTAACATTCTCTACACCTATTACATTTTTATTCAATTAATAAATTATTTAATTTCATAAATGTAATATTTATAATTAAAATTAGACACACTAAAATATAATATTAAAATAAAATATTAAGTTAAATAATATAAATTAAAATAAAATATAAATAAAAAATAAATTATATGAATAAAAATGTGAGTCTATTAATAATTCTCTTTCGATATTATTTTATTAATTATTTATAATTTCAATTATTATTAATACATTAAATAATAATCATACGATAATAATTTTAATTTTAATTTTAATAATTTTAATAATATAATAATATATATTTATAAATTTAACCCACCTTTCCCACTTTCTCTCCCATTTTTTTTTTTCAAAATACCCACTTTTACATTAACATTATCAAATACCCACGTCTCTCTAAATATATTTACATTTTCATTAAATTTATAATTTATAATTTATAATTTATAAATTATTTAATTTTATAAATATAATATATATAATCTATATATATATATATATATATATATATATATATATATATATATATTATATATGAATACATACATACAACACTTTTATACATCACTTTCCCACAACATCTACCTCATTTGGAAAGAAAGAAAAAAAATATTTAAAAAAAAAATTACAAAAGAGAGAAAAATATTCTCTTTCTTTTCTTTCCAAATATATTTATATTTATAATCTATATATATATATATATATATATATATATATATATATATATATATATATATATAAATGTGGTTAATTTATGTGAAAGTATTGGATATTTATGTGAGAGTAAATGGATATTTGTATGTTTCGAACTTACAACCTAACAAAATAAGTACAACTTTTTAACCAAATAGGCTAACACTTTATATTTAAGATTCAACACCAAATTTGATGAATGCGAGACATTTTAACAATAAAATTTCAAAATTTTAACTAACTAATATATATATATATAATGATGCTTAATTTTTAAAGTTACCGGGTTGCCGGGTCGAGAGCTGTACTTAATTTGAATATTTATGTGGGAGTAAATGAATATTTGAGTCGGATTGTGGGTTAACCACCAATAAATTTAAAACGGTTAAAAATAAAATTAAGAATATTATTTGTATGTTTTTGAACTTGCAACCTAACAAAATAAGTACAACCTTTTGATCAACTAGACTAACAACACTTAATATTTAAGATTAAACACCAAATTTGATGAACGCGAGACATTTTAACAATAAAAGTTCAAATTTTTAACTAACTAATATATATATATATATATTATATATATATATATATATTATATATATATATATTATACATATATTATATATTATATATATATATATATATATATATATATATATAATGCTTAATTTTTAAAGTGTCCAAATTACCGGGTCGAGAGTTGTGGTTAATTTGGATATTTATGTGAGAGTAATGGATATTTGGGTCGGATTGTAGATTGACCCGTCCATAAACTTAAAATGGTTATAAATAAAATGAAAAATGTAATTTTATGTTTCGAATTTACAACCTAACAAAACAAATACAACCATTTAAACAATTAGGCTAACAACACTTAATATTTAAGATTTAACACCAAATTTGATGAACGCGAGACACTTTAACAATAAAAGTTCAAATTTTTAACGAACTAATCTATATATATAATGATGCTTAATTTTTAAAGTGTCCAGATTGTCGGGTCGAGAGCTATTGTTAATTTGGATATTTATGTGAGAGTAAATAGATATTTGGGTCGGATTATGGGTTGACCCGCCCATAAACTTAAAACGGTTAAAAATAAAATTAAAAATGTTATTTGTATGTTTCGAACTTGTAACCTAACAAAATAAGTACAACTTTTTAACCAACTAGGCTAACAACACTTTATATTTAAAATTTAACACCAAATTTGATGAATGCAAGACATTTTAACAATAAAAATTCAATTTTTTAACTAACTAATATATATATATATATAATGATGCTTAATTTTTAAATTATCCGGATTGTCGGGTCGAGAACTGTGGTTAATTTGGATATTTATGTGAGAGTAATGGATACTTGGGTCGGATTGTGGGTTGACCCGCCCATAAATTTAAAACGGTTAAAAATAAAATTAAAAATACTATTTGTATGTTTTGAACTTGCAACATAACAAAATAAGTATAACTTTTTAACCAACTAGGCTAACAACACTTTATATTTAAGATTCAACACCAAATTTGATAAACGCGAGACATTTTAACAATAAAAGTTCAAAATTTTAACTAACTAATCTATATTTATAATGATGCTTAATTTTTAAAGTGTCCAGATTGTCGGGTCGAGAACTATAGTTAATTTAGTTGGTTTTTTTGGGGAAAACGGTTAAAACCATTTCATTAAAATTCCAAAAGTGGGAGAGTCATAAATCAAAGCTAGACAAACCCTAGCTATGATTAAGAATGACAATCAAAAGACCATAAAGAAACTGATTTGTAGCATTCATGTATTCTAAAAAAAACAGAGATTACAAATAGAAAATACTACATTCAAACTTAACTATCTCAACTTGGGATTTTCGCATGCCATCTATCTTCATTGATAGATCTTCTTTCCCTTCCTCTTCCTCTTCCTCTTCCTCCTCCTCTTCCTCTTCCTCTTCCTCTTCCTCTTCCTCTTCCTCTTCCTCTTCCTCTTCCTCTTCCTCTTCCTCTTCCTCTTCCTCTTCCTCTTCCTCTTCCTCTTCCTCTTCCTCTTCCTCTTCCTCTTCCTCTTCCTCTTCCTCTTCCTCTTCCTCTTCCTCTTCCTCTTCCTCTTCCTCTTCCTCTTCCTCTTCCTCTTCCTCTTCCTCTGACGATGTAAGGAGATTATATTGAAGAGGAAGATGAGTATTGTTGTTTCTCATTTTGAATTCTTTCTTTGTACGAGCCCGTTCTAATTTAATAGAAAGAAGTGTTTCTGAGAATTTCAGTGCTTTTACCTTTGTTATCTTCAACTTGAATTTCTGTGTTTTTGTCTTCCTTATCTTCGGCTTTAGCTTCAGACTCCACATCGGTTTTGGAATCTTTTTCATCGACTTTTGATATTGTCTTGAGTCGGAAATCATCAAATCGACACCGAAATCACCATTTATCAAAAAAAGCACGATTGGCACATGCGGCACGATTGGCACAGGTGGCAAAGTCCGATCTTCACGAACAACACGATATTGTCTTGCATCATAAGTGAGTCATTAAGTTTCTCTAGTCTAGGGTTTTTATGCATTTTTAAACATCGCAGGAATTTGCCCTCGATTGTGGTTTATATGTGATCATTTTTAAGGTTTCCTGCAATTACTCTGTTTTTATTCTCTGTTTCTACCATCATGGGAAAAGGAAAGAACAAAAGTAATAAATTTAAATAAGTTAGGGATTTTGTGCTGGAAGGAATCAAGGAAGCAGTCGTCAAAGAATTTGAAAGAATTACTAAAGATGTTATCAAAGAACAACAGGATACCAACACATGTAAACAATCTTCTCCAACTGCTACTGGAAAAAATCCTGTTGAAAATGATGCAGAATAACAGGGGGATAATGAAGGAGCTTGGAAGATACGCTATAATAAAAGAGCTAATCTGTTTGGGCTCAAAAATCATTTTACAAAGCTCCTTATGCATGCCAAAAGGAGAGAAATTGTCATCAATAAGGAGAAAGCACAGCAGATTATAATTCAACTCAACATCCACTATCTTCAAGACTAGAATCTGCTGAAAAAAAGAAGAATATGAAGAAATTGTTCAATGGTTAGTTGCTACAATGAAGGAACTGATGAAGACTCCCAAATCTAAGTCATATACTATCAGGAGAAACTCGACATGGAAAACTAATGAAGTCTGAAAGAACAACAATGCAAAAAATTCAAAAGATCATGCCTATAAAGGGAAAATCTACTTGGGCAATACACAAACAAAAGTGGAGGTATTGAATTCTCAATTTGAATTTAAATTGCCTACTAAAGTAGAGGAAAACTTTATAAAGGAATGGGAAAATGTACTTGTGGGAAACTACATAAGGAAAAACAGAGTATCCTTCCCAATCACTAAAGATGCACTGTTGAAGCAATGGGAAGGAAAAGGGCTGAAGAAGATTTCAGCAAATGTCCATGATTTATATTTCCTTAAATTCAAGAAATGATCTAATATGGAGGAAATTCTAGAATATAGGTATACATATATAGGATCCAACTGTATGAAATTGAAAAAATGGTCGGAAGACTTGAACCTATTGAGTAAGCCAAAAGAAACTGCACAGATATGGTTCAAGCTCTGGAATATACTTGTACATATGTACAATTCTGAAGCACTTAGTCATTTTGCAGGTTTATTGGGTAGACCATTATACATGGATGAAATTACTGAAGGAGGAGAGCACCTATCATTTGTTAGAATTAGCATTGAGGTGCATCCTAGAAGTACATTGCCGAAAAGTATGACCGTAGTAGACAGAAAAGGAAAACCTATTGTCATGGAAATCACTTATGAGTGAAGGCCAGACAGATGCTCTTTCTGCAATACCTTCCAACATGCAAGCCCAAAATGTGATTTGGCTAAGGAAGAAGATAAAAAAATTCATAAAGGCCAAAAAGTAAAGATGCAGGTAAATGAAACAGAGGTGCCTATTTTCAAATAGCAAAATATGGTTATAGAACAGGAACAGAAGATAAAGAAAATTATATACAAGAAGAAAGCAGTACGAAGAAGGAGGTGGAACCTCAACCTAATCATGTTGAAGAGATAGTTGAGGATTCTCAATCAAATCAAGTTGAAGTGGTTGCTGATGGAAATTGAGAGGAAGATACTCAGGTTAATCAAGAGGAAGAAGAGAATTCTAAGGTTGATACAGAGGAATCCAAAGTTGTTGAGAATTCTAAAGTTGAAGTTAAAGGAAATAAAGACAATGCTCTCGGAATTCAAGTTCATAACAACAAGGTGAAGAGCCCAAAAATTCTGAATAATAATTATTTCTATCAAATTAGAACAGGTTCATATAAAGAAAGAAATCAAAATGAGAATAGGCAGTATTCATCAATCTCTTCAGTTCATCCCCCTTTCATTGCAAGAGGAAGGGAAGAGGAAGGACAAGGGGAAGAGGAAGACAACATGTTGAAACATCAGATTGGTATGGAAATAAAAATCCTTATTGGAATAATTATGATTTGATACAGTTTGTAATCTTTATTTGTAATCTCTATTTTTTGTATGTTTGATTACTACTAATCAGGTTCTTTAGGGTCTTTTGATTGTCATCATTTAATCGTAGCTAAAATTTGTCTAGCTTTGATTCTTGACCCTCCCACCTTTGGGATTTTAATGAAATGGTTATAACTGTTTTCCCAAAATAAAAATGATAATTGTTTAAATATAATGACAAAAACATTATAAATATACGATGGTTCAAAGTGTCATTAGACAAAGTCGAAACATAACGAGATTAAATATTTATTTTTTATTTTTTTAGAATGCTGGATTCTGCTTCTCCTTTGAAGTGCAACTAATTTTTGCGGGTTAAACACATAGTCCACAAACACACTTAATCATTTAACTAGGTGCAAAACTTATCGTCTGTCGGATTCGAACCTATGACCTTAGGGAGGCTAGGATATTCACCTTTTTTTTTAATAAGATCAAACATTTAAGAAATAATAATAAAAACATAAGCCACAAATGTGCATCAACGAACACATTTAACGTAAAATTTAATGTTAACGATTTTAGAAATATTCTAAAAACATTGAGAAAAAAGAAAAATCAACGAGGTCAAATTCAAATTAAGATGGAAAACTCGCGAAGATCATACTTCGTGAGAGGTGTGACCAAGAAGGTTATACAAGATGTAGCTGGCCAACAATGGTGTAAAATCGTTAATAATTTAGAGAAGGATGATTGTAATCATTTTTATGGATTATTAAATTATTATATCGTTATAGTTAAGATATTTTAAATTTATTAGTATTTATTAATTATTTATGAGAACGGTAAAGTAAATATTTATTTTATTATATAAATAATAATCGAAACGTATATAAATATATATATATATATATATATATATTAAAATATAAATAATTAAATTTATAAAATAATAATTTAAATATATATATATATATATATCAAAATATAAATAAACAGAATAAAAAATAATAATTTAAATATATATATCAAAATATAAATAATCAAATTTATAAAAATATTTTAATAAAAATAATAATTTAAATATATATATATATATATTTAATAACAAATTTAAATGTAAATAAATTAATTAAAAAAAATAAAATAAAAATAAAATAAAATAAAATAAGTTAATCTGAGAATAATGAAGAAATTATATTAATTTGAGAATTTGAAGGTCAAACCAAATATGTAGGGAATTGGTTCAAAAATCATATCATACTAAATAACACTAATAAACCAATTGAGATATTTTACTTTCATATGTTGCATGTTCTCCAGTTTACTCTCACATGGGAGGGATATATATATATATATATATATATATATATATATATATATATATATATATATATATATATATATATATATATATATATATATATATATAATCTTTGGTTCAACATTATAAAAAAGATTAGAAAAGATTACATATATGCCCCTCTTTGAGAAAGGAACATAACATGCTTATATTGAAACTTAAGGTTGACCTAAAAAATGAAATTGCATTAAATGATTTTAAATTATACTAAATCAACTTTCATAATAATATAGCAAAACAGTTAAAACAATAACACAACCCACATTATCATTTTATCAAATATTTTCTATTATGTCCTTGTTTATTTTATTAATAAAATTAAATTAGGATTTAAAAGACTTATTAGATGAAAAATTGAATATTATTTAATATTTAAATGTTATTAAAAATAATGTGTAGATGATTTAAATTTTAAATGAATGGTTCGAATTATTCAAGGGAGAGATGACAGGATAAATAATTGTTTGATTAAATCATTTTTATCCCTTGGTTAGTTTTATTAAGTTATTTGATTAGTTTAGTAAAAATAATTGTTTTAATATATAAAATTTATTTTGAGGTATCTAAAAAAAAATATGTGTTTTTATTTTTTTTTTTATTTTACTGGATATATTTAATGTTAGGATATATAATTATAATAATTTTGTAAATAATAGTTTTTTATTAAATATTAATATTTTTTAAGTTTTTTTCTTCAATAACACAAGCATTTATAACCTAGTTAAAACAAAATTATTTAAATAATCAATCAAAAACATAATTATTTAAATAATCAATCAAAAACATAACCTACTTTTGATTTGTAATAACCCGCCACACCGCACTTATCAAACCAATTATCCCATCTTAATCTAACCTTAGCATTGGTTATTTTATTTTATTTTATGCAGCATTTACATGCTCCTAGCCTCCCACTCTCACAAGGAGAGAGGAATATCGTATTGTTTTTATTTACGATATTGTTCCTCCCCTTTTGAAAGGAAACATGGTAAATTGGGAAGAATCTTAAGTTATTTTAATTTTTTAATTTTTTTTTTATGAAATTCAATAGACGTGAATTTATAAAATATTTTAATAAATTAGTTCAAATTAAAAAAAAATCAACTAATTAACACTCAAAAAATCAATATTTTTTTATTAAATTAATTGTTTTTCAATAAATAAAAATTAAATAATTGAACATCAAACAAGTTCATAAAAGCCAAAGCATTTGGGTCCCGCCACCAAAGAGACCGTGCCCATGCTTCACAGGCAGCCACAAATTGATGAGCCCACTTCCTCACCCACTAACATCTCAATTCGGATCTTCTGCTATCGATTCCTGTGTTCCCCTGTTGCAGACCAATCAAATTGCAGCATTATTATTATATTAATAAATCAATTTGGGTAGAAGACGGGGGGAGGGAGAATCCGGAATTCGGGTTTCATTCCGGGTTCACACCAGACGCCGTTAACGGAAGGGTCTGTTAACGTTCAATTTCTGATATCTTCGCTCCGTGCACCATGTCAGAGGGAAGGGTGAGAAGCGATGGGAGCGAAGATTTCCACGCCCAGAAGCCCTGACCCTCATGTAAACCCCCCAACCCACCCATGTGAAGACCGCTTGCCTGTCATGTAAATACACTTACTCGTGTATGTAAAGACCAAAATTAACATGAATTTTATTTTTCCGTTTATTAAATATTAATTCAATTTATTAAAAATGACATGCATGAAACGAACAAATATTCGCTTTTATTACTTCACTCTTATTTTTTATTTTTTTATTTTTTTTGCGGGGAGACGCTCAGGAGCGAAGACTTATTCGCTTCAAGTAATTTTAACCTGACCTGCATGTAAACCCCACAACCCACCCATGAGAAGACCGCTTGCCTGTCATGTAAATACACTTACCCGTGTATGTAAAGACCAAAATTAACATGGATTTTATTTCTCCGTTTATTAAATATTAATTCAATAAATTAAAAATAACATACAGGAAACGAACAAATATTCGCTTTGATTACTTCACTCTTTTTTTTATTAATTTTATATTTACGTTTATTAAATATTAATTCAATTAATTAAAAATGACATGCAGGAAACGAACAAATATTCGCTTTGATTACTTCACTCTTTCTTTTATTTTATTTTTTATTTTTTTTACGAGTAGACGATTGAAAGCGAAGATTTCTTCATTTCAATTAATTTTAACCTGACGTTCATGTAAAACCCTCTTCCCTCCCATGAGAAGACCGATTACCTCTCATGTAAATAAACTTAATGAGGGAATTTACATGCCGCGAATAAATCTTCGCTTAAAATAATTATTTTAATATTTAAAATAATTTATGAATTTTTTTACGAGAATACGATATAGAACGAATATTTCTTCGCTTCAATTACTTGTTATAATTTCAATTTTCCGCTACAATCCCACTCTACAACATTTTCATTTTCATAAGCAACTGTTCATATTCTTCTCTCTCTATCTTCCGGCGATCATCCAAATATTGAACGTTGAAACCCTAGAGATTTCTTCTATTCTACAAGGATTTCTTCTGAAAATGTCAGAAAACCAAGGCAACAACATGGAAGTGGATACCATCGACTCCCGAGAGGTTGTCTTGTTAGTTTGTAAGAGCATAAACGAAAACGAAACTGCCCCCAATCCTGTATCCAATGTCAATCCACGCAATAAACCAGAGAGGTAGGTTAATCTTATTGTGTTTATATATTTTGTACTAATTTTACATCCGTTGATTCCATTTATTTAGTTGAATACTGATTTATGTTATCCCACCAAAAATAATGACTTCGAGGTTTAATGACTTGGTTACATATGAAAGGAAGAGGAAGAGAAACACGAAGACGAATACGAAGTCATCGACTGCTGAATCAGTTTCCACAGTTGCTGTCGAAGCTACTGATATTGCTGCAGGTACTACACATTTTGATGAGATTTTACCACCACCTTTCCCCCCCCCCAAAAAAAAAACCAATGTTATTCCTACATCCACTACACCAGTCGATGAAGAGTTACTAGCACCACCCCTAGAAACCACTAATCTTTCTCCGTGTAGTACACCATTCGATGAAGATTTACCACCATCTCCCCAAAAAACCAAAACCATCAAGAAAAGGAAAGTGGCATTTCTAACAAGATCATCACCTAATGGCCTCGCTCAACTCATTCCTAAATTGAGCGTAGAACAGAGGGAAGCCATGAAGCAAATCGGGTTTGGTTCTCTTCTTACAATGGGTGTCTCCAAGTGCCCGGGGCATTTTTCGAGACACGTAATCCAATCTTTTGACCCGGATAAGAATTCTCTAGTATTGGCCAACGGTGAGGAGATCCTTATCGATGAAGATCTCGTACAGCTCGTGATGAACCTCCCTAGAGGGGCAATGAACGTAGTTGAGTCCGCTGGGGGGGACAAGACTAAGGACCCTGATTTTTTTAATTTCTTGAGGGATTGGAAGACCAGATGGACCGGGGATGACTCAAAAGCTCCTGAAACACTTTCTATGATACCCAAGATATTAAGTAACACAAGTGCAGACAACAATTTCAAAATCGACTTTGTTGTCTTTGTTGTCTCAAGTTTTTTATGTCTAGTTCAAAATTCACGAGCCAGGTAAACATGTATTCAAACCTATTATATATTTAATTGTATTTGTGATTACTCACACATGTATTTTATTCATTTCAGGTTCAAAATTCTGAAATCCTTAATGGATGTTGATAACATAAAGGAGCTGAACTGGTGCCACTTCACACTACAACGATTGGTTGAAAGTGTAAGAAGTTGGAAAGAAAAAGCAAGTAAAGATAAAAATCCATATTTTGATGGACCTATAACCTTTTTATTGGTAAATAATTCCTCTCTTGTATATGCTTTATAGGTATCAAATATTTACTAACATGTTTCCCATTCCTTTACTCCAGATTTGCTACCTAGATGGTGTTTTTGTGGAAGGTGTACGTCTGCCTTACGAAAGGAAATTTCCAATAATCTCTTGTTGGGATGACGTCACAGTGTTAGAGTTTACCACCTTAGATGGTCGTGCCGGTGGTTTTGGGCTGGGTCGGGCAAGGGCGCGCCTAGCAGATAAAGAACTTGAGAATCCAGTTGACTCGGTTGAAGTAAAAGAAGACAATGATGAGGTATGTGGAAATAAGAAATTGACTCACATTTGTCTATATTTTTCTGTTTTCAGGACTAATGAAATCTGTTTTTCGTAATCTACAGATGTTGACATCCAAAATCCTGCAAACTTTTAAAGATACAGCCCAACAACTTAATTACCTATCAGGGGAGTTAGAGAAACGCAACATCGATCTGAAGCCTTTTTTTGAGGCCGGTTTCCTGAACCTAAGAGAGTCTGAAGAGTTCATGAAACACTTGAAGATGGTGAATGATGGTGAGGTTCGTGTAGGTTTGGAAGATCCTCCAAGTGAGGCACTTGGGGAGATTTTAGAGAGTGCGGGCTTGAAAATCAATAGTCCCCCAGTTGAATACACCTTTAAGGATGCAGTTGAGGACAATGAAGACAATCCATCAGCACGGGTTGAACTGAATGATTTTGAGGATGCAGTTATGCAAAATCAAGAAAATCGCTCAGATCACGTTGAACCGAATGATCTCGAGGATGCAGTTCTGCACAATGAAGCTCAGTCACTCCCTGTTCAACAGAAAGATCTTGAGCATGTAGGTCAGGACATTGAAGATCAATCACTCCTTGTTGAACAGGAAGATGTTGAGGCTGCATTTCTGCACATTGAAGCTCAGTCACCCCCTTTTCAACAGGAAGAACTTGAGGATGCAGTTCTGCCCAACAAAGCTGACTCACCCACTATTGAACCAACTAATCATCAGGGTGAAGGGAAGGAACCGGCTGAGGTACACAAAGTTCAGTCACCCACTGTTAAAGACGATGATCAGGGTGAAGGGAAGGAACAGGTTGAGGAACACAAAGCTCAGTCACCCACTGTTGAACCAAATGATCAGGGTGAATGGAAGGAACAGGTTGAGGCTTTTAAAGCCGTTGAATCTTCTGAAGATGAAGATGATGGTGGGGGATGCATCAACATTAGAGACTATCCTAAGAGGAAGATCACAAAAATTCCTGTGCACCTTCGATCCCCTTACATGAAAGAGGTTGCGGATATGTTGGACCACAAAATAACCAACAAGGAACAGAGATTAGCTGATTTTGTGTTTGATGAAGACCTGCCTGCAAGGTAAGTTACTTTGCATGCTTTTAGAAATTTGAAATATGAAATTAGTTAGTTATGTTCTTCTAAATGAATCTATTTTGCAGTGACGTTCTGTACGAAGGTCCACTGGGTAATATCACCCGTCATCTATTTCAAACAATGAAACTAGGTGAAGAAATTGCGAGCGAAGTGGTGGACGCTTGGTCCATAATTGTGCACTCCAAATGCCGTAGGTTGCCAAGGCATGGACCACGAATAATTAGTTTTTCATAAATTTCACATGTAAGTGCTTCTCTTGTTTTGTGCTATGTATCCTTCAATGTTCATGACTTTGATACTCTACCCTTATTTTGCAGGTTAGTCTGCAGCATGATTCTACCTTATTTTCCCAATCCCTTGAAGAAGACATGAGAAACTACCATGTCACAAAAGAAGACCTCATCTTCGCTGACCTGGTATGTACATATTCCTCAATTCCAAGTAACGAGTATGCAATAAAATAATAAATGTTTGTGTTCTTTTTACAGATATTCCTACCTGTCGTCTTTTCCAGACATTTCTTTCTTGTATGTGTGAATATTAAAGACTCCAAAATTAATGTACTAGACAACTCCGGTCGTCCGCATAGAATGAAAATTATGGACAAGTATGTCACTTTGAGGAAACAAGTCGATAGTTTTGTGACTTTCTTGGAAAGGCAAGGCCTAGAAAGAATTTCTTCAAAGGTTAAAAAATACAGGATAACGGCCCCAAAGCTTGACTGGCAAGACAATTCAAACAAGAAAGACTGTGGTGTATATTTAATGAGACATATGGTAACATATAGAGGAGCGTTGAAGAATTGAGGTATTGACATCAACGCAAATAATGTAAGTGTTATACCATATGTTAGTCTATGACATTTAACAATTTTAGATGTTCTTATACTTTCTCTTGTTCTTTTGAAGGCCCAAGAAGCTTTGAGTACATTGAGGATCAAATATTTATAAAGAATTCTTATGTCTGAGCACAATGTCAATAGGTTTAAGTTAAAGAATGCAATTAGATCAATATTTTAGAGATTTGTATGTGTTATACGGAATTATACTTGTACAGTAATTCTTATGTTTACACAGGTAAATTGACATTGGTGTACTAATGTACTTTATGGAATTATAACTTATAATGTATTGATGTTTGATATGTCTTCTTGTACCCATATTTTTAAAATCATAAACGAGGTTATTTTCGTAACTCTATGTTTTAAAATTCTTAGACGAAGATATATTCTTAACTACATGTTTTTAAGTTCATAAACGAAGATATCTTCTTATGTCTTCTTGTTCCCATATTTTTAAAATCAGAAACGAAGATATCTTCTTAACTATATGTTTTCAAAAAATAAAACGAAAATATCTTCTTATGTCTTCTTGTGCCCATATTTTTAAAATAAAAAACGAAGATATCTTCTTAACTATATATTTTCAAATTCCTAAACGAAGATATCTTCTTATGTTTTTTTTTTGGTACAAGCCATATTTTTAAAATTAGAGACGAAGATATCTTCTTCACTATATGTTTTCAAATTCCTAAACGAAGATATCTTCTTAACTATATATTTTCAAATTCCTAAACGAAGATATCTTCTTATGTTTTTTTTTGGTACAAGCCATATTTCTAAAATCAGAGACGAAGATATCTTCTTCACTATATGTTTTCAAATTCTTAAACGAAGATATCTTCTTAACTATATATTTTCAAATTCCTAAACGAAGATATCTTCTTATGTTTTTTTTGTACAAGCCATATTTTTAAAATCAGAGACGAAGATATCTTCTTCACTATATGTTTTAAAATTCCTAAACGAAGATATTTTCACAACATGTAATGCCTCTACCGGAGTTATGTAAGGATGTGAATTCATGAATGAAAAATCATTTATTACTTCAACTACTGCTGATAAACATCATCACTCTCACACCCTCACTCTCACTCTCACACTCCACTCTCACTCTCACCTCTCTTTCTGTTTTGACTCTGTCCTTCACAAATCTCTCTCTACCGGTGTCTACACTAGATTCGTTCTCTTCAGTCATTTAGTGTAATACTCATAAGATGGAGGTAGAGATGGACCCAGACATGCTAGTTTTATCGCAGCAACAGTTGAAGCGATATTTAAGTCTGATGAACGATGACCCTATCCCTTTTAGTGTCTATCATGTAGATGAGATTCTACCTCTTTTACGAATAAACGTTTACGACGGACTGATAGCCCACATGCAAAGCAGATGGAATATGGACTCTCGTTCTTTTGTTATTGGGAAATGCACATATGCCCGACGATAGAGGACTTTGCTTCAATCCTTAGGTGTGGTAGTCTTGCACTCATGATTTTGCCTGTCAATCAAGATCCTCATAGAGCATTCGAAATTTTCCACAGCTTCTATAGAGGTACAATGTTTGACGCTGTTTTGTTTACCCTCCAACATGGATTTCTCAATATGACAAACATATACGAGTACATTTGGCGTGTCTAGGGAGCCGAGAGGATCATCAACCACACACAAAGCAAACTAATCATGCTTGTGGTTCTGGCTCATTTTTTTATGTCCGGCTGCAGGACGACGGCCTTCGGATAGGATCCTAGAGGTAGTTCCTGCACTCATGGGAAACGCCCCAAACCTGGCTAGCCTTGTACTTACTGAGACATTACTTGGTCTTAACGAATTTGTCCCAGAGGCAAATAACTATTCCCGCCGTGGATCACCTTTGGTTCTTTACCTCTGGTTGTTAGACAAGTTGCATTGGTTGCCCCGTCCTTCAATTCCCTACCCTTCCTTTTCCAATCTGCAATTGCAAAGGGTCACTGGAATCGTGCTTCAGAATTCTATTTCGGATATTCACCCAATTCGGTTCATTGTTCCGTGGTATCTCTTTAGTCAAATGATGTACGAGATGAGGGGTTCTCCATTCATCATTGTGTTGGGCCTTGAGGGAACTACCTCCTACTGCACAACTGTCATATATAGACAATTTGGCCTACGGAATCCCCTACCTTCGAATGGACTGAATCCTCCGGAGGACTTGATGCATATTCCTCATCATCTTTACCTAGAGTACGCATCAATAATAGATAATTCTTTTACGGTTTCATTCTCCAATCGATGGATCAATGCTGTGAACGAAGCCATTCAGCTATACATTCCACCCGTCATCGAACAAGAGATCGTGTCGATGACAGGACCGATTGACGAGTCATCCTCTGATGAATCAGACTAGAGTTTAATTTGTATTTTTGAACCGCTATCTTGTTGCTTAATCTGTGTAGTAATTATGTAAACGGATTATGAAATGTTTTTGTGTAGTAATTATATTCTGAAGTTATATTTTACATTATGTAGTAATTGTATTCTGGAGTTATATAAATCGAATCATTGTCGTTATGTTTGATTGTTTGATTGCAATTTGGATGTCATTTTCAATTCAAAGTATAATGTAAAACAACTAATGTGTTCCTGTAAACCCCTTACAATGATATATCGAAGCGTTGTTCGCTTCATAACACCGTATCTAATCAGTAAATCGAACGAAGATTAATTCGCCTGATAATTTTATTTAAATAATAATGTATTTGTGAAATGTTAATGTAAAACTCTAAATATCAAATCGGAACAGTATGCAGTCCTTTGGTCACATCACATAAATTAGATTTCATTATTGATAAAGTATTACAACAATAGCATTTATGTGTTTTTGTATAAAACCATATATATAAATAATTTTATCCATTACAACAAATAATTCAATATTGTAATTAACATTATATTAAAAAATAAATTATTTGTATATAGATAAAATTATTCTCATAAATAAGTATAAAATTATATTAAATATAATATTATTTCTATATGAACAAAATTATATCGAATATAAATAAGATTTAAAATATATTTAATTAAAAAAATTCATAAAATTCAATTATGGCGTCAAAACATTTTATTAACCCACAAATTACCAAAATTAACATGAATTTTGAAGTTCCGTGTATCAAATGCTTAAATTAATTGGAAATGACATGCAGCGAAGAAATCTTCGCTAAAATGACTTCATGTTTTCGTTTTAATTTTTCTAAACATTTTTTTTAAGGGGAGTCGTTCGGAAGCGAAGAAATCTTCGCTTCAATATTCTTCACATGTCCTACATGTAAACCCAACAAAACAACCATGAGAAGACCGTTTGCCTGTCATGGAAATACACTTACCCTTGTATGTAAAGGCCAAAGTTAACATGAAATTTATATTTACATTTATTAAATATGAATTCAAATAATTAAATATGAAATGCAGCGAACAAATATTCGCTCAAATTACTTGAAATTTATTTATTCACTTTTAATGAAAATTGTAATTTATGAGGAGCATTTTTAAAGCAAATAAATCTTCGTTTCAATTATTTATAATCTGACGTTCATGTAAAACCCCCTACATTTCCATGAGTAGACCGTTTACCTATGATGTAAGTACACCAACGCATGTATGTAAAGACCAAAATTATCATGAAAGTTATTTTTCCATTTATTAATGAAATTTATTGGAAAAGGCATGCAGCGAATAAATCTTCGCTCGAATCACTTTAACCTTATTTTTTTTTAATTCACACTTCATTCATATTTTTAATTCATTAATGAAATGTTTTTTTACGGTATATCATATCTTAAAGTAATTATGAAATATCAAATCGGACCAGTCTACAGTCTTTTTGACAGGAAACATCATTCATAATTTATATATTGTTAATGAAAAAGTAAAAACAAAAATTAGGTGTTGTTTGATCTTGGTGTGTTATTTTATATAACCAAAAATTTCTCCAAATACACGCTCAATCTTCTAATCATAAATCAAATAATTCCATATTTTAATTAACATTATATTAAATATTAAATTATTCATATATAAAAAAAAATTATATTTATTACATCAATGTTAAATTAAAATATATATATTGTTATTTATATGTAAAGAAAAATATATTAAATATAATTAACATTTAAATTATATTAAATTAAATAAATAAAATGAAGCGCCAAAACCTTTTTGTCATGTCAATTCACCTGTCACATAGTCTCAGGCTTTGTGACTACGGCAAGTCATTTCCACTGCTACCATCCAATCAAATGTCAATCCTTCAGATTGTATACGATACGTTAGATTTGCTGATCGAAGATTTCTTCACTTCTTCCGCATTTAGCCAGAAGAGTACATATTATAATACTTTATTATTTATAATAAATTCGTTATTTTATAAATGTTTAATGAAATCTTAATGAAAATATATATTACAAATATTTATTATAATTCGATGAACAAAATTTCATTACAAGTTTCATAAACATTTCTACGTTTCATAAACATTTGTACATTATAACAATATTCATCTGCATCTCCAGCTTCAATGCATCTCCATTGAAGCGACCACAGCGGATCTCTCACGCATAACTGTGGTCATACACCTGTTGAGATATCTCTTTAGATGTTTTCCATCCCAGAGAATCACCTACAGTTGGCTCTTCCCACTAGCGGTGGACACGAATGATCTTCATTTGATCGGTAGTTTCTACTTGAGGTATGAAGAATTTGTAGTAACTGAAGATGTTTTCCACCAGTTGATCTTCATTGAAGAAGTTTTCCACCACATAGAATCTCCCAAAGGATAGATCCCAACAAAATATCTGAAACAAACACACACTCTCAACAACAATGCTCACGAAATATTTCATGCCAACTAAGATTGTTTATGTAATCCCTACATTTATAGCAAACATAAAATTTGTTTTCTTACAAAGTTTTTATATCTATGGATTCAGAAAAAGTAATTATCCCGTGATCAAATATCAAATCGGAACAGTTTGCAGTCCTTTGGTCACATCATGAAAAAGTAATTTCATTATCAAAAAAGTAATAACAATAGCAGAGTGTTTTTTGTATGGGTTTAGAAATAATTTTATCAAATAAAACAAATAATTCAATATTTTAAACTCCATTATATTAAATAATAAATTATTCATATATTAATAAAATTATTTTAATAAATAATTATAAAATTATATTAAATATAATATTATTGCTATATGAAGAAAATTATATTGAATATAAATAAGAATTAAAATATATTTTATTAAAAACATTCAATTGAAGCGTCAAAACATTTTAATAACCCACAAATTACCAAAATTAACATGAATTTTGAAGTTCCGTGTATCAAATACTAAATAAATTAATTCGAACAGCGAAGAGATCTTCGCTAAAATTATTGCATGTTTATGTTTTAATTTTTTCTAACATTTTTATTTACGGGGAGTCGTTCAGAAGCGAAGATTTCTTCGCTTCATTCAATTTTCACCTGTCCTACATGTAAACCCCCCTACACAACCATGAAAAGTCCGCTTGTGTGCCATGGAAATACACTTACCCGTGTATGTGAAGACCAAAATTACATGGATTTTATATTTCTGTTTATTAAATATTAAAGTAATTAATTAAAAATGACATGCAGCGAACAAATATTCGCTCAAATTACTTGAAATTTATTTATTAATTTTTAATGAAAATTGTAATTTATGAGGAGCATGTTTGAAGCGAATAAATCTTCGCTTCAATTATTTATAACCTGACGTTGATGTAAAACACCCTACCCTTCCATGAGAACACCGTTTACCTCTAATGTAAGTACACTGACACATGTATGTGAAGACCAATATTAGCATGAAAGTTATTTTTCCATTTATTAATGAAATTTATTGGAAAAGAAATGCAGCGAATAAATCATCGCTCAAATCACACTAAATTAATTTTTTTTTAATTAAACTTCATTCGTATTTTTAATTTATTAATGAAATGTTTTTTAACGGTATATCATATCTTAAAGTAATCATCATATATCAAATCGGACCAGTCTACAGTCTTTTTGACAGGAAACATCATTCATAATTTATATAATGTTAATAAAAAAGTAAAAACAACAATTAGGTGTTGTTTGATCTTGTTGTGTTTTTGTATGAAAACCAAAAATTTCTCCAAATACACGCTCAATCTTCTAATAATAAATCAAATAATCCAATATTTTAATTAACATTATATTAAATATTAAATTATTCATATATAAATAAAATTATATTTATTACATAATTGTAAAATTAAAATAAATATATTATTATTTATATATGAAGAAAAATATATTAAATATAATGAACATTTAAATTATATTAAATATGAGAGCATCTACACTCGATATTCTTATCATCATTCTTATGAACTGTAACTGTATGAAAGCATCTCCTAGTGTGGGTGTTACCTTATATTTTATGTGTGTGTCGACATCCTCTAACATTTCTACACCACAATCATGCGACATAAACCATTGTTGTTCAAAGCACTTAAATACCTCTGGTGTGTAAACTTTGCAGGCATCCTTTAAGATCAAAACTGGATAGTTCAGACTTGGTTGGCTGGTAATTGATTTGAAATCAGCCTTTAACACATCATATCTTTTTTCATCGATTAGTCTTTCAAAGTGTTTGAAAAATTCTAAAAACTTGTGTTTGTAAGAGCAATACCTTTTCAACACATTGTTCATACTCTCACTTCTCTGTGTTGTCGTCATATCAGCACAAAACATTTGTCGTCCATAGACTAATGCCCACTTTCGCCTAATGCAAAACATACGTTTCAACCAGTCGTTGTTTTCAAGCCCGTAGTTTGTCAACATTTGATTCCAAGCTTCAACAAACTCTATCTCTTCTTTAAAATCATATATACACGGAGAAAAATCCTTCGAAAATTCTCTGAAATTATGGAACACGGAGCTAAGATGTATGGCTGCATTTTGAAATATGTGCCAAATACATAGACGATGATTTGTTTCGGGCCATGTAGACGACAAGGCCTTATCCATGGCCGCATCTTGATCTGTAAGAATGGTTTTTGGTTTTTTCCCACGCATAGCTTTGGTGAAAGTATCAAACAACCATTCAAAAGTCATTGCAGTTTCATCGTATAATAGAGCTGCACCAAAAATAATTGATTGTTCGTGATGATTCACACCTACAAAAATCGCAACTGAACAACCTTCCTTATTCTTCTTGTAGGTGGTGTCAAAACTGACAACGTCTCCGAAGTATGAATAATCAGACCGCATGTTGGAATCACACCAAAAAATATTCGTTATCAAATCGTCCGCATCAAGTTGAAAAGCATTATAAAAACCAGGATCATTTGATTGTTTTTTCTGCAAATACTCTAATACACCCCCTATTTCCCCAAAATTACAGTCTCTGGTTCTTTTCGTTCGCATGTAATTTTTGTAATCCTCGGGAAGAAAACCTAGATTCTCCCTTCCACCGATTTGTTTAGACATTAGAGCATGTGATGCCTTAGGAGGAATTCCCACGTTAGTGGCCATCTCGATATGTAAGCCTACAACTGCAGAAATATTCCTATGGCATCTATACATGTGAGTTTTCTTTGGACTTGCAAGAGGATGACAATGCTCACTAATAAAATTTACCACTTGGAACTTTCCATTATCTGCCCTCTTTATCCTCAATTTCGCTTCACAACCGAACCTCGTCAAAGAACGGCTACGTCTCACATAGACATCACGTTTGTCTTTTACCCGTTCACCCTGTGCACTACAACAAAAAACTCTATCCAGTATTTTACCATCGTTGTCAACATGTTTTGAACTGCGCCTTATACCAAATCCTATTAGTTTAGCGTATGCTAAATAGAATACGTAGTCTTCTTCTTGACTCTCAAATTCCCTACCTAAATGTAGAATTAAGTTGGCTTCGATGTCCTCCAAAGGTTGGCCATTTCCATCGAAATTCAATTGAGGACGACAACTAGCAGATTCGCTGTTAAATTTGAGAACACGTGGAAAATAAATCTTCAACTAACCAAAACTTGTAGATGATTGTAAAATGAAGGCAATATAAGCGAAGAGCGCTTCACTTCAACATTAATCACATTGAAATATTAGGCGAAGAGAGTTTCGCTTTATAAGCTATTATTAAAAATCCTATAAGTGAAGAGATCTTCGCTTAAATATGAACGAAAAAAATTAGATAAGTTAAACAATATACCTTAAATCATTAATATCATTCTCGTTCATATCATTCTCGCTCATGTGTATTCCTTCCTGATAATCAACAAGAACAGAACATTTCATGTCGATTATTCAAAAAACATAAAAAACGTTGTGACGAAAAGTATAGAAGGTAGATGACATTCAAAAACATACCATTTTAATTTAGGAAGAGGGATTGATATTATAATGAACTCTCCGGCGAAGGAGAGGTCGATGGTAGACAATGGAGTATCACTCCGGCGAAGAAATGGTCGACTGCTTCTCGTACAGGTGAGAGAGAAAATAGTACAAACTTTGTCTAGCTTAGCAGCATGGCTTGCTGCCATGCAGCATTTAATGAAAAGGTGGCAGGTGTTAGGTGGCGGTGAGGTGACTTGATAAAAAAATATTTCATTTTAATAATTAAATGAATAAAATTATTATGAATTAATATTAATCAATCAATCAATCAGAAAACGAAGATTGCTTCACAATATTATTTTGGCAATTGTTTTAGAAATATTATTTTGACAATTGTTTTAAAACATATATAAATTTATCACATTAGGGGCGCTTAAGTTACATAGATTGCTATGTATTAATAAATGAATAAAAATTTAAGTTATACATTATTTCATGTTTCAAGATTTCGTTTGATATAATGCTGCTGTTTAAAAAAAATACAATTCTATGAACAAAAAAGAGAAATCTGAAATAAAAAATAACATTACCAAATTCAAGAATGCCAAATATTCAAATATTCAGTAACAAAACCAACACATGTCTATTACAACAACAAAGGCTGCAAATCACAAGCAGCAATGGATTCAAGCAAGCTTGTGTGAGGAACACCAAATACATCCAAATATGTCGTCAAAGGATTCACTACCTCAAATACCCTAACAAGTTCATTAACATCGTGCCGAGACTTGTCGTATACAACTATAGTTTTGTCGTCCTCTAGCTCAACAAATGGATTCTCCATTTCTTTAGTCGTACCTCCTCCAGCAATTACAAACCCCATAAGATTCTGTTTGTAAGCCGGGATGAATTCCCCTGCAAATATAAAGGTGTAACTGTCGAACAGTTTCGGCAGCTGAAAGAAAATACAAAACATTTTTAGTAATCATGGAGAATTGAATATCATATGGAGGAGGAGTAGAAATCAGACAAAACTTACATTATTCAAATACCGCATTCTGCCAACTCTTGGACTGCCCACAGTCCCATGATTATCTCGTTGCACCTCATACGGTTCCTCGTTCTCGTAACATTTAGATCTGATTGATGATTTTATCCCTGTACAAAAGCAATTGGTATTTTTAGTTTCATATATGTGAAAATGAATATTGAGTTAAGAGAAAGAGTTAAGAATAACAGAGTCTCACAATCAATGGTAAGGACCTAACTCCCGTTCAATATTGCCTTCAATACTTTGATAGTGCGACCGCATCCACCATTAGCATCGGTGGATGCTATGACGTGGGTCACATCGTCTCGCCACCTCATTGTCACCGTGGCACCACATGTGTTAGCATATTGTTGCATCAAGTGCTGTTTAAGAACAATCATAAATATTTCAGATAAACAGGATGAAAACTTAAACAATATGGAAAAAAAGGGATATATGTGAGGAATAGTATTATATCTTCACTTGTTAATTGATTTGGGCATAAAATCCAGTCTTTGCCAAAGTTTTGGACGGATGCTTTTGCGGTTGCCTGCACATGCATGGAAAAAAACAGTCTTTGATAGTATTTACTAGGGTTTCATGGAAATAATATCCTAAAACCTAACACTAGGTAAGTTTTCCTAAATACGATGGATTTTCATTGAACGTGACATTTTGAGAGTAGGGTTTCCTAAAGATTAACGAGACAACGACATCACATAACATAATCTAGGGTTTAGTGGTTTCATAATCCTAAATATGAAAAGTTACTATTTAGGAGTACGTACCATTGTGGAGACGTGAAGATGTTGCTTCTGGTCTAGTCGACGGGGAGCCGGTTGCGAATCGCCGTGAAAGGAGGCAGGAAGAGAGAGAGATGAATCGGGAGGAAATGATTATAAAATAATCATATTAGGGTGTATATATATTCATGGAACCTGGGCGAACAAGTCTTCTCTCTAAAAGCGACTATTCATTCCATTTCACATGACACCTGGACTAGGGGCGAATAAGTGTTCTCTCGAAAAGCGACTATTCAATCCATTTTACATGGAACATGGTCTAGGCGAACAAATATTCTCTCACAAAGCGTCTATTCATTCCATTGAATCTGGGCGAAGGGGTATTCTCTATGGAAATCAATTAATTGAAGCGAATAAGTCTTCGCTCCTGAGCGTCTCCCCGCAAAAAAAAATTAATAAAAAAAAAATTAGTGAAGTAATTGATGCGAAGATTTGTTCGGTTGCTGCATGTCATTTTTAATTTATTGAATTAATATTTAATAAACGGAAAAATAAAATTAATGTTAATTTTGGTCTTCACATACACGGGTAAGTGTATTTACATGACATACAATCGGTCTTCTCATGGGTGAGTTGGGGGGTTTACATGAGGTTTTATTAAAATTAATTGAAGCGAATAAGTCTTCGCTCCTGAGCGTCTCCCCGCAAAAAAATTAATAAAAAAAATAAAAAAAATAAGAATGAATTAATTGAAGCGAATATTTGTTCGCTGCATGTCATCTTTAATAAATTGAATTAATATTTAATAAACAGAAATATAAATTCAATGTAATTTTGGTCTTTACATACACGGGTAAGTGTATTTACATGGCAGGCAAGCGGTCTTCTCATGGGTGGGTTGGGGGGTTTACATTAGGTTTTTATTAAAATTAATTGAAGCGAATAATTCTTCGCTCCTGAGCGTCTCCCCGCAAAAAAAAATTAATAAAAAAAAACAAAAAAATAAGAATGAATTAATTGAAGCGAATATTTGTTCGTTGCATGTCATTTTTAATAAATTGAATTAATATTTAATAAACGGAAATATAAAATTCATGTAATTTTGGTCTTTACATACACGGGTAAGTGTATTTACATGACAGGCAAGCGGTCTTCTCATGGGTGGGTTGGGGGGTTTACATGAGGGTCAGGGCTCCTGGGCGTGGAAATCTTCGCTCCATTCGCTTCTCACCCTTCCCTCTGACATGGTGCCCGGAGCGAAGATATCTTATCCGGATCATATGAATATTATATTATTTCCTGGCGTTAACAGGCCCTTCCGTTAACGGCGTCTGGTGTGAACCCGGAATAAAACCCGGATTCCAGATTCTCCCTCCCTCCGTCTCCTACCCAGATTGATTTATTAATATAATAATAATGCTGCAATTTGATTGGTCCGCAACAGGGGAACACGAGAATCGGTAGCAGAAGATCCGAATTGCTAACATCCCGCCAACGTGATCCTTCCCCATGACGTGTGATATCTTCGGTCTCTTTGAGAGGTCATCAGTTCGAGTAATATATATACATACATATGATGTTTAGTTTCTATCGGGGTTGAGAGTTGTCATTAATTTGAATATATATATATATATATATATATAAAAGTAAATGGATACTTGAGTCGGACTGTGGGTTGACCCACTCATAAACTTAAAATGGTTAAAAATAAAATAAAAAATGTTATAAGTATGTTTCAAATTTACAACATAACAAAACATGTATAACCCTTAAACCAACTAGACTAATAACACTTTAAATTTTAAATTCAACATCAAATTTGATAAAGCGAAACATTTTAACAATATAAGTTCAACTTTTTAACTAACTAATATATATATATAATGATGCTTAATTTTTAAAGTGTCCGGATTGCCGGGTCGAGAGCGGTGGTTAATTTAGATATATATGTGAGAGTAAATGGATACTTGGGTCGGATTGTGAATTGACCCGTCCATAAACTTAAAACGGCTAAAAATAAAATTAAAAATGATATGTGTATGTTTCAAATTTGCAACCTAACAAAAATAAGTACAACTCTTTAACCAAGTGTGATTGTGATATGGTTTACCGATAGATAATAGACCAGTATCAATTGAAATTGATTAAAAAATATGAATCAAATATTTGATTAACAAAGTGAAAGTATAAGGTCACAAGATTATAGTTTTATTTGGAAAAAATATGTAATTATGAGATATGTGAGAAAATAATTAATATGTTTTGGTATCAACTAAAAACAATTTAAAAATATGAATCAAATATTTGATTGACAAAAGTGTGAGGTTACGATGCTAAATATGAAGAAAAAAAATATGAATCAAATATTTAATTGACCAAACTAAGAGTGTAAAGTCAAGAGATGAGAGGTTTATTCGGAAAAAAAAAATATTATAGGAGATATATGAAAAAATAAGTTGTTTTACCGAAATGAATAAAATATGAATGAAAGTGTTCTATTTATATTTTTATATTATTAGTGATTTATTAAAAAAAGTAAATATTAAATATATATTATTATTAAAAAAAAATGTTTTTTTATCCGTTTGTATTGTATTTAGATTTTCCTATTAAATTTAATAATAAAGAATTTTAAATTGAAAAATTTAATAGAAAGATATCCAAAATCTTTATTAACCCTTATATTATTTATTGAATCAATTTAACCAAATTATAAATTAAATTAATTAAGAGTGTTATTAAAATAGAGTTATAACACCAAACCTAAATTTTTAATCTCAAAAACAATATATAATTTATTTAATGAATGAACCTATTTATTTGAATTAAATCAATCGATTCATCCAGAAAAACAGAAAAGACAATAAATAAATCGTCATCTATGACGTTCTATCTTCTCTACTTGGTTGACTAAAATTCTGCACCATTTTCAAAGTTTCCTTTGCTTTGTTTATTATTTGAGAATTATATTATAAGATGTTGGCTTCCTTCCCAAGCCAGGATCCCATATAAAATCTACATCATCTTTTCCATAACCATATAATCTTCTCATATCAAAAACATCAATATTATTTGTGTTTATTTATTTATTAATGGCAGCAGCAGCAGCAGGAAAAGGTTCAGTAAAACTTCTAGGCTTGTCAGCAAGTCCGTACGTAAACCGGGTTCAGATTGCCCTCAATCTCAAATCAATTGAGTATGAATATCTACAAGAAACATTCGGCACAAAGAGTGAGCTTCTTCTGAAATCAAACCCGGTTTACAAGAAAATGCCAGTGATGATCCATGACGATAAACCCATAAGCGAATCCCTTATCATAGTACAATACATCGACGACCAATGGTCATCCTCCGGTCCGACCATCCTCCCAACCGACCCATATGATCGAGCCATCGCCCGTTTTTGGGCTGCCTATGTAGACGACAAGGTAATTATTAATCAATTAATTATATATTACATCATTTAATTAGTACGTAGTACTTTTGATTAACATCGATCTTTCGCATGTTTCAGGTGTTCCCTTCTCTGATAGAGTGTAGCATGGCAGCGAAGGATGGAAAAACGGCTATATTGGAGAGGATGAAAGGAGGGTTTTCCTTGTTAGAAGAAGCTTTTGTGAAATCCAGCAAAGGGAATTCGGTGTATTTTGGAGGGGAGAATATTGGGTATTTGGACATTGCCCTTGGAAGCTTGTTGGGATGGGTGAAAGCATGGGAGAAGATGGCCGATTTCAAGTTACTAGAAGAATCCAATACACCTAATCTTGTCTTGTGGGCTCAGAGTTTCCTTTCACATGAGGCTGTTAAGGGTCTTATCCCCGAGACTGACGAGATAGTCGGCTTTGCCATCAAGCTTGCAGCCATGGCCAAATCTCAACCTTCAAATTAATGTTGTTAAGAGTTTCTTCTTATAAAAATGAAATTAACTAAATAAATTGTTGTAATTTTCTTTTATTTTAATTGCAGGGAGGCCTCTTTCTGGTATCCTTAATAATAATTCAGAGTTTAAATTATGCTTTCTGGGCATTTACTTAACAATGTTATTACAATAATTTTTGCATAATAAACCCACCTACAAAATTATAATCAAAATATATTTTGTATTTAAATTCAATTTTCGATCTACCACCCTTCTTAGCATTTTAAGTTTGTAATCTCAACGATTTTCTATGTCATTACTCTTAAATTTTTTGTATTCATTGTCTTTATCTTTTTCAAATTATTTTATTTATTTTCTAATATATTTAATTTAATTTATTCATTTCATTATTTTGATAACTCTTTTTAAAAAAAATATTTTTTCTTCATTTATTAATATTTAATTATATTATTTTTAAAAAAAATATTTTAAAATATTAGTAAACATTTTTATATATATCTATATATTATTATATTATATTTAAATTATATATTTATAAAAATAATATATTAATATAATTTATTTTCAAATATATTATTTTTTAAATTTAAATTATTTATTAAAATTTAAAATTAAATTAATATATATATATATATGTATATATAACATTATATATATATATATATATATAATATTAATTATTAAATAATATTATAAATATAAAAATAAATAAATTGAGCCTATAAGCCGAATAAATCTATCCAAATTTAACTATTATTGACGTAAATAAGATGAGATTAAACTGAATCAATCTAACCCAATAATATTTATAATATTGTGTTTTAATTAAGATTTTCTTTAAAATACTAGCGTTTTCATTTTTTTTATGTTCAAAATAATTTGTCGCCTTTTTTATGTTTGATTCTTGATGTATTTGTTTTGTTGTTTTATTTTTATTTTGTTTTTAATGATTTGTTGGGCCGGCCCTGGGGTAAGCCCGGCAAGTCCTCGGGCTAGGGCAGCCCATCTCCGTGCAGCCCACTTATTAAAAATATTGAGGTATTTAGAAAATTCTATTGTAATTTTTAATGTAAAATTATGTAGCTTAATGGTTCAACCTACACACTTAAATTTATATGGTTATGGGTTCAAACCTTACAAGAACATTTTTTAAACTTGATATAGGTTAACAAAAAAAAATATATCGACTTTTTTTCACTAGGGGCTGGGACAACCCAAACCTTGGAGGCGGCCCTGATGATTTGTTATTGAATAATAAATTGGTTATGGAAAGACTTTGTTCACTCATTCAAACACAATTTATTATCATTATTTTTTTTAAATGGACATCAAAGTTGAAAAGGAGTGAGATGGTCAAAATCAATGACATTCACATCCGACACCGAGATCTTTTGCGAACTTTAAACTCAAATTACTATCCCAATTATTTTATGGTCGAAAGAAAAATCATCGAACTTTAAATAATTTTAATTGTTTGATATGTATTATTTATAATTATATTATTATGACATTTTTTTAGATTGTTACGAAAAGTCGGTAGAATTGGCCGATAGTTAATCATTTTTCTGGAGGACCTACAAGATAGCTAATGTATTGGGTAACATTTTTTTTATATCATGTTTTGTTGTTAAGTTTAAACAATTTTATCATTCCTAATATACCTGAATATTTTTTTTTTAAACTAACAATTCCATTTTTTGGTATATTTTAAATAATTTGCACCTTTTGTGTGATTGTTTAACAATTTTTGATGTAATTTTTTTTTTGTAATGTTTATATTTGATATTGAAAAATAAAAATTTGAGATTAACTTAAATATTTTAATTCAAATTAAAATAAGGGAATGATTGATAATTTGACTTATTACCTAATTTAATATATTAAAATTTTATTTAATATAAATTAATTTGATAACACATATTTATAATCATTTATTTTTATATATTTAAGTCAAAAATATTTTAAAAATAATAAACTAAAATATCAAATGTGTTTTAAAATGAAAAAACACTAAACCTATACAAATGTTAATAAAATCACAAAATCCTATTTAATCATCAAAAATTAATAAAATTAATGCTACATATACAAATTATTAGGTTTTCATTGTTTTCTCCTTATAAATAACAAACTTCATTATATATATATATATATATATATATATATATATATATATATATATATATATATATTATATTAAGTTAACAAATTATAAATGAATAACTTTATTAACAAGTAAAAAAAATAGTATTTATTTTAATTATTTTTTATTTAATATATCAAATTATATAATTCTAACATGTTGAATTTATTAACTAATATAATTAATACATAAGGTTACAATAGTCTTAATGTATTTTTTTTCGATATCTGTTTTAAATATTATAAAACCAATTCAAATATTTAATACTTAAATTTTAGATATTTTTATTTGTTAATTAAATTTTATATCTCTAAATATTTAAGTACATAAAATTCAATATTCAAGATTAAGATCTTAATTTTCAAAAATAGAGTTTAATAAAGCTAGATATTTTTATTAAGTATTATGTTATTTGACCATAATTTTAATTTATTATGAAATTAATAGTTTTTATTTGTAATTGTACTTTAAATTGAAATACCTTATTTCATGTCATAGATCAAATAGAACCTATCATCTAAATATATTTCATTCTAAAGTATTTTATAAATATTTACAAAATCAATTCTTGTATATATTTTTTTCTACATTTCTATACAACAATTCTCAAATCTTTCTTCTTCTCATCTTTTTTTCAATGGAACAATGGTTACGTTTAAGCTCATTTGTATTGCTATGTGTTATGCTTCTCATGTCACCTATAGGTTAATATTAAATATTATTAGTAAAATTATCAATGTTATACTTGGTCATTAATGGTTACTTTCATACAGAGAAGATGAATCGAACAATGATGGTGGAAGCAGCGGTATGCAGATTGAAGAGCCAACAGTTTAATGGAATGTGCTTTAGAGATAGCAATTGCGCTTCCATTTGTGAGCTTGAGCATTTTTCAGGAGGAGATTGCGATGATTTCCTACGCATATGTTTTTGCATCAAAGATTGTTAAATTTACATTATTTCTCCATGAATAAGTTTTTGTAACCATGCATGACTTCTCTACATTTATTTCATTCAAATAATTAAGAGAAGAAAATAAATAAAGGATCAGTATATTTTGTTATTTAATTTTCTTTTTCTTAACTTAGATTGAGCTTAGTTACTAATCTATTCAAATCTTTATTTCAAGAAAATATAAGTATACATACATTGACGACATTTCCTGGTATATCGTATATTAATTTTTATTTTTATTTTTATTTTTATCTAGTTTAACAAATATCATATATCTATAAGGTGTTATCACTTAATAAATATACATTATTTTTTAATATGATACGTGACTTGAGTCGTTTATTTCAAATCATTATATATCATTTTATTAATATGAATTTGATACGACAGGAGAACAACAATTAGGATTTTTTTATACTTGAAAATGAATTTTAGCATATTTATATTAAGATACGTGTTATTCATGAAGTGTATCAAATTTCTCTTCAATTTTTATTTTATTCAATAAAAATATGATGAAAAAGAATATATATATTTATATGATGAAAAATTATATAATTATATGTTAAAACATAAAATATAAAAAATAAATAGGAGAAATAAATTAGTTATCCTACTAGCTTCATAGGAAGAGTCGCCCCGACTTTTGGGATGCCCCAGTTCCCCGATAGAAAATATGTTAATTTGTTGTTGTTGCCTTAGATCTAGCTAAAAAAAATTAAAAAGAGAAAAATGTTTTTTTTTTGAAATTTAAACTTATAACTAAATAAAAATTCTAAGTCTGTGTCTTGAACTAATAAGGTAAAACATTTTATAGTTAAAAAAAATCATATATTTATCTAAATATCTTATAATTTTATTAAATGGACAATCTAAGGAGTGAACTACGCTCGAGAAATTGCTGGCTTACCCCAGAATCGGGTCTCTTCAAAGGGTAAGCTTTAAATTTAAATTTATATATATTTTATAGATTTGATACAATGAAATATATCAACTTTCTCTTTATATTTCTTTAATTAATATAAGTATGTTAAATTTTAAATTGAAAATCAAAATAGAAAAAATGGTTTACAAAGTATATAAGTCATGTAATATTGGTAATGGTTAATGTAAGATTATCAAATTGCACACATAACTATTTTTTTTTTTATCTTAATGTAAATGTAAATGAGTATGAGTTTGTGGATAAATGTATACGAGTTACTATGAATGACTTCTCTACATTTATGTCATTCTAATAATTAAGAAATAACAAATAAATAAAGGATACATTTTTGTTATTTAATTTCTTTTCTTATTTTAGATTGAGTTTAGTTACCAATCTTGATTATGATGTATTTGTGATTAAACCAATCTATCAAGTCTTTATTTCAATAATATATATGAATACATATAATGACGGACGAGTGACTATTGGGTTGCCCATTATATTAATTTTTTTTTTATCTAGTTTAACAAATATAATGTATATATAGATACTTTGTTTTCACTTTTGTAATACATATTATTATTTTTTATTTGTAAATGATTGAAGTCCTATAACTAAAAAAATTAAGAAAACTAATCTTTGATTTCTTGGATGGCTTTGGTCTATGGGTAGATTGATGGGTATTATGAGGGTTGGTCTGCCCTAGCCAAGGGTTTGCTAGGTTTATCCTAGAGTCACCCATCTATACATAAGTTTTGGTTATTTCAAAATTTCAAACAAAATTATATATAAAATTTAATAATAGTAATATATATATATATATAATAACTTAATTTTTAAAGTGTCAGGATTGTCGGTTCGAGAACTGTGTTTAATTTGAATATATATATGTGAGAGTAAATGGATACTTGAGTCGGATTTTAGGTTATAAACTTAAAACGGTTTAAAATAAAATTTAAAATACTATATGTATGTTTCAAACTCGCAACCTAAAAAAAAATACAACGTTTTAACCAACTAACTAATAACATTTTATATTTTAAATTCAACTCTAAATTAGATGAACGTAAGACATTTTAACAATATAAGTTCAACTTTTTAACTAACTAATATATATATATATATATAATGTTGCTTAATTTTTAAAGTGTCCGAATTGCCGTGTCGAGATCTGTGGTTAATTTGGATATATATGTGAGAGTAAATAGATAATTGGGTCGGATTGTTGGTTGACCTGCCCATAAACTTAATACGGTTTAAAATAAAATTAAAAATACTATATGTATGTTTTGAATTAAAAATACATCACAATTTTACCGTAATTTATTTTCGCATTTTTTTATATCATTATTCGTGCAAATGCACGGGCTACATGCTAGTATATATAATGATTTTTTATTTTCAAAGTGTCTGGATTGCCAGGTCGAGAACTGTGAATAATTTGGATATATATATGAGAGTAAATGAATAATTGGGTCGGATTGTAGGTTGACCCGCCCATAAACTTAAAACAGTTAAAAATAATTTTAAAATAATATATGTATATTTCGAACTTGCAACATAACAAAAAAGTACAACTCTTTAACCAACTAGTCTAACAATATTTTATAATTTAAAACAAACACAAAATATATTGAAAGCGGAACATTCTTAAAAATATAAGTTCAATTTTTAATTAACTAATATATATATATATATATATATATATATATATATATATTGATGCTTAATTTTCTAAGTGTCCGGATTACCAGGTCGAGAGCTGTGGTTAATTTTAATATATATATGAGAGTAAATGGATATTTGGGTCGGATTGTGGGTTGAGCCGCCCATAAACTTCAAACGGTTAAAAATAAAATTAAAAATGTTATATGTATATTTCGAACTAATTGCAACATAACAAAAGAAGTATAACCTTTTAACCAACTAAGCTAATAAGACTTTATATTTTAAATTTAACACAAAATTTGATAAACGCATGATATTTTAACTATATAAGTTCAACTTTTTAACTGAATAATAATAATAATAATAATAATAATAATAATAATAATAATAATAATAATAATAATAAAGATGTTTAATTTTAAAGTGTCCGAAACCAACTAAGCTAATAAGACTTTATATTTTAAAATTTACTCAAAATTTGATGAACGCACAACATTCATAACAATATAATCTATATATAATAATGCTTAATTTTAATTTGTCAGAGATGCATTGGTTAAATTGGATATATATGTGAGTAAATAAATATTTGTGTTAGATTGTGGGTTGATCCGTACATAAACTTGAAACAGTTAAAAATAAAATTAAAAATGCTATATGTATTGAATGTTTGAAAGCACATAAAAAAAATTCAAAAACAAAAAATTTATAATAATTTTAAAATATGTACTTAATGTATCTTAATGTATCTTATATTTAATAAATATAATTATGTTAAGAAATTTAATTAATTTTATTATATATAATGTATTAATGTTATATATATTATTTAATATTAAAATAAGAGATATAATTATTTTTATTATATAATAATGTTTAAATCTAAATTGGCTTGTAGAAACCGTGGTTAATTTGGATCATGGTGTGAGAGTAAATGAGTACGGTTAGTACGAGTCTGTTTGAATAAAAGAACGGATAAAAAATTTTATATTCTTTTTTATTTCTCTATATAACTAATTAATGAAATGTATAATTAACATTAATCATTCAAAAAAATCAATCAAGTTTAAAAAAAAATCATTTTAATTATATTAAAATAAGAAATATTGTTTAATAATTTTTATATAAATATTTATACATGATTTGCAATATTTTATAAAATTATATATATATATTTTTATTCCTCCTTTCATTTCTCTCTTTAACTAATAAATTAAATATTAACAATTCTAAAATTAATCAATTTTTAAAAATAAAAAATAAATTTAATTATATTAATATAATAATAAGTGTTTTTTTATTAATTTTTTTAATAATAAATATTTATATATATATATATCAATAATTTTATTTATATTAATTAATTTTATCAATAATTCTACTCCATTATATATATATATATATATTTATTACTTATTTTGTTTCTCTCTTTAACTAATAAATATAACATTAACAATTTAAAAATTAAACAATTTTAAGAAATAAAAATTAATTTAATTATATTAACAATAAGTGCTCTTTCATTAAATTTTTTAATAAATATATATACTTTTATTTGTATTAATAATTTTAATAATTTATATAATTATATATTATATATGGACCATTTTTTAAAATTATTATATTATATATATAATAATATATTTAAAACTTAATTTGTGATATATTTTTATTATCTTTATTGTTATCTATTATTTATATTTGACGGAAAATAATATTTTTTATATTGAAAAAATAGTTAAAAATAAATAATTTTTTTTGATTATTTATTATATTTTATAATTAACCCAAAATAATAAATAATATTCTATATTTAAAAAATAGTTTTAATTTTTTAATAAAAAAAGTCCAATGTTAATTGTGAATTTTTATTTTAAAAAGAACATTATTTTTGTTTGTTTTAGTAAGTTTAGCCTATTTACATTCCTTTTTAATACTAATTTTAACCGATTTATAATTAAAAAAAAAATAGAGCAGATAAATTATTTTAAATGGACTCATTTAATAGATTGTTTATTAGTAATTAAATTATATTGTATCAATAGATGATAAATTAATTTTAATTCAGACAATTAAATAACAATAATATTACATTTTAATAACATAAATCTCATAAAAAAAAACAATAATTTTTTTTTTTGTTTCAACCTAACGTTTATTTCTTTTCTATTACAGCCCAACCAAACAATTTCTAAGTTTGCTGCCTAAATTAAACAAAAACAAAAAAAGAGTTTTGAGGAATCAAACTAAACAAAAAAAAAAATATCCATTTTAGTTCAAAATTTATATGATTATTAGTTTAAAATTGGAGACTTTTAAAATATATTATATTGTTATAATAATATAATATATTATAATATATTGATAAAATATATCCATGAAATATTATTATAATATATCATATTATAATATAGATAAAGATAAATTGAGAATAACATAAGTATGGTAAAAGTAAGATTTAAAAAAAATATATTTAATAAGTTTAATACATAATTTAAAATCGATAAAATTGATACCAATACTGGTCGGTTAACCCGTTTATAAAATAAGAAGTAAAATCAGACTTAATCGGAACCGTTTAACCGGTTAACCGATCTGTTAAATACTCCTAAATTAAATTAATATAAATTATTTAAATTTTAAATTAATTATTCTAATTATTTAAAATAATTATTTGATTAAATATCATCATAAATCATGACTTAGTTTTATATGTTAGTGAGTTTATTTCAAATTATTTTATTATATAAATAACTAGAATAACTTAAGTGAGTCAAAATATAAAATGTTTTGGGTGGATTTCACTAAAATTATATTAAATCGTACACCTCTCTATTAAATATTATATTAAAGAAAAATGTTCCCTAAAATAAAATAAAAAATATATACATATATATAAAAGAAAGATGGTTTGTATTTAGAGTATATTTGATATGCTTAAACACTAAGTTTATTTATTTTTTAATATTAATATTTAATATGTAATATTATATATATATATATATATATTTATTTATACATATTTATATATATATATATATATATATATATTTAAATATTAATCATTATAAAACTTTAACATTTTTTTATAAATCATCCATAACAAAGAACTGACTACTCAATTATACATTATTTCATTAATAATATAATTTTAATTATTAATAAAAATATTAAAATATTTGTATTAAACTCAAATAAACTAACCTTTAATCTTACGATCTTCATCAATTATATATATTTTTTAAAATAGTCTATATTTTATAATAAATAATTAAAATTTATTTAAAAACAATAAAACTAAATATAATATTAAAAATTAAAAATCATTAAAGATAAATACATAAAAATAACAAAGTAGGTTAATTAAACCAAAAATTAATACAAAGATCAAGAAGTATAATTACTTATTATTTATTTATTTATTTTCATTTGAGGTGCTAGAATTATCAAATCAATTCTCTTTTCAGTTTTTCTTGTTCTTATTAGTTGAAGAAAAAAAAGTGTCATGTAATCACACCTCATTCTATTGATAATTGTAATACTAATGTTAATTAAAATATGCATAAGTAAAAGTGGGGCAACGGATTAAACATTTAGTCCGCAAACACGTAACAATTTAATTATGCACAGAATTTACCGTCTGACAAGTTCGAACTTAAGACCTTAGGGTAAGAATATACATCTATTGTTAATAACTTACATCTCAGATCTAATTATACAAATTTTCTCTCAACCCAAAACTCTAGCTCATGATAACGAACTTATTCATTTTTAATGTTCAGAAAACCAGCAAAGACAACATTCTAGTAGATGAAGCATTAAACAAATCGTCTGTTGACCTGAAAGGTACCAATTTCTTTGCAAGAAACTTATTTTCAAGATTTCATTTCGAGAAGTTGATACAAGTCCCGTAACGCTGCAATGAAATCTAATGTGGGAATCCCTCTCGTGTGAATTGGAATACATTAACTTCTCGAGATGAAACTTAATGATGTAGGAGAATTTTGTTGGGAGCTGATGCAAATGTGTAAATGTTCAAACAAATGTTGGGATATGGTGCAAATATTTGGGGATATTTTTGTTTGGAGTTGGCGAGAATGTGAATATTTGGGAGAACACATGCTGAATTGTCCCGAACATGCACATTTTAGGAGAAAACATCCCGAAATGTGCAAATTAAGGATATAAACGTTCCGAAAATGTGCATAATCAGGACAAAATCATCTCGAAATTGTTTATATTTGGGAAAAAATTGTCCCGAATAAGAACACTTTTAGGACATAAACGTCCTGAATATGAACACTTTTAGGACATACATGTCCTAAATATGAACACTTTTGGGACGTTTATGTCATGAATATGCACATTTTGAGACGTTTATGTCCCGAACCATTGTTCAAATTGGCATATTTTTTCAGTTACACTTATTTTTAGTTCAAAATGACCAATTTGGAATGACCTTTTGTAGTCAAATTCCCAATGTTGGAATGATATTATCCTCCGAAAAAGAAGTTCGTGATTTCTACACATCATATATCTAATCAATTGGATTCGGCGTCAGCAAGTTTAGGACCAAACACTGGTAAAAAAGGACCTTTACCGACGGTTTTTCCCGAAGGTTTTGTAAACCTCTGCTAAATACTCCTGAGAGGAACAAATCCTTCGGGATTAAAAATAGATTCCGAGTGGGGTGTATAACCTTCGGGTTTATTCATTATTACCGAAAGTTCTACAAAGGACTTTCGGTTTTTACCTTCCCAAAAAACCCAAAAAAATTCTAAGTGTTGGATGTGGGTTAATTGCGAAGGTTTTTGTAAAAACCTTCGGTTTTGAAATCCCTTGGTTTTTTAATTACGAAGGTTATTCGAAGAACCTTCGGTTTTGCCTTTTTTGAAAATTTCATTTCCGAAAGTTTTACAAAGAACCTTCGGTTTTGCTCATTAAAAAAAATTCTAAATTTGGTATTGGTTTTTTCCGAAGGGTCTTTAATAAACCCTCGGTTTTGACTAATATCAAAACTGAAAGTTTTATGAAAACCTTCGGCATCAACCTCTATAAATACAAACCCTAACCCTTCTCTTTTTCATTCCACTCATCTCTCCTTTCTCTCTCTTCCGCCGCCGCCGACTGCCTCCTCCAAGCCGGTTCTTCTCCTCTCTCGTTCAGGTAATTTGTTTCATTTGGTTTTTTTTGTTTTGTTTATTATAAGATTTAGATTTCTTAAGTTTATATATATATATTATAGATCTAGATTTATGCTAGTTTACGAAATAATTGTTTGATTAATATATATATATACATATATCTGAAATGCATTTAGGATATGGGTGATGATTCGACATGGAAGAGACTTCGGCGTACACCGGAGAAATTGCATCCGTGTTACCAGAATCTGATAGCACAATCAGAAATTGCGGCACGTGAGGAAGAGGTAAGAAAGATGACGCTGGAAATGGAACAAATCCGATTAAGGGATGCGGAAAGAGGTCGTTTGCTCAGTGAAATCAAAGCGGACCGGGCCGAAATGTCTCAGAGATTAGAGAATCTCGAACAGGAACTTGTATTGTTGAGGAGTCGACTGAATCAACCACCCCCTCCTTCCACCCCATCTAATAATTAATTTCTAGATTTATTATGGGTTTATTAGTTTTTCGTACGAACGATGACAATTAATATTTTTATGCGTTATGTTTTAATATTTATGAATTATTGTTATTATGTATGGTTTGGTTTGGTTTAATATGTTGTTAAATAATTATGTTTTTGTTGACTTATCACCTTTTTTTTAAAAAAACCGCATCGCCAAAACCGAAGGTTTATTTGAAAACCTTCGGTTTTGACCTATTTTTTTAAAAATCTGTAGGTAAAAACCGAAGGTTTTCAAATAAACCTTCGGTTTTGACCCATGTTTAAAAAATCTAATTTTTTTCTAAGTATGGGGAAGGGTAAAAACCGAAGGTTTTCAAATAAACCTTCGGTTTTGACCCCTGTTTAAAAAAATCTAATTTTTTTCTAAGTATGAGGAAGGGTAAAAACCGAAGGTTTTCGGATAAACCTTCGGTTTTGACCCATGTTTGAAAAAATCAAAATTTTTTCTAAGTATGGGGAAGGGTAAAAACCGAAGGTTTTCAAATAAATCTTCGGTTTTGACCCCTGTTTAAAAAAATCTAATTTTTTTCTAAGTATGGGGAAGGGTAAAAACCGAAGGTTTTCGGATAACCTTCGGTTTTAACCCATGTTTGAAAAAATCAAAATTTTTTCTAAGTATAGGGAAGGGTAAAAACCGAAAGTTTTCAAATAAACCTTCGGTTTTGACCCATGTTTGAAAAAATCTAATTTTTTTCTAAGTATGGGGAAAGGTAAAAACCGAAGGTTTTCAGATAAACCTTCGGTTTTGACCCCTATTTAAAAAAATCAATTTTTTTTCTAAGTATGGGGAAGGGTACAAACCGAAGGTTTTCAAAAAAACCTTCGGTTTTGACCCATGTATGAAAAAATCTAATTTTTTTTCTAAGTAAGGAGAAGGGTAAAAACCGAAGGTTTTCAAATAAACCTTCGGTTTTGACCCATGATTAAAAAAAATCGGAAAATTTTCTAAGTATGGGGAAGGGTAAAAACCGAAGGTTTTCAAATAAACCTTCGGTTTTGACCCATGTTTGAAAAAATCTAATTTTTTTCTAAGTATGGGGAAGGGTAAAAACCGAAGGTTTTCAGATAAACCTTCGGTTTTGACCCCTGTTTAAAAAAAATCAAATTTTTTTCTAAGTATGGGGAAGGGTACAAACCGAAGGTTTTCAAAAAAACCTTCGGTTTTGAACCATGTATGAAAAAATCTAATTTTTTTCTAAGTATGGAGAAGGGTAAAAACCGAAGGTTTTCAAATAAACCTTCGGTTTTGACCCATGATTAAAAAAAATCGGAAAATTTTCTAAGTATGGGGAAGTGTAAAACCGAAGGTTTTTAAATGAACCTTCGGTTATGACCAATGATTAAAAAAATCTAAAAAATTTCTAAGTATGGGGAAGGGTAAAAACCGAAGGTTTTCAAATAAACCTTCGGTTTTAACTCTTCCCAAAAACATTCTGTTTATGGTCAGGACCGAGAGTTATATGTAAAACCTTCGCAAATACACATAAAAAACGAAAATTAATGTTATAACTTTCGGTTTTGACAATTCCTAATTTGTTAAATTATTTTGTTTTTAAGCCACTAATCTTAACTCCTAACTAATATAATCAAGTGTGAGTTATATTTTAAAAATTAATATTGTGTTTTATGTTGAAATGTTTATGATTGTGTTTGATTATTATAGAGAAGTGTATTTATGTTTGAATGTTTATGTTTGATTATGTTAAGAATGTGTGTAATGTTTGATCATATGGATTGTGCAATATTGTAAGGATAACAAATGTGTTAAATCGATGTTGTTTAAGGTCATTATAAGGTGAGAAACAAAAGAATTTAACAAATTTGGAAGTGATAATCCCGAAAGTTATATATTTAACCTTCGGAAATATCCATCTAAACCGAAAGTTTTATATAAAACTTTCGGGTTTTATATTTCTCAAGACCGAAAGTTATATATACAACTTTCGTTTTTTATGTGTATTTGCGAAGGTTAATTATATAACTTTCGGTTTTTACATTTTCAATTTTTTTAAATTAGAGTATTTTTTCTTTCCAATATAGACTCCTAACTAATATAATCAAGTGTGAGTTATATTTTAAAAATTAATATTGTGTTTTATGTTGAAATGTTTATGATTGTGTTTTATTATTATAGAGAAGTGTATTTGAATGTTTATGTTTGATTATGTAAAGAATATGTGTAATGTTTGATCATATGGATTGTGCAATATTGTAAGGATAACAAATGTGTTTAATCAATGTTGTTAAAGGTCATTAGTAGGTGAGAAACAAAAGAATTTAACAAATTTGGAAGTGATAATCCCGAAAGTTATATATTTAACCTTCGGAAATATCCATCTAAACCGAGAGTTGTATATAAAACTCTCGGTTTTTAATACGGGTCAAAACCAAGAGTTGTATATAAAACTCTCGGGTTTTAATAAGGGTCAAAACCGAGAGTTGTATATAAAACTCTCGGGTTTTAATAAGGGTCAAAATCGAGAGTTGTATATAAAACTCTCGGAAATGACATCATAAAAAAAAAATCGCGCCTCTTTCTCTTCTTCTTTCCCGATTTCTTTTCTCTCTTCTCCTCTCATCTCCTCCGCACTCTTCTCTCTCCCCGACGAACAAGACGCCGCGCCTACTCCCTACCGAAGACCTTGCGCCGCCGCCCTGCCGAAGACCTTGCGCCGCTGCCCTGCCGAAGACCACCGAAGCCTTTGAAGAATCGCCCTCTGCCGCCGCCGAAACTTGAAGAATCTCTGCCGCCGCCGCCGCCGCCCTGCAAGGTTAGTTTATTATTTATTTTGCAATTAGGTTAGATTATTGTTAGATTGTTGCAATTAGGTTAGATTAATTTTAGATTCTTGTTAGATTTTTGAGATTAGGTTAGATTATTGTTAGATTTTTGAAATTAGGTTAGATTATTGTTAGATTTTTGAAATTAGGTTAGATTATTGTTAGATTTTTGTTAGATTTTTGCAATTAGGTTAGATTATTGTTAGAGTTTTGTTAGATTTTTGCAATTAGGTTAGATTATTGTTAGATTATGTATATATTATTGTTAAATTAGGTTATAAGTTTAAGATTAGGTTATTGGATTAAATTTTCGAATTGATTTTACAATTTGATTTAGGTTTGATTGTGGTTGGTATGATTTGGGTTTAATTTTGATTTAGGTTTGATTGTGGTTGGTATGATTTGGGTTTAATTTTGATTTAGGTTTGATTGTGGTTGGTATAATTTGGGTTTAATTTTGATTTAGGTTTGATTGTCGTTGGTATGATTTGGGTTTGATTTTGTTTTGATTGTGATTGGTTTGATTTGTGTTAGATGTTGTTTCATTTAGGTTTTAGTTTGATTTTGTTTTGATTGTGATTGGTTTGATTTGTGTTAAATGTTGTTTCATTTGGGTTTTGATTTGATTTTGTTTTGATTGTTATTGGTTTGATTTGTGTTATATGTTGTTTCATTTAGGTTTTGGTTTAATTTTGTTTTGATTGTAATTTGGGTGTAATTTATTGTTTTTAGGTTTGGATTACGAATTTCAGCCGCCCCCTGCCCGCCCGTCAATCTACATCCGCTGCTCTTCTTCGTTGCTCTTTTTGTGCAAGGTTAGTTCTTCTTTTTGTGCAAGGTTTGCTTTTCATGTTAGATTTAAGTTTGATTTATGTTCGATTAGATTTATGTTAGATTAGGTATCATGTTTGATTTATGTTTGATTATGTTAGCTTTTCATGTTAGATTTAAGTGATATTTTTGTTTGATTTGATTTATGTTAGATTAGGTATTAAGTTTGTTAGATTATGTTGGATTAGATTGGGTTTGAATTAGATTTGATTGTAGGTTAGAATTGTTAAATGCAATGAATTATGTATGAATAAAATTATGTTGGATTATAATTGATTGCTTCGAAAGGTGTATGAATGATATAATTCTAGATTATATGTATGTTGAATTTTGGTTGGATAATGAGACATTAGATAGAAATTATGTTAGCATTATGTAAGCCTAATTAATTTAGACAAATTTAAGTAAATAATAATGCGGGTTGTTTTCCATTTTATTAGAAATATGGAAGTACCCGATAAAAGCTGGATGACCTTACGTCGAGATCATCTAGATTACGAGGAAGGCGTTGACAAATTCCTCGAGTATGCTGTTAGGAGTACATCCCGACAAACCGTGAAATGTCCCTGCGTGAAATGCTTGAACACGCCGTTTATGGAAATAGACGAAGTGAAGACTCACCTCATCGTTTATGAAATAAATGTGCATTATCAGTATTGGTATTTTCATGGAGAAAAAAGACGTACTACTCAAGTGGTGAATGACGATGTCGATGAAGATGCCGATGACTTCGATGATGATGATGATGACGATGATTAGTCGGAGGATGCCGTGCCGGAATTCAACGATGCGAGACCGGAGATGAATAATACAGTTAATGAAGATGTCAACGAAGAACGTTATATGCACGAATTTATAAACGATATGTTCCCCAACGTTAATGACGTCCCGGATAACGATGAACCAGTCGAAGATGCGCATAGATTTTATAAATTGCTTGATGATTGCAAACGGCCATTGTATGAATGTGCTCGAATAACGAAATCATCGGCACTACTGAAACTACTTCACATAAAAAATGTATGTCAATGGACGAATTCTTCGTTCGATATGTTGCTGCGTCTGCTTAAAGACTACATATTACTGATTGACGCTCAATTGCCAAACTCATACTACGAAAGTAAAAAACTCATTACTAATATCGGGCTAAAATATGACAAGATAGACGCATGTAGGAACAACTGTATGCTATTTTGGAAGGACGACATAAATGAAGATTCTTGCAGAGTTTGCGGTCTTTCAAGATGGAAAGTCGACCAAACAAGTGGGACAGTTCGGGAGAAGCAAAACGGGAAATTCATTCCAAAAAAGGTGTTGAGATATTTCCCTTTAATACCAAGACTGCAAAGACTATATATGTCCTCAAAAACGGCTCCAATGATGAGATGGCATAAAGAAGGAAGAGTTGAAATAGTGATACGTTGAGACATCCCGCTGATTCCTTAACTTGGAAGACGTTTGATGAAAATTATACAGATTTTGCTTCAGAATCTCGAAACGTAAGACTGAGTTTATCAAGCGATGGGTTTCAGCCATTTGCAAATGGGAAAAAATCATACAGTGTTTGGCCGGTTATTCTCGTTCCTTATAACGTGTCACCCACGACTTGTATGGATTCTAGCAATTTCATCTTATCTATGTTAATTTCGGGTCCAAAGAGTCCGGGAGATGCAATTGACATATTTCTCCAGCCATTGATCGAAGAGTTGCATGAACTGTGGCAAACATGTGTGAAAACGTTTGATGCACACACCTCGCAATACTTTAACATGCGAGCGACGTTGTTGTGGACCATTAACGACTTTCCCGCATACGCGAATTTATCAGGCTGGAGTACGAAAGGTAAATTCGCTTGTCCTTGTTGTAACAACGACACGGTATCCCTTCGATTGGTTCATGGTTCCAAACAATGTTACTTGGGTCATAGACGTTTCCTTCCACCGAAGCACAAATACAGAAGGGATAAAGAGTCGTTTGATGGTCGAACTGATTATAGAGATCCCCCTAAATTGTTAATGGGGCAAGAAAGTTATGAGCAAGCACGAGACCTAGAAGACATAATTCTTAGTGCGGATATGAGCAAGAGAACCAAGATATATCATGAAACGCGGGGAGACAATTGGAACAAACTTAGCATTTTCTTCCGTCTGCCTTATTGGAAATCGCTATTATTGAGACATAATTTGGATGTGATGCATATTGAGAAAAATATCTGTGATAGCGTGTTGGGAACAATAATGAATGTGAAAGAGAAGACTAAGGATGGTCCTAAAGCCCGTAAAGACTTAGAACTCTTAGGCATAAAATCATGGTTACATCATATAAATGATGAAGGAGTTGTTCATTATCCAGAAGCGCCTTTCACTTTGACATCCGAAAATAAAATACGTCTTTGTAACTTCTTGAAAGATCTCAAGTTTCCTGATGGGTTTTGCTCAAATATTGGGGGTTGTGTAAATTTGGAAGAGAAAAAATTTCGGGATTAAAGAGTCATGATTGTCACATTTTATTGGAATATCTAATTCCTTTAGCAACTCGTGGATTGCTTCCAGAGTATGTGTATGATGCGTTAGTAAATTTGTCTCGTTTCTTTCGGTTGTTGTGCTTCAAAGAGTTGATTCAAGAGGATCTGGAACAATTGTACATGGATATTACATTGACACTTTGCAAATTTGAAATGATTTTTCCGCCGTCAATCTTCGACATCATGATGCATCTCCCAGTTCACTTGTCATTTGAGGCTTTGCTTGGAGGACCTGTTCAGTATCGATGGATGTATCCGTTTGAACATTACATGGGTACAATAAAAAGATATTTGCAGAATAATAACCACCCCGAAGCCTCTATAAGCGAGAGCTATCTTGTTAACGAAAGTATTAGTTTATGTGCCAGGTATATGGAGGAACAAGATCAAGAAAATGCACAACCTAAAATCTCGGGCATTTCAATATTTGCATCATTGGAAGACCTATCTAACGGAAAAGTATACAACTTGGATTATATCGATCGAGTGACAGCTCATTCTTACATTTTGAAAAATTGTCCCGAAGCAGAACCTTTTTACATGTAAGATTCAATATTGCTGTTACTAATTAGCATTAAAGAGTGTGCTATTTAATATTCGATCTATTTGCAGAGATTATAACAACGAGTCTAGTGGAGAAACGTTTGCCGCATATTTCAAGCATCGAGTGAGTAAATTACAAACCATATATCCTAACTCTTCTTATTCATATTAACAACTTCATTTCGGATACATATATAGGTCGCCCATTTAGCAGAAATTAACGACATATCAAGAGACCTCAAGATCTTAGGAGAAGGTCCAAGTATGTACTCGTCTATGTATGTTTGGTGTAAAGTAAACGGATTCAAATTCTGTACAGAAAAACACGACGAAGGTTTGACAACTCAAAATAGTGGGGTGGTTGTTGAGGGGTACAACGGATCTGAAACTATGTCATACTACAGAGTTTTGACGGATATAATCAAAGTACAATACTATTCTCACAAACGAGTTGTTTTATTCAAGTGTAAGTGGTTTGATACACACTCGGGGGAACTAGGAGTGAAAGTGGATAAATATGGCTTCGTAAGTGTAAATGTAAACCGAATTTTGAAAACCCAAAGTCAAGACCCGTATATATTGGCGAGTCAAGCAAAACAAGTATTCTACGCCCCTGATATGTCAGCCCGACCCGGTTGGAAGATTGTGACAAAAATAAAACCGCGGTTTACAAACATATAGTTCAGATTAATTAATTAGGTAGATTTAATTATGCTTTTAACTTTATATTCATTTTTATTACTACTTTATTTCAATTATTCACTCAATTTTATTAATGGTGTGAATTAAGAATGTCTGAAGATCCTAAAACAACTTGGAAGAGTATGAGGAAGACACCCAAGAAATTGGATAAAAGCTACCAAAACCTACTTTCCCAATCTGAGTCGTTAAAGCTTCGAGGATCGTCTTCTAAAGACCAACCACCGATTGCTGTGGTCCCGATAGCTACTGCGCCTCCCCGAACAGACGAGGCTGAAGACGATGATGAGTTCCAAGAGTTTATAGAGAGCACATTCGCTGATATGGTGCCTAGCGATGAGGCTGAAGACGAGGGTCTTGAGGAGCCTATCGAGGAGCAGGATGACGAGGAGGAGCACGGGACCACTCCCGACCCATCATCGACAGGTATTTCGTTTACAAATTAGTTAGTGTTTCAATTGATTGACATATTTAATTATGATTTTGATAATTTTGAAGAATCTTCTGCCCGCAAAAGACGGGGGAAGAACAAGAATATTGCACTGTCTAAGAGGGTAGCGGGGACGAGGATCCCTCTAACGTTTAGAGAGAAGGATGGGAGGCCAGGCAGTACAGACGTGGGAAGAACACGGTGGTCTAGACATGTGGGGTTTATTATCCGGGACCCCGCAGCCGTCTCACACCGTCTTCTCAAGTGAAAGGCTTTAAGTGCAGACCAATTGGATTCACTGTGGACTGCTATCAAGGTTAATACTTATTACTTGATTATACATTACGTCATTAAATAATTATTTTTAATATTTGGATGTTATTTTTTTCAGGATCCGTTCGAAGCGACTAATGGTGACATTGAGTCTTTTCGAAAGACCGGGTTGGGACACGCCAATCAGATATGGGATAGATAGCGGTCGGATTTGAACAAGACATATATCTGCATCCACAAAGGAGACGAGGCGGCGGTACTGGCTAATCCTCCACCGGACTACGATCGAGATGATTGGGAGTTTGTGTGTCGCAACCATTTCTTCACAGAAACGTTTAAGGTACGGTTTCATAATTCAAATAAAAGTTGATATTAATTAATCTAACTCCATTTGTTATTTCAAATACAGAGACACAGTTCTACAAATATTAAGAACCGGAAGAATCTGAAATTCCCGCATCGAACGGGAAGTAGACCGTTTGCACAAATTGAAGACGAGTTGGTAAGTACATTATTTGTAATAACTTAATATAAAGATTGTTATTAATTATATAAATCATTTATTTCAACAGGCGATTGAAATGGGACGGCCACCGTCTGTAATTGAAGTATTCAAGAGGACCCGTACACCAAAACCGACACAAGAAAACCCAACACCCGTCCCGGACGAACACGTGCAAGAGAAAATTGTAAGTGAATTGAATATGCCTAGTTTTTTATTATAGAAATGATATTTTATTTGAATTGTGCAGGCTGAGATGGAGGAGGTTGTTAGTAACGAACCGGGAATATCGGATTTTGAATTGACGGAGAGGGTGTTCGGACAACAAAAACACGGGGTAGTGTTCGGAATGGGATCATGCGTCCGGCCCACACACTTTCGTGAGGATCGTTGTAGTGGAAACAGTTCACAGCGAAACAATGAGCGATTGTTAGAAAAGAATCAAATAATGAAGCTCAAGCTGGAGGAACTGGAGAAGAGGGATGAAGAAAGAAGGCGCAGAATGGAAGAAATGCAATCGGAAAAGAAAGAAATTGTAGAAAGAATGGAGAGGGAGAAGTTAGAGATTACCGCAAAAATGGAGAGGGAGAAGTCAGAGATGAACGCAAGAATGGAGAGAATCGAATTGTATATGAGGCAACAACCACCTCCTCCCCCCACAAGCTAAGGTTGTTTCGATTCAAAACATGTTTTCATTAGTGGTTGAATTTAGAACAGATTGTTCGGAATATTAGTTTGGTTTCGAATTTTGTAATGTTCATGATCAATTAATGTGATCGTTTAATGTATGCTGCATTTCTTTTATCATTAATATATTGGTTTGGCTGAACAGGTTTTGGTTGCGAGCAAAATAATCCGCACATTTTTAAAAATTTACGGGAAAAAACCGAAAGTAATATTGAAATCTCTCGGTTTTTCTCTTTTTGGAAAAACCGAGAGATATTAGAAAACTCTCGGTTTTCCCACAAAGAGAAAAACCGAGAGTTATATGACAAACCCTCGGTTTTTACCCAAAAGAGGAAAACCGAGAGTTATTACAAAACTTTCGGTTTTCCTCTTCGGGTAAAAACCGAGAGTTTTCATATAACTTTCGGTTTTTCTCTTTGTGGGAAAACCGAGAGTTATTAAAAACTCTCGGTTTTCTTGAAAAGGAGAAAACCGAGAGTTATTGGAAAACTCTCGGTTTTTACCCGAAGAAGAAAACCGCAAGTTTTGTAATAACTTTCGGTTTTCCCACAAAGAGAAAAACCGAAAGTTGTTTGCAAACCCTCGGTTTTTCCACACAGAGAAAAACCGAAAGTTATTTGTAAAACCCTCGGTTTTTCCACAAAGAGAAAAACCGAAAGGTCTTTGTAAAACTCTCGGTTTTTCCAAAAGAGAAAAACCCGAAAGTTTTCATATAACTCTCGGTTTTTCTCTTTGTGGAAATCCCGAGAGAGTCAATACCGAGGGATGGCGAGAGTAACTAAAACCTTCGGTAAGGTGTCTTCAACGAAAGTTATAGGGTCAAAACCGAGAGTTTTAACTCTCAGTTTTGACCACTTTTTCACCAGTGAAAAATATAGGTGGTAAGCATAAATACTTCAGCATTGGTTGTACCAAAAGTTGTATGAAAGAATCAAGGGCCAAAACTAAGTTTCAACCTAGACCTACAACTAAGACAAACTGTAAAACTAAGATTAATGTAGTTGTTTAGAATGAAGGGGAATATGTGATAACAAGTGTATGTCTTGAGCACAACCATACATTAAACCTTGAGAAGATACGTCGTATTAGATCTTACAAAGTAATAAACGGAAATGTAAAGATGAGATTGGATACAAACGATAAAGATGGAATAATTATGGCCAAAACATATTAATCATTTATAGTGGAAGCCAGATGTTATGATAACACGTCTTTCGATGAGAGAATATGTAGAAATTATATTACAGAAACACGAATGTTAAGGTTAGAGCAGGGACGAATCTAAGTGTGAGCTTAAGCCCACCCCTCATAAAAAAATATTCTGCATCCCCATCTTTGCCTTTAATTCTAAAGGCTAGAAACCTAATCTTTCAACCTTTATTTCATTAATTAACTAATTCCCTTCCTCTCAACTCCTATTTTCTAATTAATTCCAATCTTAAATCTCTTATTTCATATTTAATACCTAAAAAAATTAAAGATTTAAAAGATCCATTAATCCTTAAAAAAAAATTAATTCTCTCCATCGACTTAAACTTAATTATGTATACAATGTTTATAATTGATTTAAGTATGTTTAATTGAATATGTAGTCTTAATTTAACATGTTATTATTTAATTTATTTTTTTCTTTCAATTTTTTTTATCTTAAACTTTAATTGTTCGATAAAATATCTATTTTTTTATTTATATTTTTCATTATTACACTCCAATTGTTTGATTAAAATGTTTATTTAATTTAATTGTTCGATTAACATAAATATGACAAACTTTGAATTTATTTTTATATCTTATTTAATGCAGAAAATTATGAGAACAATATATAATCAACTTCTTAAAAAAAAATCTTAAGACATCATAACTACCGAACCTAGCCTTTAACAACTTAGAAATTTGTCAAGAGAGAATTTTTGATGACGTAAAATTATTTTGTTCAAAAAATGAAATTAATTGACCTTTATTATTTATATAAGATCATTATTCTCATTAGTAATTGAACAGTATTATCAATTTGATGTTTTTAATGTAAAAATTGATTTATTTTGATGGAGTTAAATACTCGGTTTAATAAGTCATTAGTGAAACTTATTTTTCTTATCGCATTTTTAGACCCAAAAAACTCATTCAACTCATTTAGCAGTTATTATATTTGTAAGCTAACAATGTAGTTTTATTTTTGAAAATTTAAGCGATCAATATATTATTGTTTTGAAGTATGAATTTGTACATTATAAACTTAATGTGATGCCGAACTTGAAGAATTCTACACTTATTGAGATGTATCAACAATTAATCAAGAGTTAAGCGAGCATTTTCAGAAATAAAAAATGTGAAGACAAAACTTTATAATAAAAAGAATGATGATTTTCTTGTTGATTGTTTAATACTTTATATTAAACTAAATTTATCTAATGATATAAATCTAGATTCTATTATATATAAGTTTTATTCAAACTCACCCCAACTCTAATTCTTGGGTCCGTTCCTGGGTTAGGGAGTGGGGATGCTGAAGCACTAACTAATTATTTCTTAAGAATACAAACCAGGAACTCTAACTTTTTCTACTTGATTAATTTGAACAAGGAATCCCGAATTATAAACGTTGCGCAGATGAAAGGTGTAGGTCCGCCTATGAGTATTTCTATGATGTTATCACTTTCGAAACAACATATTTGACAAATCGCTATGACATGCAATTTGCTCTATTTTCGGGGTCAATCATCATGGTCAATCTATTTTACTTGGATGTGGATTATTATCAAATTAAGATTCACAATCTTTCACTTGGTTGTTCACAACTTGGTTGGAATGTATGCTTGAACGACAATCAAATGTCATAATCACAGACCAATGTCGATCCATAAAAATTGCAAATGAGAATATATATTTCCTAAAGCTCATCATCCTTTTTGTTTGTGGCATATCATGAAGAAACTTCCTACAAAATTTGGAAGTCATACTGAATACAAACTAATAAATAAAAGACTAAAAGAATTGTATACAACTCCATTACTATTGAACAATGCGAAGATGATTAAATGACATTATTAAATGATTATTAGCTAGAAGCTAATGACTGGTTACATTCTTTATTTTTTGAAAATCTAAATGTATACATGTTTATGTAAGAGGGTAGTTTTGGGAAGTGATGTTCACATCTCAAAAGAGTGAAAGTATGAACGTTTTCTTTGATGACTACATGCAGTTCAAAACATCCCTGGAACAATTCCGAGCAATATAATAGGGCTATATTGAGGAATATTAAGAAAGAAAAAGAAATTGGATTTTCAATCGTTTAATTCTATCATACCAACTATTAGTGGTTATGCATTTGAAAGATAATTCCAAAACTTCTACACTCAATAGATATTTAGGTTATTCCAACAAGAAGTTAGAGGGATGTTGTTCTGTGATATCTAAATATTTGAAAAGGAAATGACAACTTGTATATTTCAAGTTGAGGAACACATTTTGGGGTTAATGGAGAACATTTTAGAGATATTTTTTACAAAGTGCACTATACCGAGCTGAACTGCAATATTAAATGTCAATGTCGAATGTTTGAGTTCAAAAGAATTTTATTTAGGCATATCATTGTTGTGATAAAAAAATGAGGGTGAATGATGTATCAATGTGTTATATCATGGATAGGTGACGTAAAAATATTAAGCGTGGATATCAAACTATCACCAACATTTATGATTAAGATATGTTTGTGGAAGAAATAAAACTTTACAACATTTTAACCCCATTAATGCAAGAGGTTCAACACCTTAGAGCAAAATCTAAAGAAAATTGTTCTTTTTATCTCAATGGCATAAAATCCATAAAAGAACATTTTATGTCTATGGAACATAATAATGGGAACAAAGGCACAAAAACATCTCCAGACAAAGGTACATAAGCATCTCTAGACAAAGGCACAAAAATATCATCATCAATAGGAATTTTGATACACTCCCATGTGAAAGTATCTCCAACTAAGAGGAATAATCTTTCATTGAAAAAATTGCGAAAAAGTTTTTCTCGAGATCACGAAAGAATGTTTGTGTGCATTATTCTTTGTCTTAATTATTTACCATGTTATTAAAGTTTTGTAATTGTTTTTTGTTTCAGCCTACTACAACTTCAATTCCAACTCCAACATCAGCTCCGCAACATCCAAATTTGAGTATGTCTGACACTTCATTCATGTTTCTCTTGTCATTCTAACTTTCGCAGGTAGGGTCGACAATAGACGTGAATGCCTACTACCTCAGCATGGACGACACATAAGAATAATTATGTTAATTTTGTAACTTGATTATTAAGATAGTTAATTATGTTAATCTAGTGTAAATAAGAAAATATGTCAATTATGTTAATTTTGTGTAATTGAGAAAATTATTAACATATTCGAACAATTGTTCAGGACATAAACGTCCCGAAAGTGTTCATATTCGGAACATAAACGTCCTGAAAGTATTCATATTCAAGAGAAATATCCCGAAAGTGTGCATATTCGGGACATAAACATCCTGAAAGTGCTCATATTCAGGAAATAAATGTCCCGAAAATAATCATTTTTGGAAAAACGTGTCGAATATAAACGTTTATGTCCTGAATATGAACACTCTCGGGATGTTTTCTTCCAAATATGAATACTCTAAGGAAGTTTATGCTCCGAAAATGTTGGGACATAAATGTCCCGAAAGTGTTCATATTCATGACATAAACGTCTTGAATGTGCACATTTTGACCAGCTCCAACCAAAAATCTATCAAAACCCAAATCGTAAAACCTAATCGCTAAACAAAAACGCCCCGAAAATAAATATTTTCGGGACACATCTAAATAAGAGTAGATATGCATGTAGGAATATTCGGGATTTTACCTTTGAGATTTTCGACATAATTGGTTGATGTAGTTGTTGTAGGAATAAGCTTCTCCTAAAACGAAGAGACATAGGTTTAGATAAATAAAGAGAAATGAAGAGAAACGAAAACGAAGAGCAGACGGATGATAGTAGAAATGAAGACTTACCATTTCAAACTGAAGAAGCAGAAGGAAGATGGCGCCGAATTGCTGAAAGGAAAAAGACACTAAATCGTTGAAAGGAAGAAATTGCCGGAGAGGGAGCTGAAGATACGCCGAAGAGAGAGTTGGAGAAAATAGAGTGAAAAAAAGGGAGAAATGCAAAAAATAAAAATAAAAATATATATAATATTTTTTTTAAATGGTCCAAGTTGGGAAACGTGACATGCCACGTCACATTCGTGGCCTTCTTTCATTGCCCTATCATTTTTCAATATTTGTATACATTAAGGCCTTATTTTATTTGATTTATTAATATAATCTAAATCCAAACAACCTAATTTTACATTTTTTCATTATATCACTTAATTTATTAATCAAAATATTAAAATATGTTATGTTTTAATTTATTATTATATATTAATACATTGAAATAATTTTATAAAAAAAATTATACACTTCCTCATAATCAACATTAATAATTATTTTTCAAATAATTCATATTATTAAAATAAGCCCTAGTATATACTAGAAGGAGACCTAAGATAAACAACTATATAATATTTTAATTTAATGAAAAAAAAAGACTAAACAAATAAGTTATTCAATTTAGTCTACGGAATGGTCAAAGAAAAGGAAAAAAAAAGGCAATACAGTCAAGATTGACGTTCTGTTTCCTCTGCTGCTACGTGTTCTTAATTTACTGAATCCACCATTTTCAAACCTTGGTTTTGACAATTATTTGAGATCTCGCTTACTGCGCAAGGCAGGAAGGCCATTTAAAATCTCTCATCAAAATTCACAATCTTCTCACACCAAAAATTTCTACAATCTCTCTCTCTCACTAGATTTTTATTCATGGAAGGAAAAAGTTCAGTAAAGCTTCTGGGAGCGTTCCAGAGTCCCTTCTCGAACCGGGTTCAGATCGCCCTCAATCTCAAATCAGTTGACTATGAATATCTAGAGCAGACATTCGACTCAAAGAGTGAGCTTCTTCTGAAATCAAACCCGGTTCACAAAAAAATCCCAGTAATGATCCATGACGATAAACCCATATGCGAGTCCCTTATCATAATACAATACATCGACGAACAATGGACATCCGGTCCGACCATTCTCCCAACCGAAGCATATGATCGAGCCCTCGCCCGTTTCTGGGCTGCCTATTTGGACGACAAGGTAATTAACATCTAACCATACATTAATTAGTTTATAAATTGCAAAATTTTGAATTATTTGTGGCATGCATGCATGCAGTTGTTTCCTTGTTTGTTTGAGTACTGTATTACGGAGCCAGAGGAAGAAAAACCAACTAAATTTGAGAGGGTGAGAGAAGGGTTAGCCTTGTTAGAGGAAGCTTTCATGAAAACCAGCAAAGGGAAGACATTTTTTGGTGGAGAGAATATTGGGTTGTTGGATATTTCGTTTGGAAGCTTCTTAGGGTTGTTGAAAACAGGGGAGAAGATGATGAATGTGAAGATTCTAGAAGAATCCACCACACCTAATCTTGTGGCCTGGGCAGATTGTTTCCTTTCACACCAGGCTGTAAAGGGTGTCGTCCCGGAGACTGACGTGCTCGTCGAATTGGCCAAGAAACTTAAACCCATGGAAAAATCTCATCCTAAAAATTAATCTTAGACTCTTTTCATTTATAAAATAAAATCAAATAAATTGTTGTAATTTGCTTCTATTTTGTAGAATGACTCTTTCTTGTATCTTAATAATATTTGTTATTGTTATGGATTATGTGTTAATTATCTCCGAGCCTACTCGAACTCTCGTTCAGATTATGCTTTGAAAAATGTTTGTTGGAGTTGATATGATTTTGGCAAAAATCATTTCGCTTACCTTATTTGTACAATGGTGAAAGATCACTATTTCAAAAATTGTGTCGCCCAAAACGTGAGAGGAGCGAAATTAGGATTTTACATAGCAGATGTATTTGGCTAAATAAAGAGTACTCTCCACCAAAACGTGAGATGAACGAAATTATGTCTTCTAGGTCTCATGCTTGCTCGTAACTTTCTTACCCCGTTAACAATCTAGGGGGCTCTCTATAATCAGTTCGACCATCAAACGACTCTTTATCCCTTCTGTATTTGTGTTTTGGTGGAAGGAAGCGTCTATGACCCATGTAATAATATATATATATATATATATATATATATTCAAATTTCAATTATTATTTATATAACGTAATAAATATTTTCTTTAAATTCTAATAAATTTAAAATATCTTAACCATAATAGTATATAATAATTAATTATTAATAAAAAATATTACAATCATCATTTCTTTAAACTATTTACGATTTTGCTTAGGACATCGTTGACTAGGTCTCGTATGACCTTCTTAGCCACACCTCACAAAAATGACGGTCCTTCGCGAGTTATCAGTTTCGGTTCGAATACGTTGGCTTTGACCTCTTTAGTTTTTCTTCTTTCTTAAATATTCATTGGAACAAGATTACCATATTTCTCTCAATGATGTACTATTGGGAACGTCCAATATGATTTGTTAGATATGGGGTAAAAATCATAGTGCCACATCATAGAAAATGTTGTTAAATTGTGATATGTATCGATGTATTGAACCCAATCGAGACTTTACACTATACAACCAGTAATTATATATGAACATAGAGAGTGATATGTTTCCACAAGAACAAAATCATTTACATATGACAACGATATGTTTGTTGCCACCTTTCCAAGAATCATTATTCATTCTATGACGTGCAATAGTCACCTCAAAGATTCCACTTTGATCATTGCATAAAATAATTGTGTGTGTTGATGCCTTGATTTTGCTATTTTCAAATAATTTTCTTGATACTTTCCAATAAGTGTACCCATTTTGAAAATCATTCAAATTTTGAGTACTCCATCCAAAAATTTAGAGAAATGATGTTATAATCGTTTTTATGAATGATTAATTATTATATTATTATGGTTAAGATATTTTAAATTTATTAGTATTTATTAATTATTTATTAGAATGTTAGATGAAATATTTATTATATTATATAAATAATAATTGAAATGTAAATATATATTAATATAAATAATCAAATTTATAAAATTAATAATTTAAAATATATATTAAAATATAAATAATCAAATTTATAAAAATAATAATTTAAAATATATATCAAAATATAATTAATTTAATTTATACAAATAATAATTTAAATTTATTAAATTTATAAAAATAACAATTTAAATATATATATGTATATATATAATAAATTTAAATATAATAAAAAAACTGAGTTTAAATAAGAAATTAGATTAATTTGAAAATTAATGAACAAAATAGGTTAGTTTAAGAAGTTGATCAATAGTTTGAGAAATGGTTCCTTGTACCATTATAATTTATTTTATCAGTCTAATTAAATTATAAATTATGTTACCTAGAAAGATATTAAAATACACTTATAATAAACACAAATTTTAATCTCAAATAATTTATAATTTATTTGATCAAATAACCCTACAACAAAATAAGTAATTTTCATAAATCGAACCACCTATGTCCGCTAGTACAATCCAAAATCAAAAATTATATTATCTAAATTGATACTTTAACAAAATAATTTTTAAGTAAATTTAAAAAAAAAAAAAATCTACCTAATTTCCATAAAGGATCATTATATTTTTTATTATCTAATTAATTAATGATGTATTATAAATTATAATATACATATTTATCTATTCATATCATCTCATATTAATCATTTAGACATATTACTTATATTTTTTAAGTAATTATTTATTCATATCCCTCTCGCCATATCAATTGTCTATTTATATGTTAATTACATATTATTGTGAGAATTAGATGAATTGAAAACAGACTAATAATCTGATATAGTTTTCACCTTTTCATTACATGAGCAACTATCAATAATATATACAAGGAATAAATAGTGCACAGTTAAATAGTGCACAGTTAGACTAATTAGTGGGTAGTTAACATATTTAGTGGACAGTTAACATAATTAATGAGTGCTATTACTAATAACTACATAATATTTACACTCCCCTCAAGTTCTCAAGTTGGAGGTACAAGTTGTACATTCTTAACTTGCCACACATGTCTTCAAATGTCGTCTTCAGTAAGGCTTTAGTGAGTATGTCGACAATTTAAAGTCTTGACGGAATGTGAGAGATTTCTGATGGAATTTTTATCATTATCCAAATCATGAATATAGACTATAATTATAACGCAGCGGAAGCGTACTTGAAGATGATCCCATTGTAGATCCGGATTGATCTGTTCTTGAAAGGAACAGCTAGGTCTTCCAAGACTAAGTATTATTCGTTCTCCTTTGATATTGACGGAGGAGAGTTGAGAGAGAGAAGGCGTGGGAGTTTCCTTTTGAATCTCCCTCTCTTGTTTCTTAAATAATACTTGTCTCATGGACCTAACCCTAGTTGAAGCCATATATTGTTAAAGCCCACAATATAAGAAGGCCCACCATATTATTAATACTTATTTTGTCACGTCACCAAATAAACAAATACTAAACGGGTATCTACAATTATTCATTTCATAATCATTAAGCCCATGACTTTAATCTAATAATATGTTCTACATATATATTTAAATCCAAAATCCAACAATCTCCCACTGGAATTAATATGTATCCGAATGAACACATTATTCTTCAAAAGCTCAATTTATCAGTCAATAAAAAATAAAGGGCTTATAACAATTTGGTCCATCAATCATAGCAATATAGGACTAAAGAAGCATTCGTCATATTTATGGCTAAACTAACAATAATCACTAATACTACTGCAATCAAACGACATAGATCAATTATGAAACATGTAGAGAGAAAATCACATTAATGTGACCTGAATATGTCAATTTTCTCTGGTTCAAACTTAATGAGATCGTTATCTTTGAATATAATGTACAAAAGTGTCAAAAATAAATTTTATTTCTGATCAGAAAAGTGTTTTAGAAAACATCGCGCAATTGACAAAAAATTAATTGTAGCATACTCTACCACTATAATGAAGCTTCCTTAAATTGTAACACACCCATACGTGCAGTATGCCCGTAAAATACCATAGGTGTTACACCTTTAGTTAGGGGGTCTGCTAACATAGATTTTGTTCCTAAATGCTCAATGCAAATCTGACCACTTTGTACCATTTCTTTCACACGTAGGAACTTAATGTCAATATGCTTTGACTTCGACGAGCTCCTATTGTTATTGGAATACAAAATAGCTGAATTATTGTCACAAAAAATCTTAATAGGTCTTTCGACTCCCGGAATAATGTACAGCCTTGTGACAAAATTCTTTAACCAAATTCCCTAATGTGATGCTTCAAAACATGCCACAAATTCAGCCTCCATAGTAGAGCTAGTAACAAGTGTCTGTTTGGCACTATGCCAAAAAATGGCTCCTCCAACCAATGTATAAACGCAGCTGGATGTAGATCTCTTATTGTGTGGGCAACCCGCAAAATCGGAATCAGAATACCCAACGATCTCCAAATGGTCTAACCTCCTATATGTGAGCATATAATCCTTTGTTTTCTTTAGGTATCTCATCACCCTTTTAGCTGCTTTTCAGTGATCCATTCCAGGATTATTGAGATATTTTCCTAACACACCAACTATGAACGCAATATCCGGACGCGTACATACTTGTGCATACATAAGACTTCCAACTGCAGAAGCATATGGAATCTTTTGCATTTCATGGATGTCTAAACTTGATTTTGGACATTGATTTAAACTGAATTTGTCTCCTTTGGCAACTGGGGTATTTCCTGGTTTGCAATTCTGCATGCCAAATCGTTCAAGCACTTTATCGATATAGCTCCATTGAGATAACCAAGAATATACTTAGATCTTTCACGGTATATTTGGATCCCTAATACAAAAGATGCTTCACCAAGATCTTTCATTTCAAAGTTATTCGAAAGAAATTTCTTAGTTTCGTGCAAGAAGCTCATATCGTTTGTGGCAAGCAAAATGTCATCCACATACAAAACCAAAAAAATAAATTTACTTCCACTAAACTTTTGATAAACCCAATCATCAACTACATTCATTTCAAAACCGTATGAAAGAATTATTTGATAAAATTTGTGATACCACTGGCGAGACGCTTGTTTTAGTCCATAGATAAATTTTCTTAATTTACAAACCATTTGTTTCGGGTCATCGACCTCAAAACTTTCAAGTTGTACCATATAGATTGTTTCATCAATGTCACCATTCAGAAACATTGTCTTTACATCCATCTGATGAAGCTCCAAATCAAAATGTGCCACTAGAGCCATGATTGTCCTAAAAGAGTCTTTCGAAGAAACCGGAGAGAAAGTCTCTTTATAGTCAATTCCCTTTTTCTGAGTATAACCTTTAGCTACAAGACGTGCTTTATACCTCTCCACATTTCCATTAACATCCCGTTTGGTTTTAAAAATCCATTTACAACCTACGAGTTTTGCACCTTCTGACAATAGGACAAGTTCCCAAACCTTATTGTCTTGCATTGATTTATACTCATCACGCATTGTTTCGATCCATTTATCCGAATTAAGACCCTTCATGGCATGACAAAAGTTGATAGGATCATCCTCAGTCATGCCACCATTGTCCTCATTTTCTTGAAGAAATGTCACATAATCATTCGGAATGATATTTCTCCGTTCTCTAGTGGATCTACGTAATAACGTTGGCTCTTGAACAATATATTCTTGAGTTTCTTGAGTTTGTTCTTCAGCTACAACTTGGTGTTCCCGTTCAATTTGAATGGGTTCCTCAATTGTATCTTGAAACTGTATGGGAGTCAGAATGACTAATCCTTCTTGAGGTGTCAGGTCAATCACTTTGGTGATTTCTTGATCCTTTAAAGAAAAGTCTGAAATTGTATTTCTCCCCCCAAACTCAACATTCTCAAAGAACGTGGCAGTACCCGTCTCAAAAATGTTTCTTGATGTGGGATCATAAAACTTATACCCCTTTGACCATTCCGAGTAACCAATAAAGTGACTACTCACCGTACGAGATGCTAGCTTTGGTTCATTTGGCATATAACGCCTTGCCTCAGCTGGACATCCCCACACCCTAAAATGACGTAAGCTGGGTTTACGCCCAATCCCGAGTTCATAAGGTGTTTTAAATGTCGCTTTAGTCGGTACTCGATTAAGAATGTAGACTGCATTTTTTAATGCTTCCCCCCAAAAAGATTTTGGCAAAGTAGTTTGATATATTATACTTCGAACCATATCTTTTAATGTGCGATTACGTCTCTCTGCAACACCATTCATGCTAGGAGAACCCGATATGGTGTATTGAGGGACTATTCCACACTCTTTAAGGAAGTCAGCAAAAGGGCCTGGACGTTGTTCACCCGATCCATCATTTCTACCGTAATATTCACCTCCACGGTCAAATCGGACGATCTTAATGCGTTTGTTGAGTTGATTTTCAACTTCAACCTTAAATGCTTTGAACATGTCCACTGTCTCAGATTTTTCCCTTATGAGGTAAAGATAGCCATATCGAGAATAATCATTTGTGAATGATACAGAGTATTGTTGACCATTCCACGAAGGTGTAGAAAATGGCCCACAAATGTCTGTATGTATCAACTCTAAGACTTCTGTAGCTCGATAAGCACTTGTCCTCTTCACTATGGTCTGTTTACCTTTAATGCAGTTAACACAAACCTCAATATCCGAAAAAACTATGGAATCAATGATTCCATCCTTAATGAGTCTTTCAACTCGATTTTTCGAAATATGACCTAAACGTTTGTGCCATAATAAACTTGAATTATTTAATTTTCTCTTAGTACCTCTCGTTTGCACATTTAGTGTTTCATGGTATGAAGTTAAAGTGTCAAGCATGTATAATTTGTCATTCAACATAAAAGTACCAAAACCAACCAAATTTGAATTCAAAGACAATGTAACTTCATTGTTTCCAAACGAACAATAATAACCGAATTTTCCAAATAAGAAACTGAAACCAAATTCCGTCTAAATGACGGTATAATAAAAGTGTCTTTTAATTCAAGAAAATGCCCATTACTTAGCAACAATTTAAAATTGCCAACTGCTTCCACTTCGACAGATTCCCCATTTCCAAAGTAAATGCGTCTTTCAACATCAATTGGGCTTCGGTGGCTTAGGCAACCCTGCGTTGAAACACTGATGTTAGTAGTTGAACTAGAGTCTAACCACCAAGTGTTTCGAGGCACTGAAGCTAGATTAACTTCAGAACAAACCAAAGTAAGAACAATACCTTTCTTCACACACTAATTGTGATAACTGGCACAATCCTTCTTTTCATGTCCAGTCTTCTTGCAAAAGAAGCAAGATTTCTCCATAGGACGAGCCGAGGAGTTGGGACTAGAGCCTTAGTAGTCTCAATCTTCACGGCCTTAAACTTTCTTTTATTGTCGCCGACATATTTCGAGGTTCTAATCATATGTACCTCCTCAGTCATTTTGTGCTTCTATCTTTCTTCCTCTTCAACACAATTAGAAATGAGTTCATTAAGAGTTTATTTCTCCTTTTGACAGTTCTAACTAACTTTGAACTGATCGTATTGAGCAGGAAGTGAGAGTAGGACCAATAGGACTAACATGTCCTCTGAAAGGTCTAACTTGAGTGCTCTCAGTTTTGAAGCGACATTGGACATATTAAGTATGTACTCCCTTATGTTCCCTTTCCCGAGATACCTCATGGTAATGAGTGACTTAAGAAAAGTACTCATTTCCGCCTTATCGCTTTTAGTAAAGCATTTTTCTATCTCGATGAGAAATTCTTCAGCCTTAGTGATATCATCAGATATCGTACACCGAAATATTTATGGAATGCTTTTCTTTATGATCATCAGACTTAAACGATTAGACCTTTCCCACTTCTCAAACATTTGCATTTGATCAGCAGTGCTTACATCCGCAAGAGGAGCGGGTTGGTCTATCCTTAATGCTAAGTCCAGATCCATACAACCCAAATGAATCAAAATGGATTCATTCCAGTTCTTAAAGTTGTCCCCCGATAAAATGGGGACTGGATAATTAGCAGATATCAAAGAACCAGATCCCGAAGTTAACAAAAAAGATATAAACACTCACATTATTACAAATATTTAAATAATAAACAACTTATGGTTAACCCCATCGCAAGATATCAAACACAACATTAAAACCAAATCTTTGGATAATAATTTTAATTGTAAGCGGTACTCTTGTTGCAATAATAAAATCTTGACAATAAATTCTGTAAAACTAATAAATTTATCTTTAGATAAAAGTATAATCCACCTGAAAACTTTATAATTGTCACAGATTTTGTTGGGTCAAATTATTTCGACTAAGTGTTGAAATAATTTAACCACTGATATTTTGATGATGAAATAATTTATGAGTTTCAATACAGGTGTATTGAGACAATACGTTATAAGACTTGGATCTAATGAGGGTCATTAAACCGATCTTGATTTTCATTTGCATGGAATTAGACGTGAGTCTAATGAAATTAGACGTAAGTCTAATAGAATTAGACGTACAGTCTAACTCATCGGAGTTAGACGTGTAGTCTAATAGATGTAAAGAATTAGACGGATAGTCTAATGAATACACGGAATTAGACGTAAGTCTAATAGAATTAGACGTACAGTCTAACTCATCGGAGTTAGACGTGTAGTCTAATAGATGTAAAGAATTAGACGGGTAGTCTAATGAATACACGGAATTAGACGTGGATCTAATGGAATTAGACGTGTAGTCTAATATATTTGTAATTAGACGGGTAGTCTAATTGATAACCGGAGTTAGACGTGGAAGTCTAATGGTTATTGAATAATTAGACGGGTAGTCTAATTAGTGAAAGTTAGACGTGCGTCTAACTCTTTCAGACAAGTCTGAGGTAGAACCGAAATTAGACGTACCAGTCTAACTCAGTGGAGTTAGACGTGGCAGTCTAATGGTTATTGAATAATTAGACGGGTAGTCTAATAAGTGAAAGTTTGTTGGGTCAAATTATTTTGAATAAGTGTTGAAATAATTTACCCACTGATATTTTGATGATGAAATAATTTGTAAGTTTCAATACAGATGTATTGAGACAACATGTCTATAGACTTGGATCTAATGAGGGCCATTAGACCGATTTTGATTTTCATTCGCATAAAATTAGACGCAAGTCTAATAGAATTAGACTCACAGTCTAACTCATCGGAGTTAGACGTGCAGTCTAATAGACGTGTAAATTAGACGTGTAAGTCTAATAGACATAAAGAATTAGACGTATAGTCTAATGAATACGCGGAATTAGACTTGTCAGTCTAACTCACTGGAGTTAGACGTGGCAGTCTAATAGAATTAGACGTGAGTCTAATAGAATTAGACGTACAGTCTAACTCATCGGAGTCAGACGTGTAAGTCTAATAGATGTGTAAAGAATTAGACGGATGGTCTAATGAATACACAGAATTAGACGTAAGTCTAATGGAATTAGACGTGAGTCTAATAAACTTAGACGTACAATCTAACTCATCGGAGTTAGACGTGTAAGTCTAATAGATGTAAAGAATTAGACGGATGGTCTAATGTATGCACGGAATTAGACGTGGCAGTCTAACTCAGTGGAGTTAGACGTGCCGGTCTAATGGCTATTATAATTAGACGGGTTGTCTAATTAGTGAAAGTTAGACGTGAGTCTAACTCCTTCAGACAAGTCTGAGGTAGAATCAGAATTAGACGTGGCAGTCTAACTCAGTGGAGTTAGACGTACCCGTCTAATGGTTATTGTAATTAGACGCGAGTCTAATTCTATTAGACTAGGCGGTCTAATTGACGTTTTCATTAGAAGGAGTTGACTAATTTCATTAGACTGATTTTCTCAAATCCGTCTAACTGAAATACGTCTAATGCTCTGTTCAAGCAGTACGCTTGAATCTAGCATTTCTCCGACCCACGTGCTATAGCTGTACCCTATACCTGCTCCACTTTCCAGTGAAGATTAGTACAACAGCTATATGCATCCAATCAAGGAATTCCATGTAAGAGAATTTTCCTCACATTACCCGTTTTGCAGGTACATCCCTGATGGAATATTTGGCGCACTACCAGTTCGGTACGGCCACGATCCTTGTGCTCAAAACCTGTTGTGTACAATGGAGGCTTTCCAATGGAAGAGCGCCACGTATCATTCTTGAAGATTCGACCGTTAGCTTTTGCTCAGTATTTAATCAATCCTAAGAGCAACGGACGAAACAACTACTTATCCGAACGAACAAGCGAATACAAACAAACAAACAATCTGATTTTGCAGAGAGACTACTCAATCATCTTGCTAAACTTATTCTGTGAAGCTTCTTTCTGATTGTATTGTGTGTGAATAGAGAGAGAGAGAGCTAGAATCAAAACACCATTAACTGAGTGATATTCTTCATCTTGTAATTGAACAGAAAGTGTTATGTTTAATAGTGAGCTAAGTGTGTGTGTAAACTGTATTTGATTCTTATCATTTTATAGTGAATCCTTCCGGTGGTTGGAAGAAGGGGTGACGTAGGAGAGTTTCTCCGAACATCCACAAACAAACTGCTGTGTTCTTCATTTCTGTCATCTTTTCATATTTCATCTTGTGCTTCAAACCCAAGTAAACAATTACGCCTTGAATCTGTTTTAAGTGTTTACACAAGTTTGCGTAGAATAGAAAGAGATATTAATCCCTAACAAGATTTCTATCAAACCGTTTTTCATAAGCCTTCATCCTTAGCTAGACCCCCGTCTCTATTGATAAAGCCGATCCTATCAGATTTATTACCACGAGTATGTTTATATTTCTGTCAATTATTGATCAACCTTTGGGTTAATCAATAAACGCATGCAATAAAAAAAATACAACCATCCTTAAGAATTTAAATAAAACAATTACGAAATAGAGGTCACTTTGGTGACATCTGAAGATGAAATTATTTTATTTAAATGGAATAAATATTAGATTATTAATACTATTATGTAATTTAATAAAACATATTCTAATAATTCATTTCTTAGCCGTTAATATTATTTAATATAATATAAATTCTTTATTAATGATGATAAAAAATAAATATTATATTATCAATTCCTTATTTATTTAATGATAATAATAAAATTATTATATTATAATTCCTTATTTATTTAATGATAATAAAAAATTATTATATTATCAGTTCCTTATTTATTTAATAATAATAAAAAATATTATATTATCAATTCCTTATTTATTTTATTTTCTTAATAATAGAGAATATTATTTCCTTATTTATCTTATAGTTTAATAGTAATGATAATAAAAATAAAATAATATATTTTATTTATTATTAATTAAAAAATAAATAAATAAATGAACCAATCCAGATTCAAATACAATCATTATAAAAATTATCGATTCATAAATAGGATAGCTCTGATACCAACTGATGGAATGTTTATCATTATCCTAATCATGAATATAGACTATAATTATAACGCAGCGGAAGCGTACCTGAAAATTATCCCATTGTAGATCCGGATTGATCTGTTCTTTAAAGGAACGATTAGGTCTTCCAAGACTAAGTATTATCCGTTCTCCTCTGATATTGACGGGGGAAATCAAAGGAAAAGAAAACGGAGGAGAGTTGAGAGATAAAAGGCGTGGGAGTTCCCCTTTGAATCTCTCTCTCCTATTTCTTTAATAATACTTGTCTCAGGGACCCAACCCTAGTTGAAGCCCATATATTGTTAAAGCCCACAATATAAGAAGGCCCACCATATTATAAATACTTGTTTTGTCACGTCACCAAATAAACAAATACTAAACGGGTATCTACAATTATTCATTTCATAATCATTAAGCCCGTGACTTTAATATAATAATATGTTCTACATATATATTTAAATCCAAAATCCAACAATTTCAACTATCATATTATTGATTTTCTCGGATATTAAATGTCTGTCTATCTCAATATGTTTTGTTCTGTCATGATGCACTTGATCCTTAACTATACTAATGGCTGCAAGATTATCACATAGAAGTTTGATTTTATCATTATAAAAAAAACCGAACTCTATCAAAATTCTAACCCATATTCTTTTACATAATCCAAAAGTAAAGCCTATGAGTTTAGCTTCAGCACTATTTCTTGACACGAATGATTGTTTCTTACTTCTCCATGTCATAAGATTACCCCCACACATAAGTACAAGAGGCTAAAGTAAATCGTATGTTTGTGATATCTCCAGCCCAATATGCATTTGTATATAGATTGATATATCTCGATTGTCGTTTTCATAAACATTAATCCTTTCCATGGAATACCTTTCCATGTGAGTTTGAGTATGACTATTCATGAACCGACTAACTACACTTACTGAGAAGCCAATACCCGGTCATGTATGAGATAAATATATGAGACAACCCATCAGTCATTGATTTCTCTCTATATCAACTAAGATTTACTTTCTAGAACATATCTTTTTGTAGGGATCATAGTGGTGTCAATTGGTTTACAACCTAACATCCATGTTTCTTTCAATAAATCGAAAGAGTATTTACGTTTAGACATGAAAATAACTTTAGACAAACGGGCCATTTTCATTCCAAAGAAGGAACTTGAGATGTTCAAGATCTTTAGTATCACATTCTTTGGCCAAAGTCTTTTTTAAGTTGAATAATTTCTTCTCGTCATCACCTATGAGAATGATGTCATCAACATACACAATAAGAATAAATTTCTTATTTTTACAAGAAGTCTTAATAAATAATGTGTGATCTTTTGACTTTGAGTGTAGCTGAAGCTAATAACTGATTTCGTAAACTTGTCAAACCAAGCTCGTGGAGATATCTTGAATACATACAATGACTTGTGAAGTTTGCAAACTTTACTTCTTTGTGAGCCTGATGCTAAGCCAGGAGAAATTTCCATATAAACTTCTTCTAAGTCTTTATTTAGGAATGCATTTTTCACATCGAGTTGGTATAATGACCAATCCTTACTCGCAGCCAACGAGAATAGTATTCTGATGGTATTTAATTTGGCCACTATAGCAAACGTTTCTTGGTTTAATACCATATGAGTGAGAATAACCTTTTACTACTAAGCGAGCTTTGAATCTTTCAATAGACCCATCAGAATTGTATTTCACTTTGAAATCCACTTACACCTAATAACTTTCTTGTTGTTAGGTAGATCACAGACGTTTCATGTGCCATTTTTCCGAAGAGCTTGTAATTCTTCAAAAATCGCTTCTTTCTAACGAGGATGTTGCAAATCTTTGTCAACTTCCTTGGAAACTTGTATGTTATCATGATCTACAAGACAAGCTAGATAATGTGAGGACAAACTTTGTATGGGACAAAGTTACCTATTGGATGTTGAGTACATTTTCTCCTTCCTTTTCTCAACGCAATGGGTAAATAAATAATATCATCGTCAATATAACTAGGATCAAGTAAATTACTTGAGTGACCTTCTGGGTTTGGTTCCGACAATGGCTTATATGTATGAAGTGATGATGTTCAATCTTTAGGCGATTGATCTTTAAGATGATTGAAGTGGTGGTGATTGAGGTAGAGATGGAGATGGAGAGTGAATTCGATCGTAATTGGGAATTTGAGGATCGAATTGTGATGGAAGATAAGATTGTGATAAAGGATCAAATTATTATGGAGATAGAGAGTGATATTGATATTAATTTTAAAAAACTCCTCCTAAATGCGAGACGCACAATAGTAAGGTTGATTTTCCAAAAATGTAACATCCATTGTGGTGTAAATTCTCTTATTGATGGGAGAGTAACACCGATATCCCTTTTGAATGGATGAATATCTAATAAAAATGCATTTGACTGATTTTTGATCAAGCTTACTTCTATTGTGGGAATGAATGTGTACGAAACAAGAGCAACCAAAGACTTTAGGAGGAAGACTAGAATAGATTGTCTTAGTATGTGGAAAAGATTGTAGAAGACATTGATGGGAGTTTTAAAATTTTAGGACATTTGAAGACATGTTATTTTTAGATAGGTAGCAGTAGATACGGTATCTCCAAAAAAATATGTAGGAACATTGGAATAAAAAAGAGTAGTGAGCGAGTAACCTCAAGAAAATGTCGGTTTTTACGTTCGGCGATTCCGTTCTATTGTGGAGTGTTGACACATGAACTAAGATGGATAATGCCTTTCGTCGAGATGAATTTTATGAGATTGTGAGAGAAAAAATCATTTGTATTGTCTGTTTTGATAGCAAGAACCGGGGCTTTAAATTTGTGTATAAATCATTGAATATAATTGTTGAAAGATTTCATTGACTTCAGACTTATCATTCATGAGAAAAAGCCATGTTAGCCATGTATGATCATTAACAAAAATAACAAAACAATGTTTTCCATTCAATGTCTTAACTTTCAAAGACCCCAAATATCAGTAAGGAACAATGCAAACAGTTTGGAAGCTTTATAAGACAATCGAGGAAAATGAGTACGAGAATGTTTAACATATTCACAAACTTCACATTATAAAGCACCAAACTTTGCATTAATAAATAAATTAGTAAAGAGTTTAGCGAGGTAAATAAAGTTGGAATGACATAATTTATAATGCCACAACATGACTTTCACATTTCTATCATAGACATGACTAAAAACTGTTGAAAAAATGGGTCATTGGAAAGATGTGGAGAATTTCCATGGATGATATAAAGACCCGAACACAGCTCAACACTGCCAATCGTCGTCCCCAAACCCGTGTCCTGAAAAGCACAATGATTTGGTGAAAAATTAGCACGACAATTTAGTCCATAATTAGTCTTCTTATGGATAATAGATTACACTAGAGTTGAGGTACAAAGAGAACCATCTTGAGAAATAATTTGTTCGAAATATAAACTGATCCGAATCAAATATTTTAATCGACGATCCATTAGCAATTTTAATTCCAGGAACATTGTTACATGGACGATAATTTACCAAAATCGATTTATTTCTAGCCATGTGATCAGATGCACTTGAGTCAATTATCCAATTGCCATAATTTTGATTTAAGACAATAAATTGCACACCTTTAGAGAAGTTTCTAAACGAATCCTACCCTTAATATTAGTTTTAGTTTCAGTGTGCACCAAATAAAGCAGTAGAAGTGGGAGAGCTAGAAGAGACAAGAGTTGGTCACTAAGCTGAGTTCGCGAAACATCATCTTGAGCTGTGCGATTTGCTCTCGACTGAATACATTCGAGGAAGTAAAATCTCCTTTCAACTTTCAATTGGAGCGTTTCTAATCAGCGGGCTTCCCATGTAGAATCCAACGTTGATCTTTAAGGTGTCCGAGTTTTCGACAGTGGGCGTAGTACAGACGAGTTCCTCTCCTAAAATCATAATTAGGTTTCCGACTTATAAGATCAATAGATTTGTCTGGATTTTCAGAGTAGAGGGCAGTAGGTTCGACAATAACACTTCATACTTTAGGTTTCACCATCACTTGGAGTCGAATTTCTTTTTGACATACCTCGGAGAACACTTCGTCGATGCTTGGCGTATGTTTCATCGCCATGATTCTCGATTGTACTCGTTCAAATTTTGGATTCAATTCAAAGAGAAATTTATAAATACGACGTCTCTCAGTGTTCTTTCGGTGAAGTTCATAATCTTTAGGGCATCGTCAATTGTTGTCTTCATAAGAGTCAACCAATTGGAAATTTTTATCTAGGACGCTGAAGAACTGTTCGACATCCATTTCATCTCCTTATTCTAGTCTATGAAGTATGAGTTCGACTTGGAACACTTTTGAGATATTGTCAATGTAGGAATATCGTGTCTTGACAGTGTCCCAGATTGAATTTATTGTATTATGATTGAGATATTTCTCTTCAATATAAAAGAATTTATGCCTTCATGTAAGCCCTGCAAGAAAAAAAAAAGATGAAACAAGCGCTATCTGGTGAGACTTGTTTCACTAGGTATTTACAACACCCAAAGGGTTTAAGTATTTTATATAATTATATATTAAATATATATAAACGTTCATGTAAAACCACTAACACATTTATGTAAAAACATTTATACGTTCATGTAAAAGAATTTATGCCTTCATGTAAGCCCTACAAGAGAATAAAAAAAGACGAAACAAACGCTACCTGGTGAGACTTGTTTCACTAGGTATTTACAACACTTAAAGGAGTGAAACAAGCCATACCTAATGAGGTTTCTTTCACTAGGTATTTACAGCGCTCAAATGAGTGAAATAAGCGCTACATGATGATGTTTGCTTCACTAGGTATTTACAACGTTTAAATGAGTGAAACAAGCGCTACCTAGTAAGATTTGCTTCACTAAATATTTACAGTGCTGATAGGAGTGAAACAAACGCTACATAATGAAGCAAACTTTACTAGGTATTTACATTAATCAATCATTCATTTGCACTTGCTTCACTTTTAATTACATTCTTATTAAATGTGAAGATAGGTTCACTGAAGTAATAATTTAAATAAATAGAATTTTTTTTACTGCACTCCCACTATTTACTTTCTCTCTCATCAATTTTTTAAACCCAGCACGAATCTTTTCCGCTACAATCTTCTCGCAAAAATGGCATTTGATGGGGGTGGCGTCGAAGGTTCTTTGTGGTCTTTGGGATGATGTTAATGCAATATTGGATCTCTTGAAGTGTGTAGCGATATGTAAGATAGTTGTTAAAGAAAGTCGACATTGTACTTGTTAAGAAATACAAGAAGATCTTTTAGGGTTTTTCCTAGTTAATAGACGGCTTCATCCGGACATTTTGAGAAGACGATTAAAAAAAGATGAACACTCTCTTGCAGATCTGGTTAACCCGAATCTGCAAAAAGACAAAAACGCGACGGATGATTTCTAACAGAGAAATCACAGATGTATAACAACAAATCACTACACACTTCAAGAATTCAATGTTGCATTAGCATTATTCCAAAGACCACAAAGAACCTTCGACGCCACCCCCATCAAATTCTATTTTTGTAAGAAGATTGTAGCGGAGAAGATTCATGCTAGGGTTTGAAAAATCGATGAGAGATAAAGTAAATAGTGAGAGTGTATCAGAAAGTTTTCTATTTATTTAAATTCTTACTTCAGTGAACCTAGCTTCACTTTTAATAACAATGTAAACAAAAGTGAAGGAAGCACAAATAAATGATTGATTAATGTAAATACCTAATGGAGTTTGTTTCATTAGGTAGTGGTTGCTTCACTCCTATCAGCACTGTAAATACTTAGTGAAACAAGCCTCATCATATAACGCTTGTTTCACTCATTTGAGCGTTGTAAATACTTAGTGAAGCAAACATCATCAGATAACATTTGTTTCACTCCTTTGAGGATACCTAGTGAATCAAACATCATTATGTAGTGCTTGTTTTACTCCTTTGAGTGTTATAAATACCTAGTGAAACAAGTCTCACCAGGTAGCGTTTGTTTCATCTTTTTTTATTCTCTTGCAGACTTACATTAAGGCATAAATGTTTTTACATAAACATATAAATGTTTTTACATAAATGTGTTAATGGTTTTACATGAACGTTTATATATATTTAATATATAATTATATAAAATATAAAATAATTAAACCCTTTGAGTGCTATAAATACCTAGTGAAACAAATCTCACCAAGTAACGTTTGTTTCATCTTTTTTTATTCTTTTGCAGGGCTTACATAAGGCATAAATGTTTTTACATGAACGTATAAATATTTTAAAATAAATGTGTTAGTGGTTTTACATGAACGTTTATATATATTTAATATATAATTATATAAAATATAAAATAATTAATATATTTTATTTAAAGAGTCAAATGAAGCAAACTTCATTTAGTTTTTCAGCCAAACTTCATTCAATTTTACATTGTAAAAACCATGTAAATACAGAATTGTGCTTCTTAGTCTAGTAATGTAAAACAGAGTGAAACGATGGAAGCTTCACTCATTTGCGCTTCTCATGAACCCGAAAATAAATCCAGGTTTCGGACATCTCTCTTCTTTCAACCCACTTCTTAATTTAATAATAAAATAATAAAATTGCATTCATATTTGTCAAAAACATGGGAACACGTAATTCGGCAGCAAGAGATCTGGTTTCCTCCTCCCTTTAAATTTGATTTCATATATATTTCTACTTGTTTGCTTCGGTATAGTATTTAATTTATTTTAGTTTCTAAAGTTGAATATGTTTTATAGGCTTAAATGTACTAATTATTTAATTTTTATATTTGTAATAATATTTAATAATTAAAATTATATATATTCATTCTTTTTAGTTTATCTCTAAAAGATAAATTTTATAGAAGTTTCATAACTTTTCCGATAACATTTTAGCATTTAGGTATATTTTTTTCATTAATCTTATTTGAGTTAATATTTTATTTTATTGGGTATGGCTTTCTCTTTAATCGGGTCGATTTTTTCGTTTTGAATTTTTATAGTCCGGATAATACTACTAATCATAATGATGAGTTGTTTTGTTGTTCATACATTTTGATTGTGTCGGTTATTATTTCTTGAATTCGTGTTTGTTCCTTAGCAGAAAAAAATGAAATAATCAAATCTAGAGTTATTTTTTATTTTTTAACAAAAATATTACTAAATTTGATCTTTAATATGGAATTTCATACGGAAGAGCTCTTACATGTATATCTCATAATTTGTATGAATTTCTCATTAAATGTTGTATTATTTATTAATTAATTTATCCATAAATGTTATTTAAATTTAATGAGAATTATCCTTATCAATGTATATATTACTTTTTAAATAATATATTAATCACTTATTTTTTTATATTTTTTATAAATCATCAATTATATTTAACCAATTACATTATTATATATATTTATAAGCTTAATGTATTTTTTTTATGTAAAATAATTTATTTATTTTAAATTTAATTTTAAATTGGTTTAAATTAAAAAATATTTATGCAAAATATTATTTTATTTATTTTTGTAAGAATGCCATCATTAAATTTTAAAAATGTGCACATATCAGCCTTATTTAAACTGATTTATTTAATCTCTATTACCAGGGCCGCCGGTAAGTCCGACAATCACTCGTGTTAGGACAGTCCAGTCTAGTCTCTGGGGCAGTCCATTTATTAAAAATAGTATAATATTTAGTTAATTTTATTATAAATTAAAACATAAAATGTTTCAAGTTAATAGCTTAAGATAATAACATATAAATTTTAAATGATTATGGATTCAAATCTAAAAAAAAAATCCCAAAACGTGGGACTGACTACGTCCATTATCGTTTTGGTATTAATGAAAGGAAAAAGTTCAGTAAGCTTCTTGGAGCGGCACAGAGTCCCTTCCTGAACTGGGTTCAGATCGCCTTCAATTTCAAAAGGAGACTTTCGACTCAAAGAGTGAGTTTCTTATGAAATCAAACCTGGTTCACAAGAAAATCCCAGTAATGATCCATGACGATAAACTCATATGTGAATCCCTTATCATAGTACAATACATCGACGATCAATGGACATCCTCCGGTCTGACCATTCTCCCAACTAGAGCTGGGCAATGGGTTAGCTAAATACGAACTGACACTATCCAACATGATATTTGTACGGAACGACACGATACATATTATCTCACTCGGGTCTTGGGTTAACACTTACAAGCACGAGACGACACGGTCAAGACACGATTATGAGTTTATACAATCGAAACACGGTTACGAGTCGATACGGACACGACAGGAGTATAGACACGACATAAATATAGACACGACACGAGCGAGTATACACACGAAACGACATAAACACAATTAGTCAAATGGCATAAGCTACCCACATTAACATTCTCTAAACCTATTACATTTTTATTCAATTAATAAATTATTTAATTTCATAAATGTAATATTTATAATTAAAATTAAACACACTAAAATATAATATTAAAATAAAATATTAAATTAAATAATATAAATTAAAATAAAATATAAATACAAAATAAATTATATGAATAAAAATGTGAGTTATTAATAATTCTCTTTCGATATTATTTTATTAATTACTTATTGATTTTTAAATTATTTATAATTTCAATTATTATTAATACATTAAATAATAAATATATGATAATAATTTTAATTTTAATTTTAATAATTTTCGGATTTTGGGTTGACTCGTCCATAAACATAAAACGGATTAAAATAAAATTAAAAATATTATTTGTATGTTTTAAACTTACAACCTAACAAAATAAGTACAACTTTTTTTAACCAACTAGGCTAACAACACTTTATATTTAAGATTCAAAACCAAATTTGATGAACGTGAGACATTTTAACAATAAAAGTTCAAAATTTTAACTAACTAATTTATATATTTATAATGATGCTTAATTTTTAAAGTGTCCAGATTGTCGGGTCGAGAATTGTGGTTAATTTAGATGTTTTTTGGGGGAAAACGGTTAAAACCATTTTATTAAAATCTCAAAAGTGGGAGAGTCAGAAATCAAAGCTAGACAAACCCTAGCTATGATTAAGAATAACAATTAAAAGACCCTAAAGAAACTGATTAGTAGCATTCATACATTCTAAAAAAACAGAGATTACAAATAGAAAATACTACATTCAAACCTAACAATCACAGCCTGGGAATTTCGCATGCCATCTATCTTCATTGATAGATCTTCTTCCTCTTCCTCTTCCCCTTCCTCTGATGATGTAAGGAGATTATATTGAAGAGGAAGATGAGTATTGTTGTTTTTCATTTTGAATTCTCTCTTTGTACGAGCTCGTTCTGATTTGATAGAAAGAAGTGTTTCTGAGAATTTCAGGGTTTTTACCTTTGTTATCTTCAACTTGAATTTCTCTGTTTTGTCTTCCTTATCTTCGGCTTCAGCTTCAGACTCCGCATCGGTTTTGGAATCTTCTTCATCGACTTTTGATATTGTCTTGAGTCGGAAATCATCAAATCGACACTGAAATCACCATTTATCAAAGAAAGCACGATTGACACAGGCGGCACGATTGGCACAGGTGGCACAGTCCGATCTTCACGATATTGTCTTGCGTCATAAGTGAGTCATTAATTTTCTCTAGTCTAGGGTTTCTTGTGCATTTTTAAACATCGCAGGAATTTGCCCTCAATTGTGGTTTATCTGTGATCATTTCTAAGGTTTCCTACAATTACTCTGTTCTTATTCTCTGTTTCTACCATCATGGGGAAAGGAAAGAACAAAAGTAATAAATCTGAAGAAGTTAGGGATTTTGTGCTGGAAGGAATCAAGGAAGCAGCCTTCAAAGAAATTGAAAGAATTTCTGAAGAAGTTATCAAAGAACAGTAGGATACCAACACAAGTAAACAATCTGCTCCAACTGCTACTAGAAAAAATCATGTTGAAAATGATGCAGAATAACAGGGGATAATGAAGGAGCTTGGAAGATACGCTATAATAAAAGAGCTAATCTGTTTGGGCTAAAAAATCAGATTACAAAGCTCCTTATGCATGCCAAAAGGGAGAAATTATCATCAATAAGGAGAAAGCACAGCAGATTACAATTCAACTCAACATTCACTATCTTCAAGACTGGAATCTGCTGAAAAAAGAAGAATATGAAGAAATTGTTCAATGGTTAGTTGCTACAATGAAGGAACTGATGAAGGCTCCCAAATTTAAGTCATATACTATCAGGAGCAACTCGACATGGAAAACTAATAAAGTCTGAAAGAATAACAATGCAAAAAAGTCAAAAGATCATGCATATAAAGGGAAAATCTACATGGGCAATACACAAACAAAAGTGGAGGTATTGAATTCTCAATTTGAATTTAAATTACCTACTGAAGTAGAGGAAAACTATATAAATGAATGGGAAAATGCACTTGTGGGAAACTACATAAGGAAAAAAAGAGTATCCTTCCCAATTACTAAAGATTCACTATTGATGTTGAAGCAATGGGAAGGAAAATGGTTGGAGAAGATTTTAGCAAATGTCCATGATTTATATTTCCTTAAATTCAAGAAAGGATCTAATCTGGAGAAAATTCTAGAAAATAGGCATACATATATAGGATCTAACTGTATGAAATTGGAAAAATAGTCTGAAGACTTGAACCTATTGAGTAAGCCAAAAGAAACTACACAGATATGGTTCAAGCTCTGGAATATACTTGTACATATGTACAATTCTGAAGCACTTAGTCATTTTGCAGGTTTATTGGGTAGACCATTATACATGGATCCAATTACTGAAGGAGAAGAGCACTTATCATTTGCTAGAATTAGCATTGAAGTGCATCCTAAAAGCACACTGCCAAAAAGTATGACCGTAGTAGACAGAAAAGGAAAACCTAGTATCATGGAAATCACTTATAAGTGGAGGCCAGACAGATGCTCTTTCTGCAATACTTTCCAACATGCAAGCCCAAAATGTGATTTGGCTAAGGAAGAAGATAAAAAATTCATAAAGGCCAGAAAGTAAAGATACATGTAAATGAAACAGAGGTGCCTATTTTCAAAGAGCAAAATATGGTTATAGAACAGGAAACAAAAGATAAAAAAATTCTATACAAGAAGAAAGCAGTACGAAGAAGGAGATGGAACCTCAACCTAATCATGTTGAAGAGATAGTTGAGGATTCTCAATCAAATCAAGTTGAAGTGGTTGCTGATGAAAATAGAGAGGAAGATAATCAGGTTAATCAAGAGAAAGAAGAGAATTCTAAGGTTGATACAGAGGAATCCAAAGTTGCTCAGAATTCTAAAGCTGAAGTTAAAGGAAATAAAGACAAATATCTCGAAATTCAAGTTCATAACAACAAGGTGAAGAGCCCGGAAATTCTGAATAATAATTATTTCTATCAAATCAGAACAGATTCATATAAAGAAATAAATCAAAATGAGAATATGCAGTATTCATCAATCTCTTCAGTTCATCCCCCTTTCATTGCAAGAGGAAGGGGAAGGGGAAGGGGAAGGGGGAGGGGAAGGGGAAGGGGAAGAGGAAGACAACATGTTGAAACATCAGGTTGGTATGGAAATAAAAATCCTGATTGGGATAATTATGATTTGATACAGTTTGTAATATTTGTTTGTAATCTCTATTTTTTGTATGTTTGATTACTACTAATCAGGTTCTTTAAGGTCTTTTGATTGTCATCATTTAATCGTAGCTAAAATTTGTCTAGCTTTGAGTCTTGACCCTCCCACTTTTGGGATTTTAATGAAATGGTTATAACCGTTTTCCCAAACTAAAAATGATAATTGTTTAAATATAATGACAAAAATATTATAAATATACGATGGTTCAAAGTGTCATTAGACAAAGTCGAAACATAACGAGATTAAATATTTATTTTTTATTTTTTTAGAACGGTGGATTATGCTTCTCCTTTGAAGTGCAACTAATTTTCGCGGGTTAAACACATAGTCCACAAACACACTTAATCATTTAACTAGGTGCAAAACTTATCGTCTGTCGGGTTCGAACCTATGACCTTAGGGAGGCTAGGATATTCACTTCTTTTTTTAATGAGATCAAACATTTAAGAAATAATAATAAAAACATAAGCCACAAATGTGCATCAAGGAACACATTTAACGTAAAATCTAATGTTAACGATTTTAGAAATGTTCTAAAAACATCAATTTTTATGAACTACAAAATGCTCATTGAATCATAAGAAACTAATCTTCACTTCAACAATTCCAGATATTCAAAGATTGTACGTCGAATCAAGGGTATTGAACCTGCTCTAGCAAAACTCGACGATGATCTTCAAAGCAGCAAAAGTGCTCTATGAAAGCGAGAGAAAGTGTTCTTCTAAATTTTGCCTTATTCAAGTTATTCCGTCGATCGGGTCGAAACGAATCGATAAGCAGAACTATATCGCCGAGCAAAGGTTGAAAGAGCGCACTCAGTTCCAACTACTTTGAATACACAGGGGCATACTGCCGTGGCGCCTAGATATGAAAAAGTGAGGGGTCCCCCACAGATGAACTAATATCCTGAAAGATGGATGGTTAACGATTGCTTCCTAGCCTACGCCATTTCTGAACTGTGTCTCGCCCATCTTTATCTGAACTGCCAATGATGAGGTAGTAGCTTTCGCTAAAAATGAAAGTGTTCGCAATGCATACCGAAAGGGTACTAATTAAGCCGACCATTAATAACCTTCAGGCATATTTTTAAAATAAAGCAGTGAATTACTCGTTTTATATGATCTAGAGTAATAACAAAGACCACCCGCGACCTTGGCTTTTTAGAGAATTCCGCTCCTGTGTCGTAGGACTTATAGCTCAGCAGTCCACCGGGTAGTTAAAAGTGGATTTTATTTACTGAATTTAAAAGGCGACCCGCCGCGTGTCACCGCTCATCGCTTTCAGATAAAAGGAAGTTTTTTGTCAAATACCGCGACTCCCGCGGGTTTGGGCGTTCACCAGTTCGACGATCCATTTACAATTATTGAGGCAGAAACGAACTCTTTTTATTTATTTTTAGGGGCTTGGAGCAGATTCAACCGAGTCTCCCACTCAGCCAATGCGAGATGTCAGGAAAAAGCTGCATTCAAGGTCTCGTCGCTTCGGTGAATCACTTGAGCCCTGATACATTTTCCGTTCGGATATTGATCGGTCTTGGTTTGACATGGTTTACGCATGTTCTTTCTTTGGTGAGTCTATGATTTATGAGTTGGACTGGGCCTCATGGGCAGCTTATCTCTAATTAAATTTCCTTTTCTGGATCATCGGATAGCTATGAAAGTCATAACGGAAGAAAGGACTACGATCCTTTAAAGTCTCCGGCTCCTGGCACCGAGGCCGGCACAAGACACAACCGCAGCAGTTCGACTAAGAGCATGGGAGCACTAAGAAAGAGAAAGCGTTATCACTATACTCTATGAAGCAGCGGCTAGCACGCGTTGATCAACCACTTGGTCGCGAAGAGAAGCACCTTACGATGTTCATGACCAATCGGATCCTGACGTACCAATAGGTACCAAAGGACATCGCTATGACCATCGAAAAAGGTTAAGTCACTACAGGGGGAATTTTTCGCAGGGAATTTTGTCCGCCTCCTATTTGTTCAGGGCGGGCGGCGTGAACTCTGATTCGATCCGGGTATTCAATCCCGTCCTCGCAAAATGTTCTAGGTTGCAAATGGGTCTTCAAGCTCAAACATAAAGCTGACCAGGACTCTCATCCTTATCCGTCGGTCGGAACGAACCTTATCAATCCAGTTTTTCTTCACAGTCTATGTTTATGATAAGAACACTAGGAAGCTCCGTAGTGTAACTCTGACATTTTCTTCAGAAAAACAGAAATCTCTACATTTGTCAATTTCATCCATCAGAAAGATGCTTATATAGCAATAAAAATGGTGGAAGAAATGAAAGAATATAATATACCGTTGAATAAGACCCTAGTTCTTTCTCCCAAAGGAGGAATACCACATGTATATAAGACCTAACTTTTCTTCCATCATCATAGATAGGAAAAATAAGAAAAAATGATAGACGAAAAATCAACGAGGTCAAATTCGAATTGAGATGGATAACTCGCGAAGATCATACTTCGTGAGAGGTGTGACCAAGAAGGTCATACAAGATGTAGCCAACGATGGTATAAAATCGTTAATAATTTAGAGAAGGATGATTGTAATCATTTTTTATGGATTATTAAATTATTATATCGTTATGGTTAAGATATTTTAAATTTATTAGTATTTATTAATTATTTATGAGAATGATTTATTATATTATATAAATAATAATTGAAACGTATATATAAATATATATATATATATTAAAATATAAATAATTAAATTTATAAAATAATAATTTAAATATATATATATATCAAAATATAAATAAAGAGAATAAAAAATAATAATTTAAATATATATATCAAAATATAAATAATCAAATTTATAAAAATATTAACTTAAATATTTTAATAAAAATAATAATTTAAATATATATATATATTTAATAATAAATTTAAATGTAAATAAATGATATTTAAAAAATTAAAAATAAAAACAAAAATAAAATAAAATAAGTTAGTTTGAGAATAATGAAAAAAAAAATTATATTAGTTTGAGAATTTGAAGGTCAAACCAAATATTTTGGGAATTGGTTCAAAAATCATCTATCATACCACAATAACACTAATAAACCAATTGAGATCTTTTACTTTCATATGTTGCATGTTCTCTAGTTTACTCTCACATGGGAGGGCATATATGTAATCTTTGATTAAAAGATTATATATATGCCCCTCTTTAAGAAGGAACATGCCTTATATTGAGACTTAAGGTTGACCTAAAAAATGAAATTGCATTAAATGATTTTAAACCATACTAAATCAACTTTCATAATAATATAGCAAAACAGTTAAAACAATAACACAACCCACATAATCATTTTATCAAATATTTTCGATTATGTCCTTGTTTATTTTATTTTAAAATATTTATTATATTTAATATTTAAATGTTATTAAAAATAATGTGTAGATGATTTAAATTTTAAATAAATGGTTCAAATTATTCAAGGGAGAGATGACAGGATAAATAATTATTTGATTAAATCATTTTTATCCTTTGGTTAGTTTTATTAAGTTATTTGATTAGTTTAGTACAAACAATTGTTTTAATATATAAAATTTATTTTGAGGTGTCTAAATAAAAAAATATGTGTTTTTTTATTTATTTTTTTATTTTACTGGGTATATTTAATGTTAGGATATATAATTATAATAATTTTGTAAATAATGTTTTTTTATTAAATATTAATATTTTTTAAGCTTTTTTCTTCATTAACACAAGCATTTATAACCTAGTTAAAACAAAATTATTTAAATAATCAATCAAAAACATAACCTACTTTTGATTTGTAATAACCCGCCACACCGCAATTATCAAACCAATTATCCCATCTCAATCTAACCTTAGCCTTGGTTAGTATATTTTATTTTATGGAGCATTTACATGCTCTTATGTTCCCTCTCCCTCTCACAGGAGAGTGGAATATATATTATTTTTATTTACGATATTATTCCCTTTTGAGAGGGGAACATGGTAAATTGGGAGTAAATAATTTCAAGTTATTTTAATTTTTATTTTATTTTTATGAAATTTAATAGGCGTCAATTTATAAAATATTTTAATAAATTAATTCAAATTAAAAAAAAATCAACTAATTAACACTCAAAAAATCAATATTTTTTTATTAAATTAATTGTTTTTCAATAAATAAAAAATTAAATAATTGAACATCAAACAAGTTCCTAAAAGTTAAAGCATTTGGGTCCCTCCACCAAAGAGACCGTGCCCATGCTTCACAGGCAGCCACAAATTAATTGATGAGCCCACTTCCTCACCCACTAACATCCCGCCACATAATCCTTTCCCATACCGCGTGATATCTTCGGTTTCTTTGAGAAGTACTCAGTTTGAGTAATATATATATATATATGATGTTTAGTTTCGGGTCGAGAGTTGTTATTAATTTTAATATATATATAAGAGTAAATAGATATTTGAGTCGGATTCAACCCGTCCATAAACTTAAAATGGTTAAAAATAAAATTAAAAATGCTATAGGTATGTTTCAAACTTACAATATAACAAAACAAGTACAACCTTTTAACCAATTAGGCTAATAACACTTTAAATTTTAAATTTAACATCAAATTTGATAAACGCGAAACATTTTAACAATATAAGTCCAGCTTTTTAACTAACTAATATATATATATATATATATATATATATATAATGATGCTTAATTTTTAAAGTGTTCGGATTGCCGGGTCGAGAGCGGTGGTTAATTTGGATATATATGTGAGAGTAAATGGATACTTGGGTCGGATTATGAATTGACTCGCCCATAAACTTAAAACAGTTAAAAATAAAATTAAAAATGCTATGTGTATGTTTCGAACTTGCAACCTAACAAAAATAAGTACAACTTTTTAACCAAGTGTGATTGTGATGTGGTTTGTCGATAGATAATAAGCCAGTATCAATTGAAAATGATTAAAACATATGAATCAAATATTTGATTAACAAAGTGAAAATATAAGGTCAGGAGATTATAGTTTCATTCAGAAAAAAAAAATATGTGATAAGATATGTGATAAGATAATTAATTTGTTTCGGTATAACTAAAAGCAATTTAAAAATATTAATTAAATATTTGATTGACAAAAGTGTGAGGTTAAGATGTTAAATATGAAGAAAAAAAAATATGAATCAAATATTTAATTGACCAAAGTAAGAGTGTAAGGTTAAGAGATTGAAAGTTCATTCGGAAAAAAAATATGATAGGAGATACGTCAGAAAATAAGTTGTTTTACCGAAGTGAATATAATATGAATGAAATTGTTCTATTTTTATTTTTATATTATTAGTGATTTATTAAAAAAATTAAATATTGAATATATATTATTATTATTAAAAAAAATATTTATTTTATCCGTTTGTATTGGTACTGAGATCTTTCTATTAAATTTAATAACAAAAAATTTCAAATTAAAAAATTTGATAGAAAGATATTGAAAACTCTATTAACCCTTATATTATTTATTGAATCAATTTAACCAAATTATAAATTAAATTAACTTATATAGAGTGTTATTAAAATAGAGTTATCTATATATATATATAATGATGCTTAATTTTTAAAGTGTTCGGATTGCCGGGTCGAGAGCTGTGGTTAATTTGGATACTTGGGTCGGATTGTGGGTTGACCCGCCTTTAAATTTAAAACGGTTAAAAATAAAATTAATAATGTTAGAGAGATGTTTCAAACTTTCAACCTAACAAAAACAAGTACAACTTTTTAACTAACTAGATTACAAAGACTTTATATTTTCAATTCAACACCAAATTTGATAAAAACGCGGGACGTTTTAATATTAATATAAGTTCAACTATTTAACCAACTAATCTATATATATATATATATATATATATATATATATATATATATAAGGATACTTAATTTTTAAAGTGTCCGGATTGCCGGGTCGAGAGCTATGGTTAATTTAGATACTTGGGTCGGATTGTGGGTTGACCCGCCTTTAAATTTAAAACGGTTAAAAATAAAATTAAAAATGCTAGAGGTATGTTTCAAAATTGCAACCTAACAAAACAAGTACAACTCTTAACCAACTAGGATACAAAGACTTTATATTTTAAATTAAACACCAAATTTGATAAACGCGGGACGTTTTAATATTAATATAAGTTCAACTTTTTAACTAACTAATCTATATATATATAATGATGCTTAATTTTTAAAGTGTCCAGATTGCCGGGTCGAGAGCTGTGGTTAATTTGGATACTTGGGTCGGATTGTGGGTTGACCCGCCTTTAAATTTAAAACGGTTAAAAATAAAATTAAAAATGCTAGAGAGATGTTTCGAATTTGCAACCTAACAAAATAAGTACAACTTTTTAACCAACTAGGCTACAAAGACTTTATATTTTAAATTCAACATCAAATTTGATAAACGCGGGACATTTTAATATTAATATAAGTTCAACTTTTTAACTAACTAATCTATATATATAATGATGCTTAATTTTTAAAGTGTCCGGATTGCCGGGTCGAGAGCTGTGTTTAATTTGGATACTTGAGTCGGATTGTGGGTTGACCCACCCATAAACTTAAAATGGTTAAGAATAAAATTAAAAATGTTATCCGTAATTTTTTTTTTACACAGTTTTTTATATTATTAATCGTGCAAATGCACGGGCTAAATGCTAGTAACTATAATAATAATGTTGCCTAACATAATCATTATAGAGATATTTATGACAATAACTAATACTCCATAATAAATGTAGATGTGTGAAAGTCTCACTCTCAAGATTAGTTTAATTTGACTTGAAATATGAAAATTATGCAATTATATAAACTAGCATTTAGTCCGTGCATTTACACGATTAATAATATAAAAAAGTGTGAAAAAAAATTACGGATAACATTTTTAATTTTATTTTTAACCGTTTTAAATTTATGGGTGGGTTAACCCACAATTCGACCAAAATATTCATTTACTCAACATCATTATATATATATATATTAGTTCGTTAAAAATTAAATTTATATTAATGTTAAAACGTTCCGCAGTCATAAAATTTAATGTTAAATTTAAAATATAAAGTCTTAATATCTGAGTAAAAGTAAAACCTAAATTTTTAATCTCAAAAATAATATATAATTTATTTAATCAATGAACCTATTTATTTGAATTAAATCAATCAATTCATCCAGAAAAACAGAAAAGACAATAAATAAATCGTCATCTATGACGTTCTATCTTCTCTACTTGGTTGACTAAAATTCTCCACCATTTTCAAAGTTTCCTTTGCTTTGTTTATTATTTGAGAATTATATTATAAGATGTTGGCTTTCTTCCAAAGCCAGGATCCCATATAAAATCTACATCATCTTTCCCATAACCATATAATCTTCTCATATCAAAAACATCAATATTATTTGTGTTTATTTATTTATTTATTAATGGCAGCAGCAGCAGAAGGAAAAGGTTCAGTAAAACTTCTAGGCTTATCAGCAAGTCCGTACGTAAACCGGGTTCAGATTGCCCTCAATCTCAAATCAATTGAGTATGAATATCTACAAGAAACATTCGGCACAAAGAGTGAGCTTCTTCTGAAATCAAACCCGGTTCACAAGAAAATCCCAGTAATGATCCATGACGATAAACCCATATGCGAGTCCCTTATCATAATACAATACATCGACGAACAATGGACATCCGGTCCGACCATTCTCCCAACCGAAGCATATGATCGAGCCATCGCCCGTTTCTGGGCTGCCTATTTGGACGACAAGGTAATTAACATCTAACCATGCATTAATTAGTTTATAAATTGCAAAATTTTGAATTATTTGTGGCATGCATGCATGCAGTTGTTTCCTTGTTTGTTTGAGTACTGTATTACGGCGCCAGAGGAAGAAAAACCAACTAAATTTGAGAGGGTGAGAGAAGGGTTAGCCTTGTTAGAGGAAGCTTTCATGAAAACCAGCAAAGGGAAGACATTTTTTGGTGGAGAGAATATTGGGTTGTTGGATATTTCGTTTGGAAGCTTCTTAGGGTTGTTGAAAACAGGGGAGAAGATGATGAATGTGAAGATTCTAGAAGAATCCACCACACCTAATCTTGTGGCCTGGGCAGATTGTTTCCTTTCACACCAGGCTGTAAAGGGTGTCATCCCGGAGACTGACGTGCTCGTCGAATTGGCCAAGAAACGAAAAGCTAAAAATTAATCTAATTAGACTCTTTTCTTTTATAAAATAAAATAAAATCAAATAAATTGTTGTAATTTGCTTCTATTTTGTAGAATGGCTCTTTCTTGTATCTTAATAATATTTGTTATGGATTATGTGTGTGAATCGATCTCCGAACCTACTCGAACTCTCGTTTAGTTTATGTTTTGAAAAATGGTTGTTGGAACTTAGAGTCGATATGTTTTTGCTAAAAATCATTTGGTTTACCTTACTCTTGAAACTCATAAAACGGTTGAAAGATCACTATTTGAAAATTTGTGTCGCCCAAACGTGAGATAATGTGTGAAATTAGGATTTGTGTCGCCCAAGCAATCCTTTGTTCTTTTTCTCGTTCTTCTTCAGCTCGAATTCCAATGAATAGACACAGGGCAGATCTTTGTAGTTGTAGGGACTCGGTTGGACTAAAGTCACACCCTTTTTGATTATGTATAAGTTAGGTACAAATTAAAAACTCTTTAAATTTCGATCACTCGAAAAAATCCTATAAGTATTTTATCTTCGTGATTTAAAAGTTTATTGTTCATAAACATTTTCTTATTGGTTAGGTAATCAATTGTGTTACATTAAGGTTGTTGTTATTGAGTTGAAAAACAAGACCAAAGCTTAACAATTTAATTTTAATAAATAATAAAAAAAAGACTAAACAAACAAATTCATTTAATCTACGGAATTATCAAAGAAAAGAAAAGCAAAATGACAATATAGATTTCCTGTGCTACGTGTTCTTAATTCACTGGATCCAATCCACCATTTTCAAACCTTGTTTTTGACTATTTAAAATCTCCCGTCAATTCATCATATCCTCACACAAAAAAATTCTACATTCTCTTTTTATAATTTTTTATTAATGGCAGGAAAAAGTTCAATAAACCTTATAGAGTGTCGACGATCTCGTTTTTCGTTTATCTGATTCAATTTATAACATTTAATTAATTTAATTTTTCATTTTATTGTAACTTTATTTTTATTCTTAAAATACTAAGTTATAGTGTATCTTTGACTCCATTAAATCAATGATTACTCGAATTATTGATGAAGATCTTATAAATTTATTATTATTATTTTTTTCGATAATAATTTTCTTTTTCTTGTTATTATTTTAATGGCATGTCAATCTCGAGGACGAGGGAGGTCCGGTCTTCGATCGAACGGTCTCTAGGAGCTAAAACCATGTTTGAGAATCGGGACATATACCAAAAAGATCTTGCATCCTATTTTTCTTTTGAGAGGACAACACATTAAATGACGTTGTCTCCTTTTTTTCTTCTACCAATCAGAGGAGGTCCTTCTTCTTTTCATTTTTGTTTAAATGGGCCTTCTAACTCTTTTGCCCTTTATTTCTATCTTGAATAGGCCATGTTTGATCTAGAGTTATAAAGTAAAAAAGTTATGACCGGTTGTACGACCAGTAGAACTGTTTGTACCGGATTTTGCTAAGGGATCAGTGGCTAACAGAAAGTCGTCTGCTAAGTCAAAAATATACGCATTAATCACAGCACAAAATGGGAAATCCATCAGAATAACTCAAATATGGATTCCTAAGGGACTGATTGACCGAGGACCCAATTAAAAGTGGGTACCAAAAGATTGTAATATTTATCTATGTAGGTACAAATAAACGATGGGCTGGAGGAATCTGTATGGTATCTTGATAGCGGATGTTCCAAGCATATGACAGAAAACAGACGGCTTCTTACTGATATAGCAGATTGCTCTAGACCTAAGATTACTTTTGGTGACAACAAGAAGGGTAAGACCATGGGTAAGGGTAAGATTATTCATGGTAACCTAACCATTAATGACGTGCTACTTGTAGACAATCTGTGCTATAACTTGATCAGTATTAATCAGTTACGCGATAATGGTTTGTCAGTAGATTTTCAAACGCATGCATGTCTAGTTAAAGACCAAGACGGAAATACTTTGTTAACATGTAGTAGAGTAGGAAACTCATACAAAATGAATTGGCAAAAAGAATCTTCTGATCCTATGTGCATTATTGCCAAAAATGACCAGAAATGGTTATGGTATAAAAGGTTAAATCATCTAAATTTCAAAACCATTAACAACATCTGTTCAAACAACTTAGTTATTGGATTACCTAAATTACAGTTTGTTAAGGATAAGGTATATCCTGCTTGCCAGTTAGGTAAATAGGGCAGATCATCGTTCAAAAGTAAAGGGAAATCTCAATTCATCCGTTGCCTAGAACTATTACATATGGATCTGTTTGGTCCAATTCCTGTAAAAAGTTTAGGAGGAATGAGATTTGTCCTAATTATTATTGATGATTTTTCTCGATTTACATGGGTTGCATTTTTGCCATCAAAAGATAAAACTGCTGAAAACTTGATTAGAATATTTAAAAGAATTCAGAATCAGAAATCGTTGAATATTGCATGCATTAGAAGTGATCAGGGAACTGAGTTCACTAACATATACTTATCATCTTATCTCGAGGAGACTGGAATTAGGTACGAGTTGTCTAGAGCTAGAACTCCATAGCAAAACGACATTGCTGAGAGAAGAGTGAGGACTCTGAAGGAAGCCGCGAGATCTATGCTAGCTGAATCAGACGTGTCTCAGAGGTTCTGGGCGGAAACCATAAGCACTACTTGCTATGCATAAAATCAGTCAATAATCAACAAACGTTTTGATAAAACTCCCTATGAACTGTATTATGGGAGAATTCCCACAGTTTCTTATTTTAAGATATTTGAGTGTAAATGTTTTATTCATAACAATGGAAAGGTTTATCTGACTACTTTTGATGCTAAAGCATATGAGGGATTCATTTTGGGATATTCGTCAGTAAGCAAGGCTTACAGAGTATACAACAAAAGAACACAGACAGTTGAGGAATCCCTCCATGTAGATTTTGATGAGCCTGTTGAGAGCAATTCCATTGAACCCATTGATCTTGCTGACAGACTAAAAGCGACAAGTCTTGAGTCTGTTAGTGAAGAAGAAGAAACTCTAGACAAGCGGATTTCCTTATCTGATCTAGTGGCTGATCCGGTTGAGGTTCAACTAGACGTACAAACTCCTGTTCAACAAGATGTTGAGAGTTTAGACGTTGCGGAGTCACCCGTTTAGATGACCAACCCCCTTGGATCCAACTTCAGATGGAACAGAAATCATCCACTAGAATTGATCAACGGAAATCTCTTCTCTCCTCGAAGGAAAAGACGTCAATTGATGGATGAAATGGCCAATTCTGCATTTATTTCTCAGATTAAACCCAAGAAAATTAGTGAAGATGTAGTTGATCCAGATTGGATCAATGATATGTAGGAGGAGTTAAACCAATTTGTGAGAAATAAAGTGTGGCATCTTACCCCTAGACCAACTGATAAGTCAGTTATAGGAACAAGATGGGTCTTTAGAAACAAGCTTAGTGAAGATGGTTTAGTCATTATAAACAAAGCTCGTTTAGTTGCTCAAGGATACAGACAGGAGGAAGGTATCGATTTTGATGAGTGTTTTGCACCTGTAGCAAGACTTGAGGCAATTAGAATCTTCCTAGTATATGCATCATTTAAGAACTTTAAGGTCTTTCAAATGGATGTGAAAAGTGCATTTTTAAATGGGAAATTGAGTGAAGAAGTATATGTTGAGCAACCCCTTGGGTTTGTAGATAATATGTTACCTAATCATGTTTATAAGCTTGATAAAGCACTATATGGTCTGAAACAAGCTCCTAGAGCTTGATATGCCATTTTAACTGAATTTTTGTTTGATCATGATTTTGTAATTGGAACTGTGGATAAAACCTTGTTTAGATTCACTAAAGACTCTCACATTCTACTTGTTCAAATATATGTTGATGACATTATTTTCGGTTCAACTAACCCCAAACTATGTGAGAAATTTTCTAAGCTGATGCAGGACAGATTTGAAATGAGCATGATGGGAGAATTAACATTCTTCTTTGGGCTTCAAGTCCGTCAGTTAGAAGAAGGGACCCTCATCAATCAGGCCAAATACACCAAAGAACTACTAAAGAAATTTGGAATGGAGAACTGTTCTGCTGCAGCTACTCCAATGAGCTCCTCTAGTAAACTGGATAAAGATGTAGGTGGCCAAAGTATCGATGTATCATCATATAGAGGACTCATCGGATCCTTGTTATATGTGACTACTAGCAGGCTAGACATTTAGTTTGTCGTTGGAGTTTGTGGCAGATTTCAGGCTAATCCTAAACTTTCTCACTTTACTGCTTGTAACACCGTTTTATTCCCCCCGGTCTATGTCCCGTTCCATAGCTTATCAAGTGTTTGTGAGACACGTGGCAATATGGAAGGACTACCACGAGGCAGCTCGAGGTTCAATGATTCTAACCTTGATTTGCGTACCAGGCATCTTTTACAATGAAAGATTTAATTTTTAAAAGATTTTGAGAATACCTGGAGCAGTAATAAATTAATTATGTAAAATAATTAATCTTTTGTTCAAACATTAATAATCTAGGAGGCTGAATAACAATTTAACCTGGCCCGATTTAAATCAATTAAACATAATCAATTTAAAGATTATTCATTTGAAAATCAGAGTCGCCAAGAGATTTTATGAAAATCAATAAAATGATACGTGTACAAACGTATTTATACCAGAGTTTTTGAAAAAAGTGGTTCGTTGTCTGTTTACGCTCGGGAAAGGGCTTTTGCGCTATGTCCTCTACGCCCGCCTAAGGACGGTTTTCAAAATCCTTCTAAAATAGACAAAGTTTGGCTTCTATAAATCTAATTATAACATTCCTTATCTTTAATTAGTAGTCCAGTGGTCCTAAATGAAGATAGACTTCAAATAATTATACAAAATTATTTAAAGGAGGTGTGTACCTATTGCGTTGGGGTTCAGATTTAACAAAACCTAAAATATCATAAAAAGATGTTAGAGAGTATAACTAAACAAGCTCTAGCAAAAGAAAATTGCTTTGGGAAACATCCCAGAGAATTTTGAGAGTTACTTTATGACCTTGAGAATGCTATTTTTTAGAAAATGAGGGTTTGGTTTTAGAATAGTTTTGGTTTTTTTGAAAATTGGAACCAAACGGGCCTAAGGATTAAACCCTAGGTTCGAGTCCGATCTTGTCAATTTGGGCTTAGTAAGGTTTCAGATGTTTAATTTTGGGTAAGGGTTCAGACTTAGGCCTAGGACTATAACGGTCTTAGGTTAAGTGGGGGTTTGATACTAGGCTAGGGCTAGGGTTTGGCCTAGGCTAAGATGAGGCTAGGTTTAGTTGTTAGTCCTAGGTTAGGTGTCAAGGTCAATCCTAGGTCAAGTGGCAAGGTTTGTCCTAGGTTAATTAGGTCTAGGCTAGTTTTGTTGGCCCTAAGCTAACTCTCTCGGTCGGGTGGCTCGGTCGTGGGCGGTTTCCTCGGTCGCGCGGCTCGGTCATGGCCTGTTTTTCTCGGTCCGAAGGCAAAATTTCAGGGCCTGGTGTTCTTGTTTTGGTCCGAAACTTCAGAAGACCATAACTTTTGATTGGGATATCCAAATCACAATCCGTAAGTTGTTGTAGGTTCATATGATCATGAAGAACAAAAGCCTTAACATAAGTCACAATTTTGAAAACCATAAGGGGATCAATTTTAAAAACACCATTTCTAGGTCACATTTTGGGATCATTTAAATTAGGCAATTTCAAGGCCTGATTTTTGTTTCATTAGCTTTGAAATGATGAATATAGTTAATCCATACCAAAACAAGAACATCATTACATCATTAAAATGGTTTTTGAAAATTGAATCAAAATCTAACTTTTTTTAAAAATCCAAATTTGATCAAACATGATCAAAAGGGTGAAACAGTTACTTGAAATTCATCCCTATATGTTAATAATCCTGTATAGCTACTAACTGAATCAACAAATCCAACTTAGAAGCAAGAACATGAAATTTCAAAAATCCAGATTTGTAACATTTTTTCCAAAATTTCAATTTGATCAAACATGATCAAAACATGATTACAGCTATTTAGAAATCATCCAACAATGTATACAAACATGTAATACAACTAATTGAATCAACAAAATAAGATTAAAAGCAAGAACACAAACTTTTAAAATACAAATTTTCAAGTTTTTTTCTAAAATTTTAATTTTTATCAAACATGATCAAAACTTGATTACAGTTGTTTAGAAATGATTCAAACATGTTTATAAACATGTATAGCAACAATTCGGACCAAAAAATCCAGATTTAAACCAAGAACACAGCATTTCAAAAAAATCAAATCTTCAAACTGATTTTTGCAAAATTCTGTTCTAGGTTGATTTGATCGGTTTTCTTTCAACAAAAAGCTTACACATGATATATATAATGATTTTATACAAAGAAATCACACAATCAAGCATAAGAACACGACCAAAGTGATCAAACAAGAAAATTTGAAGAATTTAAAATTTTTGAATTACAAATCGAAAATCAAGGCTTCTTGAATCATACCAACAGCTGGAAAACGTTCCTGTGTAGTGTTGGAGGTGATCTAGAAGCCTGGATCGAAGCTTGGCTCACCGGAGAAAGTTCTGCAGAAAACTGTTCTTGGCCGGAAATTGCAGGTCTTCGATTGAGGCGATTTGATGTGTAATTCTTGGTTATTGTTTGATGGATTGGTATTAGGAGGGTAGGGGAGTATTTATAGGGTGGAAAGGTCGGTTGTAGAAGGCCAATTCGACTTGATTTTGATCGTCGGCGTTTTTATCCCTAAAATCTTATCCGGCAGCTGGCAGCCTTATCCCAGGGAAGATGAGGCTTCTAGATAAGGGGGAAACGTATGCGCTGACTAGGGGATCACGTGGGAGAAAAAATCAACGGATTTGATCGCATGTAGCCGAAGTTAGAGCTTTTGGAAGGTTTGACGTCGGCGATGATCGCGAATCCAGTGACCCTGCATCCCAACGAAGAAGATGAACAAAACGGCGTCGTTTTGAGTAACGGAACGCCGAGTTCCGTCTGGTCCCGTCAGCGGTCAGCATGTTTGACTAACGGGGTCAGTCTGTCTCGTTAGTTGATCCAGTGCGGGTGTGCACGCGTGGTTCTGCTACAGCTGGATTTCTGGCGCGCTCTGGGCTGCCGGATGAGATCTGGGCGCTCATCTGATGGTCCAGGATCCTGCTACAAAGTTTAAACATAAAATCAGCCACACAGGATTATGCAATTTTAATTTTATTTAAAATGTTATTAAAAATCGAATTTAATTCCTTTTAAATCCATTTTTTCTCCAAAAATTTCACAAAAAATATTTCTAGATTCATAATAACAATTATGATCATGTGTTATTGTTTGGGGAATTTTTGGGAATTTTGGGTTATTTTATTTAATTGGTTTAAGTCATGAATTAAACATAAATCATGAATAAATCCTAATTAAATATTTTTAACCCATTCCTTGGTCTAATTTGGGTAAAATATATACAAATATTTTATCCTCACATTATTTTTGGAATTTTGAAAAGTTTCCTTAATTAAGGTTTAATTATCACAATAATCAATCCTTAATTAGGTTTTAATTCCTTCTTTCAAGTTATTTTGAATATAAAAATTCAAAATATTATTTCAATATTATTAAACATAATAATATTGTTTTTCAAATAGGGTAAGTCAAATTTTCATGCTTACACTGCTGCTAAACGTATTCTTAAATACTTAAAGGGAACTCAAAATGGGGGACTGTGGTATCCGAAGGATTCCAGTTTCAATTGGACAAGTTTTTCAGATGTAGATTATGCAGAGTGCAAAATTGATAGAAAAAACACAAGTGGAACTTGCCAGTTCCTTGGAGATCGTTTAATCTCATGGTTCAACAAGAAGCAGACGTTAGTTGTCACGTCTACAGCAGAAGAAGAGTATCTTGCAGCTGGTAGTTGTTGCTCTCAACTCTTGTGGATTCAACAACAGCTCAGGGACTATGGGAATGAGACTGGAGAATCTCCAATTTTCTACGACAACACTAGTGCTATCGCAATCACTTATAATCCAGTTCTGCATTCTCGGACAAAGAATATTGAAATCACGCATCATTTTATCCGAGAACACGTCAATCAGAAGCAGATTCGTCTTGAATATGTTCCCACAGATCAACAAACGGTAGACATCTTCACGAAGCCTTTGCCCGAAGCTAAGTTCTCTCATTTTAGAAACATTTTAGGTCTTGTTGATCTTGATTGATGTGATTACGTGCATAAATTGAGAGGGAACGTATTGTTCAAAACGTAACTGAACAGACATGAAAAACAGAGGTCTTAATACGTCCTAAGGATTAGGGGTTTGAAAAACACAACTACTTAGACGTACGTCTACTCTAGCAGTTTAATCTTCCTTTGGAATATTTGTCTTGGTTTGTTAACATGCGTGGTTAGACGCATACGTCTAATAAACGTTAGACGTTCTTACGTCTAATAGACATTACACGTTCTTACGTCATGAGCAAGTGGTTGCTCACGTCTAAAAAGACACACGTGGTGCACGTGGTGTTTCTGCATAATTAGACGTATACGTCTAATAGATGGATTTCCAAATAGAAGTTGAAAATGTGAAAAGGAGAATAAATGTCTAACTACTCGTGTAATTGGACCTTTCATCTTCTAGCTATTCGGACAGTTGTCTTTTGATTATGTATATGCTCATGTACTTATTCCCGCCAAAAATCAAATCACATTCCTCAAAAGGATTGAAGACACGTGTCTCTCAATACATAAAGAATGACTAATATTTCTAATAACTTTAGTCTGTATGTTTAGTATTAACTGTGCATTTTCATGATTAATATTAAATGTTGCGTCCCTTGGGAACAGATTTCTGAATTTTTGACGGTAAATATGATCATTGAATATTAACTAAATTATAGGTTTTTAATATTTAATGTGTGATATTACTCAAATGGCTGAGTACTTCAAAATTTGTGTCTCTCTTTAGAATTTGAATCGTCTAGTTCTTGTTCACCAAGTCGAAATGTCTTCCTTCTCTCCGAAATCTCTTCAAGTGGATTTCAAATCTGTATCCACATTGAAATCTTCTGGAATGCACAAAATGTTTGAGTCGTTGAAAGCCTACGGGCTGCGAAAGTTCCTCACCCCTCATCCTATCTATCACGAATAGTTGGTTCATAAATTCTTCAAAACAGACGGTTTCTATCAGGACAAAATTATTGTTGGGATTGTTATGGGCAAAATGATCTGTTTCTCTGAAAGTTCGTTCGGTATGTTCTTCCAACTTCCCAATGTAGGTATTCATGAGTTTTCACCCTCTCCTCCTGAAATTATGTTCACAATGATGAAAATATTCTCTGATTCTCCCCATATGGATATTCACGGGAAGAAAAGCTTCTTGAAAGATGAATTTGCTCTTCTTAGCGACATCATTTCAAAATCTCTTCTCTCCAAAGAATCTTCTTACAAGTATTTTACTAAGGTTCTTGAGATTATGGTGGCTATCATTAAACGTGTGTCCGTCAATTGGACAAGCTTCCTCTTCGGAAACCTTGTCAGAATGATCTGCGCCCGGAAGACTATCTTTGGATTTGACGATCCTCTTGGCGCTTTCCTTTACTTCCTTCTCAATGAACCCGGTAAAAGTTATCATCTTTCTTCCAAAACTCTGAACAACCAGAAGATTGTTGAATATGTTCTTAAGGTGAAGAGGCTCAAGTGTAAAAAAAGGAAAAGAGATGTCTCCAACCCTCCTCTAACCGCAGTCTTAGAGACTTCTTAGGTTGAAGACTATCCTTTTCAGAAAAATGATAAAGGGAAGAAGAAGAAGAGGAAGAAAAGTTCTGTTGATGTTGTTTTTGTTTTGAACTTATTTATGCTATTTTTGGAAAATGTTTTATTTGTTTCCTTTGTAAAATTCCTAAATATGTGTTTTACTTGTTAATGGTATTTTGTGTTTATGAAGTTAATTTTCTAAATGATGCATGTTGTGTATCAACAGGAGTTTATTTATATGATAAATATTTAAGCTGTCATATATGCAGGATTTCAATCTCATCATCAAAAAAGGGGAAATTGTTGGGTCAAATTATTTTGACTAAGTATTGAAATAGTTTGACTATTGGAATTTTGATGATAAAATGATGAATGGATTATATATGCGTCTAATTGTTTTTGATACAGGTGTATTGAAATCAGATTTCATTAGACTTGGTTCTAATGAGGTTCATTAGACCGGTTTTGTATTAGATGCACAGTGTTAGACGTGTAATCTAACTAAGCGGTGTTAGACGTACAGTCTAACTGGAGTAATTAGACGTGCAGTCTAACTCGTGGAGTTAGACGAGCAGTATAATGGATTCGTAATTAGACGTGCAGTCTAACTTGTGGAGTTAGATGTGCAGTCTAATGGATCATTAATTAGACGTGCAGTCTAACTCGTAGAGTTAGACGTGTAGTCTAATGAATGCGTAATTAGACATGCAGTCTAACTCGTGGAGTTAGACGTGCAGTCTAATGGATCCGTAATTAGACGTGCAGTCTAACTCGTGGAGTTAGACGTGCAGTCTAATAGATCCGTAATTAGACGTGCAGACTAACTCGTGGAGTTAGACGTATAGTCTAACTCATGGAGTTAGACGTGCAGTCTAATGGATCCGTAATTAGACGTGCAGTCTAACTCGTGGAGTTAGACGTGTAGTCTAATGGATCCGTAATTAGACGTGCAGTCTAACTCGTGGAGTTAGAAGTGTAGTCTAATGGACTCGGAATTAGACGTGTAGTCTAACTCGTGGAGTTAGACGTGCTGTCTAATGGATTTTGAAAGTTATACGTGCAGTCTAACTCCTTCAAACTAGTCTGAAGTGGAACCGTAATTAGACGTGCAGTGTAACTCATGGAGTTAGACGTGCAGTCTAATAGAAAGAGAAAGTTAGACGTGCAGTCTAACTGGTGAAAGTTAGACGTGCAGTCTAACTCCTTCAGATTAGTTTGAAGTGATTGCAATTAGACGTAAGTCTAATCCCATTAGACTAGGTGGTCTAATGGATTCTGTTATTAGATGGGGACGTTTGATTTCATTAAACGAGGTCGTCTAATTAAAATACGTCTAATGCCTTGCTTAAGCAGTTGCTTGAAGCTAGCACCCGCCTACCCACGTGCTATAGCTGTACGCTATTCCTGCTCCACTTTTTAGTGAAGATCAGTACGACAGCCCGATGCAACCAATCAACCAATGACACGTAAGCGAATATCCTTCCCACTACTTGTTTTGTAGGTAAATCTCTGAAGAATATTCGGCGCACTACCTGTTGTGTACGGTCACGATCCTTGTATTCAGAGTCTGCTGTGTACTATGGAGGCGTTCCAATGGAAGAGTGCCACGTATCATTATGAAGATTCGACCGTTGATACTTATGCCTTATTTAAAGATTCTAAAGGACAATGGACAATCGCTCGAGCATTCAATCTATCATTCGCATTCTGAGAAGAATTACAGACATCAAGCTTTTGAATATTCAAACTGTTAGCTGCTTTCCTAATTGTACTGTGTGTTAATCAAGAGAGAGTTAGAATCAAAGCATCATTTTAGCTGAGTGATATTCATCATATTGTAAGTTGAACAGAGTCGGTTATGTTCAACAGTGAGCTATTCGTGCAAACTGTATTTGATTCAAAGTATATTATAGTGAATCCTTCCGGTGGTTAGAAGAAGGGTGACGTTTGAGAGTTTGTTCCGAACATCCATAAACAAACTGATGTGTTGTTCATTCCTGTCATCCTCTCATTCTTCATCTTAATCTTCAAACCTAAGTAAACATTTCCGCACTTGATTCTGTTTCAAGTGTTTACAAGGGTTTGCGTAGAATAAAAAGTGAATTAAATCTCTAACAAGATTACTTTCAAAAAGTTTTTCATAAGCCTTCATCAATCGCCAGACCCCGTCTCTATTGATTAAGCCGATCCTATCACAATATATAATCAACATCTTAAAAAAAATATTAAGACATCATGACCATCGAACCTAGCCTTTAACAACTTAGAAATTTGTGAAGAGAGAATTTTTTGATGACAGTAAAAATATTTTGTTCCAGAATTGAAATTACTTGACCCTTATTATTTATATAAGATTAGTATTCTCGTTAGTAATTGAACAATATTATCAATTTGATATTTTAATGTAAAAATTGATTTATTTTGATGGAGTTAAATACTCGGTTTAATGAGTCATTAGTGAAACTTATTTTTCTTATCTCATTTTTAGACCAAAAAAATTCATTCAACTCATTTAGCTGTTATTATATTTGTAAGCTAGCAATGTAGTTTTATTTTGAAAATTTAAGCGATCAATATATTCTTGTTTTGAAGTATGAATTGGTACATTATAAACTTAATGTGATGCTGAACTTGAAGATTTCTACACTTATTGAGTTGTATCAACAATTAACCAGGAGTTAAGCGAGCATTTTCAGAAATAAAAAATGTGAAGACAAAACTTTATAATAAAAAGAATGATGATTTTCTTGTTGATTGTTTAATACTTTATATTAAACTAAATTTATCAAATGATATAAATCTAGATTCTATTATATATAAGTTTTATTCAAACCCACCCCAACTCTAACTTATTCCTCGGTTAGGGAGTGGGGATGATGTAGCACTAACTAATTATTTCTTAAGAATGTAAACCAGGAACTCTAACTTTTTCTACTTGATTAATTTGAACAAGGAATCCCAAATTTGAAACGTTGCGCGGATGGAAGGTGTATGACCCTATGAGTATTTCTATGATGTTATCACTTTCGAAACAACATATTTGACAAATCGCTATGAAATGCAATTTGCTCCATTTTTCGGGGTCAATCATCATGGTCAATCCATTTTACTTGGATTAGGATTATTATCAAATTAAGATTCACAATCTTTCACTTGATTGTTCACAACTTGGTTGGAATGTATACTTGAACGACATTCAAATATCATAATCACAAACCAATGTCGATCCATGAAAATTGCAAATGAGAATATATATTTCCTAAACCTCATCATCCTTTTTGTTTGTGTCATATCATGAAGAAACTTCCTACAAAATTTGGAAGTCATACTAAATATAAACTAATAAATAAAAGACTAAAAAAAGTGTATACAACTCCATTACTATTGAACAATGCGAAGACGATTAAATGACATTATTAGATGATTATAATCTAGAAGATAATGACTGGTTACATTCTTTATTTTTTGAAAATCTAAATGTATACATGTTTATGTGAAAGGGTAGTTTTAGGAAGTGATGTCCACATCTCAAAGGAGTGAAAGTATGAACGTCTTCTTTAATGACTACATGTAGTCCAAAACATCCATGTAACAATTCCGAGCAATATAATAGGACTATATTGAGGAATATTGAGAAAGAAAAAGAAATTGAATTTTCAATCGTTTAATTCTATCATACCAACTATCAATGGTTATGCATTTGAAAGACAATTCCAAAACTTCTACACTCAACGGATATTTAGGTTATTCCAACAAGAAGTTAGAGGGATGTTCTTCTGTGATATCTAAATATTTGAAGAGGAAATGACAACTTGTATATTTCAAGTTGAGGAACACATTTTAGGGTTAATAGAGAACATTTTAGAGATATTTTTTACAAAGTGCACTATACCGAACTGAACTGCAATATTAAATGTCAATGTCGAATGTTTGAGTTCAAAAGAATTTTGTTTAGGCATATCATTGTTGTGCTGAAAAAATGAGGGTGAATGATGTATCAATGTGTTATATCATGGACATATGACGTAAAATTATTAAGCGTGGATATCAAACTATCACCAACATTTATGATTAAGATATGTTTGTGGAAGAAATAAAACTTTACAACAGTTTAACCCCATTAATGCAAGAGGTTCAACACCTTAGAGAAAAATCTAAAGAAAATTGTTCTTTTTAGCTCAATGGCATAAAATCTATCAAAGAACATTTTATGTCTATGGAACATAATCATGGGGACAAAGGCACAAAAGCATCTCCAAACAAAGGTACATAAGCATCTCTAGACAAAGGCACAAAAATATCATCATCAATAGGAATTTTGATACACTCCCATGTGAAAGTATCTCCAACTAAGAGGAACAATCTTTCATTGAAAAAATTGCGAAAAAGTCGTCCTCGAGATCACTAAAGAATGTTTGTGTGCATTATTTTTTGTCTTAATTATTTACTATATTATTAAAGTTGTGTAATTGTTTTTTGTTTCAGCCTACTACAACTTCAATTCCAACTCCAACATCAACTCTGTAACATCTAAATTTGAGTATGTCTGACACTTCATTCATGTTTCTCTTGTCTTCCCAACTTTCGTAGGTAGGGTCGACAACAGACGTGAATTCCTACTACCTCACCATGGACGACACATAAGAATAATTATGTTAATTTTGTAACTTAATTATTAATATAGTTAATTATGTTAATCTTGTGTAAATAAGAAAATATGTCAATTATGTTAATTTTGTGTAATTGAGGAAATTATTAACATATTTGAACAATTGTTCAGGACATAAACGTCCCGAAAGTGTTCATATTCGGGACATAAACGTTCTAAAAGTATTCATATTCAGGAGAAATGTCCTGAAAGTGTGCATATTCGGGACATAAATGTCCTGAAAGTGTTCATATTCGTGACATAAATGTCTCGAAAATGATTATTTTAGGAAAAACGTGTCGAATATAAACGTTTATGTCCTGAATATGAACACTCTAAGGATGTTTTCTTCCGAATATGAATACTTTAGGGAAGTTTATGCTCCGAAAATGTTGGGACAATGCTGGGACATAAATATCCCGAAAGTGTTCATATTCAGGACATCAACGTCCTGAATATGCATATTTTTATCAGCTCCAACCAAAAATCCTATTAAAACCCTAATCGTAAAACCTAATCGCAAAATGCTTATCGCTAAACAAAAACGTCCCGAAGATAAAAATTTTGGGACACATCTAAATAAGAGTAGATATGATTAAACATGTAGGAATATTCGGGATTTTACCTATGAGATTTTTCGACATAATTGATTAATGTAGTTGTTGTAGGAATAAGCTTCTCCTGAAACAAAGAGACATAGGTTTAGATAAACAAAGAGAATTGAAGAGAAACGAAAACGAAGAGCGGACGGATGATAGTAGAAACGAAGACTTACCATTTTGAACTGAAGAAGCAGAAGGAATATGACACCGAATTACTGAAAGGAAAAAGACACTAAATCGTTGAAAGGAAGAAATCGTCAGAGAGGGAGCTGAAGATACGCCGAATAGAGAGTTGGAGAAAAGAGAGTGAAAGAATGGGAGAAATGCGTAAAAAAAATAAAATATATATATAATATTTTTTTTAAATGGTCCAAGTAGGACAACGTGACATGCCACGTCACATTCGTGGCCTTGCTTTCATCGTCCTATCATTTTTCAATATTTTTATACATTAAGGCCTCCTTTTATTTGATTTAATTATTAATATAATCTAAATCCAAACAACCTCAGGGGCGGAGCCACCAAGGGGCTAGGGTGGGCTCCAGCCCCACCCAAGTTATTAAAATATTTTTTTTATTATGGTGGGCTCCACCCAATAAAATTAAAAAAAAACAAAGTGAATAAAAGTCCCCTCTAAAGAATGATTAAACTTCTCATCCGGTTAAAAAATTTTTTTTTTATGGTGGGCTCCACCCAATTAAATTAAAAAAACATCCGGCGATTATTGTTATATTATTATATTATATAATATATTATAGTTTTTCTTATAAAGATGCCCACAATTATTTTTTTTTCTTAAACGTTTAATACATCCATCAAATCTTTTGAGCATAAATGATCGATGATTGTTACCGGAGGAAGTGGAAGTTGAACTAATGTTACGCATTGCAAGATCGGCTTAACTCTCCTCCTTCATTACAGGTTTCATTCTCTTAATCTCTTTTATCTGTAATCTATTCTGTTATATTTCAAATTCTGATCAACAATCAATCGCAAACTAATTGAAGCATTATATAATATGTTATGTTATATTTCAAATTATATTATGTGTATTTTATTTAAATTTTTTTAGGGTTATAATAGAGCTATCAAGTATGGAAGGTAGAAGAAAAACTATTGACTCATTTTTTAAACCAAAAGGTCAGTCATGTCCAAATCAAGGGGGTAATCAATCAACTATCGATATCTCAAATATTCATGCTCAAGAACCTAACAAATCTCCTAGAATTGATGTTGATGTAAGTTCTCTTGAACCTGATCCATCATTACGTATTCCGATGTGGAAATATCCTTTTAATCAAAGGGATGAAATTAGACGAGCTTATATCAAGATGGGGCCATATCAACCTATTAAGGATGAGTACCTGCCGACCAAATTTGGAAATCAAAATCGACGGTTCCAAAGTCATTGGTTTAAGAAATTTACGTGGTTAGAATACTCTCATTTGAAAGATGCTGCTTTTTGTTTCCCATGTTTCTTGTTTGAACATAAGCAACCCCAAAGCCCTACATTTACAATAAATGGATTCAAATATTGGAAGTGAGTTAATGATGGGGATAGAAGCTCTTTTGTTATGCATATAGGATGTAATACTTCACCACATAATAGGGCAGTTGAATATCTTGATAATCTAATGAATATCCCTTGTCATATTGACAAAGTACTGAATGCACAGTCTTCAGATGAAAAACAAAAGAACAGATTACGACTTACAACAACTATTGAAAGCATTCAGTGGCTCACTTTGCAAGCGTATGCATTGAGAGGGCATGACGAGTCTCCATCTTCTAATAATCGTGGAAATTTTATTGAGATGATAAAATTTATGGGAAAATAGAATGAGAGTATTGGAAACACTATCTTAGAAAAAGCTCCAAAAAATGCAAAGTATACTTCTCCGGATATTCAGAAAGATGTATTGAATGTTATTGTCAACCAAGTGAGAACAAAGATTCGCCAAGAAATCGGGGATGCCGAATTCTTCATTTTAGTTGACGAAGCAAGAGATGCATCTAACAAGGAGCAGATGGCTATTGTGTTAAGATTTGTGGATATTGATGGGGTTTTACGAGAACGGTTCTTTGCCATTGTAAATGTGGCTGATACAACTGCTACAACACTTAAGAAAGAAATATCTGATGTTCTTGGTCGTTATGACTTGCATATCCATAACATGAGGGGACAAGGATACGATGGTGCTAGCAATATGCGTGGCTCTTGGAATGGATTACAGGCTCTTTTTTTGAAAGAATGTTCATGTGCATATTATGTACATTGTTTTGCTCATCGGCTTCAACTAGCATTAATTGCGGCTGCCGAAAAAGAGGTATCTATTTGGTTATTTTTTTCGAAATTGAATTCTATATGTAATCTTATTAATGCATCTCCTAAACGTCATATCGAGTTACATTCTGCTCAAAGAAATGAAATTGCACATATGGTAGCTACTGGTGAACGTGATACGGGTAGAGGTTGTAATCAGATTGGAAATTTATTACGGCCAGGAAAGACTCGTTGGAGTTCTAATTTTGACTCACTTTGTAGCATGGTTGATATGTATGGCTCTGTGATCACTGTTTTAGAAAATATGGTGGATGAGGGGTCTTCTAACTCCATTCGTGGTGAAGCTAGTGGTTTGTTGATTGCGATGAAGTCTTTTGATTTCATATTCATTCTACACTTAATGAAAAGGATAATGGGATTAACAAATCCACTTTGTCGAGCATTGCAAGAGAGATCTCTAGATATTTTAAATGCAATGGAGCATGTTTCAACTACTAAAACTTTACTTCATGTTTTGAGAGAGCAAGGGTTTGATAATTTACTCAGTTGCGTGGAAGAAGTTTCAAAAAAGTATGACATTGAGATACCTCAGATGGAAGCTTGTTACAAATCTAGTAGAAGTCGTTTTTGTCAACAAAAGGATTCGATTACAGTTAAGCACCACTATCAATTTGATGTATTTGTTGCTGCAATAGATTTTCAAATTGAAGAGCTCAATAGTAGATTCAAGGACGAGGCAGTCGAACTTCTTAAGCTCAGTGGTGCTTTGGAACCTAAAGACAACTTTAAACTTCTTAATGTTGATCACATCTATCAACTTGCTGAGAAATTCTATCATCTAGATTTTGATGCACAAGATTTGCACCACTTGAGAACACAATTGGCTCACTATGAGTTTGACATGCCCGTCAATGAAAGATTTCAGAATTTATCAACTATTTCTGAATTATGTCGAAGATTAGTTGAGACAAATAAGTCAAAAACCTACAATTTGATCGATAGGTAATTTTATCATTTGTTATAATCTATGAAATATAGTTATATTGTTTACTTATACTAATATATTTATTTAATTGACAGGTTGATTCGTCTTGTTTTAACTCTTCCCATTTCTACAGCAACAACGGAACGAGCATTTTCAGCTATGAAGCTCGTGAAAACAACTCTTTGTAACAAGATGGAAGAAGAGTTTTTAACAGATTCTATGATCGTCTATATTGAACGAGAGTTGTCTGAAAACATTGATAATGATACAATAATTAAAGAATTTTATTCTAAGAAGAATAGAAGGGCACAACTTCAATAATGTGTGTTTTAAATGTACTATTTTGTTTCATAATTTCATAAAGTAAATGTTCATACATCTTTTATTTTATATGTTTGAATTTATTAATTTATTGTATTACATAAAAAAAACAGAACATAGAAAGTTAAATCTGAGGTGCAAGTTAGAGTCAGCCCCAGGTAAATTTTCATCCTGGCTCCGCCCCTGAACAATCTAATTCATCATTTTTTTCATTACATCACTTAATTTATTAATCAAAATATCTTATATTTTAATTTATTATTATATATTAATACATTGAAATAATTTTATAAAAAAAATTATACACTTCCTCATAATCAATTTTAATCATTATTTTTCAAATAATTCATATTATTAAAATAAGCCCTGTATTAGAAGGAGACCTAAGATAGATAAACAACTCTATAATATTTTAATTTAATGAAAAAAAAGACTAAACAAATAAGTTATTCAATTTAGTCTACGGAATGGTCAAAGAAAAGGAAAAAAAAAAGGCAATACAGTCAAGATTGACGTTCTGTTTCCTCTGCTACGTGTTCTTCATTCACTGAATCCACCATTTTCAAACCTTGGTTTTGACAATTATTTGAGATCTCGCTTATTGCGCAAGGCAGGAAGACCATTTAAAATCTCTCATCATAATTCACCATCTTCTCACACCAAAAATTTCTACAATCTCTCTCTCTCTCTCTCTAAATTTTTATTCATGGCAGGAAAAAGTTCAGTAAAGCTTCTGGGAGCGTTCCAGAGTCCCTTCTCGAACCGGGTTCAGATCGCCCTCAATCTCAAATCAGTTGACTATGAATACCTAGAGCAGACATTCGACTCAAAGAGTGAGCTTCTTCTGAAATCAAACCCGGTTCACAAGAAAATCCCAGTAATGATCCATGACGATAAACCCATATGCGAGTCCCTTATCATAATACAATACATCGACGAACAATGGACATCCTCCGGTCCGACCATCCTCCCAACCGAAGCATATGATCGAGCCATCGCCCGTTTCTGGGCTGCCTATTTAGACGACAAGGTAATTAACATCTAACCATACATTAATTAGTTTATAAATTGCAAAATTTTGAATTATTTGTGGCATGCATGCATGCAGTTGTTTCCTTGTTTATTAGAGTACTGTATTACGGCGCCAGAGGAAGAAAAGCCAACTAAATTTGAGAGGGTGAGAGAAGGGTTAGCCTTGTTAGAGGAAGCTTTCATGAAAACCAGCAAAGGGAAGACATTTTTTGGAGGAGAGAATATTGGGTTGTTAGATATTTCGTTTGGAAGCTTCTTAGGGTTGTTGAAAACAGGGGAGAAGATGATGAATGTGAAGATTCTAGAAGAATCCACCACACCTAATCTTGTGGCCTGGGCAGATTGTTTCCTTTCACACGAGGCTGTAAAGGGTGTCGTCCCGGAGACTGACGTGCTCGTCGAATTGGCCAAGAAACTTAAACCCATGGAAAAATCTCATCCTAAAAATTAATCTAATTAGACTCTTTTCTTTTATAAAATAAAATCAAATAAATTGTTGTAATTTGCTTCTATTTTGTAGAATGACTCTTTCTTATATCTTAATAATATTTGTTATGGATTATGTGTGTTAATCGATCTCCGAACCTACTCAAACTCTCGTTCAGTTTATGTTTTGAAAAAATGTTTTTGAAACTTGGAGTCGATATATTTTTGCTAAAAATCATTTGGTTTACCTTACTCTCGAAACTCATAAAACGGTTGAAAGATCACTATTTACAAATTTGTGTCGTCCAAACGTGAAATAATGAGTGAAATTAGGATTTAACGTAGCAGTTGTCAACTAATTTTATTCTTAAGAAATTAGGAAATAAATGAATTTTATAAACTCTGTTTCAAAGTTCTGTGTTTGGTGATGTGCGAGAAATGGTCTCGGACGTTTGTAAATGGATGGTCTATACTATGAAATAGTTAGTCTTTTAAAACATGAAAAATTATTACATTTTTGTATTAATCCAAACCTGAATGTTTGTCTAGTTTATGTATAAAAGTCAGTCGATCATAGGTCATAGTATTATACAAGACTAAAAAGAATGAAAGCAATAGACAAAGTATTTATCATAATAAAGCAAAATTAAGGCATACATATGAACTTATTCCAAATTAGAATTTTCCAAGGTTTTGATGTAGGATGAAACCAATAAATAAATAAAAATGATTATTTAAAAGTAATAAATAAACAAAATCAATATACTTTTAACTATGATTAATTTTTAACCTTAAATTTATTTTCTCTCTCCAAGTATATTTCTCCAAAAGTATTGTCTTCTCTTTCCTCTAAGAAATATCATCTTCTCAAGTATCATCTTATCTTCTTCTATCTTCTTCCAGCGAAGGTAAAAGGATGGCTCATTCTCCATATTTTTTTATTTGACTTCTTAGCTGAACATCTAATCAACGAAAGAGGACATGGAGGAAGGAGATCAATCTTGAACAGATCTGATAAGAGATGATCATATTAAAATTTTGGTGTTTGGAGAGAGAAAACCTTTCCAACCAAAAATTTCGGGATCATTTTTCCGTTCAAACCGTCTAGTTCAACCGGATTTTGACCGGTTCGTAAGGTTCACGTATTGAAGCCAACACCCGGTACGGTTAATCACCCGTTTCACGGTCGGACCGGTCGGATCCGACCGCGTATTTTAAAACTTTGGAATTTTCAAGAATTTTCTTTTTGAAAAAAATATAAAAAAACATGTAGAAATTTTTCTCATAATTTTTAGAGTTGTAAAACTCAAATTATGAGATCCAACGTTTTAGAAAAATTCTAAATGTATCCTAAAAATTGTCGAATTATTTATTTTGGTTAGGAAAATTATTCTTAACCATTTTATATATGTTTTTTTTAAATTTTTTATAAAATATTTTAATAATTTCAAATTGAAAAAATAACAAAAATAACAAAAAAAATCAAAGGCAAACGGGCTTGGAATCAGGTTCGGCTTCAGGCTCAGGAACAGCTCGTACGCAAATCACTGCTCGCTCGGGTGTTCCGTTGAAGGCTCGGGACCATGCAGAGCGAGGTTCAGGATTCAACTTTGGAAAACGGAGATAGATAATCTGGAGGTCTGGTGTTCGAATCCTCGCCTCAACAAGTTTAATTTAATTTCCTTCATTTCCCCTTTCGGTGGCAGTATTGTAAATATGCCTTAATATTTTCCAACTTAGATCCTAGATGATAATTGATTTGCCACCTAAATAATTTCTAACCATCATATTTGTTTCATTCTCTTATTTTATTTTATTTTACCGTTTTCATTTTGTTTCAATATGCACCGATCATTCCGTCTTCTGAGTCCTTCCTTTGTCCTTGTTCTCGTTCTTCTTCAGCTCGAATTCCAATGAATAGTCAAAGGGCAGATCTACGTAGCTGTAGGAACTCGGTTGGACTGAAGCCACCCTTTTTGATTATTTATAAGTTAGACTTTTTATCGATTCCAAATTTTGATCACTCGAAAAAATGCTATAAGTAATTTAATTTCGTGATTTAAAGTTTATTGTTCATAAACATTTTCTTATTGGTTAGGTAATCAATTGTGTTACATTAAGGTTGTTGTTGTTGAGTTGAAAAACAAGACCAAAGCTTAACAATTAAATTTTAATAAATAAATAAAAAAAAGACTAAACAAACAAATTCATTTAGTCTACAGGGGAAATTTGATGAAATAGCCCTGATAAGTACCTTAATTCCAAAAAAGGTCCGCGCCTACTAATGTTTGTAAAATGGGTCTTTTTGCCCTGCGAAATGTCCATTTTACCCCTGTAATTGCACTTACTCGAATTACACTTACGCATAATACACTTACGCGAATTACACTTACGCGAATTACACTTACGCGTATTACATTTACGCGAATTACACTTACGCGTATTACACTTACGCGAATTACATTTACGCGTAATATGTAATATGCGTACATTGAAAGATGCATATTACATATACGCGCATTATGTAATATGCGTCTTTCATACTATATAAAGCGCCTAATTTTTATCCTCATTTTAAATCTCCAATTTTTAGGGTTCCGACTCTCTCTCAAACCCTATCACCTTCGATCCCGCTACTCCTCTAAGGTAAGACATTCTCGTCTCAATGCATTCTTATGTATTTTAGGGTTTTGAATATTATCCAAGTGCTATTATGTTGGATGAGGATTTAGGATTTTAAGTAAATCTTACAAGTTTATCTATATAAATGACAATCAACAACACATGGGTTTGTACTTCATTGATCTATGGAAGCAGAAGTTAAACATTTCGACGGATATGGAAATTGAAGAGGAGAATCCGACGAAGCTTAACACTCTCAACATCGGTAGAGGATTCGCTAGCGTAGGCAGATTGATGGATGGAGTAGGCAGAAAGTCAGATTGGACGATGAACCATGAATTCAATGCTCATTTATATTAAAAACATGCTCTTTCATTTTGTCTTCCATCTTCCATTGATGATGAACCTATTCCTATTTTGATCTTCTAGAAGGTGCATCCATATATTTTCTATCAAATTTTCCTTTTGCTGCAATTAAGTAAATAACTTAACATATGGATTAATTACTATGATACACATTTTCCATTTCCTGGTTTTTTGAAATAAACATAATTTTCAATTTGTTTAAACATTATTTTTCATTATTGCAGGAGATTCTTGATGGAATTGAGTTTGCTAGGGGTGACTCCAAATCAACCTGGAGTTCTATGCGTGCAGCAATGGGGCACCCATAACCTTTTGACTTGAAATATGTTGCTATTGGGAATGAAGACTTTGTTACTATTCAATGATATTTTTTTATTGAAAAAGATCCATATTTTATGAATAGTAATAAAATATGTTAGTATTCAATGATCTGCGAATGTGAAACCATCAAATGGCAAAATTCTGAAATGAAATGCATAATCTATTTGAAATTGCGAAAACCTATGTTGTTTCAGGGAATTACCTCCAGTTCTATTCTGCCATAAAACACGCCTATCCAGACATCCAGATAATCACAATCTGTGACGGTTCTTCTCAACCATTGGATCATCCAGATAATTTTTATGATTTTCATGTAAGATAAGTAATTTTGTATAAATTAGAATTTGAACTGAATATTCTTACAATCTTCCTTCCTGTTATTAGATTTTTTTGTTAATAGATTGATTTTCTCAACAAATTTATAACAATGCAGATGATGTCTTCTCTAAGACTTATAAGTTTGATCAAACATCACGAAATGGCCCAAAGGTACGCGCTAAATCTTGTCTTATATTTACTTAATTCCATAAATATATATTAACAAAAAGATAACTGTTGCAAGAAACATTTAGATGATTCTGAGACCGACTCTATTATTTCAGGCTTTCGTTAGTGAATACGCTGTGACAGGAAAAGATGTTGGTCAAGGAAGCCTTCTAGCAGCATTAGTTGAAGCTGGATTCCTTATTGGTGTAGAAAAGAACAGTTTTTTTTTTATCTAATTCTAAAATAAGATCATTAAAAGCTTGCCTATAGATGATAATACTTGGTTATATGTAAATATAGTTTTTTCCACTGATATGCAAAAAATGAACAAGGAGGCAATTATATATCTTCTTTGCTTTTTCGGATTTTTAACCTTTCTTTGCTCGCCTTTGATACTTGAATGCAATGATGTTGTGTCAATGGTCAGTTATGCACCTTTGTCTGTTAACTCCAATGATAAAAGGTGCAGGTGCATATGTTTTATTTGACTCTTGTCTACTATAATACTATTACACTAATGATGGTGTTTATATCAGAGTGATACTCTATTTTTTTATATGATCCCAATGAAGAGTCAACATATTTTGTGAAGGTGGTACATAATGGAACACATAATCTGGAGCAGCAGATTTAAGGAGGATTTCACCCATATATAAGTTCGTTGCAATGTGCAGTTGGCTCCAATCCAGAGTGTGTTTGATAACATAGACACGAAAATAGATGTAACGATCTCCCCGCATTCGTTTACATGTTTAGACTTGACAATTGATCAGTTTAACCATCTGCATACAATATCAGACAACGCCACTGCAGTCAATGCTTTCAACATGAGAAAGACTCAATCTATCTTACTCGAAATACAGTAATAAAATTGTGGGGATGTATAACTATGATCACTACAAAGTAGTTAATTAATTATATATATGTTTGACTTCTTTATTGATTGTGCCTCTTGGACTGCACTGCACAGATGCATGTTTATTTTATTCTATGGCTGTTGTTTATGTTTGAATTTGAGAAAAATATCTCATACTAATTTAAGGGTCAAAATTAATCTGGTTTCTTTTAGTACTTCCACTTAAAAGGCAAAAAATATGTAGAAATGATCTCAAACCAGTCATTCTGGAAAATATAAAGGCAAACAAGAAAATAGAATTAAGCCACAAGCTTAAAGAAAAGATATCACTGTCATAATAACATTTTTAACAAAAGATCACAAACCAGATGACCATTATCTCACATTATGATTGTCTAATGTAACATTTTTAACAATGTTATTATTACAAATATCATATGACAGAAATTACTTGGTCGGTCGGTGTCTTATGAGTTCACAAGTTCACACAGCTAATAAGTAACTTCATAAAGTCTTAGCCTGGTGGCCAGTTCATTTGACGTCCCCCAAGGAGATGGACATGAAGGTGTTGATTTACATTCTGCTAGTCCATCATTAATCACAACTCTAAAGCCATATTCAAGGCCTTCCTACTTGGCAACAATTTTGGCAGTGCACATTAGTCGGCCAAGAATCTCACAGTGCCTCTTCTCAGCCTGACAATAATATTAAGCAGCTATCTATTAGTTTTTCGTAGACTTCTGTTATTATGCAGTAGAAGGGTTAAGGTTTCGAACAAATTCCTTTTTTCTTATATAAAAATACAATTTTTTAGCTTGTCCAAGTTATATGCCCATTTATTCTTCTGAATTTCTTTGGGAGTGAATAAAGCAATTTGGTTCAAAAGAAAATATAGTCAACCAAACCAATCCTTGGATTTGCACTGAAAAATGAGAATTCCCCATCAAATAATTGGTTTAGTTTAGTTATGTTGTCATAGGACCACAAATAGAAAGTTCTCAAGGTCATGTGGGCTAGCCTAAAAGACCCTAAAAAACTAACAAAATAGTTAGTTCAGTAAATTTATGAATTTTTTAACCAAAATAGTTAGTACCTGAAGCAAAAACGACTTCATCACATTAACATCATAGACGTTATCAGCAATTAGCCCCTCGATAAAAAGTCACGCCAAGGCTTTGGAACCTTTCTTGTCCTGTTGTGTTCCATATCTGCAGGGATTGATTACTATACTGAGAATATTGAGAAATTAAATATATAACAACTTGTGTAATGAAAATTGGAAGTAGAAGTGAGACATTTAGTCCATCACCAAACTGACATTTCCATGTTCAACTTATTAAAGAATGAAAAATGAATATAAATTATCATCTAGCCATTATAATATATAGGACCATATTGACATATTCAACATAAACATTTTGTTCATTGCAAATCATTAGTTGTTTGAATCCCGTTGTTAAACCCTAAAGAAAATGGCACAAAATTTAACCTCATTATCCTTTTGTGACCACCAAATACATTTTTTAATGTGTTTAAGGATCTTGAAAAAAAGAATCTAGTGCTGACATTACATACCAATTAAATAATCCAATCAAAATCTAATAGTGAAGAAAGCTGACCTGCAAAGTGAAGGCTCTATCTTCAAACTTTAAATTGCTGAACTTCTTTACTAAGGAAATCAACTCCAATGGTAGCCTTATACTGATTGCTAAACTTATGATTCACATATTTACAGAGTCGAAGCAATAAATAAAACACTAGACAAAGAAATACATCAAAGAACTTTAACAAAAGAAATCATTATTAGAATGTAGGGTACCACATGATTCTTATTGATTCATCAATGACGTCTTCCCGACCTACCAGAAGAAGATGAAAGATATATCCATGTCAGCAAATCAAAACCTCGAACCTAATGATAATGTCAGCATGTTTTGACCAAATTCAGAAAATAATGTTTCAGATCTACGAGCAGCCAACATGATATCTCAAGTAAATGATTCGAATAACAGCATATTTCAAGTCAAAAGGTTATGGGTGCCCCATTACTGCACGCATAGAACCCCAGGTTGATTTGGAGTCACCCCTAGCAAACTCAATTCCATCAAGAATCTCCTGCAATAATGGAAAATAATGTTCAAACAAACTAAAAATTATATTTATTTCAAAAAACCAAGAAATGGAAAATGTGTATCATAGTAATTAATCCATATGTTAAGTTATTTACTTAATTGCAGTAAAAGGAAAATTTGGCAGAAAATATATGAATGCACCTTCTAGAAGATCAAAATAGGAATAGGTTCATCATCAATGGAAGATGGAAGACAAAATGAAAGAGCATGTTTTTAATATAAATGAGCATTGAATTCATGGTTCATCGTCCAATCTGACTTTCTGCCTACTCCATCCATCAATGTGCCTACGCTAGCGAATCCTCTACCGATGTTGAGAGTGTTAAGCTCCGTCGGATTCTCCTCTTCAATTTCCATATCCGTCAAAATGTTTAACTTCTACTTCCATAGATCAATGAAGTACAAACCCATGTGTTGTTGATTGTCATTTACATAGATAAATTTGTAAGATTTACTTAAAATCCTAAATCCTCATCCAACATAATAGCACTTGGATAATATTCAAAATCCTAGAATACATAAGAAGGCATTGAGACGAGAATGTCTTACCTTAGCGGAGCAGCGGGATCGAAGGGGATAGAGTTTGAGAGAGAGTCGGAACCCTAAAAATTGGAGATTTAAAATGAGGGTCAAAATTAGGCGCTTTATATAGTATGAAAGACGCATATTACATAATGCGTGTATATGTAATATGCGTCTTTCAATGTACGCATATTACATATTACGCGTAAGTGTAATTCGCGTAAGTGTAATACGCGTAAGTGTAATTCGCGTAAGTGTAATACGCGTAAGTGTAATACGCGTAAGTGTAATTCGCGTAAGTGTAATTCGCGTAAGTGTATTACGCGTAAGTGTAATTCGAGTAAGTGCAATTACAGGGGTAAAATGGACATTTCGCAGGGCAAAAAAGCCTATTTTGCAAACATTAGCAGACGCGGGCTTTTTTTGGAATTAAGCCACTTATGAGGGTCATTTCATCAAATTTCCCAGTCTACGGAATTATCAAAGAAAAGAAAAGTAATATAGATTTCCTCTGCTACGTGTTCTTAATTCACTGGATCCAATCCACCATTTTCAAACCTTGTTTTTGACTATTTAAAATCTCCCGTCAATTCATCATCTCCTCACACAAAAAAAATTCTACATTCTCTCTTTATAAATTTTTATTAATGGCAGGAAAAAGTTCAATAAACCTTATAGAGTGTTGACGATCTCGTTTTTCGTTTATCTGATTCAATTTATAACATTTAATTAATATGATTTTTCATTCTATTGTAACTTTATTTTTATTCTTAAAATATTAAGTTATAGTCTATCTTTGACTCCATTAAATCAATGATTACTCTAATTATTGATGGAGATCTTATAAATTTATTATTATTTTTTTTTTAACAATAATTTTCTTGTTAATGTTATTATTTTTTTTTTAGCTATTATAGTTTCATTGTTTTTTTTCAGTGTTGTTTCACCCATTATAATTTTATGAAATTTTATCTTCTTTGATGATTTATTTAATCAACACTGTCATGACATGATATCATATTTTTTCATTTGTTTCAACACAACATTATATTCCAATGATATTCTACTTTTTGTTTGTTTATTTAGTAACACTGATATTCTCGTCATTTGATTGGATGGATCTCAACAACACTAAAGAATTTATCAATTTTGAAGATTATACCATCAATATTTTACAATCTTATCTTTAACATCAAATTGTTATAAATATCTTCCATTCTTAAGTTTATAGAAATGTTATTCTATATAGAATATATATTTGTATATCATATTACTTATTTAAATAAATAAACTCATTTAATAAAATTTGTATTACATATAATTTTTTAAATGTCATTTTATTTATTATTAATTTTATTTTATGTAAAAGTAAACTTTTCAATTTACATATTTATAACCTAATATCTTAAGTACATTTTCAAATTGAAATTCTTAATGAAAAAATATTATATCTAAGAAATTTGGAATTGAAATTTTAATTCTAATTGGATGAGAATTGACATTAAATTATAATTCAATTCCTATGTTTGAGAAAACTATAAAATTGTTTGAAAAAAATATATAACAAAAATACATATATTTATTTGATTAAAATATTGGTTTGACACAATCAATTAAGATATCTCAAATGTCAAAAGATATTTTTAAATTTCCATTTCCATTAAAAAAAAGATTACCGTTCAACATGTTAACTTTATAAATTAAAAAAATATCGATTCAACATTTTAATTTACTAAATTCAAAAACAAAATATTGATTCAAAATATTAATATCTTAAATTAAGAATATATATATATATATATATATATATATATATATATATATATATATATATATATTTATTTCAAAATATTAATTTACTAAATAAATATAAAAAAAAAACATCAGTTCAATATTTTAACAGGTTAAACAAAAAATTAAATATTGATTGAAATTTTAATTGTGTTTTAAATGATAAAATAATAAGTTATTTTATTTTAAAAAATATTAAAAAAAATAAAAATAAAATCCTGAGTTGAAAAATAGTAAAATTAAGAACTATAAAATTATACTATATAATTTCATTTAAAATTTTAATTTTAATTTTAATTCTTAAGATTAGAGTGTCTACTAAACTTAAGATTTAAAATTTATCCTCATTCCAATTCTAAAAACAATTTCAAGATTACCAAACACATTTATTTCAAAAATTTATGCATTAAAATAAATTATAAATGTAACTTAATCAAACTTTAAGACCTCTTTGTATATTTATTATTGGGAAAATATGTTGTGTATGTAGGCGGGCAGAAAAATAAAGGTAAGAGTCCCAATGTCAACTCAATAATTAAAAAAAATTATAATTTCAAAATTTTTATTATTTTTTATTTTATAATAATATATAATTTAATTAATATGCTAAATATATATTAGAAAAAAACCATTTAATATAAATGAAAATTGCCTATCTGCCGAAATGCAAAGAATTTACCTTAAATTTGAGTGCCACTTAAACTTGACAATTGACATGAATTAAATAAAGTTAAAAATATTTAAATATAGTAACGTGGCATGCTATTGTTAATGTATACGTGTTCAAAAATTAATTCTATTATTATTATTAACTTTTTTTAGTTAACTTTATAAATTTAAGGTTTTTTATCAAACATAAAAGCATAGACAATATTTCCAATAAATAATTAAATTATAAAGTTTGAGCCAAGTAAATTGTTAAATATGAGCATATTCTTGAAGTTTGATCTAAGTATTAAATATGAAAATATTCTCATAGTTTTAAAATACGTGATCCATCGGCGGTCCAACCGGTTCGAGCGAACCGGTTAAATAAATGGTCCGGCTTCTAACTCCAATATAGTTACCTTTTAAACCGGTCAAAATCCGGTCTGACATGACAATTCGAAGGAAAATCCGAACCAGAATTTTCGGTTCGAAATGTTATCTCCTTCATGATGCGTTTCTCTTTCTCTCCCCCGATGACCGTGGGCGTTTGCAGGTCCAGTCCGGTTGGTTCCAAATAAGGTGACCATTCTCCCCGGTGATTATGGTCGTTTGCAACATTGATCCGATTAGTTTCAGAGATAGCAGCCATTCTCCTCGATGACTGTGACTCCGGTTCGATTAATTCCACGGCCAATAATGAATTGTTAGTATAGTTAGTGAGAGAAAATAAAAAATAAAAGATATGAAAAATATCAAAAATGAATAATAATAGTTGTAAATTTACAGTAGAGAAAATAATTATTCTTGTCTATCATTGCAGCCTCTTTTCAACTGTCGAGAAACAATGTCTGAACGGACTTCCTATCCTTTCTATGAACCCATAATTACTATAAAAATAATAATACATAATTAACAAACAAATTACAGAACTAATTAAGAAGTTTATATAATTGTAGGATTTAATTTGATAAATAAAATATAAATAAAATTAAAGTGTATAAATTCTGCTTTTTTGATTCACTATATGAGGGGATCTTTGATGAGACTTGGCATGGCATGACATGTCAATTGTGCGGACGAGGGAGGTCCAATCTTTGATCGAACGGTCGCTAGGAGCTAAAACGATGTTCGGGAATCGGGACAGATGACAAAAAGATCTTGCGTCCTAATCTGCTTTTGAGAGGACAACACATTAAATGACGTCGTTTACTTTCTTCTTCTACAAGTCAAAGGAGGTCCTTCTTCTTTTCATTTATGTTTAAATGAGCCTTCTAACTCTTTCACCTTTTTTTTCATCCTGAATAGGCCATGTTTGATCTAGGGTTATAAAATAAAGAAAGGTCTGACAGGTGGCCCGACCGATAGAACCGTTTGGACCGAATTTCGCTAAAAAATCTGAGTTAATAACCGAAACGGTTTTCAAAACATTGTCATAGTTTTAAAATGCGCGGTTGAGCCTACGGTTCAATTAGTTCGACCGCAAAATGGTTATATGAATGGTCAGGCATCTAACTCCAATACGGTTATCTTTCGAACCGATCAAAATTCGTTATGACCGGACGGTTCCAGTTCGAAAGGTTATTTCCTACATGATGCGTTTCTCTTTCTCTCCCCCAATAACTATGGGTGTTTGCAGCTCCGGTCTCGTTGATTCCAAACAAGGCGACCACCATACTCTCTGATGACTAAGGTCGTTTGCAACTCTGGTCTGATTGGTTCCAAACATGGTTGTCATTCTCCATGATGAGTGTGAGTCTGATCCAGTTGATTCTACGACCAACAATGGACTATTAGTATAGTCAGTGAGAGAAAAAAAAAAGTAAAAAAAGTAAAAATATAAAAAATGTATAATAATAATAGTTGTTAATCTAAAGTAGAGAGAGAATAATTCTTCTTGTCTATGATCGCAGCCTCTCTCCAACCGCTATAAAAAATAATACATTAATAACAAACAAATTACAGAACTAATTAAGAAGTTTATATAATTGTTGAATTTTATTTGATAAATAAAATATAAATACATTTTAAAGTGTATAAATTCCGCATTTTTGATTCACTGTATGAGGAGATCTTGGTCTGACATGGCATGTCAATCGTGCAGATGAGGGAGGTCCGGTCTTCGATCGAACGATCTCTAGGAGCTAAAACGATGTTCGGGAATTGGAACAAATGACAAAAAGATCTTGCGTCCTGATTTTCTTTTGAGAGGACAACGCATTAAATGACGTCGTTTCCTTTATTCTTCTTCTATTCAGAGGAGGTCCTTCTTCTTTTCATTTATGTTTAAATGATCCTTTTAACTCTTTCGCCTTTTTTTCTTGAACAGGCCATGTTTGATCTTGGGTTAAAAAATAAAAAATAAAAAAAAGGTTCGACCGGTGGTACGATCGGTAGAACCGTTTATACCGGATTTCGCTAAAAAATCTGAGTTGATAACTGAAACGGTTTTTAAAACATTGTCATAGTTTTAAAATATGCGGTCAAACTGACAGTCCAACCGATCCGACCACAAAACGGTTAAATAAACGGTTCGGCTTCTAACTCCAATAGGGTTACCTTTTGAACCGGCCAAAATCCGGTCTGATTAGATAGTTCCGGTTTGAAAGGTTATCTCCTACGTGATACGTTTCTCTTTCTCTCCCCCAATGACTATGGGCGTTTGCAGCTTCGATTCCGTTGGTTCCAATTAGGACGACCACCATACTCCATGATGATTATGGTCGTTTGCAATTCTGACCCAATTGGTTCCAAACATGGCAGTCATTCTCCCCGATGACTGTGAGTCTAGTCCAGTTGATTCCACGACAAACAATGGACTATTAGTATAGTCAGTGGGAGAAAAAAATAAAAGAGATGAAAAACATCAAAAATAAATAATAATAATAACTGTAAATCTACATTAGAGAGAGAATAATTCTTTTTGTGTATAATCGTAGCCTCTCTCCAACCGCCAACAACCAATGTCTGAACGGACTTTTTATCATTTTTATGAACCCACAATAGCTATAAAAATAATACACAAATAAACAAATTACAGAACTAATTAAGAAGTTAATATAATTGTTGAATTTTATTTGATAAATAAAATATAAATACATATTAAAATGTATAAATTCTTCTTTTCTAATTCATTGTATGAGGGGACTTCGATGAGACTTGGCATGGCATGGCATGTTAATTGTGCGGACGAGGGAGGTTCGGTCTTTGATTTTACGGTCGCTAGGAGCTCAGACGATGTTCGGGAATCGGGACAGATGACAAAAAGATTTTGCATCCTAATTTGCTTTAGAGAGGACAACGCATTAAATGACGACGTTTCCTTTTTTCTTCCTTCTTCTTTTCATTTATGTTTAAATGGGTCTTCCAACTCTTTTGCCCTTTTTTTCATCCTGAACAGGCCATGTTTGATCTAGGGTTATAAAATAAATAAATGTCTGATCGGTGGTCCGATCGGTAGAAACGTTTAGACTAGATTTCGCTAAAAAAATCTGAGTTGATAACCGAATCGAACGGTTTTCAAATTATTGTTATAGTTTTAAAATACGTTGTCGAACCGACGGTCCAACCGGTCCGACCGTAAAACGGTTAAATGAATGGTCCGACTTCTAACTCTAATACGGTTACCTTTCGAACTGGCCAAAATCTGGTTTGACCGGACGATTCGACAGAAACTTCGAACCGGAATTTTCCGGTTTGAAAATTTATCTCATAAATGATGCGTTTCTCTTTCTCTCCCCAATGACTATGGGTGTTTTTATCTCCGATACGGTTGGTTACAAATAGGGCAACCACCATACTTCTTGATAATTATGTTCGTTTGCAACTCTAGTCTGATTGGTTCTAAATATGGGGGTCATTCTCCCCGATGATTTTGAGTTTGGTCTAGTTGATTCCACGATCAACAAGTCAGTGAGAGAAAAAAAAGTTAAAAATATTAAATATGAATAATAATAGCTGTAAATCTACAATAGAGAGAGAATAATGCTTCTTGTCTATGATCGTAGCCTCTCTTCAACCGCCGAGAATCAATGTCTGAACGGACTTTCTATCCTTTCTATGAACCCATAATTGCTATAAAAAATAATAAATAATAAATAAATTACAGAACTAATTAAGAAGTTTATATAATTATTGAATTTTATTTGATAAATAAAATATAAATACATATTAAAGTGCATGAATTCCATTTTTATTCACTTTATGAGTGAATCTTCGACGAGACTTGTCATGGCATGGCATGTCAATCGTGCGGACGAGGGAGGTCCGGTCTTCGATCGAACGATCTCTAGGAGCTAAAACGATGTTCGGGAATCGGGATAGATGATAAAAAGATTTTGCGTCCTGATTTGCTTTTGAGAGCACAACGCATTAAATGACATCGTTTCCTTTTTCTTCTACCAGTTAGAGGAGGTCTTTATTCTTTTTATTTTTGTTTAAATGAGCCTTCTAACTATTTCGCCCTTTTTTTATCTTAAATAGGTCATGTTTGATCTAGGGTCATAAAATAAAAAGGTTCGACCGGTGGTACGACCGGTAGAACCGTTTGTACCGGATTTCGCTAAAAAATCCGAGTTGATAATCAGAACGATTTTCAAAACATTATCATAGTTTTAAAATACGTGGTCGAACCAACGGTCCAACCGGTCCGACCGCAAAACGGTAAATGAATGGTTCGACATCTAACTCCAATACAGTTACCTTTTGAACCGGCCAAAATCCAGTCTAATCGGACGGTTCGATAGAAACTCCGAATCGGAATTTTTCGGTTCGAAAGGTTATCTCTTACATGATGCATTTCTCTTTCTTTCCTCAATGACTATGGGCGTTTCTAGTTCCGATCCGGTTGGTTCTAAACAGGGTGACCACCATACTCTCTAATGATTATGGTCGATTACAATTCTGGTCTGATTGGTTCCAAACATGGCGGCCATTCTCCCCGATAACTATGAGTCTGGTCCAGTTGATTCTTCGATTAACAATGGACTATTATTATAGTCAGTGAGAGAAAAACAGTAAAAAAGATGAAAAACATCAAAAATGAATAATAATAACTGTAAATATATAGTATAGAGAATAATTCTTCTTGTCTATGATCGCAACCTCTCTCTAACCGCTGAATAGTAATGTCTGAACGAAATTCCTATCCTTTCTATGAACCCACATTTGCTATAAAAAATAATACATAAATAACAAACTAATTACAAAACTAATTAAGAAGTTTATTTAATTGTTGAATTTTATTTGATAAATAAAATATAAATACATGTTAAAGTGTATAAATTCTTCTTTTTTGATTCACTGTATAAGGGGATCTTCGAAAAGACTTGGCATGGCATGGCATGTCAATCGTGCAGACGAGGGAGGTCCGGTCTTTGATTGAACGGTTGCTAGGAGCTAAAACGATGTTCGGGAAACGGGATAGATGACAAAAAGATCTTGCGTCATGATTTGCTTTTGAGAGGACAATGCATTAAATTACATCGTTTTCTTTTTTCTTCTTCTAGTCAGAGGAGGTCCTTCTTCTTTCCATATATGTTTAAATGGGCCTTCTAACTCTTTCCCTTTTTTTTATCCTGAACAGGCCATGTTTGATCTAGGTTATAAAATAAATAAATAAAGGTCTGAACGGTGGTACAACCGGTAGAACTGTTTATACCGGATTTCGTTAAATAATCCGAGTTGATAATCGGAATAGTTTTCAAAACATTGTCATAATTTTAAAATACGCGGTCGAACCGACGATCCAATCGGTCTGACTGCAAAACGGTTAAGTAAATGGTCTGACTCTTAACTCCAATACGGTTACCTTTCGAACCAGCCAAAATCCGGTCTGACCGGACGGTTCGACAGAAACTCCGAATAAGAATTTTCCGGTTTGAAAGGTTATCTCCTACATGATGTGTTTCTCTTTCTTTCCCCAATGACTATGGTGTTTGCAGCTCTGGTTTGATTGGTTCCAAACAGGGCGACCACCATACTCTCTGATAATTATGGTCGTTTGCAACTCTGGTCCGATTGGTTCCAAACATGTCGGCCATTCTCTCCAATGATTGTGAATCTAGTCTAGTTGATTCCACGACCAACAATAGACTATTAGTATAATCAGTGAGAGAAAAACAGTAAAAGAGATGAAAAACATCAAAAATGAATAATAATAGTTGTAAATCTACAATAGAGAGAATAATTATTCTTTTCTATGATCGCAGCCTTTCTCCAATCGTCGAGAAGCAGTGTCTTAGCGGAATTCCTATCCTTTCTTTGAACCCATAAATTTCTATAAAAAAAATAATACATAAATAACAAACCAACTACAAAACTAATTAAGAAGTTTATTTAATTTTTGAATTTTATTTGATAAATAAAATATAAATACATATTAAAGTGTATAAATTATACTTTTTTGATACATTGTATGAGGGGATCTTCAACGAGACTTGGCATCAGGGGCGGAGCCAGGATTTCAAGTCTACCTGGGCTAAAATTATTTTCACAAAAACTAATATAACATGATATTTTTTTAATATTTCATTATATATTAAAAAAATATGAATCGTTTAAGCACAACGAAACAAAGCATGACATTAGAAAAATAAAAAATACTGAAAAGAGAAAAAAATATCTTAGACTAAAGATACAAAAAAAAAAAACAATAATGACATTACTATTGAAGTTGGGATTTACGATTTTTTGAAATATAATAGCCATCGATAATTGAATTTGTGTGTATACTTGAAACAAATTCCCTCTCAATATAGATGATCATGGAATCAGTGAGAAAATCTCCTCCCATTATATTACGATAAACTTTTTTAATATGTTTCATAGCAGAAAATACTCGTTCAGTAGTTGTCGTTGAAACGGGTAGAGTTAAAACTAAACGGATCAACCTATCAATCAAATGATATTGTTCCAACTTTTTTGTTTCAAATAAACCTCGGCACAATTCTGAGATAGTGGACATATTTTGGAAATTTTCATGACAAACTATATCAATCTCAAAATGTTGTAGTTGACTCCTCAAATGATGCATTTCTTGTTTGGTGAAATCCTCGGGATAATACTTCTTGACGATAGTCAAAATTTTGTCGATGTTGAAGTTTTTAAATTTATCATTTGGGTCCAAAGTAGAACTAAGAGAAAGAAGTTCGACTGTATCATCACTGAATCTGAAGTTTAACTATTCCAACTGAAAATCGGTTGCAGCATTGAATATATCATAATGAAAGTGATGCTCAACTGTGATGGTATCTTTTTGTCCACATGAACGACTATATATTTCTTATAACGAGCACTCATCTCTGGTATATCAACATCTAATCTTGTGCAAAATGATATGAAATTCGAAAGAATAATATCAAACCCATAATTTCTTAATTTCAAGAGAAGTGCTTTAGTAAAAGATACCAAATTCATTGCATTTAATATATCAATAGACTTTCTTTGTAAGTCACGACTAAGCAAATTTGTGAACCCCATAATTTTATGCATTAAGTGCAAAATAAAAATGAAATCAAAAGACTTCATCACTATTAAAGATCTACCAGCTTCCCCACACATCGAAATAGAGGAACCATCTTTGATAATATTTCCAAGCACATTAATAGTTGCATCATACATATCTATCAAGATGCAAATAGAATCAAAATGGGAACTCCAACGAGTAGTTCCTGGTCGTTGTAAATTACCAATCTGGTTAGCTCCTCGTCCAATCTCACGTTCACCATCAATAATAGAACGAGCAATTTCATTAGCTTGAGCTGACTGTAACTCGGTATTACGTTTTGAAGAAGATGTAATAAGATTGATAATAGTCGTTAGATTCGAAAAGAAAAGCCATATAGAGATCTCCTTTTCAGCAGCAGTAACTAATATTAGTTGTAGTCGATGGTCAAAGCAATGCACATAATACGCATAAGGGCAATCTTTAAGAAATAGAGCTTACAAACCATTAAAAATACCACTCATATTGCTAGCACCATCATATCTATTGTTGCAAACTTAGCCAACGAACACTCTCAATTGTTGTTGCAAGCCTTAATCAATTCTTTTGAATTTGTTCAGAAGATTCTCGATTCATAACTTTATCTACATGTCGAGTTACATTCATCAAATCAACAACCAAATTTGAAGATGTATTGTGCACTGAGTTAAAACCACCCTCGTGAGACAAAAAGGCACACTTACCTCCATCATTAACACGTTTCCAACTTTTGAAACCTTCAAATGTAAATGCAGATTGCAGGGATTTACCTGATTCAAAGAGATAACTTAGAAAACAAAATAAAGCATCCTTTGAAGGAGAGTAACCATGGGAACTTTTTAAACCAAGAGTATTGAAATCGACGTTGATGTTTTCCAAATTCAGATCCCGGATACTCCGACAACATAGGTTGATATGGTCCCATTTTAATGTAAGTTCGTCTAATTTTATCGTGATGATTTATAGGATGTCGCCACATAGAAATACACAATCTAGGATCCCGTTCAAGAGTAGTTTCATCAAACTCAACTCTTTGAGATTTAGAAGGAGATTCTAAATTCTCATTAGAAATTACTGTATTTGATTCGATTCACTCAAATAATGAAGGATTATCAATTTTTGGCTTAAAAAAAGATAAAATATTACTTTTTCTCTTTCTCTCTGAGTTTGACATTAAAAGTTGTTGAATGAATTTCAATATAAACCGACAGAATGCACTACTCCGTTTTGACCTAATGAGTAATAAGAAAGAATTAAAATTTAAAATATGATCGTGTCTATTATTGTTAGGGACATATTGTTTTAGTTAGGTTGAATAACTAAAGTAGTAAAGATTAAAGATAAACAATAAGAATAAGAAAAAATTAAACAAATAACTGAATTGAATAAGTAGCAACATTACCTCAAAAGATGATTTTTTTATAGAAAATGATCGGGGACTTAGTAGGGATTTAGGATTAGAAAATGACGGTTGGGATTTAGGGTTAGACTTAGAATATAAAATTATGGCTGCCGATTAGGTTAGGAGTTAGGGTTAGACTTAGAAACTTAGAATATAAAATGATGGCCGCTTAGTCGATTAGGTTAAAAAATTACTATTAATATTATATATTAGGTTAGAAAAGAGCGGCGACCGCTTATCCAATTAGGTTAAAAAATTATGATTAATATTACTTATATTAATTAGATATTAGGTTAGAAATGCGGCCCAAATAATAAAATATATTAGTGAGATTTATATGTTAGATTAATAAATATATTATAGAATATATTAGTGAGATAAAATAAATATAATATAATATATAATATATAATTAGTTGGTTGTGGTGGGCCTCCGGCTATAGTATATAATTTAGTCAATTAGATAGCTATATAATTTTATATTATATAATATTTTACTACTAATTGATTAAATCCCTCCGGGCTACAGCCCGGGTTAAGCTGGGTGTGGCTCCGCCCCTGCTTGTCATGGCATGGCATGTCAATCATGCGGACGAGTGAGGTCTGATCTTCGATCGAACGGTCGCTAGGTGCTTAGACAAAAAGATCTTGCGTCTAGATCTACTTTTTAGAGGAAGACACATTAAATGACGTTGTTTCCTTTCTTCTTCTATCAGTCAGAGGAGGTTCTTCTTCATTTCATTTATGTTTAAATGAGCTTTCTAACTCTTTTCGCATTTTCTTTCATTCTGAACAGGCCATGTTTCATTTAGGGTTATAAAATAAAGAATGGTCTGATCGGTAAAATCGTTTGGACCAGATTTTGCTCAAAAATCCGAGTTGATAACAGAAACGGTTTTTAAAACATTTCATATTCTTAGAGTTTGTTCTAAGTTCACTTATTTAATTATTTTAATATATATATATATATATATATATATATTTAAGTTTGTTTGCTTACAAAAATAAGTTATTTGTGTTTTTATTTATTTTAATATTCTTTGTAAATAATTTTAATCTATAAACATTATTTTTTTTAGATATTAGTTTTAAACATTGTCAAATTAATTTAAATATTAAATATTTAAAATTTAGATATTTTTATTTATTAATTTAATTATTTATCTCTAACTATTGAAGTTATTAATTTAATTTTTTATCTTTAACAAAAGAACGATATACATGGATTCGGTTGTTTGTGATGACAACATATATGTGGAATCATGATCTTCTTAGTCGGGCCGATAATGATCTTGGAAGATTTATTAAACTCGATGAGGAAAATCAATAAGTAAAGGAGAACGGTTGTTTCAGAATTAAGTTGCATCACTCTAATCCACATAGTCGTTACCTTAAATCTATTTGGGTTGATAATGATGTATATAAAGTGATGGGGTGGCCTAAACGTCCTATTGTCGTGTCTTCTTTACTAGAATCTTCTTCATCATCAAATTCGCTTGTGACGGAAACGTCGACTTCGTTTGGACTAATGAGAGTTCAACTATTACACCATTTTACGTCGATCTAATCTGTATGGCTAGTTTTGTTGATGTTGAAAGATTAGTTGTTGAGATGACTAATTATAGAAGATTTGATATGGTCGTAAGGGTGGTTGAGCAGGACGATGATGTATTAAATGATTCAATAGTTTCTTGTGAGGATGAGATGGAGCATCCTTCTTCACACACTTCAGGTTGCGATGATTCCCCGAATATCAAAAATAGAGAATAGACAGGTGGTGGTATATAACAAGAGGTAAGTTCATCAACTCCTTGTCCTATTTCAAATTTGTTGTCTAACAAAGAAACGATTGACGATGTAGAAAATAAATTATGGTCTCCTAGAGTTGTTCAGATCACCGATCGATCTTGATGGAACGCCGAAAGATGGAGAGAACATGTCGATCATTTAGATTCGAAAATAAATGGTTGGTCAAAGAGGACTTTATACCGTGTGTGCAATCATGGTGGGTGAATCAGTCATCGGTTGGTTCTCCGTCAAGTAATCTCTTTGTGAACTTAAGGAATTTATATAAGCTTCTCAAAAGTTGGTTTGTGGGAGATCGTGCTTTATTTTGTGCTAAAATCAATGACTTGTGTAATAAAATTAATGTCATTGACGAGAATGAGGAGATTCGTGAACTCTCCACTGAGAATGTTAGTTCTCAAATTCACGTTATTAGCAAGTTACTCGATATGTGTAAGTACTTAAGAAATTGAGGCACGCTAGCGAGGTAGAACTACACAGTTAAGAGTCGGAGATAGAAACACCAAGTTTTTCCAAGAGATCTCTAATGCACAAACAAGAAATAATGTGATTAATTTGATCTCGGTCGAGGAAGAAGTTCATGATAGTCATGATAGTGAACCTGAAATCTCATGATTATTGTCAAATTCTATAAGAGTTTTTTTAAGGAACCATTTAAGGCCAAGCCTAAATTGAATGGTATAACTTTTGATTCAATTAGTACAACACAAAAAGATATGTTGGAGGTTTGTTTTATGTTGGAGGAGGTTGAGGTGGCTATTAAGGTGTGTGGAAGTGATAAAGCGCCGGGATGCGATGGGTTTACTATGGCTTTTTTTAAGAAGGCGTGACATTTCCTTAAGACTGAAATTATGGAAGTAATTGATCATTTTTAACATTTTTATCATTTTATAAGAGTTGGAACTCTACTTTGATATGTCTCATTCGTGAAGCTCCAAGAACTACTAATGTGAAGAATTTTAAGTCTATTGGTCTCGTTTCATCATTCTTTAAAATTGTCACAAAATGTTTATCCAACAGGTTGTGAAGTGTGTTAGAGATTGTCATATCTAGTAATTAGATGACGTTCATCAAAGGTCGTCAAATCTATGAGGTCATATTAATAGCCAATGAGTGTATTGGCTCAACTAGTTCAAGAGGTGAAAAATGTTGTTTTTTTCAAGTTAGACATCTAAAAAGCTTATGATCGTGTCAATTGAGAGTTTTTATTTTATGTAATGGACAAAATGGAAATGAGTGCGAAATGGATTGGATTGGATTGGTTTGATTAGATTTTGTCTCTCGACGGTTAAGTTTTTTGTCATTGTTAATGGAAAATCACAGAGATTTTTCGAAAGCTCTAGAGGGATTAAACATGGTGACCCACTCTATCCTTTTTTATTTGTCATTGTTATGGAATCTCTCTAAAACATGATGACTTTCACAAAAAAAAAACTCAGACCTCATTCGTGAAGTGAGTTGTGGGTCAAGAAGATATCATTTTTTTATATCACATTTTCTTTTCGCCGATGACATGCTCTACATGGTTCAGGCTACCTATATGAATTTTAAACACCTTCAAGATATTTTATGGTTATTCAGTATATGTTTTAGTTTTTGAGTTAATTTTAATAAGTTAGACATCTTTTTTATTTGTCATTGTTATGGAATCTCTCTAAAACATTATGACTTTCACAAAAAAACTCAGACCTCATCCGTGAAGTGAGTTGTGGGTCAAGAAGATATCATTTTTCCATATCATATTTTTTTTCGCCGATGACATGCTCTACATGGTTCAGGCTACCTATATGAATTTTAAACACTTTCAAGATATTTTATGGTTATTCGGTACATGTTTTAGTTTTTGAGTTAATCTTAATAAGTTAGACATCTTTTTTCAAATTCTATTTCGAATAGAAGATGGATTAGGTTGGAAAATGTGTTGGGGTTCATAATTTGTGATCTTCCTTCAACATATTTTAGTATGCCATTAGGTGCTAAATTACGATTTAAGGTCTATTGGGACTTGATTATCATTCAAATATAATGTAAACTGTCTAGATTGAAAAGTAAAATAATATCGAAAGGGGTCGGTAAATCCTCATTAAGAGTGTGTTGTTATATATGCTCACATATATGATGCCGTTATTCATTCTCTCCAAGAGTGTAGTGGTAAAAATGGAAAGAATATTATGTAAATTTCTTTGGGGATCTTCTAACTCATCGTTTTGTCATCTACTTAGTTTGATAAAATTAAATATTTAAAGATCAAAGAGGTCTAAATATTCGAGATCTTATTTATTTTAATAAAGCTCTTCTATAAAAATGGTGTAATAGATTTGCAATGGAGCCGAATAGTCTTTGGGCATCGATAATCAGATGTAAATATGGTAATGATTGGTCTGGTTAGTTAATCAAAATATCTAATTATTCAGCGGGGTGTAGCATTTGGAGGAGAATATATTTTATGTGGAAAAGTTTTTGTGAGTAGTCTATATTCATTGTGAATAATGGTTCTTTGATTAGATTTTGGGACGACATTTAGTGTAGTGTCAAAAGTCTGGTTACGACGTATCATGGGCTTGTTTTCATTGTTATATGTTGAAATGCCACAATTAAGGACATATTTTATCCTCGATTTAGTGGTTTTGCTAGCCAAATTAGATATATAATGAGATTAAACATTATGGAGACTTCGTCTCATAATAGAGTTTAATTTTGGTAGGACGCAAACAAGTGTCACCGTCTGAACAAAACATTATGCGTTGGCAAGATATTGATAGTTTCTTTGTGGGGAATTGCTGCAAGTTGTTCGCTAAGATGATTCTAGATAATTTTTGTTGGAAATAACTTTGAGAGTCTGTCGATTCGTTTAGTAAAGTCAGTAGAGTCTGTCGGGGAGTTAATCGTTTTTTTCGATAATTTACGAGCTCGATAATTTATTAAGTACCGTTTTATATTTTTTTTATTTTTATTTTCATGTCATGCTTTGTCGTTTTAGTTAAATGATTTTTTTTAATTTTAATATTTATTGATTTGTTTAAAAAAAGTATTAATATATGGGAAGAATGCCAATTTTACACACCAAGTTGTAAGAAGGTGTCAAATTTACTTATTAAGTATCAAAATTCTATTTATACCTATTAACTTGTAAAAAAATGTCAAATTTATTTAAAATAACGGAAATGTTAAACACCGTCAAAATTTTTACCACATGTAATATCCACATATTTTTTTATTTATTTTTATATTGTCATTACTTTGATTATTTTTTCATTCAAACAAAACATTAAAAATTGTCCTTATCCATTCTTTCTCTCTCTTTATCCCACAACTATCAATTTTTCTTCTTAACTTTTCCCTCTTAATCTCCTCTCTAATATGCATAAGAATTGCGCAGATAATATGATGGGTTGTGGGATAGAGGTCAAATAAACTGCCTACAAGGATAAGCCCGAGTTTCATTAATTAGTTTTATTTTAAGAAAAATAATCTGTCTATATAATCCCTATGCATATCAGAGATGGAGATGGAGATGGAGATGGAGAGAGAAAAGTTAGAATAAAATGGATAATTGTGAGATAAAAAGAGAGAAAAAATGGATAAAGAAATATTTAATGTTTTATTGAAAAATAATTAAAGTAATGTCAATTTAAAAAAAAATGTGGATATTACATGTGGCAAAAAGTTAACTGTGTTTAATATTTCCAAAGTTAACTGTGTTTAATATTTCCATTATTTTAAATAAAATTGAAACTTTTTGACAAATTAGTATATATAAATAAAATTTTAATACTTAATAAGTAAATTTGACACTTTCTTATAAGTTGGTGTGTAAAATTGACATTTTCCCCCTTAATATATTGAAGTTATTAATTATTTAAAATTCAATATTCAATATTTCTATCCTATCTTAATTTTGAGTTTTATTAATTTAATCTCAAAACAACTTTTCGGTGTCAATCAATCAGCCAAATCTCGTCCTAGAGCATTTATTCTTCAACTGCCAAACAACATAAACGGCATCGTTTGATTAAATCCCCTAGAAAATACAATATATCGTCGTCATCTATGACGCATATCTTGTCTAATTTGACTACATTCTCTCCCCCCATTGGTTTGTTTATTAATAATTTGAGATCTAGCTTTCTTCCCAAGCCAAGCCAAGCCAGGAACTCACTATAAAATTCCACTCCCTTTCCATCATCTTCTCGCACCAGCACCAGCACCACTATAATGGCAGGAAATGGTTCGGTTAAGCTTTTGGGGGTGTGGCAGAGTCCTTACTTGAACCGGGTTCAAATCGCCCTTAATCTCAAGTCAATTGATTACGAATATCTCAAGGAACAAGAAACACTGGTCCCAAAGAGTGAGCTGCTTCTGAAATCAAACCCAGTTCACAAGAAAATCCCAGTAATGATCCATGACGATAAACCCATATGCGAGTCCCTTATCATAGTCCAATACATCGACGACCAATGGACATCCTCCGGTCCGACCATCCTCCCAACCGATGCATATGATCGAGCCATTGCCCGTTTCTGGTCTGCCTATTTAGACGACAAGGTAATTAATTAATTAACATCTAAACCATACATTAATTAATTAGTTAATATTATGCTTAATTTTGGGTTATTTGTGGCATGCAGTTGTTTCCTAGTTTGAGAGAGTACTGTATTACGGCGCCAGAGGAAGAAAAACCGAGTAAATTGGAGAAGGTAAAGGAAGGGTTAGGCTTGTTAGAGGAAGCTTTTGTGAAAACCAGCAAAGGGAAGACATATTTTGGAGGAGAGAATATTGGGTATCTGGATATTTCATTTGGAAGTTTATTAGGGTGGTTGAAAGCAGGGGAGAAGATGATGAATGTGAAGTTTCTAGATGAATCCACCACACCTAATCTTGTGGCATGGGCAGATTGTTTCCTTTCGCACGAGGCTGTGAAGGGTATTATCCCGGAGACGGAAGCACTCGTTGAGTTGGCCAACAAGTTTGTGGCCATGGCGAAATCAAAAACTGAAAACTAGTCCCTGTGTTTTTTATATGATTGTTTGAAGAAACCACATATAAATGGTTGTAATATGAGTGTACTTCGTCTAATATTTTATTATGAAAAATAATTGGTTGAAAAAATTTGGAAAAGAGAATTTGGAAGTAAATTATGGAGAAGAGTTCGATTCCTAAAAATAATAAATTGTATCTCTCTTAGCTCTTCGGTTAGTATAGTGTATTTATTCACTATGACAGCGTCACTTGTATAAAGAGAAAAAAAAATAATAAATGAGGAGGGTGATGCTTTATTTTTGTGTATAAATGTTATCTTATGCGTGAGATACATGCATTTTGCATATATGGGTAGCATCAAAATAATCCTCTCTCCTCATCCTTTTAATTTCTTTTTTCGAGTGAGTGAAATGGTGACACGTCATTCTAGGGAAATTGGACGAAATGACCCTAAAAATTGGGTTATTTGCCTCCGTGGTCACCCAATAATAAATTTGATCTGGTGACCACTTTATTTTTTTTAGACGAAATTACCCTTTTCGCGTAACGCGAAGGGACTTCGCGAAACGCGAAGTGAAACAGTGTGAATATATATACTAAATTTTTTTCATTTTCTTCATTTCGTTTCTCTCTCTTCTCTCTCTCCTCTCTCTCCTCTCTCTTCTCTCTCTGTTCTTGTTCGTCGGCGGCGGCGGCGAAACTTCGACAGTGGCGGCGAAGCGACGGCGAGGGCGCCTACGAAAAACAACATCAAATGAAAGATAAGTAAACTTAACCTAACCTGAATCGATTTTCATCATACACATCCATGTTTCAAACCCAAACTCTAACCCTAAATCGTTTAATCTATTCATATTGGTTAATATTTGTTTATATTTGGTTGATATTGGTTGATATTTGTTGGTATTTGTTGATATTTGTTGATATTTGTTGATATTTGGTTCATTATTCTTCATATTGGTTGATATTTTGGTTCATTATTGTTCATGATGATATTTGCAGCTCATTAGAGTTCCGTTTCAGGGAAGATTCGCGTCTCCCGTCTCGCTAAGCACTTAACGATTCGTTAAGCACTTAGCGTTACGCAAAGCACTTAACGTTTCGTTAAGCACTTAGCGTAACGCTAAGGCGCGCATATGAAGAGGTTTGACTGGTTATCAAAGAAGAATCTCAGAGCAGGATATTTCTTATGGGCAATGATTGCATATGGATTAGGTATTTGTCACTATCTCTATCATCATACTCACAAATTCACAATCTTGTTGGAAAATTACCAAACATAAAATTAAAAGTGATTTTTCTTCCTTTGGTTATGATCCAGATAGTGTAGTTTTGGTTACTTCATTTGGTTATACTCATTCAGCTTATTTGTACTTTCATAATCAAGATCTTATTGGAAAATTACCAATTATTTTCTCTTATCAAGATCTAAATTATAGTTTTCCTTTTTTACTTCATTTGATACCTCATAATTCATGGGTTGTTGTTGTCTATGCAGGCACTTTGTTCACATTGGAAAGAAAACGAGGAGATCTCATAATCATGTGGACTAGAGGAGAACCGGAGAGGCCTTGCCCACACCATCAACTTGAAACCTCTCAATAAAGATCATTCCTAACCACGAATGAGAATACTACTACTAGGCTGATGTAACTCTTAGAACATGTTCTCATTATATATACTTATATAGGTAGTTATATAACCTCTGTAATTTTGTGTCCAACGGTGTCCAAATATGCTTCTTTTTAAAAAGATTTTTTCATAAAAACAATGCTAAACACAAAGATTACATCGACTATATCTAGAGTTGTTATTTGTTAATCTGAAAAAAATACTGAATTCCAATCCAGAATGCTACACCAAGACAAGATGCTAGTAAAATAGCAACAAGAAAATTGAAAGTTTTGTTTAGTAATATAACATATATTTAAAAGTTTGATTTAAAACATCATTAGGAACACTATGAATAAAGTTTGGTTTAAAACATCATTATGATTGTAATGAAAGTATGCAAAGAAAAAACTTTTAACTTGAAACATTGCATATGATCAAAGTAATTGTATCACAATTCACAACCAATTACTACAATTTATATTAACAAGTGCAATAGTTAGTTCCACCCTTTAAATTACTAGCAATATTGATGTCCCTTCACCATCTTAATGATAAAACCTGCCACATTTCCTTCTGCCATTGCTGTCCAATAATGACCAAAATGCATTTGTGTCTTTAGCATGTGTACTAGGAGCAGCAGCAGCAGCAGCAGCCGATGTTGTAGGTGAAACAACTTCCCATTCTACTCCACGAAGTGCGTTCGATTCCACCTCATTATTTGCCATTTATCGAGGCTTGAAGAGCACTCTAGATATAAGACCCCATAGAAAACAAAGAGAGTGACATATAAGATCTCAAAATGGTTTAGTACATATAACAAACTGAACAAAGATACAATTCAATCATGCAAGAAAGCACAAGATTTCCCTATAAAACATACCACTTGAAGCTTTCCATCTCTCTAAAGAGGAAAGTAAGACATCATCTAAAGCATAAGAAAAAAAACTGGTAAGGTATTAGTTGAAGAAACAATTAAAGGAACCACATTTATTTCATAATCTGGACCTTCCTCAGGTTTCAAATGACACATTAATTGAATAAACAATATTTCAATCCAGACTCTGCTTTTGGCCATAAAAGTCAGCATAAGATTTAGCTAAAACTGCAGATCGGGGTAAATAGATGTGATTGATGATTAAGAAAGAAACGAGAAGGTCTTAGCGAAACGCTAAGGCTTAGCGAAACGCTAAGGCTTAGCGAAACGCTAAGGCTTAGCGAAACGCTAAGGCTTAGCGAAACGCTAAGTCTCATCGTGGTGCAGATGCAGATTCAAAAACAAAAACAGTGATTCGAAAATGCAGATGTGAAGATATAAACGAACAACAAAAACATGAAGATATGAAACTTGAAGAGAATAAACGTACCAAGTGGGATGCTCGTGCTCGTCGTGGTGCTTGTCGTGGTGCTCATCGTCGCCGCAGAAGCCGCCTCCTATAGAGAGAAGGAGGAGAAGAGGGGAGAAGAGAGAGAAGAAGAAGAAAAGAAATGAAAAAAAAATGGCCGGATTTTATTATATATTAAGGGTATTCTGGACTTTTCACAGCGTCTCACTTCGCGAAACGCGAAGTCCCTTCGCGTTACGCGAAAAGGGTAAATTCGTCAAAAAAAAAATAAGTGGTCATCAGATCAATTTCAATTATCTGGTGACCACGGAGGCAATTTCCCTTATTTGTAGGGTCATTTCGTCCAATTTCCCTCATTCTATATCTCAAATTCCCTCCCACTTTCACTACTATTTTATTAAGATGGTTTAAAATTAGTATTTTATCATTATTATCACAGTCACATTTACACTCATTTTTTAAAATTATTAATTAAAAAATAAAAATAATTTTATTTTCTTTTAAAAATTAAAAATATTTAACTCATCGTCTAAATAATTGTTACATTGAGTTTAATTTTGAGCTCATAAGTTTTTATAATTTATATATTATAATGGGATTTAAACATTTAATGGAGTAAGAATAATAATTTAATTTTTTATATGAATGAACTCCTATAAATAGAGACATTATAACATACTTTGAGCATTATTCCATGGAAATTTATAAAATTGACGACTATTTGTTTATTATTCTTTATCTTTCTATCTTTATATTTTTTTATCATAAATTTAAATTATATTTTTTCTGAATAAGTAGTATTAGAACATGTTTGGAGAATATTTAACATAATCTATTCGTGAAGATGTGACAGAAACCATAATCACCATTGAAGAAGTTGTTACAAATTTGTGCTTTTTGTTGAAGATAATAGGTTATTTGAGAAAACGACATTAGTTACAGAATAATTAGCAGTCGTAAATATTTGAGTTGAAATCTTTAGTTGCTAAGGAGATGTGAGCAGTGTTCTGGATATCGATGTCTTGAAATAGTCTATTAATAATTTGAATGTGGACTTGGTGAAAATAATGATCCAATTATTGTGATCATGCTGCCAGTTCCAAGAATTGGTTAATTAAGTTGCTTACAATTAATTGAATTAGTTAGAAGCTGTTATATATAAAAAATTATATCTACAATTCAAGGTTTAAGCAAAGTTTTGCTGCGGCAGCAACTTAACGTTAACAAGATAGAAAAATGGAATCGAATTTAAATGTCATCTCAACCTTTCTCCGAGACTCCGCCCCAGCTATTGTGGCGGATCATTATTATTCTTGGTCGCAATATTCATCGTGTTCATTGCATTATTTCGACGCATTTCCTATCATGTGAAGCAAAGGCAGCACTCGTCTGCAATGTGCACATTTCGGCTATTAACAACTATAACTAACAAGATATCAATCGTTCTAAATGGTCATCAAAGTAATTCACCATTTCGATTTACTTGTACATACTTTTATCCGTTTTTAACAATGTTTTACGATTTAAGAAAATACTCATGAGTTTAATTTGATCCATTTTATCCTAGGATGAACCGAATCTCATATCGATTAGTTATTTTTGTTATCATGTGTTTCTTTAATGTTGATTAATTCTTGATCTTGTGTTTTAATTAATTACTTGTCAAGAAGATTGATTTTATTAAGTAACTAATGGTCAAGAAAATAGGTTGATTACACTGATTTAAGAGAAGAAAATAAAAAGAATTTTATACTAAATAATTTCATTCTCATGTAGGCAGGCATGACAAATGTTTGGGTTTCGGGAGAAACAATCCGAATTGGACCCGAATTTGTCCCGAAAAAATCGAGTATTTAAATTATTTGAAATATCTGTTCGAAACCGATGAGTACCCGGAACCAAACCGGACCCAAGTTTTTTAAACTATTTTTTTACTCATTTAACTAATTTAATATATTTAAATTTTTTAACATATTTTTATTAGTTAAATATAATTTGAAATAATTTAACAATATTTTAATTTTTTATTTTAATTTTAAAATATTTAATAATACATAAAAAAATCAATTTTTATTAAGATTTAAAAAATTATTTGATAAAAAATATAAAATATTATATTAATTAAAAAAACAAACAGCTTTAAATTATATCATAAAAAAATAAATAATATTTATAAAAAAATTAAAAACTAAGTATTTCTCTAATCTATATTTATTATTACTCTCTTCTTCTTTCTCTTTATTTCTCCTCTTTTCTTCTTCTTCTTGGTCTCTTCTTCTCTCATGTCTCTTCTTTCTCTTTATTTCTCCTCTTTTCTTCTTCTTCTTGGTCTCTTCTTCTCTCATGTCCATTTTTTTCTTTTATTTTACGACATTTCCATGATAAAAAAATACATTTCAATAAAACTAGATGGGTTGAATTTCAGAATTATTTTTAGGGTACTCGTATCCGAACTGGAACCGATCGGTTCTGACACAAAATTATCTAGAATCGAAAATCAAACAAATTACCTGAATCGATCGGTTCGGTTCGATACCCTGGGTACCCGACCCGTCAGAGCAAAATGACATGCCTATATGTACAACTAATAAATCATAAATAATGTTAGGGATGCCATTTGAACATATCATTTGTATCGCACAAGATATTTATTTTATTTTAGAAAAATGTAGAACTTTTCATTAGTCATTTGTAAAAAAACATGATTATAAAAAACAATTATAAATCAAGTTATGACATTTATTGTCATAAATTAATTAAAATGACTAAGAAACAAATCATAAAAAAAAAATAGACGTCTAAAGAGTAAAGATCCGAAGTGGATTTTAGGAGGAAATATGACATTTTGTGCACACTACAAATGAACGTGTACCTCTACCAAGTCTAGTATATTTAGGTCATTTTAGGAGTTAAACTTTAGTTTTTTTTTAAAGAGATTTTTAAAACCGAATAAACCGATCCAACCAATTATTTTATCAATTAATTAAATAGTGGTATACTTTATTAAAAAAAATATATTTGTACATCAAACAAAATTATTCCTAAATAATTCAATGATTATTCAAATAACTCAAGATGAAATTATAAGGCTTTATTATATATATATATATAGAAGCTCTTTTGATCAATTCTCTATTTCTCTTCTCTTCCAAGTGCATCATCTTATAAAGAAGACTATGTTAGAACGTTCTTCTTCTGTAAACCAAAGTCGAAGAATGAGCACCGCTCCCCCTCTCAGCAATGGCACGCCGTTCGATTGGCCGTTCGATTTGCCGTTCTTTTGGATATACGCTGGCGTTTTCACCGTTTTGATGCTAGCGCGGGTTTATGTATGGTCTATCCGTGTTTATTATTCCAATCTACACACTGACCACGTTGTCCATGGTCAAGATAACCAAATTGAGATGGCCCATCTAAATCCACAACAACATCTACATGTCGGGTAAGGAGAATAGTGCTAGTCCAAAACGATGATCCTCGATCTTTAGATACCTATATTTTCAGACTTTTACTTTTGTACACTTAATGGAATGTAGTAAGTAGTAGTACTTAGTTCAAATAAATTCGTCATTTTTGTTTCTTGTTTTAATACGATTGATTCTTGATCTTGTCATGTTTTAATTTTTGAAGAAGATAAGCGCCATAAAATCAATCTTATGTCTAAATCTTTAATAATATCTAAAATGACATCAAAAGATAGAACAAATCACAAAAAAAAATCTCAAAAATCCAAATTGATACGCTTAAAAAGAATTGGAATCAACTTGGAGCAAACTCCATTTAATCGCTTTTTGAAATTGTATTCTTTAATAAATTATTTGTAGACTAACATTATAGACGATAAAAATGCATTTTGTATATCAATTGTACTCTTCAAAACGCATACAAAATCAGTGGATTCCGAATTCGATCAAAAGCGTCCGGCCTTGTTTAATTCTAGCTGATGTAATTTTGTTTAATCCGTATATACTCTTGAGTTTGATCCATCTTATTCTACAATGAACTGATGATATAATAAATAAATGAATTCTTTTACATTATTGTTGTTGGAACAAGAATCTCATAGCGATTAGTTATTTGTAATTGATCTTGTGTTTCTTTAATGGTGATTAATTCTTGATCTTGTGTTTTAATTAATCCCTTGATCAAGAAGATTGATTTTATTGAGTAACTAATAACGATCAAGAAAATAAGGCAGATTAGAATGCTTTAAAAAGAAAATTAATTTATACTAAATATTGTCTTTATTGTGTACAATTAATACAAACTTAAACAAGATTATGGATGAGATTTGTACACAACATTTGTATCACTCAAGAGTTATATTGTATTTTATTTTGAAAAAATTGGGCTTTTCATTAGTCATTTGTGAAAACATCCTAAAATTGATACAAAACAATTACAAATTAAATTATGACATGTTAATTAAAATAACCAAGAAAAAAAATCATACAAACAGAAAAATAAAAATATCTAAAGACTTGAAAAGATAAGAGATTTGTGCCAAAAGCAATACTAGATTAATCTTATAATACATTAAATATTAAATATTTAATTCGAGAGACTTTATTTTAATATAGTATTTTATTGAACTATCATTGTCAAAAAATACAAATTAACAAGTTTTGACCTATTGATCATAAATTCCAGTTTAAAACAACTAATTAGTAGTCTATCTCAAAACTAACAAAATAAAATAAATATTATGAGTGATTTAAATCCACACAAATATAATTTCAATCTGCATAAATATAATAGACCAATTCCATATATCATAGACGGGTCGGACCTGGGTCGGGTTCGGTATACAAATCTTTAGTTATATTAGTAATAACTAATAAACTTTAGTTCAAGATGTGGTGGTTAAAATAAACGGTGATGGTCAAGAAAATTAGTAACTGAAATCCAAGCAAATTGGGCTTCTTCTTTTTTTTATAATTAATCGGTTTACACATTAAAAAAAAAAAAATACTTTTTTACATCAAACAAAATATTCTTAAAGAATTAAATGATTATGCAAATAACATCAAAGGCCTACTATATATATAAGTTCTCATAATCTATTTTATTCTCTTCTTTTTCAAGTGCATCCTATAAAGATCGAAAAGAAGACTCGGTTAGAACTTCCTTCTTCTTTAAACCAAAGCAGCAGAATGAGTTTCGGTCTCCCTTCCAACAATGGCACACCGACCAATTGGTTATACATAGTTTGGGGCGTTCTCGCGATTTTCATACAAATGTGTGCTTATGTATTGATCATTCGTCTTTGTTTTGGCAATATACACCATGAACTCCCTGACCTCGTTGTCTATGATCAAGAGGTCGTTGTCTATGATCATGAGAACCAGACGGCCAATGAAAATCAACATGAACATGTCGGGTAAGGAGAATGCTAGTACGAAACGATGTCATCTATCTTTAGATACTTTTACTTTTTGTACAAGTTTTAAGGGAATGTAGTAAGTAATAATAGTAGTAGTAGTTCAAATAAACTTTTCATTCTTGTTCTTGTTTTAACATGATTAGTTCTTGATCTTGTGTTTTAATTATTTGAAGATCATATGCACTATTGAATCAATCTGATATCTCAATCTTTAATAATACTTAACAAGACATTAAAAGAAAGAACAAATCATAAAAAAAACTAAAGTCTCAAAACTTCAAATCGACATGCTTTAAAAAATTTGAGTCAACTTGGATCAAACTCCATTTATATCGATTTTTAAAGTTGTATTTTATAGACGATAAAAAGACATTTGTATATTTCTTTTTCTAATATTGAAAGCTAAAATGACCCAACTCTTTTTTCTATTACATCTTTATTTTAACTTAAAACGTTCTAAATGAAAATTGAACTCATGATCTTTGGTTTTTTAGAAATCACTCTTGACACTCGAGTTATCTTAGTGGATAACATTTTGTGTATATAGAATGTACTCTTCGAAACGCATCCAAAACAGTGGATTCCGAATTCTGACATAACGGCCATATATTTTCTTTTCCTCCAATTGGCGGGCAGAAGACTTTCCCTGCACTTATAAGCTCGAAAATAAGGCTGAAGGCCTTGTTTAATTCCAGCTGAGATGTAATCTTCAATTTTATGTCAAGTACAATTAAAAGTGTTTTCAAATAAGTTAATTAAAATTGCTAAAAATATATAAAAAGAAGACAAACGAAAACATCTAAAAACTTGAAGAAGTGCACCATTCCATAGAGAAATATTTCCTGATAAAAAAATCGTCAAAAGATAGACACTAAATATAAGTTAATTTTGATATATTACCATGACTATGACTATGAGTAGTATAAAAAGAAATTATTTATAAATTTTATAATACATTAAATACTTGTCAAAAAAATAAAAAATAAATAAAAAAAAAAGTTTTGACGATCATAATTAAATTACTGTTAAAAACAACTAATTAAATAAAAACTCAAAATGAAGAAAATAAAATAAATATTATGATACATCGGTTATATTTAAATCCACTCAAATGTGATTTTAATCTATATAAATATAATAGACTCACCTTTTATATCATAGAAGGGCGGCCACGAGAATGAAGGCCCGTGCAAAAATAATTGTAGCCCACAAAATAAAATTAATAACAATACTTAAATAATAAGAGAAGCAAAAAAAAAATATATTAGATTCTTCAAGTCATTTTAGAAATACGAAGAAGCGTACTCTTAAATATTAGATTGTACATGTCACGTATTTAATAATTTATTTTTATTTAATTTTTTATTATTAAAATCACATTCATTAATTATATATTAAATTTATTATTTGATTTATTCAATATTCTTTGGTTGATACTGTGTTAAAAATATATATATATATATATATATATATATATATATATATATATATATATATATATATAAACAAGTTAACTCACAAAAATAAATATGTATACAAAATAATAGGTAAAATGCAAATCTTTAATTATATTAATAATAATCATCAGCTTTCAAGATGTAGTTAAAAAAACTGGTGATGATAAAGCAAATGAGAATATGTGAAATCCAATAATATGTTATTCGTAGCTTTAATACATTTTTCTAATGTTCTTTTATGTTGAATTGGTAGTTGTATGTGATATGTTGAATTGGTATAGTACATAAACGGTTGTATTCGTCTCGAGTAATTGTGTTAAACTTTCAATTGTGTCGATCATCGTGTCATGTCTCAATCTTATATGTGTCGTGTCGTGTTTTGACTCACTCAAAATATTATGATTCACGGGATTTTTCATGTCGTTAATTCGTGTCTACGAGTTTATTCGTGTCGTGCTAACTCGTGTTTAAATTTGTGTTTCGTGTTATTCCGACTAGAGTTTCGACACAATCGTGTTGTGTCTATACTCGTTATCATGTGTGTCATGTTGTGTCTTGACACATTTATGTTAATTTTTATTTATATATATATATATATATTAAATTATATTCTTAGTAAACATTATTAAATATGATTATTAATTTATTTATTTATTTTAATTTAGAAAATTTATATTAATTTAATAAATTAAATGTGTTAAATATGTTATTTAAAAAAACTAATTAATAAATTAAATATGTAAGATGTGTATATATAAATTTTAACCTATAATTTTATAAATAATAATTTAAATGTTAATTATTCAAAATGTATTTTAAAACTTATAAATAAGTATTCAAATAAATTTAGTTTATAATTTATTAATTTAATAAAGATGTAAATAGATTTAGAGGGACGATGCAATTTTAAAATATTAATGTAGAAGTGACTAGTTTAGAGAAGTAAGTGTGAAATGTGTGGGTAATTAGAGGAATGGAATAAAAAAGGTGGATAAAAATTTAATAAATTTGTAGTTGACATATTTGTAAATATATTATTATATTATAATTTAATGGAAAAGTGTGTAAAAATTATAAATATATATTATTATATTATCAAAACTAAATTATTATATATTTATTATTTAATGTATTAATAATAACTGAAATTATAAAATAAATTAATTAATAAAATTAATACTAGAAACAAGTATTAGGTGACTCACATTTTTATTCATATAATTTATTTTTTTATAATTATATTTTATTTTAATTTATTAGGTTTAGTTTTAATTATTTATATCATATTTATAAAATTAAATAATTTATTAATCGAATAATTATGCAAATAGATTTAGAGAAAATGTTAATGTAAAGTTGAGTAACTTAGGTCATTTGACTAATTGTATTTATGTCGTTTTGTGTGTACTCGTGTTGTGTATGTGTCGCATTGTGACCAAGTTACGATTGTTTAAACTCATAATCGTGTTGTCTCGTGCTTGTGTCGTGTCCAACTCACTACCTCGAGTGATAATATTGTATCGTGTCATTCCATACTAATGTCGTGTTGAATTGTGTCGGTTCGTGTTGATCCAACTAATTGCCTAGCTCTAGTCCAAATGAAAGACCTCTTTCTTCCTCGAAGTTAAACTTGGTCGTGAGAAATGTCTCCAAATATATTACTATGGAAACTTCAATTATTCTACTAAATATCTGTGTACCTATAATAAAATTTAAAGTGAAAAAAAATGTATAGGTATATATGAATAAATATTTTAAGTATATAAAAAGACAATAAAAAGAAAGAAATAGATATCAATGATGAAGAGGTTGGTCTTTCATTCATTGGGCTTTCTTTGGAGATTCTTACAAGTTCTCGGGAAAGGAGGATGTGCAATCTAAGAGGAAATAATCTATTCGTGTTTTGACCCACTCAAAATATTATGATTCACGGGATTTTTCATGTCGTTAATTCGTGTCTACGAATTTATTCGTGTCGTGCTAACTCGTGTTTAAATTTGTGTTTCGTGTTATTCCGACTAGAGTTTCGACACAATTGTGTTGTGTCTATACTCGTTATCATGTGTGTCATGTTGTGTCTTGACACATTTATGTTAATTTTTATTTATATATATATATATATATATATATATATATATATATATATATATATATATATTAAATTATATTCTTAGTAAACATTATCAAATATGATTATTAATTTATTTATTTATTTTAATTTAGAAAATTTATATTAATTTAATAAATTAAATGTGTTAAATATGTTATTTAAAAAAAACTAATTAATAAATTAAATATGTAAGATGTGTAGATATAAATTTTAACCTATAATTTTATAAATAATAATTTAAATGTTAATTATTTAAAATGTATTTTAAAACTTATAAATAAGTATTCAAATAAAATTAGTTTATAATTTATTAATTTAATAAAGATGTAAATAGATTTAGAGGGACAATGTAATTTGAAAATATTAATGTAGAAGTGACTAGTTTAGAGAAGGAAGTGTGAAATGTGTGGGTAATTGGAGGAATGGAATAAAAAAGGTGGATAAAAATTTAATAAATTTGTAGTTGACATATTTATAAATATATTATTATATTATAATTTAATGGAAAAGTGTGTAGAAATTATAAATATATATTATTATATTATCAAAATTAAATTATTATATATTTATTATTTAATGTATGAATAATAACTGAAGTTATAAAATAAATTAATTAATAAAATTAATACTAAAAAGAAGTATTAGGTGACTCACATTTTTATTCATATAATTTATTTTTTATATTTATATTTTATTTTAATTTATTAGGTTTAGTTTTAATTATATATATCATATTTATAAAATTAAATAATTTATTAATCGAATAATTATGCAAATAGATTTAGAGAAAATGTTAATGTAAAGTTGAGTAACTTAGGTCATTTGAATAATTGTGTTTATGTCGTTTTGTGTGTACTCGTGTCGTGTCTATACTCGTGTTGTGTATGTGTCGCATTGTGACCAAGTTACGATTGTTTAAACTCATAATCGTGTTGTCTCGTGCTTGTGTCGTGTCCAACTCACTACCTCGAGTGATAATATTGTATTGTGTCATTCCATACTAATATCGTGTTGAATTGTGTCGGTTCGTGTTGATCCAACTAATTGCCTAGCTCTAGTCCAAATGAAAAACCTCTTTCTTCCTCGAAGTTAAACTTGGTCGTGAGAAATGTCTCCAAATATATTACCATATATAGAAACTTCAATAATTCTACTAAATATCTGTGTACCTATAATAAAATTTAAAGTGAAAAAAAAAATGTATAGGTATATATGAATAAATATTTTAAGTATATAGAAAGACAATAAAAAGAAAGAAAGAGATATCAATGATGAAGAAGTTGGTCTTTCATTCATTGGGCTTTCTCAGGAGATTTTTACAAGTTCTCGGGGAAGGAGGATGTGCAATCTAAGAGGAAATAATTTCTTCGTATTTTGACTCACTCAAAATATTATGATTCAAGGGATTTTTTATATCGTTAATTCGTGTCTACGAGTTTATTCGTGTCGTGCTAACTCGTGTTTAAATTTGTGTTTCGTGTTATTCCGACTAGAGTTTCGACACAATCGTGTTGTGTCTATACTCGTTATCATGTGTGTCATGTTGTGTCTTGACACATTTATGTTAATTTTTATTTATATATATATATATATATTAAATTATATTCTTAGAAAACATTATCAAATATGATTATTAATTTATTTATTTATTTTAATTTAGAAAATTTATATTAATTTAATAAATTAAATGTGTTAAATATGTTATTTAAAAAAAATAATTAATAAATTAAATATGTAAGATGTGTTAGATATAAATTTTAACCTATAATTTTATAAATAATAATTTAAATGTTAATTATTTAAAATGTATTTTAAAACTTATAAATAAGTATTCAAATAAAATTAGTTTATAATTTATTAATTTAATAAAGATGTAAATAGATTTAGAGGGACGATGCAATTTTAAAATATTAATGTAGAAGTGACTAGTTTAGAGAAGGAAGTGTGAAATGTGTGGGTAATTGGAGGAATAGAATAAAAAGGTGGATAAAAATTTAATAAATTTGTAGTTGACATATTTGTAAATATATTATTATATTATAATTTAATGGAAAAGTGTGTAGAAATTATAAATATATATTATTATATTAACAAAATTAAATTATTATATATTTATTATTTAATGTATTAATAATAACTGAAATTATAAAATAGAATAATTAATAAAATTAATACTAGAAAGAAGTATCAAGTGACTCACATTTTTATTCATATAATTTATTTTTTTATATTTATATTTTATTTTAATTTATTAGGTTTAGTTTTAATTATATATATTATATTTATAAAATTAAATAATTTATTAATCGAATAATTATGCAAATAGATTTAGAGAAAATGTTAATGTAAAGTTGAGTAACTTAGGTTATTTGACTAATTGTGTTTATGTCGTTTTGTGTGTACTCGTGTTGTGTATGTGTCGCATTGTGACCAAGTTACGATTGTTTAAACTCATAATCGTGTTGCCTCGTGCTTGTGTCGTGTCCAACTCACTACCTCGAGTGATAATATTGTATCGTGTCATTCCATACTAATATCGTGTTGAATTGTGTCGGTTCGTGCTGATCCAACTAATTGCCTAGCTCTAGTTCAAATGAAAGACCTCTTTCTTCGTCGAAGTTAAACTTGGTCGTGAGAAATGTCTCCAAATATATTACCATATATGGAAACTTCAATTATTCTACTAAATATCTGTGTACATATAATAAAATTTAAAGTGAAAAAAAATGTATAGGTATATATGAATAAATATTTTAAGTATATAGAAAGACAATAAAAAGAAAGAAAGAGATATCAATGATGAAGAGGTTGGTCTTTCATTCATTGGGCTTTCTCTAGATATTCTTACAAGTTCTCGGGGAAGGAGGATGTGCAATCTAAGAGGAAAAATCTATTCGTGTTTTGACCCACTCAAAATATTATGATTCACGGGATTTTTGATGTCGTTAATTCGTGTCTACGAGTTTATTCGTGTCGTGCTAACTCGTGTTTAAATTTGTGTTTCGTGTTATTCCGACTAGAGTTTCGACACAATCGTGTTGTGTCTATACTCGTTATCATGTGTGTCATGTTGTGTCTTGACACATTTATGTTAATTTATATATATATATATATATATATATATATATATATATATATATATATATATTAAATTATATTCTTAGTAAACATTATCAAATATGATTATTAATTTATTTATTTATTTTAATTTAGAAAATTTATATTAATTTAATAAATTAAATGTGTTAAATATGTTATTTAAAAAAAACTAATTAATAAATTAAATATGTAAGATGTGTAGATATAAATTTTAACCTATAATTTTATAAATAATAATTTAAATGTTAATTATTTAAAATGTATTTTAAAACTTATAAATAAGTATTCAAATAAAATTAGTTTATAATTTATTAATTTAATAAAGATGTAAATAGATTTAGAGGGACGATGTAATTTAAAAATAATAATGTAGAAGTGACTAGTTTAGAGAAGGAAGTGTGAAATGTGTGGGTAATTGGAGGAATGGAATAAAAAAGGTGGATAAAAATTTAATAAATTTGTAGTTGATATATTTGTAAATATATTATTATATTATAATTTAATGGAAAAGTGTGTAGAAATTATAAATATATATTATTATATTATCAAAATTAAATTATTATATATTTATTATTTAATGTATGAATAATAACTGAAATTATAAAATAAATTAATTAATAAAATTAATACTAGAAACAAGTATTAGGTGACTCACATTTTTATTCATATAATTTATTTTTTTTATATTTATATTTTATTTTAATTTATTAGGTTTAGTTTTAATTATATATATTATATTTATAAAATTAAATAATTTATTAATCGAATAATTATGCAAATAGATTTAGAGAAAATGTTAATGTAAAGTTGAGTAACTTAGGTCATTTGACTAATTGTGTTTATGTCGTTTTGTGTGTACTCGTGTCGTGTCTATACTCGTGTTGTGTATGTGTCGCATTGTGACCAAGTTACGATTGTTTAAACTCATAATCGTGTTGTCTCGTGCTTGTGTCGTGTCCAACTCACTACCTCGAGTGATAATATTGTATTGTGTCATTCCATACTAATATCGTGTTGAATTGTGTCGGTTCGTGTTGATCCAACTAATTGCCTAGCTCTAGTCCAAATGAAAGACCTCTTTCTTCCTCGAAGTTAAACTTGGTCGTGAGAAATGTCTCAAAATATATTACCATATATGGAAACTTCAATTATTCTACTAAATATCTGTGTACCTATAATAAAATTTAAAGTGAAAAAAAAAATGTATAGATATATATGAATAAATATTTGTATAGGTATATATGAATAAATATTTGAAGTATATAGAAAGACAATAAAAAGAAAGAAAGAGATATCAATGATGAAGAGGTTGGTCTTTCATTCATTGGGCTTTCTCTGGAGATTCTTACAAGTTCTCGGGGAAGGAGGATGTGCAATCTAAGAGGAAATAATCTCTCCTACCACCTCTCCTTCAATCCGGGGTTGAATCTCTTCTTCTTTTTCAACAGCATATCTCGTCTCTTCTTCAACCCATGTTGAATCTCTTCTTCTTCAGCAGTATATCTTCTCTTCTTCAACTCAGGATTGAATCTCTTATTTAGTGACATTGTTTTGACACTGTCTTCAACATTCATTGGTTTTACCTCTCTGTCCGACAACTTAATTTCCACATCCATGACCAGATAATTGAAGTATATGCAACGTGCATACAACTATTAAAGATTAATTCATTTGGAGAGATAATAAATGTACGAAGAAATGAATGTTATTATATGTTAGTAGTTTAGGTCATGTGACTAGTTGTGTTTATGTCGTAGTTGTGTTTATGTCGTTTCGTGTGTATATTCGTGCTTGTGTCGTGTTTATACTTGTGTTGTGTCTATATTCGTGTTGTGTCTGTATCGACTCGTGACCGTCTTATGATCGTATAAACTTGTAATTGTGTCATGTTTGTATCGTCTCGTGCTTCTATCGTGTCCAACCCACGACCCGAGTGAGATAATATTGTATTGTGTCATTCCGTACTAATATCGTGTTGGATCGTGTCGGTTCGTGTCCAACACATTGCCCAATTCTAGATATGATTGATAAAGATAAACATATTGAATATTCAAACAATTTTAATAGTTCGTGTAGTTTGGCACTTTGATTTTAGAATGTTACGTTTTAGAATTTTGAGTAGTTACGGTGGTTCAATGTTTTGATTTTGAAATATTATATTTTTAAATTTTGAATAATTATAGTGATTTGATATTTTTATTTTGAAATATTATGTTGTGGAATTTTAAATAGTTATTTTGGTTTGATATTTTCATTTTAAAAATTGGTTTTAGTTTGAGTTGGAGCTCGAATGAAAAAAAAAATTTTAATTCAAATTTTTTGAATCGAGTTCGAACTCAAATTTAAAAACTCGTTCATATTCGAGATAAACCAATAAAAAGTGAATCGAGCTGAAAACTTGGGTTGGATGGAGTTCGGCTGGGCTATTTACCGCCTTAATTTGGATGCATCATTGTCATTTAGAAGTCCTAGTTAGTGCATCATTGGCATTAAGAACTCGTGACAGTTTTTATTGATTTTTTTCAACAGAATTATACAACCTCGGATAGCAAGAAAGTAAATCAATTAACTAAATGGTTTTATACTTAAAAAAATACATTTTTACATAAACAAAATTATTCCTTAATAATTCAATGATTATTCTAATAACCCAAGATGAAACAAGGCCTTAGATATATATATATATAGAAGCTCTTCTCTTCTCTTCCCTTCCAAGTTCATCCTATCAAGAAGACTCTGTTAGTACTTTTATCTTCTTTAAACCAGAGCAGAAGAATGAGTAGCGCTCCCCCTCCCAACAATGGCACACCGACCCAATGGTCATACATCGTTTTGTCCGTTCTCGGCGCTTTCATACTAGTGTGGGTTTATGTCTGGCTCATCCGTCGCTTTTTCGGCAGCAAACAAGAAGTCGTCGTTGTCCTTGATCAGGATAACCAAATCCAGATGACCCATCAAAATCAACACCAACATCAACATGTCGGGTAAGGAGAGAATACTAATGCTAAACGATGATCATCGATCTTTAGATACTTTTACTTTTGTACAGTCTTAAGAGAATGTAGTAACTAGTAGTATTTCAAATAAACTCTTCATTCTTGTTCTTGTTTTAACATGATTAATTCTTGATCTTGTGTTTTATTTACTTGAAGAAGATAAGTGGCATAAAATCGATATCATATCTAAATCTTTAATAGTTCCGAACAAGAAATCAAAAGAAAGAACAAATCACAAAAAATAGAAGTCCAAAACCCCAAATCCACATGCTTAAAAGAATTTGAGTCAACTTGGAGCTAACTCCATTTATATCACTTTTTAAAGTTGTGTTCTATAATAAAGTGTTTGTATTCTTTGTGTAGATTAACATTATAGATGATATAAAGATATTTAGTATATCGATTGTACTCTTCAAAACTCTTCAAAACGTATCCAAAATTAATGAATTCTGAATTCCGATATAACTAGAGACAGATCTACGTTAGGGTTAGGGTTGTGGTGAACTCAAACCCACCTCAAAAAAAATACCTTAATAAAATAAGGTCAAATTACTCCACAAATTCATAATTTTTTCAATCTGATTCATTATTCAATAAAAATTGAATTAGTTGTTCCACCGAAATTTGTTTAAGCCCATTTTATCCCCAAATCTTTAATCTGGATACAACTGACATAGAATCTGTTTTCCTCCGATTTACCGGCAGAAGATTGTCGACACTTATAAGCGTCGAAAACAAGGGTGAAGGTCTTGTTTAGCTTTATACTATGGTAATTTTGCTTAATTATAAGTAAATACTTTTTATGTCTACCACAAATAAAAATGTTTTCAAATAAATTAATGTGAGTGTGACCTAAGTATATAAATGAATTAATATGAGTCTCACACAATCAAGTATTTCATCTTCTTTATTTAATTTTTTTAAAATATTTTTACATAAGAGATAATATATAAACTCATAAATATTGTTTTATCCAAATTAAACACAATACAAATCATAATATTTATACATAATAAGAACATGAGTAGATTAAATGTAGTCTCCTTAATTATTATGGATTAGTAATTTTCTGAAATTTTCTATTTTTAAATTATTTTATTTAGTCATTAGTAAACAAGATTCTTGATCTCTTCCAATTAAGTGTCGCTTATGTATATATAGATCTATTTGTACTTTCATTTTTGTTAACTATGAATAGAGGATATTTTTAGAAATAGAGAATATTTTTATTATTTTAATTAATACAATAGCAAAGTTGATTAAAATAACTATGATAAAAAAAATTAATTTTAACTTGATCTAAAAATGATCTATTTTTTTTTTTAATAAAAATGATGTTTTTCTTGATAATTTTTAATAAAAATGATGTTTTCTCTTCCAATTTTTTTAACTTTATTTAAAACTTTATCAAGAAAAACATCATTTTTATCTCCTCATTCAAAAAAAAACATCTAGTTCAATCAGATTTAATATCAAACTTTCACTTTATATTTTGTCAATTTAAAAAAATAATTATGACAGTTTCCAAATAAATATATATAGTTTTTCTTTTCAATTATTGTTAGCTTTTTCTTCCATCAACTTTTAGACTCTAATGATGAATTAAGCTTATTTTATTAAAAAAATATTTTGTGAAAAAATAAAATCAATAATGTTTATTATGAAAAGTTATATTAAAAAAATTAAAATTTTATTTTTCATTCATTTTTCACTTAAACTTTTTATATAATTTAATTGCATCTTTTTTCTAAAATAAAATAACTCAGTTTAAATAATTATTATACCATTAACAGTGATTCTTCTAACCTAACGTCAATAAAATAAAAGTGGATATTCATTTTAAGGTCTTGGGTTCAATTCTGTCAAACTGTAAATTTTGCGCCTAATTAAGTGTGTTTGCGGAATATATATTTAATTCGTTGTCCTATTTTTTTTATACTATTAACGGTCACAAAATACTTTTTTATAAAGGAAAATTGGTTAGACAAGGGGAAGAGATTATTGTGTTGAATGAGAGACCAATAATTTTAAAGCAAATGGTTTGTAATGCCAAATTATATAAAATAATTATATTATTTAATTTATTAATTAAAATATTAAAATATTTTATATTTTTTTAAATAAATATGTTATTATTATATATTAATATTATTAAGTCTCGCTTTCTTAAGATCATGACAAATCATGATCTTTTAAATCATTTACAAATTATTTTTAAAACTCATTACATAACAATTTAAACCAATAAAATAATATATATTTATTATTTTAAAATAATTTTTGTATGGTATTTGAATATTAGTTTAATTAAGATAATAATTTACAATATACTTTAACAAATTTAATTATTTTTATCATTCAATTCTTAAGAGTGAAAATATATAATTAGATAGGATTAATGAAGAAGAAGCCTTTGTAGGGAGCACAAGAGGAAACTGAGTGAGAATAGAAGCATTGTACGGATGGATGTATTTTTCCTATTTTACGAAATTTCCAGGATATTACACTTGTAACATTACAGGACTAGTTTAATTCTATCTTATAATGAATAAAATCAACCATATAAACATTAATAGCTGTTTAATGAATAAGCTAACTAACTGGGTAAATAAAATATGTAAATGGTAGTGTGATTCATACTATCATAACAAAATTTCACATAAAAAAAACCCTACTTTTAGAAGCAATATAAAAAATATTTAACACAATCAACACATATCAGAATAAAATAAACTAAGTTAAAAAACTTCATTAATGAATCAAAATCAGAAGAGAAAGAACAAATCTTAATATAAATTATGGGAAAGAAAGTTAAAAGTTACAAAAGAATTACAAGAATAACATCTAGCTGTTTTAAACTAACTTACATATAAAATTATGTGTAAATGAAATAAAGAAAATAGTTTATAAAACAACTAATCAAATCATATTCCTGTCTTATCTTATCTGCAAACAAAGAATCAAAGAATAAAAATAGTGTATCATCATCATAATCATCTTCATCTCTATAGTATATATTGTTGAATCAAAGAATTTGTCATCCTATCCTGTCTTGTGAATTCGAATTTGGACCCCAAGCTGAGACTGTGTAAAGTGGTTGATCCATCCATCTTATCGTCAATGCAATCGCGTTACCTCCTTCCTGTTCCGGTTCTTGTTGTTCCTGTTCTTGTTCTTGCTTCTCCACGTTGTAGCTATCGCTTGAATACATCTTCATGAGCATTCGGCTCTGCAGAAACTCCCTTTCGCTAACTCCCTTCGCATTGAATCCTCCTTCCCCCATCATCCTCTTCCAATTCGTGAACTTCTCGTGCCTTTCGATTCTTTCATGCCCTTCAAACGACACAATTGACCTTATCTCCCGCCCCAACATCTCCTCAATCTTGATCCTCGCAAGACTTTCCGAGGAAAGGCCAGAGGAATTAATTGAATCGAATATGGCGGAATAGTACTTGAGTGAATTGCAAAGCCTAGCCTCGAGAAACGACTGATTGTGATCAGCCTCTTGCTCAGCAATCACAACCACAATTGGCTTAGTACTCTGTATTAAGCCTAAGAAATCCCTCACAGCTCCCCCTGTTTCGTCGTAAAGCAGCTTATGAAGCTGTAGAACGCAGTTCACCCCCACGTTCTCTCCTTCCTTAACGTGAAGCATCCAAAGCCTCACATCTTCGAGTCGATCAACTACAGGGTGGAATTCAAACGCGAGATTAAGCGAATCTGCAAAACCCGCGAGTCTATCCCCTGTTTCGATCAATTCTTGCTTAGATTCACCTATACCGGTTATCCTAACGTGGATTGGAGGATTTGATCTTGAAGCCAAGCTTTGGAAGAAGCTAGGCCATTGGAGGCCTTGCTTGATATCGAAATCAATTATGTGAATTCTATCTTTCCCTTCGAATGCTCTCAATAGAATCTCATTCGAAGTGAATTGAATGAACTTTGGTATTGGGCTGACCTGATTCAGAACCCTTAAGGCCATTCCGGTGTCATCTTCCACTATTCGATCGTTGTATGGAGGTGCGATTTGAAATATCCTAGGCCATTGTCTAGCCACTCGAAGGGCTAAGGCCTCGCTGAAGTAAGCGATTAATCGACTAATTGGGGAGCCTGTTGGAGATGCAAGCTCTCCGAGTTTGGCCATGAAATGGTTGATTCCGGGGATGTTTTTGGAACTGATTGAATCCACGCAAGCTACCAGAAGGCTGATTAACTCAATTTCTTGGTTTTCTTCACCATGGATTTCAGTATGGCCGGCTGTCATCACTCCTTGACCACCAGACCCATTTCCTGTTTCGTGATCTGATGGATTCTGGGTTAGCTTAATGCTCCAACTTTGACTGTCTGACGAAGAACTCGACGCTGCTGATCCTTCTTTAACCGCCCATTGATCGGGCTGCTGCTGCTCCGGCTTCTCTCCCAAATCGGCGATCTCATTAGCAATAGATTTAGACCAAGGAAACACTCTATCTTCAAAATGTGGTTGAAACCAAAAGTTGCCGTTGCCTAATTGGATTAAACTTAAATCATCGATGTCATGAAGAGAATCATTATCAAAAGTCTGACCACCCCTTTTCCTTTTAGCCCTATACAAGTCGTTGTTGTCTTCATCACTCTGATCGGCAAACCTCTTCAAACTCTTACCTTTGTTCCAAAACTCATCTAACGAAGGCTGAGGAGGGACGGCGGCGGCGGCTAACGGCGGAAGACGAATCTTCTGCTTAAGTGAACAGCTGGTTTTGGGCTTCGTTTCAATAGGTTTCTTCTCAACGGAAATCCCAACTGGTCGAATGGGTTGCGATCTTGAAGCGTCCTTTCGGGGGAAAGAACATGGCAAATCCAATCTTTGTGTACTCATTGAAGTAAAATTACAAGCTTCAAACTGGGTTGTTGCTTCACTCCTTAATCTATGCCTTGGCGAAACCAATGAGGTAGAACACCCAGCTAACATCCTCTAGCTATTTCTCAGTTTTCACTTTCTCTGTTTTTTGTTTTTTTGTTTTGTTTTTTTGGGAAAAAGCTCAGACTACAAAGAACAAACCCACCCACCCCCTCTCTCTCAATTCCTCTCTCTGTGTTTTTGTGTTCTAAGAAGAGTGCGTGAAGTGATTTTTAACAAATCAAATTGAAAAAGAAGTGATTTGAAAATGGAATCCGATGAAAAAGAATTGAAAAAAATCAGTTAAGAAATTCGTGATAAGTGTGTGTGAAGAAATGGAATCAAAAGAATCAGAAAAAAATCCCCAACCCAACCCAGTAAAAGAATGAAAGAATTGATTAAACCTAACTTAACTTAACTTAAAACAATCATCGGATTCCGAAAAGTCAGAGAGTGCTCATTGGTAGAATTTCATGAGATGAACCGCCATTGTTGGAACTCCAACTCTTGAATATAGTATCTGTGAGATCATACTTACTACCTATAACAATAAAGATTGAAACTTTAGATCTGCAAGAGCCTTCATATCTACTTGAACAAAACAAAATAGATTAATTACCATGTTTGTGAATCCTCAAACGCTTCAAATGGCTGACAGGGTCTTAAAGAAGATGAAGATTTCTGTGAAATGAGATGTGTGAGAAAGGGAGGAACAATTTATGTCTGTTTGTAAATCTAGAGAGAGAGAAGCGAGAGAGAAAAAAACAAAGAGGTTGAGAGCAGAAGAAAGAAGAAGGAAGGATTGAGACAGAAGCAGAGCAGAGGAAAGGGGCAACGGCTATGCCATATAGCCGTTTAGGTAGTGGGACCCATGCTAAAAAATAAATATTATAATCATTAATTATGCTATATAGCCGTTGGCAGACAGGAAGCAGAGCAGGGGCGCAAAAAAGAGAAAAGGGGAGCAGGTTAGAGAGGAAACGGACATATAACCGTTTGGATTGTGGGACCTACGTCATAAAAATAATATATCACTAATTAAATTAAATAAATATACACATGTTATACAATTTTAGTTGTCTACCTAATTTTTTTATAAATTAAATTATCTACAACTAAATCAAATTATAAAACATGTTAAAAATCTAAATCTTAATTTATATTTTAAAAAATTACACACGCTTCTAATACTCCCCACAAATAAAATAAAATAAAATTTAATAAGTTATAACAAAAGTAATAATAATAACAAATATGAAACATACTTGGATGAGCTTTTCTTTAAGAGCAGCTAGTTAGCTTGTTACATTTATTTTCATTCAAAACGTTTTAAGAAATTTCTTCTTTAAAAAAGCTTTTCAATCTTTTCTCATTTTTATTGGATATTTTTTTGTCTTTGTAATCTTGTAAGTATATTACATTATTATCTTAGTGTATGTAATTAACCATCGACGATCTTGTACTTGGTGTCGGCTCTAGGGTGAGACCAGCTAACAGCCTAAGGTCAATCCCCTTCTCGAGTACCACCCTAACAGAAATGACTTAATTATGATTGAACGTCAAACACTATTAAACATTATTGAATTAAACTATATATATTTTTATTAGTTATAAAAAAAAATAATATATTTTTGATGTAACATAAAATATAACCAATTAAATTTTGTTGGGCGTACCTATAATATCAAATTTAGGGTTTTAATTAACACTATTTTTTTAAGGATATATTGTATCGATTAAAAATGAGATAATTCTTTTTTTAAAATGTAACTTTTATTAAATAAATAAAAACATAATAGGTTGTCAAATTTATTTATGTGAGTGTTTTAATTTAAAATTATAAATAGTCAACTTGGAATTTTAGTTTAAAAAATAAGAGTATTACAATATCTCCTAAATTATTGAAATAACATTTTTATATAGCTTATAGAAAGTGGGACACTGAAATTGATGAGTTGTAACTTGTAAGAATGAAGTAATCTCAAGAAATTTCGTAAAAGTGAAAAATACATATATCCGTACACTGCTCATGTTTCCTCTCATTCTCATTATAAGGCTTTTCAGTTCGATTGATGTTAATTTCCTTTCTATGGTAAGTTTTTAAAATAATATTTGTTTTCTTTTTCATTCAATTCATCAATAACAATTAAAAAATTATTCAATCCAAATTCTCCACTTCTTCTCAATTTTTTATCTTATTTTCAAGCTGCACCCAAGGTTTTAAAATTGAGTGATTTAATAAAAATATTTCACTAATTAGTTTATTTATTTCGAATTATATATATATATATATATGAGAAATGATAAAAAGTAAGAATTATATAACAAGAAAGTTGACAGAAATAACTTTATTGAATTGAAAATTTACAAATTTTCTTTCGTATTAGATTTTCAATCCATACATATTATCAATTTGTTTGCCATATAAATTATATAATTCACCGTACCTATCATTTCTATATATATTTTTTTTGTTCATTGGGTAAATATCTTAGAAAAAAATGATAAGGATAAAGTAAGTTTCAACCTTAGCTGTTAATTAAGTTAAAAAGATAAAATTTATTTAATAGATCAATTTAGTTATATAAACATCTTAACTATTTAATTACAAAGATAGATATCCTAAAAATATAGTTTACTACAAGTTTGTTTAGTCAAAACAACTAAGATTACTAATATTTGTGATAAAAACAAACAAACTAACAAAAATACAAAACATCATTTCCAACACAAACAACAAATATTGTTATAATTAAGTGAAGCCAAAAGTTATTCTAGAGAAAAGAACACAATGCCCATAATCATTATTCGATTTTAATTTAAATGTTGTTTTTATATTGGATTGGAGATATTTTATCTTTTATATTATAATTATAAAGTTGCTTAATTAGCTAGTTTAAGTAAAGTTTTGCACCAACAAACCAAATTAAAAATATGAAAAAGAAGATAGCAGGTTTCAATGCCCCTCCTAATTAGCTATTCTCAATGTGGATTGCATTGCATGCATCTTAAATTTTAGTTCCAAACCTTTTGACTTAATTATTTATTTGTTAAAATATATTAATGCAAAATTTCTATTTTGAATGCAAATACAAAATATTTACTGCCTAATCTGAATTGAACTGAACTAAACTGAATTGGTTAGATTGAATATGAAATCGCTAAACTGAATTGGTTAGATTGGTAGAAATGTAGAAACAGTGGTGGAAGGATTGAGATGCTCTAAGCGAAATAAAAGAATTCTTATATTTTAATTTATGTAGTTAAATTTTATGTTTTATTAAATAAATATAATTAATTTATATATATATATATTTTAAAAATAACCATATTTAGTTGGTTAATTGATATATTAACACGTGTTTTGATTTAGGAATAAAACTTTGTTATTGCTATTATTTTTTATTTTTTCAATTTTAGGTGTGAATATTTTAGGTATTCACACGTTAGAAGGCAAATAGGCGGCCATGAGTAGATGTGTTGAGATAACTAACCAATCATAAGTTAAAAACTAAAATTAATTTGATTATAACTTTTAGTTAAATAAATAATTATGTTAATAATTAAGTTTTCAACCTAGCATTAAACAACAATATACATTTTTTCTATTTTTTTTCAAAACAATATACATATAAGTGTTGATATTTATTTATCATGAACAGATTAAAACTGTTTGATTTGTTGAAAAATTAACAAATTTTCTCTCTCTTTTATATCCTCATCTTTATTCTTTATTTTTTTCGAGCTAGTAATATGGTGACACATCATTCCACTTCCTTTTCCTGTCACTTCTCTAATTAAATCGTTGATTTTTTTAGATTTCTCAAATAATTTTAAGTCTCGGCAAATAATAATAATAATAATAATACTCTAACCAAAAATAAAATAAAATAAAATAGCTAAAATTTAACTCAATTTTCATTGGTGAATTATTTTAAAAAATCATAATTAGTGCTGATTTTGAAGAAATTGTGCGTTTTTTATATTACTAAAAAATAATGATAAAATAATTTATGTTTTTAAAAATAGAAAAGATATATATATTTTTTATTTTAGATAATAAATTTAATGACATAATTATAAAAGAGAAAAAAGAAATTATGTTAGATAAGATTATTTAAAAAATCTCAACCAAATTTTATCTTTTTCAATTAAGTCAAACTAGTCTCCTTTTCAAAGTCAATCAAACCAATCTGATAATCCCAATTAGCCTAACATTGTCTTAATCAAACGATCAATGCGCTGAATTTGTACAAAATTGATTGGCTCGCCTTAATTTCACTAGTTTGATGGATTTGATTTTGTTATTTTGACCCTTTTCTTCAAGTTGGACAAAAATCAACTGCCATAGTAATAGTATGTTACAAGCTATTATTTAAAACTGTTTATGCTGAAAATTAAAATCTAATTAATCACATTTATTTATATATAAGCCAAATATATGAGATTAAATATAAAAAATAACTAAATTACTCTAATCCATACAAAAAATATATTGATTAATATTAACTTTTTACAAATATATAACTAAATATTAAAGTTTCTAAATTTTATTTTTAATTAATTTAACAATATTCATAGCATTTCATTCTTCCATTTTGTTTTTTTTATCATTCTTCCAAATGACAGTTCCAACAGAATCTAGAAACTACGTAACAAATTGAATTAGTTAGGAAATGTATAATTAATATTCCATTTTAAATGATACACGGACCGTTAGAAGGTTCGAAAATTAAATACAAATTCAAATTTTGTGGTTCTCAAAATTAAAATAAATATAATAGTTGTAAATTTTATAAAAAATATATTAAATATACAAATTAAATATATAATTAGATAATTCATTTTAAAAAAGAAAAAATATATGTAGTTGTATTGATATGCTTTTGATAATTTTGAAGCATCATTTGATAATATTTGTGATATATGGTGTATGATGATTCTATAATGAAAAAAATATGATAAATATTTTAAAATGAGAAGAGATTATGAAGATAAACATGAATAAGAACCAATAAAAATATATAAATAAATTTAGGAGTATTAAGATGTAACTCAAAAATGATTTTCATACTTAGGTTAAGGTTGAATTTATGATAAAAAAAAATTAAAATATTAGAGATAGAAAGACTGTTACAATATAATTATGGTTAATGATATAAAAGAACTATAATAGGGATAGATAAAAAAATTAACCTAATATTAAAGATAAAAAAATATTATAAAAAAAATAATAAAATCATTTACAACTTATAATAGAGTGAAAAAATATTAATATATTATTACATTAGATATAATATATAGAAAAATATAATATGTGTCATAATCAATAAAAAAAAAATTCATCTAATTAATTCGTTTTTTTAAGAATCTCTATAATATTTTTTTAATTATATCTTAATTTTACTCAACAATTATAAATAATTTTTTAATTTTAAATAATCACTCAATAATTTTTAATAATGAAAAATCTTATTAAAACATATTTAATATTTAAAAAAATAAAACTAGACACTCACTGTAAATTTATATAAAACTACTTAAACCATAACCAATAAAATTATTTTTAAACATTTCTATACAGTTCATTATGGGATAGCCTCTGCTTTGGATGGTTCTCACATCATGGATGAGGCAAAATAATCATTTTAAAGCAACTCTTACTGTTTCATTACACCATATTATTATTTAATTATTAATTTGATATTCTTATCAATTAAATATTAAAAATGAACAACTAAATAAAATTAGTACCTCCTTTTAAATATCTATTTTATTATTATATATGTTATTATAAAATAATTAATAATATTAATAATAAATAACTTGGCTTATAAGTCATTTAGTTTTATTTATTTATTTTGTAGGAGCCACCGCGACTTACTGAAGAAGAAATAGCCGAACGTGCACGAAACACAGCGGCTAGATATCCTGGACTTGCACAGTCCATAGCCGCTCAAGCTGCGGAGGATGCAGAGCGGTTAAATACTCTAAGACAAAGACTTGAGGGATTTGCAATCGCTCACAAGAAGAAGAAAACGGCGACCCTTTCCTCTTCGGTTCCGGCGAAACGGAAAAGGAAAACATCAAAGAAGGCTCAAGTAGCCGGGCTGCTGGAAAGGATCGATGTAACGGTTATTGAAAATCAACCGGACCCGGCTACTCACACTGAAGATGAAGATGAAGAACATCTGGCGGAGCGTTTTACAAGACAACGAGTCTCCGATACGGCCAGTCAACCGCAACCGGTTAAGAGAAAACGGACCAAGGATATGATGGCCGCCTTCAATTTCTCTAACTCAGAATAGGGGCTCACTCTTCTTAAACTATGTTTATTTCAGCATTTATATAATTTTTCGGTTATTTCTCTATATATATAAAGCTATTTTTGAAACCGGCCTATACTTGCATCTTTACATAGTTTTGATAATTTTAAATAAAATAATAAAAAAGGGAGAAATTGATAAGATAAAAGATAATAAACCTTCCAAATTTTTCTCAAATTTTTTCCAAATTTTTCGAAAAATTCTCCCAAGTCAGTTTCAAAAAATCCGGTCAAACAAAGAACCGGCCTACGTTTGCAAACTTACATGGTTTTGATAATTTTAAATAAAATAATCAAAAAGGGAGAAATTGTTAGATAAAATTAGACCGGTTCAAAGAACTTAACATAAATAAACCTTCCATGCAGGAACAAGGAACCGGACCGGTCAAACAAATGAACCGGCTAAGAAGATTAACCGGTCAAGATAGTAAACCGACCAGGAACATTCGGAACATGACCGCACAAAGAAAGAATCGGCCAAAGCTAAAAACCGGAAACACCAGACAACCGATCAGCTAGAAGGCAAAGGAATAACCGGAAGATGTCCGTTTAAACCAATTACACCAGAAGCCATCCGGTGAAAAGTCTAATGACCGACCAGCACAAGAAGCTACTTTGGGTATCTGTTGAGAATGATACCAAAGGAACAGACTGAACATTACCATATTCATACAAGTCTGAGGAAAGTCTGCAGGGTGCAGAAGACAGTCCTACAGGATCTTTCCACTTTCAGGATAAATTAGAGACAATCTTCCAAGTACAGACAACTGTCTAACCAACAGCTACCACATTGAGTAAAAGACAAACCTAGCAGGTTTGTCTTACACACCGGAAGAACAGACTGCAAAGCCTGTAGAGTTGACCGCCAGGTCTGAAAAGATGACCGTAGAGTCTGAATCACTGAACCTCTGTTCAGCCAATCAAATTCAAGGGAGTGAAATATGACCGTTGGCATATTTCACCTATAAAAGGAGCAGCTGAAGAAGAGTAAATGCGGCACAACAAGAGACACAAGAGAGATTCTGCGGGACACAAGAGATTTGAAAGCATATAGTGAACATTCAACCTACAAGTGAAAACAGTGTGTTCTATCTCTAGAGAAAGCCTAAGTGCTAAAGTTGAAGTGTGTATTTTACAATTTCGGTGTAAATTGTAAGGGTGTTATCGAGCAGAAAATAAGTCTCGATCGGATTGTATTTGTATTCCTTAGTGAATATCCTTCTCGCGGTTTCGAGAGGAAGGGGTGACGTAGGAGTTTTATCTCCGAACATCCATAAAATCTGTCTTGTTATTTACTTTCTTCCGGTTCCATTTTCTAACTGACCTACACTAACTTACCTACACCGCTCTAACATACTTGACTCTATCCAAACCGAATCACTAGGTTACAAAAACTAACCCATCAACTTTCAAACCTATATCATCCAAAGCCGGTTCTGCCTATCATACAAGTGTGCTGCTTCAACCTGAAACAAACCTCTTCCGCGCTTGAACCTAGTTCAAGGGTTTGTGACAGTTTGTGTAGTATTGAAACCCCGGTGTTAATCTCTAACCGGATTAATCACCACCTTTTGAGTGAGACCCGCTAAACCGGCCCAACCCCGGTCCTCCAGCGACAACCTAGATCCTAACAATTAATATTTTAAAATTTTTTCAATGATAACTTCACTTTTGGGTTATTTAAATTAAATAACCTAAATCAAAACAAAACCAAACCTTAGGCTCTTGAGAAAGGAGAAGATTAATTCAACTAGTATGAATCCCGTGCATTTACACGGATGAGAATATATATAAAATATTATTTATTTATAAATATTTTAGATAAAATTAAGTTTAATTTTAAACTTAATATTAACTTATATTTTATCCGTTCGACACTCACTTAACCCCTCAATTGACCATCATCTTGTGACCTCACACTTTCAAATGCTCGTCAAACCAACCATTAATTCCAACCTCATATTCGACAAACTACCCACCACCCGACCTCCATCTCGTGACCTCACAAATTCAAATTCTCACCACACCAACCTTTAATTCCTACCTCACATTCGACAAACAACCCACCACTCGACCTCCATCTCGTGACCTCAAACTTTCAAATGCTCACCAAACCAACCACTAATTCTGACCTCACACTTTCAGATGCTTATTATTTGGTTAAAAGTTGCGCCACATAATATTATAGTCAAGAATATATCGTTGAAAATATAAATTTGCATGTTTTGGGATTCGAAACTTGGTCTTCCACATGAATTGTGAATACTTAAACCGCTAGATTACATATGATTGTTAAAATAATTTTATTATTTTGTGTATGCATATATATTTTGTATTTAATATTTATTAACAATTAGTTAACCACTACCCGACCTTCTATCTCGTGATCTCACACTTTTAAATGCTCGTCAAACCAACCAATAATTCCGACTTCACACTCGACAAACCACCCACCACCCGACCTTCATCTTGTGACCTCACACTTTCAAATGCTCGTCAACCCAACCACTAATTCCGACATCACACTCGACAAACCACCCACCACCCAATAATTCTGACTTCACACTCGACAAACCACCCACCACCCAATAATTCCAACTTCACACTCGACAAACCATCCACCACCCGACCTTCATCTTGTGACCTCACACTTTCAAATGCTCGCCAACCCAACCACTAATTCTGACATCACACTCGACAAACCACCCACCACCAAATAATTCCGACTTCACACTCGACAAACCACCCACCACCCAATAATTCCGCTTCACACTCGATAAATCACCCACCATCCGACATTCATCTTGTGACCTCACACTTTCAAATGCTCGCCAACCCAACCACTAATTCTGACATCACACTCGACAAACCACCCACCACCCGACCTTCATCTTATGACCTCACACTTTCAAATGCTCGACAATCCAACCACTAATTCCGACATCACACTCGACAAACCACCCACCACCCGACTTCTATCTCGTGACCTCACACTTTCAAATTCTCTTCAAACCAACCATTAATTCCACCTCACACTCGACAAACCACCCGACCTCCATTTCGTGACCTCACAATTTCAAATGCTCGTCATACCAACCACTAATTCCGATATCATACTCGACAAACCACCGACCACCCAACCTCCATCTCGTGACCTCATACATTTAAATGCTCGACAATCCAACCACTAATTCCAACATCACACTTTCATATGCCTATAATTTGTTTAAAATTTTGCATGTTCTAGGATTCGAACCCTGATCTTCCACATGAAATATGAACACTTAAACCGTTAGACCACTTATGATTGTTGAAATAATTTTATTATTTTGTGTATGCATATATATTTTGTATTTAATATTTATTACCAATTAGTTAATTTTTATATTAACATAAAAATTATTTATATTATTATATATATATATGATGAGTGAAAAAATGTATGATAAAAGATAAAATGTATTTATATAAAATTAATGATGAAAACTAATATATATATATATATATATATATATATATATATATATATATATATATATATATAAGGTAACCAATAAATATAAAATTATGAATGTAGGTGCATTTATAAAAATATAAAAAAAAAGTTGTTTATATTTATTTATATGTAAATAAAATAAATATAAAAATTATGAAGTTAGATTCATTTATAACCAATTTTTTTTTGTTTATATCTTGAATTAATATTAATATAGATAATGTTTTAGATAATATCTTATAATGAAATATATATTATATATAATAATGGAGAGAGAAAATATTTAATGATATGAATTATATATGGATTAATGTGGTGCTTGTTGACTTTATATATTATTATTATTATATATATATATATATATATATATATAGATTGTTATTATTAAATATAAAAATAAATATGTTATATAATATTATATATTTTAATATAAATGATTTTTTTTTTATAATATTAGTGAAAAAATATAAATATTTATATGATAAGAGAGAGTAAAAAATACTTAATAATTAAATTAAGGGAGAAAAATATATATATATATATATTAAAAAAACTTATATATATATATATATATATATATATATATATATATATATATATATATATATATATATATATATATATATATATATATATATATATATATATATTAGGAGAGAGAAAATAATTAAGATAAATAATTATTATCAAAAAGAAATTATGAAATAAAGAGAAGGAGAGAGGAGAGATAAAATATTTGATAACGTGGATTATATATCTAATGACGATGGATTAATGTGGTGCAGGTTGACTTTAAACATTATTATATATATATATATATATATTTTTATTATTATTAAATATAAAAATAAATATGTTATATAATATTATATATTTTAATATAAAATTATTGATAAAAAAATATTTTATATTATTAATGCGAAATATATATATATTAAGGGAGAGAAATATATATATATATTAGGAAAGAAATTTATATATATATATATATATATATATAATTAAGATAAATAATTATTAGGAAAGAAAATTACCTTATTTGTTAATAATTGTGGAGAGAGCGTGTATTACACCTCCAACATTTTAAATTAAGCGTTATTAGATATATATAGATGGTGTTTTTATTATAAAGAATTAATTTTAATTAAATTAAAATAAGTGTTATATATTATAAATTAATTAGTAAATAATATTTACAAAAATTAAAATTAATAATTAATGATTTAGAAATCAATTATAAAAAAAATAATATATATACAATAATAAATAACTGGTCTAAAAGTAAAATGATTTTGGATATTATAGATATTCTAATTAGTTTAACTAATAAATTTAGAGTAATCTTATAATTTTATTAATTTAAATAAATTATTCATTTGATTGCAATCAAATAAGCCTTACGACTTGAGAGCACGCTTTGGGTCAATTCTTAAATAAAAATTAGGGTTTACTTTCTTTCTACTTCTCATATATATATATAGGATTAATCCAAGTAAATATAATATGATATAAATCATTTTTAATCTCATTTCTTTTACTTTCTATTTGATTTCAATATTTTTCTTTTATTTACCTTTGAAGATAGTTGATCCAAACTATTAGTAATTGATTGAGTATATATATATATATATATATATATATATATATATATATATATATATATATATATATATATATATATATATATATATATATATATATATATATATATATATATATATATATATATATATATATATATATATATATATATATATATATATATATATATCCAGATTGGGTCATTTAATTTTAGTAAATTATTGAATAATATTATAAAGAAAAACCAAACTAAAACAGAGTATTTTGATTTATCTTAAAAAAAAATTAAATTACTAGATGTTATTTCTATATCTAATATATATTAATGAAACATTGTTTTTTAACTTATTTATTTTATAAATTATATAATTTATTTATTTTTAAATATTTTATAACATACAGAATTACTGTATATTGTTGTAATATATATTTTTAATAATAAATTTATAAAGTTATTAGTTTCTAATTAAATATTAATATTTTGAATTTGCCTTCCCATATTCTTACAGTTTTAATAAAAATTATATTAATATAATATATAATAATAATTCAGAGTTTTTAATATTTTCGATTTATTATAATTATAAGCAAATAAAATGTTTATTTCTTTATTATTATAATAAACGTATATATATCATAAACTTTATTTATTAATATTGTTTATTAAATTAATATATATTTTTACTTAAAACTGTAAAAAAAAAAAATGAGAAGGCATATTCAGATATTAATATATAATTATAAATCAATTAAATAAATACTGATTACTTAAGTTATATTCTTTTTTAATTTGAATAATTACGAAAATAAATTATAAAAACATAAATTATTTTTGTGCCATTTTAAATATAAAAATTAAAATATTTTTTCGTGGAGAGAAAAAAAAAAAAAAAAAAGAGGAGGGAAAAGGGATTCCGATGAGCTTCAGATCTCTCCATTCGAACTCCAAGCGGACCTGCTCCAAAATCCGGCAGAAAGTAGGCGGCGACCGGCGACAGGCGATGGCGGCGAGACGTCGGATTCTGAGCAGACTCCAGTCGAAGGTAGAAGCAGAGGCTGCGGTAACTCCAGCTGAAGAGTGAAGACTAGCGACTGCTGTATTTTTAAACCGATCAATGTAATTGCACCTCCTCCTTCTTCTTCTTCAATAGCTAGGGATTTCTTCATAATTCTTCTGTAATTCTTGTTTTAGCAGCTTCAAAACAATTTCAATGTTCAAGATCATGCAAACTCGCTGAAATTTTCTGAAATAAAATAATTTGAAAAAAATTATTGTTTGAGTTTGATTCATAGAAGTTAGAGGAGCATTATTATTCTGTTCCTAAAATTTAGAAACATAATAGCAATTAACTATGGTAGCTCAAGTGACAAGAATTTTAAGCGACAAAATGTCACATGTACAATTCTTATTTAGAAGATGTGAACAGGAAGCTTCCTAAATTAAAAAAGAACAAAAAATTAACTGAGTAGAATTGAATTGCTGTGTTTGTTTCAATTGATTAAAGATTATTTTATTATTATTTGATGAGCATGTTTTGAGTGAGGGTTGCTGCTTATGATCGACCATTTGATTAAAGGAGGTTCTAAAGTCTATTTACTGTTTGTGACTAGATGATTTCTATATGAATTCTCTGAGCAAGGATGATTTAAAGGCTTATGTACTGTTTGGTTTTGAAAGTTGATGAACAATACGATTGTGAAGATGATGAGATTTTGAAACATAAATGATTGGATTTGAATATTGGAAATCCAAAGAAGTGACTAGTTCAGAAAGATCTCACTTATCTATGCTTAAAAAAATCCTTAAATTTTTGTATTTACCCTATAAATATAAACTAGAATGAAGTGCAAGGATTTGTGGCTATATCTTCTATGATGGCAATACTACCGCAGTGAATGAATCCTTGTTCAGTTTAGGGCTGCTGCTACATTATCAGGACGAGACATGGAAGAGGGTTCATCAACTGCTACCCTCTTGGTTCGACACCTTCCGGAAGCTATTCCTTTTGACACACTTTCTCGCCTCTTTTCCCATTATGGCGCCTCTTCTGTTCGTCCTTGCACCCGTGGAAGGTTAATGAAAACATGCTTTTTCTCACTCTCTGGTCTTTTTTACTTACCTGCAGAACTCCTGATAAGTTGTAGCTGAAAATTGTTATGATGTTAATTTCTAATGCCTACTTTAGGTTGAGTTTTGTTACTAATTAATAGGTTTGTCCAATACCTATTTATTTATTGGCCTCTTTTGGATTTCTCAAATTTTAAATTGAGGATTTTATAGGCATCAATCATTTATCAAATTCAAATTAAACTACTAAAAAATAAGTGCAAGCAGCTTCATCACAAATTAAATCCATTTTCAGACAGCCCATTATGTGTTTATGTATTCAACTTGTTGCTTGCTTGTTTGATGTAAGAATTTCAGATTGTAGCAGGGCAATCAGCTGGTCCTATAGGTGCTTATACCAATAAGTTGCTTTGAACCAATGCAGCATATGTACTTCATGGTAGTATATCATCTTTTGAGTTTTTGTATAATTTTTTCTGATAAATAACTGACTGCTGCACTTTTAGACTTGTCTATTGTTTATTCTGCACTATAAAAGGCTTTTGATTATGTTCAGGTGCATTTATTTACACTTTATGTCTTTTCCAGAGTAAGGAATTGTGCTTTTGTTGATTTTAGTAATGAGTCCTTGGCATCTCAAGCTCATCGACAGCTAAATGGGTATTTTCTTTGTTAACAATGCTATCTTAATTTGTCTTCGTTTCCAAATGTCCACTTGTCAACTATCAATATCCATCCTACTTGATCATCATTCAGATTGCGATTTCTTGGTAAGGTCTTATCAGTTGAAAAAGCTAGTAAATCAGGCGAGAATATTAAGGATCAACAGGAGAAAGTCCCAAAAGTGAATCACTTATCACCTATGATAAACACTCCTTCAGCTAGAGGTCATTGTCAAGTACCTATATTACCGTCCTTTCCAGCTAGTGAACCTATTGCTGATAGACTCGGAGTTGACTATCCTTTTCCTCCACACCTTGAGTATGTTTCCTTTATTATCTCCGTTATTGTGTTAGTCTGTTTTTTTGGTATGTTCAGTGACATATGGTACATGGATTAGTATGCTAATGTTCACATGTTAATAAATTTTCAACTAATAAGTAGTCAGGTACTGCAAAGTGTAGGTTAAAAGATATTATTTTTGAATAAAATTTGTTTGATGTGTCTTTGTTTGTCTTTGAGCACGGAGATCATTCCTTCCTTTGAGACTATTACCATCTGCTTGTGATATATGGGGGAGTTCTGAATAACTTGTTTAATTTGGTCCTAATGAACTTGTTAAATTTCATTCCAAGCCAATTTTGTTGGACAATATTTTTGGATGAAGAAATATATGACACAACAAATAATCCCCAAGGAGAAACAAAAAACTAGTAGATGATACTTAAAGTTCAGTAGAGTTGAAGATGGCAGGGTATTTCTGTGACATCCATGAGTATTTGCGTCTGGGCAGTCATGATCTTATGCAATTTCAGTTAATGTAATGGACATAAATGTCCTCCTTTTTAATAGTACTGTTTTTGTCAGGCACATCCTATAGACATCAGTGCTCATGCTTGTCAATGCTTTAATATTATTTTTAGAGTGTTTTACATGTTAAAGTACAACTGAAGGAAACTTTGTCTTTTAGAGACACATTGATTAGTTTTGATGGCGTTGGTAATATATTCCAATTAAACTGATTTGCAGTGCTTTACAGTGCAAGGTGACTGGTGTTGTGCTTGACACTGTTGATGTATGTTGCATTGTTGCCCATATGTCAACTGGAAAAGGCTGTTGCAGCACTAGTAGCTCAGATTAGGAAATTATTCAATTACTGAAGCATGAAAGCTGTTGTCCTGAAGATTATATTGTGATAGATAGTTGCCCGGCTTGATTTACCTGCGTTTCAGTATAGTCATGTATTCACCATACTTCTTGATGTAGGTATGCTTACCCACCTCCAGATGGGAATATACTTACAAACATTGTGAATGCTCTGATTGCTGTTCCCCGATTCTATACTCAGGTCAGTTATTTACTTACTGGGAAAGCTGCAAAAAGACTTTGTAGTTTTTCTGTGATAATAATGACATTTCATTGGTGTCAGCAAGTTAGTCTATTATGTTTAAGTATTCTTCATTTTGTTACAGGTGCTACATTTGATGAATAAAATGAATATTCCTGCACCATTTCGTATGGCACTACCCACACCTCCCTTACCACCTACAGAACCAGCCCCCCTACCACCACCTCCACCATTGCTTCCATTAGAACTTGCTTCTAAGCCTCCCATGGCTGACTTATCCAGTGATGAGTCTGAGATGGAATATTCAGATGAGGTATATATTACTGCAAATGTTAAAGATATTATGCTACAAGTTAATGGACACTATTTTAGGTTTAAGTTGAAGCTTAATGACATCTCTTGTTAGCCTGTACAAGGGACATTATGGTCTCTCTGGTAAAGCACTAAATTATCTTTCATTATCAATTGCAAATAAAATTTTTTCTTACTGTGTATGCAATCTTCTAAAAAGGGAAAAATCAATGGAACTTAGTCTTGTCTTCATTAACTGCTTCATGATGTTATCCATCAAAAATAGATTATGCCTGTCTTGTTGCAATATCTTGGGTTTCTTAACTCTTCCAGAGTTCAAAAGAATACTTCCATCTGTCCAATACCCTACACTTTGTTACTCTTGAGCCTATTTGGAAAGTTGGTATTTTGCCACAATCTCTATCACAGTCAAAATCCCATTAAAATCGCCTAAGTTAAATTGAAAGGACTATAAGTCACTTTTCTCAAAAAAATAAAATAAAAAACTTGTAAATTGTTTTTTTCATTTGGTATAAGATTTTTCCTGCATCATAATCAGATTACTTTTGAATCATGATCTACATTATAGTGTGATTTTTTTGTTTTATTTGGTTTACAAATTACTTTGTATATCATGATCAAGTTATATAATATATATATATATATATATATATATATATATATATATATTTTGCTTAATAGAGCTATTTTCATAATATTGATCCGATTATTTGTTGGACCGTGATCAAATTATATTTTAGATTATTATGATTTTTCACAAACATAACAAATGCAAATTTTTTATTCATGATCAACGTGAAAAAGAGTTGATAACATAACAACCCATAATGCTATATCAATAATTAAAACTAAAAAAATCAAGAAGCCAAGATTGCTATGTTGTCTGTTTATGAAGAAAGCACACATATATAATCTTTTTGCAGCGACTTTTTCACTTTCTCTTTGATGGTTGTTATTTTCTATTAATAAATTACTAATCTTTTGCTGCAAAAAAAAGAACTTAGTACTCTTGAGAAACATTATTCAGTGAAATGTAAATAGGCTTTGAGTGCTTAACTTATTATCATCTCTAGGAGATTGATGACAAGTCAGGTTCGTTAAAAATGAAGGAAGGGATAGTTCCTAGGTCAAAGCGTAAGAGAGAAACTATTGTAGGACCTGCCTTTGATAAAGGTGTGGCTCATGAATCTGTGGGACTGAAATCTTCTGTCTTGGTGCCAAAAGAGATGCCCATTATAAAAAAGAAGAACCTTGTGTTACAGGTGATCAATCCTTAACAACCTTTTTAGAGTTAATGTTCAGATTTATAATCCTTTATAGATTATTTGAAGCCTTAATGTGGATTATGCTTGTAGATAAAGATTGGGTCGTCCAAACAAACACAATATCAACAGATGGAAGTGGATGGTAATAAAGAACCATCTGAGCATGAAAAAACAAATGTGGATATCCAACCTTATGCTACTCCTGAAATACTTGCCAAAGGAAGGTTGCCTCCAGAGGAAATATTATCTCTTCCAATGTTTAAGGTAATAACTGACTTTGGTTTAATCCTGTTTTAGATTAAAGACATTGCAGATATATCTTTGTATATCTCTGTATAGTAATTGATTTGGTCATAGTTTTTTTTCCTATTGTCTTTGTTTATTTCTCTGTAGGGAGAAGTGTTTTAGTAATTCTAGGTTAGTCTTTTAGAGATATTGAGGCTATTTGGAAATTGGTATTTTTATGACATTCTTTGTCAAAATCATGATTCAATTAGAAAATCGTGAAACTTAAAATTGAAAGTGATTTTTTTTTCCTGCTTGGTATAAGATTTATTATGGATAATGATTAGATTTATTTTATGGAAAATTATTTGATGACTAGATTCCATAATAAAACTTCTTAGATTATTCTAGGTATTTTTTTTCCAGAGGAAATCTTGATTATTGTTTTTTCCTGCTTGGTATAAGATTTATTATGGATAATGATTGCTATGTCTTTGTACCCCTAAGATAGTAACTGTCCAATAGTCCAACGATCATATGCCAAGAAAGTAATGTACAATGCAAGCCTGTACCATCTCTTTATACACCAAATAGAAAGTTTATACATTTACACCCAAGAACTCTAAAGACATCTATTCTAACTCATGACCATTAAATTAGCTTTCATAGTTTTGGTGCTTTTTGTCCGTTCCTTATACCATTGTCAAAGATTGTGTTTCCTTAGCTCAAAATATTTTCGTTAATTTAGTGTGGGGAATTTAGGATGAACCACATTTGGAAACAGTTGAATACAAATATTCTGGATTTAAAAACATTTTTGATTGCGATTATGTTTGGAAACTTAACTTTGTTAGAGACAAATTTAGAAATTTATTAGTTGATTCTCATCTGGATCCGGATACAAAAACAAGTATTAGAAGTGTTTCCAAATGAGACCAGATCTGATTCTTGATTTTGACACATGTGAGAGTTTTGATTTAAATTTGATTCAGATATTGTATATGACTTTTTGACATATGTAAAAAAAGACGAAGCCTTTTAGTGAAGCAACTTAGCAGAATTCTCGTTAGAAGACTTGTCAACATAATCTTGTCCTAGTTAGATGTTAGACATAATGATTGATTGTATGTGTCTTTGCATGCATGCCACTTAAATTTCCCCCTGATTTTCATCTCTGGACATTTTGACCAAATATGAAGACTAATAATTCAGTTCATGTATCTGTAACATTGTCTTTCTAGTTCAATGTTTGGTTGTTGAAAATCTCTTCCCATGCAAAATGGTGAATTTATTTGAAATTTCTGCAGAAGATCTTATCATGACAAGAAAGGGGAGAGAACTCAAATAAGTGCTGAATTTTTCGTTGTGAACTGAATCTCTTGAAAGCTGATATGAAAAATCTGTTGTGCAGAATTATGCGGCTGGAAATCCCGCTCCTGTGTTGTATGTGAAGAATCTGGCAAAAGACGTGGTTGCTGACGATTTCTTCTACTTATTCGGTGAGATTATGATTTGCTTTTCCATCTGCATTTTTCCAAGCCCAACACCATTAACTTATCAATGTCCTGACCAATAGATACTTCAGATCTGAGTTTTCCCCTCATTGAGGAATATTAATTATTTTCAGAGGGACAATATTAGTTTTCTTATATATTAGTTTGAATTCACAACTCTTACATTGATTTATTTAATTGTTGCTGTGATGCAGGATCACTATTTGGCAGCATTGATGCAGCTAAATCCGACCTAATAATTAAATTAATGCAGGTTAAGTGTTATTGACTTTTCTAAGGTTGTAGGTGCATGGCTTAGTTGTGAAACTCTTCTTTCTTTCTTTCTCGAATGTGGAATAAGATACTGCTCCTGTTATAACATTGCTAACTTGCTCTATTGATCATCCGAACTTAAAAAAAATAACACTATGAAAGAAAAAGCTGTCTTTTAGGCGTATTAAATATGGTCAGTTACTCAGTGATTGGGAGAATTTTGTGTGTGTATTTCTTATGCTATCAATCTATATATGATTGATCTTCTATGATGTAAACATAAAGTGGAATTCTCAATTTCAGGAGGGAAGAATGAGGGGACAAGCTTTTGTGACATTTCCTTCTATCGAACTTGCTCATCGTGCTTTAGTAAGTTTTTCTGTGCTCCATGGACAAATATCTTACTATTTATTTTAACACGCATTTCTTAAAATGAGTGAATTGTTTTACAGAATCTAGTGAATGGGTACATGTTAAAAAACAAGTCTATAATCATTCAGTTTGGAAGGAGCTCTACAAACACAAAATCTAGTGAATCTAGTTAATATATAAAGTAGTCTCAGTATTATATATATTTTTTTATAATATATGGATCAATTTATGTTTAAGATATAGTGAATATACATTTTGATTTACTCTTAAAGGTTTATTTGATAACATTGAAATTGAAATGAGCGGTTTTAATTCTAATTTGTTAAAAAAGAATTAGAATTGAATTTATAATTTAAGTGAAATTCAAATAAATATAATTTTTTAAATTTCAATTCTATTATTTTAGTTCAAAAATGTAATTCTAATATTTATGTTTTTAAACAAAATATCTTATTAATTTATTATTTATAACATAATTAACGTGTCAAACCAATATATATTTAGAAATTAACTTCATGAATTGCCATTTTTTCCCTTATGTAAGAATCGATTCCTTGACAATACTAATATATTTATAATTTTTCAATTTAAAAAATTAATATGTTGAATTGATAAGTGTTTTTGACATTTAATTGTGTTTTATTGATATCTTAATAATATAAATAATATTTGTTCAAATTGCTTTTATTATAATTTTTTCTTTAGAGTTAGGATTGAATTATAATTATATAATTTTTCTAAAAAAATAGAAATTATAATTCAGTGAAATTAAAATTTGAATTATAATGTCAATTCTAAGTTATTAGTTGAAACTTAAGATTGATTTAAATACCATCCTTATTTTGATTCTAAGAATAAAGAATATGTTTGAATATAAAGAAACTGCATTCAAAATGACCAAATCAAGAATTCTTATTGTTAATTTAATTGTAGTTGAATTTTTTAATAAATGTTTCCAGTTCTTTCTATTCTTAATTTTAGAGATCTTTATTTCTTTGTTACGTGAGAGTTGAATTTCTTGAATCTCTTACAATCAATCTGAATACTGCAAAAAAAAAATTATTTTTTTACTTTAAAAAAATAATAATTCAATCTCAGTTTAAGTCATGTTTGATATTCTATGTAAAATGGTTTATTTTACTTGCGCATGCCATTATTTTTTCTTTTATATTAGTACCATATAAAAAAATGTTAATTTGATTTAACAAGGATTATTCTAATTATTTTGATTTTTTTTACAGCCTTAGCTGTTGTAGAAAGGAGACCAAAAAGAGTAAATCTGAAAACACCACACTTATATCATAATCCATAAAACAATTTAAACGATTATTAAAACTAATCTAATACTAAATAAATAATAATAATATCTTCAATTTCAGAAGAAATTTAGACAAATAACATTCTTAATCAAACAAGGCCTTGGAATATAACTAAACCATCTTGAATTCTTGATTTACTGGAATAACTGAATTAGTTCTTTCAATATTTATATATATAGTTCATTTGTGCTTTAATTAATCATGTCAAAGCAAGCTGCATTAGCAAGATTACGAAAATGATGATGATCAGGCCAGCCCAAATCAATCCCTTCGGTCCTGATAGGAATAATGTCGAGTTATATGCTTTCTTAAACCTTCTTAGCATAGCCATCGCTTTCATGGCCGGGATAGTAGCTTCTCTTTCGTATGTCATATATTTTCTTCCCGAGACTTCTAACAGTGTCAAGACAATTGCCTTTACAATTACTGTCCTCGTGGGGATCGAATTGTGTTTTCGTTTATTTGTCTTTTTGCTCGAGGTTTTCTTTATCCAAAGTTTACAGCCCGGGTCAAGTCAACAACAAGATGATCGCAAGTCAATGGGGATTCATCAATCTGCAGCTAGGGTGAACGATGATCACTACGATTAGATGTCTATATTTTCATTTTCTTTCCTATGTTCCTTTTTGTACATAATGTCATTTTGAACTCTTTACATTTACTATATTGATTGATAATAGAGAAATAAACTCAAGTCATTCTTGTTCATTACAATTGTGTTCTAATTCATGTTGTTGTCAAGATTATTTAATTTCTTAGATCAACATATTAATTCTCTTATCTTTTCATATCAAACACCGATAAAATATCATCTCGTTAAACTCACAAGGTATTTCAAATGTCAAAAGTTTTAAGAACACAATTTAAAGAGGATCGTGCTAGTCATCTCAGAATAAACTCGATACACAAAAAATTAAAAGATAATCCCACAGATGCAACAGTTTTAACTACCACCTTAACCTCCGAGCTTCACATTAAGCCTTAAAACTGAACTAGACTTTTTTAACAAACAAACATTATGTCTTTAAAAAAATTAAGATTATAACTACCATCAGACAAACTTCTTTACCAATGGAAAAAAATGTTTGAAACAATCTACAAATTTTGTGGAATGAAGGGTATAACAAAAAAGAAAGAGAGATAAATCCCACTTCCATACGACGCGAATATCTCAGTCTACAACCAGCATATAGACCCGATTAAAGGAGCCTGCGACACAGGGACAATAAACTAAAGTCACAAGTTTTATTGTTTTCAGAAATAAAAGTAAGTAATAAAGAAGCTGGAAATGTTTGATTTCAATATTCTTTCTGTGTATGCAAATTTGAATATATAAATCATCAAGTGTACATAAAATCTGGTAACCATAATCAACTGAATTCCGAGCTTAGGATCAATTCATCGACACAAATTAACATATAAGATAAACTAACTTACCAAATAGTGATAGAACTAACACAGAGCTTCGCCCTGAATCATATATAGTTAATTAATTGGTAATGTGGTAGTCACTTAAATAATTACTCCCCAACAACAATGTGAAATTATTGAGCAAAATCTCACCAAAGGTTTTTGGTCTAAAGACCAAAATTGCACATCTGCACGAATTCCATTTCATAGTCAACGTATTTGGTCCAGAGATTCTTGTACTGGTTCAGAGCAATGTCTAGCCACGGTTTCATGTTCCCATTGTAGTGGATTACAGCTGCATTCGTAATCTCGTCCATGCTAACACTTGGATTATACCCAAGTCCCATTACATGCCATGATTTGTCCAATGATTTTGTTGTTGAGTAGAATGTAACCAGACCTGCTGCCAATGTCTCTGATTTCCATAGAGTCTGGTCTTCATTCTGAGGAAAACAAATGCAAGCCAAAGAGCTAAGTTAGCAAAATCTTCAAGTTTCACATAAGAAACAACCAATGACTTTCTGAATCTGTCTCTCATTAATCACAACCTAAGTTCATTTGATAAGGGTTATTTATATCACTTAATTATTTAGATTCAGCTCAAATTAAACTATAAATTCTAGCTTAATTCGGCAAGCTATGAATGATTTAACTTGGTAGTCTTGTAAGAACATTCGAAAGACAACTTTAATCCTCTAAATTAACCAAAAGGTCTTAAGTTTGAATCTCACTAAGAACATTATGATTTAAGTGGGGGGTCGTGCTAACCTCCCAGTTTCACAGAAACAAAACACTCTAAATTAATGAACTTACATCATTATAAGAAGTAATCATTTGATATATTCAGCATTTATATTTCAGATACTTGACACATTCAACACTTAAAATTCAGTATTCAACATTTTGTACTTCAATTTTTAACACGCCTAAGTTTAATTTCAAAACATAATCTCATCCAGACCCAGATACGTTTCTGGATTCAGAATTTTTGTATCAAGGTATTTCCTAATGGGCATTCATTCTATCTTGAAAGAAAAATGGGTTATACCTGATTTTGCCAATAATGATATTGTTCAGTCAGTTTTTCACTCCTCCAAGTATCGAGATCAAACATGTTCACCCCGAAAGCCCATGCGCAAGCCCTCGGGTTAAACTTCTGTCTAATAAGAGGGTGGGAGAAATTCAAATACTGCTTGTATCGATGAAAGGACCCAAAACAAGACTCCACAGCACCATTCACCTTCCCATCCATATCGATCTTCCACAATGCTGTTAAATCCTTCTGAACCACGACATCATCCTCCAAGAACAGAATGCGGGGAAGATTTGGGTACATCTGTGGCAAGTAAAACCGGAGGTGATGCAACATTGATAAATACTTTGGACCCGTAAATTTCATTGTATTTGCATCCTTAGAGGAGTTTTCTGCCTTGCTGGCATGTTCAACCTGTCGTAATACTGGTACATAACTAGGGTTCAAAAATGGGAAATTTTCAACAGCTTTTATCTCAATATGTGCACCCTTTTCGACAGGCCTTCTCTTAAACCAGACTTTCATTGCTGCAAGAATCATCCTATCTGTGACAACATGGAATACATGTTTGGATGGATCAACTGCATTCTTAATCACTGAATTCACCACCACAGAAACTGCAATCACATTATCGGAAAATATTGCATAATGGTATAAAGTAGGATCCTCAAACTCAGCTGCCGGTTTATCATCTTTGTACTTATCTGGTTGTGCAATTCTTTCTTCCATGAGTTTCATAGAGAGACAGTGTAAGCTTTTTGGGGTCGACTTGGAAGCAATTAAGTGAGCAAAAGCACCGTTCTTCTTTGCCTTAACTAATAACTCATTAACAGAAAATATGGTGTCTTTAAGCTTCTGGATCTTCAACTGATTATCATAAGATTCTTTCGATTCAAGAATCATCAACCTAGCAGTTTTCATCTTATCCTTCACCTCTTTCTCAAACTGTCGCAAAACATCCTCATCCACAGGCCCTTCCGGTTCCAACAACGATTTGCGATAATTCTGCTTCAAAGGAAGATCCACGAAGTTCTTAGCCAAGTCTTCAAACATACGAAGCTGTCTTGAGATCTCAAGCTTGAGCTTCCTTGCATAGGCACCGTATGCATTCACAAGGGCAATATGATCGTTTGCTTGTTTGTAAATTAAATCTAACCTAGTCTTCAAAGGATCTGACTGCAATGCTAAAAATGTCCTCTGCACATACGCATTACCAGTTGTGGGTATAACCTAAAATCAAATCAAAAGCTGCCAATACTCAAAATTCTAAAAAAGGAATGCTTATTATTCATTAATTATGCTACTAATACCAAAAGTAAGTAGTGATAAAATTAGAATATATCTAACTAACAAAATATGTTCTTGTTGATGGGTTATATATAAGAGAACAGAGGGATCATATAGCATAAGGAAGAAGCGATATATATATATATATATAAGAGAAAAAAAAAAAAAAACTTACAGAATCGTGATCGGAAGGAGGGTGTGAGGTAAACAATACTGAAAGAGTAGCGAGGAAGAGGAGAGTGAACATGGCGGAGATGAAGATCCGGTATGAGAAGAAGTTGCGGAGACCGCCGCTGCGGCCGCCGCGGGCTGCAACCGCCATTGAGTTGGACGGATCTGAGCGTGACCTCGATGAAATTGAATTGGGGGTCGATCCGTTTAGATAATTGATGATGTTGTAGAGATAGAGATACGCCGGTGAACCTTGACGTCGGAATTGTAGTCGGAAAACCCCCAATGCGAAGATCTGAGACACCGGAAGAAGAAGTGAGAGTAGTGAAAGCGTCCTGCGTCGGTGTAGAAAGATATTAAATATTTTTATTATCATATATATATATATATATAGACTAATTAAAATTAAATTCATAATCATATTATTTCAATTCAAATAATTAAAACCACAGAAAAATAGGAAATAAAAAAAATCCAAAAATAATTATAGGCTATTAAATATTTTTCTGTTTTCTTTTATACATATATATATAAGTTTTAACTAATTAAGAGACCTAATTTCATGTATAAATTCACATCACTTTTTAAATCTAGGTTGGATACTTGGATTTGGATTGATATTTTAATAAATCAAAACTAAATTTGAAAAAAAAAAATAGAGATAAATAAGGGATAAGAAAAGAATTCAAAATTAAAATAATTGTTTGTTTCTTTAATATTATCTTTTAAAAATAATTATTATTTTGAACATCTATTTATATAATTTTTAATGTTTTGTATATTTTTTTAATAAAAAGTTTATCTCAACGGATTGACATAAATTTATAAATATTTTTAACTGATTGCTGAATATTTGTTAGATTTTGTAGGTTAATAATGTTATTGGCAACTTTTAAATTTAAATAAGTTAAATATTAATTAAATTAAAACTAATTTTAAGAAAAAAAAGGATAAATAAGAACAAGATTAAAAATTGATTAATTTTATCTTTATCTTTTATTTTAATCTTTATTTTTGAGATAATACATTAAAAATAAGTATGATTTTAACGCTATTTATATTTTTGTAATATTAAAGTTTATATATTATATATTTTAATAATCAAAATATTTATGAAAGCAATAATTTTTTTTATAAATACATAAATTAATTGGAATAAATGAAAGTTGATCGAATAATGAGAAATTGAACCCAAAACATTAGAATTAGAATGTGAGTGAACAAATTGACCTAATTATTGAAAAATTCGGGCCTGTTTAATTTATTTTTTGATATATATAATTTAATGTTTTATTATTTATCTTCTTGTTTAAATGTTCAAATTTTTCTACACATATTTATTAATTTTATGTTTGACCTTGTAAAAAAATTGAATTAAAGTAGATTTTTATTTAAATTTTGAGCTTGTAATTTGATATTGGGTTTTAGTTTTTTTTTTTTACTTTTACTTTTAAAAAAATAAAATTTATACGATAAAAAATTAAGATTATTTGAGATTTGTTTATGATAAATTATTAAAATATTTTTGAATTTAAAATAAAAATTTAATGAAGATTTAATTTTTTTTTATTAAATTAAGTAATTGAATGATTAAAATATATAAACAGAATTTTTTAAAACCTAACAAGAATTCAAAGAAACCAAAATAATCCAAGATGGAACAAGCTCAATGATTTACAAACAAACTTATACAAATTATTAGAGTTTTTATCTTAGATAATTAGTTTTTCATTTATTCACTATTATGGGGTTTTATCGAAAGTTTATTATATCCGTAAATACCATAAATATGTCGGTAATACTTCTTTACCGATGGTAATACTTCTTTACCGATAAGTGTTCAAATTATCGGCATAGATCGGTATGAATATTGTCGGTAAAGGTATTGGAGCCTTAGCCAACAGATTTATAAACTTTCGGTATATAGGCTTTACAAAAAGATTTATACATATCTTTCAGCAAATCCTTTTACGGTATATATGATTACATCTATCTATCAATATAAACTATTTAATGACATTTTAGTATAAATCATATTTTTCTAATTTGGTTATAACAGTTTGGATATATAAAAGCCAAATAGGCTATTTAATCTTTATTCAGGTAAATACCGAGAGATTTGTTGAAATCTTTCGGCAAAGCCTATACCGAAAGATTTGGCTTGCTGAAAGATTAATTGAAATCTTTCAGCAAAGTGTAATTAGGGAAAATACCAAAAGATTTGTTGAAATCTTTCGGCAAAGGGAAAATACTGAAAGTTCTCAACAAATCTTTCGCCTTTCGGTATGGGCTTTGCCGAAAGATATGTTTAAATCTGTCGGCAAAGTGTAACTAGGAATGCCAATTTCATCAAATCTTTCGGTATTTTCCCTTTACAAAAATTTAATATTCTATTTGTTTTTTACATAACCTTAACATGTTATCAGCCAAACAAAAATAAAATAAAATACGATCCTTAAGCAAAAAATCATTACATTTCAAAAATTTTCAATTATTACGTATTACAAACACATAAACTAATCCAAAATGTACTTACTTCAGAAGTTTTCAATCATTACATTTTTTTTGGCTTTGACCTTTATTACCCAGAAATTCTCAAAGTGCTGGGAAGAGCCAATACCGAAAAATATGGACAATTCTTTTGGCATTACATTTAAATACCGAAAGATTTGGATTAAATATTTCGGTATTTAACCCCTTCAAATTTAATAATTAATCAGATTTAAGCCTGATTATATTTTATTCTTAAGAAACTAAACACAATCTTATACTTAGAAATTAAACAAAACCCCTACACATACAAATACAAACCATACTCACATTCTAATTATAATCAAACTCAAACATTTATACATCCTATTATAATCAAACACAAACCTATACTTGTAAATTTATTCACAATCCCTATACATAGAAATTGACACACAATTCATATTTTTAAATAATTAAACAAGATCCATATACTTAGAAGCCAAAATATCACTTGAAAAAGGGAAAAGAAACAAGTGAAGCCATTACCGAGAGAATTGAAGATAATTTTTCTATATTTGGTACCAAAACCGACATATTTACCCAATTCTTTTGGCTTTGGCCTTAATCTTTACTCTAAATCTTTCGGCATTTCCCCTTCAGAAAAATCTAACACTTAATTTTTTTTTACTGTTTTTCGAAAGGGCCAAAATTGATAAATTTAATATAAATCTTTCGATATTTCCTTTTCAGAAAACCCCAACACTTAGAAATTTTTTCCTATTTTTTGGAAGGGATTAAAACCGACAGATTTAGTCTAAATCTTTCGGCATTTCCCCTTTAGAAAACCCCAACACTTATTTTTTTTTCTGTTTTTTGGAAAGGGCCAAAACTGACAGATTTAGTTTAAATCTTTCGGCATTTCTCCTTCAGAAAAATTCCAACACTTAGAAATTTTTTCCTGTTTTTTTGAAGGGACAAAAACCGACAGATTAGTCTAAATCTTTCGACATTTCTCCTTCAGAAAAGCCCGTTTTTTGGAAGGATCCAAAGCCGATAGATATATACTATATATGTCGACATTTCTTGACAATACCGACAAATGTGGTTCACTTGTTAGTATGTGTTTTCATTGACGACATATTTCTTCCTTTCGGTATTTTTATCGAAAGATTTATATATCTGTCGGAATTTTTTCCCGATAAAACCCATTTTTTTACTAGTGATTGTATCTTATAATCCACTTGAATGAAAATTTCAACCGCCATTCGAAAAATTTAAAAAACCGACACTAATAGTTATTATTTAATTTTTTCGTTAAAAATTGAATGAGCTTAATAAAAGTACCCAAATGGTAACAACAAAATGAAATTATATGTAATGGCCAATGGTATGATATTTTAGAACTTTGAACCAAAAATCTAATATTGTTCTTGCTCGAAACCAAATCACTATTTTCAAATAAATCAAACAGTTTTGAATCAAAATTAATTTAAGAAGTCAACGATTACAAGTTTTGAATATTTAGATTAAATAATTAAAAAGGGAGAAATTGTTAGATAAATTAGATAATTAATTAGAAAGTAATTAATTATCTAAAAAACTTAACCAAATTCATCATTTGTGCAGGATAAAAAGAAACTGAAAAGTCAAGAAGTTCGGTTTCTATCAAAACTGAAAATGCAGAAATCGGTAAAACCGCAACCGACAATTTATTCATTCGGTTTTTACTTCTTCGGTCTTACAAATCGACATTATGTTAAGCTATCTATCAAAGAAGAACAACCGGTTATATGTTCGGCTCAGAAATGAAAATCGACTTTACCGCTCAGCCCGATTAACCGATGTTATAAAAGCGACGCAAATCGGTCTTATCTAATCGACCTTATATTCGACCATCTATATAAGAAACGGAACTGATACTGGATCGGTTCGGTGAAAGAAATCGGTTTTACCGCTTAGTAGGTTGTTCGGTAAAATTATCGGTAATATGTTAAAGAACCGGAACCAGTAGTAAATTGGTTCGGTAATGAAAAACAGCTTTACCGCTCAACAACATGATCGGTAAACTTATTAGTTATGTGTCAAGAAGCAGAATCGGTAAACCGACCAGCAATATGACCGATATTACATCTTCGGTATTGGTTTTATTCTCTCGGTCAATTATAAAGAAGCATAACCGGTAGAATCCGAACAACTAAAAATCTTTGAAAAACTCTCTCTCAAACAAAAGACTACTCTCAAAAGATGAATCTCACCCTCTCAAACAACACCCTTCTAGTAGACTTAGAATCAGTCTTATCTTGTGAAAATATGGTAGTCTCCTCAATGTTCAGATCTCTTGAAGCAACCAGTCTAAGGCCTTTTCTTGAAGACCAATTTGCCATAAACAACGAAGTCATTATTGAATTTTTCAAGAATTTCAAGATAATCCATGAGGACTTTATCCTTTCCACAGTTCGAGGTCAGAAATTCGTCTTCAGTGAGATGAATCTCACACGAAGTTGTGAGCTACCAACCGAAGACTTCTCTAACCTTTCATTCTCTAATGAAGTCATCAATGAGATGCGTCATCATCTCTCTCATTCTGAAAATACAGTCGAAACGTATGGAGTTAAAGCGCACCTACACATTGAATATCAGATCCTTAGTGAGATCATTGGCAAAAACATTCTTGCCAAGGAATCAACTAACTACTATTCTCAAATTTTTTTTGAGATGATGGTTACATCACAGAAGGAACTCCTATAAACTGGTCGAAGATAATCTTCGACAATCTGAAGAAAATGATCTCTTCGGATAAGATGATGACCGGATATGCTCCCCAGCTGTGGTCTATTCTTTGACATCGACATCTATCTCGGTTGTGGAGCTACTCTTCACCCATCCTAACTTCTCACAAACGAAAGAGTGTAGACGCATATCGACCGAATGGAGAGAGAAAGAATCAGAAAAGAACTGATTCTTGGATCCTCAAGCCAATATTATTAGATCAATGTCTATCAAACACTCTTATTTGGAAAGCAAGCCGATCGTTTTGTTTCATAAATCGATTGTGCAATGTTTTTTTATCTCTTCCTTCCACAAGTATTAATGAAAATGCGGTTATATTAGAATGATATATTAAAATAAGGACTTCGATCTTTCAATATAATCCTATCACACTGTCTTCACATAAACTCTGGGCACATTCTCAGGGAGAAGCGATCGCTTCTCATAAAACCGATCAGTTTGTTTTTTCGCTCAGATAATCGACCGGTTTCTTTGACCGGTTCAATTACTTCTTATGAACCTTTAGAAATATTCTATGAAATTACTGCTCAATGCTCATAAAGTAACTCATCGGGTAACGTAAAAAAAGTCATGTCTTTTCAATGACCATCATAACGGCTAGATCTATTTGGATAACCCTCAATCGGTTCCGTATGCCTATTTAAGAAGGACTTATCAAGAACAAATCACAACAAGTTTTTATCAGATCCTTCCAAAGTCTAAAAACTCTCTATTCAAAATCTATATCTCAAAATGAGTCTAGCATCCTCCCGTACCTCTGTCATTGTCGACTTCGAATCAATTCTGACTCTCGACGATGATGAAACTCGCGAAACTATGTTTGAACCTCTAACCAGTTCTAGTCTGAGGAAGTTTCTTGAAGGATCCCGAAGGATCCTTAAAGATGAAGTCATCGAATTTTTCACTAATGCTAGAATCATTAACGACTGAATCGTATCAAGGGTAAGAGGAGAGTCTATCACGATTGGAGAAGAAGATTTCGGTCAGTTTTTCGATCTCTCCACCGAAGGTTTTTTCAATTTCCCTCCATCTTCATAGAATGTTATCCAAGAGATGGCCTTTCTCTTATCAATGAATGAGAATCCGGTAGAAACTCATGGAACCAAATCCAAGCTATGTCATCACATCCAGATCCTTAGTGACATAGTCGGCAGAATCATCTTGGCAAAAGAATCCACCCACTTCTACACCAAAAAGATCTTCGAAATGATGATTGCCAAAGTCCGTAGCACTCCGGTCATCTGGTCTCAAGTCATTTTCGAGAACCTGAATAAAATTATTTCCTCTTCTCGACCGATGATCGGTTACATTCCTCAGATCAGTAGCCTTCTTCTTTCCCTCAACGCTAATCTTGGACCGGGAACTTTCGACAGACCATCCAACATTCTAACCAAAGAAAAATGTCAAAAACTGGATCCATAGGATAAAGGCAGCGGAAATCAGAAGGGATGGAATCTAGGGTTTTCAAACGTTTTAAATTATTCTAGTCTAAGTCTTCATGAAAAACCGATTATTTTGTCCAAAACCGGTTACCTTTGTTAAATCGGCATGATATCATTGAAGTTATTTAAGTTGCATTTAATATGTATTAAATACTAATATTAATTAAATGATAAGTCATTAAACGTTTTTAATCGGTAGGCCTAAAAACAGTTATTTATTAAACTGCATTTAATACACGTTTAATTATTAAGGTCCAAATGCTTATTTTTGCTTTTTACCTCGGAAAAAGACCCATTTTCAAACAAGGCGCCATTTTTGCTGATTTTAGAGAGAACATGGGGTCACACGTCAAAGGATGATGGTTCATTACCCATTTTGGAAGTAAACCATTTTAACCGGCAAAATACATATTATATAAGATAAATCGGATCTCAGGATTGCATATCATTTTGATAAACCCTAGAAAATCTTCTACTCTACTTTCTCTCTAAAAATCACATTCATCTTTCTTCGTCCAATCTAAATCTATCACAATGGGAAGGGATAATGCTCTATTTAATCATATTGTTCAGGTAGACTTTGAATGCATCACGCATGCAGGATCAATCGAGATGCGGGAGTTAATCGAATCCATCAAGGAGTCTAGACTACGACATTTTCTTGATGGACCGACAATATACTTTCAGGAAGTCGTTCGCGAGTTCTTCGACACAGTAAAACTAGTGGACGGTGCAATCAAGGCAAAAGTGAATGAGGTAGAGTTTACTATCTCTGAAAGCTTATTCGCCGAAGCCCTAAAACTTCCAACGAGGGACCGAGACTTCTCTAAGGAACTATCCCACACTTCAACATCCAATCTCCATATGATACTCTCTGACACCGATATGCTGGTGCAGTTCAACGGGAAGAAGAAATCCTTGAAGTGCGAGTACTGGGTTCTATGCGACATAACATCCAAAGCGATTCAGGCAAAAGGGGGGAACTTTGACAGTCTCACTCGGTCAAAGTTCGACATGACAAGTGTTATCGTGAGAGGCGACCGAATCAACTAGGGGCGCATTCTCTTCGGCATTCTATGTGAAATGGTCACTCCTAAGTCCACCAGGAGTCTTGATTATGCGATGTAGATTGGCAAGATCCTCACTCATCTGAACATTTCTACCGGTCTAGGTACCCCTCTTCCTCATAGAAAAATCCTAAACTCCGCTAATACATGGAGATATTTTGTTAGGGCTAGCAAGGCTAAAGGGTCCATGTCCGAAGTACATATTAAACGACCTGCTATCGAAGGGGCCGCTAGCGAAGAAACTGATACTGGGTCAAGGCTCCCTAAACTGGTCGATTGAACGACATCGTTTCAAAGACTTTAGAATGCCGCCGAATCTACCGCTAGCATTGGTAGCCAGGCCATGACTAAATGAAAGAAAACCGGTGGGATTTCTTCAGCACAAGAGATATGTCCACCAGAGGTAAATATTCCAACTTTGTCTACTGTTAACGTCACAGCTGTTGTTCAGAAGGAAGTTTCGACACTACCGATTGAGCTTGCGACTTTAGAAGTTCAACCGATAATATCGGATATTATAAACCAAGTTATTGTTGAAGCCGATTGGATAAATGTTGTTGATGAGATTAGTCGGTTAGCTAAAACCGACCGGACAAATATTGTTGATGCAACTAGGTAGATGGCCGAAACCGATCAAGAGATTTCTGACAAAACCGATCGGTCATCTCCACCAAAAACCAATCAGTCCAACTTGCCTAAAACCGGTCATCCAGAAAAGACTGCTACCAGTCAAACAAACGAAGGGAATCAGGAGGAGATTCCGACCGAAACCGAGGATAATCTGATCTTAAATGAGAAGACAGTCAGATAGGTTATTCCAAGCATTAATGAAATACAGGATCCTCGCAAAGACAATGAAGAGGCTTAGAAAACTGTTTACCTCATTCTTAAGGAGGTTGAAGAAAAAACGAGTGAAACTATCGACTTATTCTATGCGTGGGCAAACGCAATGCTGAAAGTGAGTTTCAACAAGGTACTTTTCGAGGTTCCGAAAGAGAAGAAATGGTATGCCCTTTTGTCCTTAGAACATGTGATATTCTCTCTGATAAACACTGAATCGGTACCAGAAGCTTTGACAAGAAACAAACTTGTTGAAGCAAATGCCAGAAGGAAGGTGTTGTTGCCAATCGTTGAGCAACGGGAAAAGGATCTAAGCTTAAATGGGACTACCACAAGAGTGGATAGGAATGTTCTTGAACTTCTAAAGGCCGTTATGGAAGAACTTCTTGCCACTATCTCCAATTTTGAAGAAATGCATGTAACGACTGAAGAATTACCGAAATCTGTACCGGTTGAAGAAGGGCACAATGCCCAGGGTGAAACTCAAACTTTCGGAATCATGAAGCCAACTTTTGAAAAGGGTCAATCATCTAAACCTACATGGACTCCCTCCGAGGAATGAGAACTTTTTGACGGTTATGATGTTTAGGGTCCGTGTGCTAAAGAAAACTACCTTGGACTGGGCAAACAGAGGTATAATGAAATAGCCGAATAACGTAGAATCAAATTGGAGGAAGAACATGACTCCAAATCCACTGATGATGAATCCAAGGATTAAGACGGGAAGGATACTGCCAATTCCAACCCATCACTTAGAGCATCAGCAGCGCACAAGACCTCTGCCCTCTTATTTTGTGAAATCAATATTCCACATCAGCAGAAAGTGGGCACACATTGTAGTTGGCCAAAACACTCCAATGCTTCCGCCCGCCCTCTTATCTAAATAATAAATTTTATTTATAATATTTTAAATAAATAACTAATTTATAATATAGGAATATATTATAGCTATATTATAGGAAAATTTGAGATTTCACGTCTTAATATAATTAATAAAAAATATATTAATTTATTTAAAAAATATATTTATTAATTAAATATATAAGTAATATTCCTGTATTATATATATTATAGGAGAATTTAAAATTTCACCCTTAAAATATATTAATATAATTAATAGAAAATATAAAATATTTTTATAATTTAAAATATATTATAATATTAAAAATGAATAAATTTGAGAATATATAACATATATTCCTATATTATAATAGGAAAATTTGAGAATATATAATTAATATTTCTATATTATAATAAAATATTATAATATTTTTATAATTAAATATATAATTAATATTATTATAATTTAATATATAATTAATATTCCTATCTTATAGTAAAACTTTAGAATATATTTTTATTTAATGTTATTATAATGTTACTTAAAAATAAAAATAGTAGGAAAAAATATTATAATTAAATATATAACTAATATTCCTATATTATATAATATATTATATTATATAACGATGAAAAAGTCAGAAGAGGACATGACCGGCATAGGGCACTGCCCTCTTTTTGCTTTTATCTACAATGCAAAAAATGAAAAAAACCAATGACCTGCCCTTTTCCACGCTGTCCCATGCGGGCACAGGTCATGCGTTGGAGATGCTCTTACCGGAAATGAAACTGCCAAATCTCCATCAGGTAAGTCCTTTGATCACAACAACAAGACAAGAGATAACAACGCTGAAAGACCGACATGTACAGAAATATCTCTTCATGTCAGTTCTCATGGGGTACTTCCTATTCAATCTCGCGCTCTCGGTTCAACCCGAACTTCCTCTAAAGAAATTCCAAGGGTAAACACTAAGTAGTTGATCCTAAAAGCTTTAGCCCCATGGTAAGCATATATGGAAGCCCGAATAACTGAGGCAATCAAAGAGTAAGCCACTTCATCAAGGTTTCACGATAAAAAAATGGCAAGAGTATGGGAGGAAGTAGGCCAGATAAAGCCTATTGTCTCTAAAACGCTCTCATCCGTTGAAATTATGTCATCTCAGCTCTATGAGCTTGTTAAGTTTTAGAGTGTTGTCGATGCTGAAAAGTTAAGGGATCATGAAGAGGCTGCCCGTCGAATTCAAGAAGAGGAAGATGAGAATGCGAATGCCGCGGAAAAGGCCAATGAAGAAGCTGCACGACAACTCCAAGAGGAAATCAATAAAGAAACAGTCGTACAATCACCTACCGCAAAGAAGCCTAGAGCGACTAAACAAAAGAGAACCAAGAAGTCGGAGGCAGCGAAAACTAAAAAGCCGGAAACTGAAACACCGGTGAATGCACAACCGGAAACTGAAATACCGGAGAATGAAAAACTGGATGATGAAGAAGAGGATGAAATTCCATTGATTCGACGACGTAGAACTGTAACTCTCTCTCAGCCTCAACCGGAAGTACCCCCATCAGAAGTTGTTCCACGTAGCGCCCGGTTAAACCGGAGAATCCGAAGTGGTGTTGGAAGCTCAACTGATCATAATGCTGAACCGAACACTGGCGGTCAACCAGAAGAGGATGACCTCACACACACGATCTCAAGGATCAAAAGAGGGAGACACTAAATCCTAAATCTTTCCTCCACTTTTTACTTCTTTGTCTTTACTTTATGTACCTTTGGGATTGAAACACTTGGCTTATGCTTTACTGACTCTACTCATCATGTTTATCAAACATGAATGCTTCTTGATGATTTTGTCTCTTTTTAATATACTGGTTTTGATAATTTTAAAAGTTAAAAATATCAAAAAGGGAGAAATTTCTAGAAACCAAATCACTATTTTCAAATAAATCAAACAGTTTTGAATCAAAATTAATTTAAGCGGCCAACGATTACAAGTTTTGAATATTTAGATTAAATAATCAAAAAAGAGAAATTGTTAGATAAATTATATAATTAATTAGCAAGTAATTAATTATCTAAAAAACTTAACCAAATTCATCATTTGTGCAGGATAAAAAAGAAACCGGAAAGTCAAGAAGTTCGGTTTCTATCAAAATCGGAAATGCAAATATCGATAAAACCGCAACCGGTAATTTATTCCTTCAGTTTTTACTTTTTCATTCTTACAAATCGGCATTATGTTAAGCTATCTACCAAAGAAGAGCAATCGGTTATATGTTCGGCTCAGAAATGAAAATCGGCTTTACCTCTCAGCCCGGTTAACCGATGTTATAAAAACGACGCAAATCGGTCTTATCTAATCGGCCTTATATTCGACCATCTATACAAGAAACGAAATCGGTAGGGGATCGGGTCAGTGAAAGAAATCGGTTTTACCGCTCAGCAAGTTGTTCGGTAAAATTATCGGTAATATGTTAAAGAACCGGAACTAGTAGTAAATCGGTTCAGTAATGAAAAACGACTTTACCGCTCAACAACATGATCGGTAAACTTATCAGTTACGTGTCAAGAAGAAAAATAGGTAAAACGACCAGTAATATGACCGATATTACATCTTCGGTATCGGTTTTATCCTGGTCAATTATAAAGAAGCATAACTAGTAGAATCCCCGGTTATATAGAGACGTCGGAACCAGTTTTTCAATCGGTTATATGATCGGTTCGGTAGAAGAATTCGGTTTTACCGCTCAGTAAAATCGGTAGACTGATCGGTTATTCTCAATGTAGAACCGGTAATTTGTCCGGTAGTCTGTCTGGTAAATTATTCGGTAAAATCTTCGATTATTATACAAGACACAGAATTAGTTATTTGACTGGTTTCTACCCTATAAAGTAGAATCGGTAATGTCCATGCAACGATAACTTGACCAGTTATTTACAAAAAGGGTAAATCGGTAATATGATCGGTAGTTTAACCGGTCAGATCCAAGATTTGGAACCAGTTTTATGTTAAGACAAATTTATACTGTGAGTAGCCGACAGTTTCCCTTTTAGTGTAACACAGAACATTTTCGGAAATTACAGAAGGGAGCCTTCACATGATCAGACTGTATTATTGCCATTTTAATACAAGTCTGATGAAATCTTTTGGGAAGCATAAACCTGCTAAAGGAAGATCAGACTACCATTTTGGTATAAGTCCAAAACAGTCTACTTGGAGCAGATATTTATCACACTATTCTAGATAACCAAATCATTAGAAGACAAATCTGAATGATGATCTGCTCCTCGGAAATCATTAACCCAATTAATGACCATGTTGACTTCTTATCAAACAAGATCAGAGGATATCCCAAGAATGTACTACAATGACAACCAATCAGATCCAAAAAATGATGTACTGTTAAAGAAATATATTCGTTGAAGAAGAAGAATATGACCGTTGTCATATTCCTATTTAAGAGAACTCAGCTCAACCGGATAAAGTACCTGTCTCAACCTTTTGACAAACTTCTTGAATCTTACAGCCTTGAAACCTGTTGAACTAAGAACTTTGCAAGAACTTTCAAACCATCCTTGCTCACGTATTGCTTAAGCGTTCAAATCAGTGTGTGTTATAATTTCACGTGTATTACAAGTTCATCTATTCTGTGTGAGTAGTGAGTGTTGTAAGTTGACAAAATCTGTTTCTGTTCAATAGAGTGAGCGTAGTAAGAAGTCGAAAACGAGCAGTAAATAAGCCTCAGGTGTTCGACATACGTATTGTAAACTGTTTGAATATTCTGAGTGAATATCCTTCTCAACATTTGAGAAGAAGGGATGACGTGGGAGCTTTATCTCTGAACATCCATAAATCATGTGTTGTGTTTCTCTTTTACCTCGTGTCATCTTGTTGTTGTCTAAACCGTGCTTGTGTTGCTTCAAGTTGAACGAACAATTCCGCACTTGAACTCGGTTCAAAAGTTTGTGACAACTTGCGTAGTATTGAGACCGATATTAACCTCTAACAGGGTTATTATCAATCGGCGTGTGTGTAAGCGTTCACCCTATCGAGACCCCGGTCTCCTTCGACGATCCCGATCCTAATAGTTCTTACTATAAAAACACTATAATCAATTTAACATAAAACTTTAGTCTATTATCTATAGTCATAGATTAATCATTAATCATGGGTTTCTTGTGCGCACTATTCATATAAATTGACAAACAAAAAAAAACTTATGGGTTATATATAATTAACTTTGTATCCCTAGGGTTTTGATGCATAACCTGACATGGAGTCATAAAAATAAACAAATAATAAAAAAGACTTATGGGTTATAATTACCTTTGTATCCCTTGGGTTGTGATGGCTCTTATAAGGTATATATCTAAGACCACAACCTTATTTTCTTACACTTTTCCGCAAACTCATGGGTTCTGTCAATATAGATCGAAGTTCGAAGATGCATATAACTTCCTAGAATTCCTGAAAATAAAGTTCTGCGGTAATTTCAAAATCCTAACCATAGACGTAACTGAATTATTTATAATGGAACCCCGACAAATTTGTCATTAGATCTCGAAAAGTGTCTATAACCTTTAGTTTCACACTAGCCATGGGGTATGTTTTTTTAAAAGTATGTTGTCACTTGTACATGTTGTCTTGTATACAAATGTCGAATTTTAACATGTAGACAAATTGTTTCCTAGTATAGTTTTGGGGAAATAAACAAGTGCATGACAATAGTAGATAACCTTTTGATAATGTGTTTATCTTTAAATGGAAATTCTGGTAAAAAGTATTATATCTCACTCTTTTGTCCAATCATGAACAAAGTTATGATATCCCAAGTTCTATTTGTAGCAAAACATGTACACAAATGCTTCCTTCATATTGTCATCATATGTTCTTGACTCAGCTCAGCTCATAGATAGTAAATACATAAAAAAAGGAGAAGTTAATAGGCTTTTTCTTCTTCTTCTTCTTCCAAAGAAGAAAATCCAGAACTTGAATTTGACTTAGCTCTTAGGAGAAGGGCAGGTCAGCTGCATGTCAGTGAGCATCTGTCGGAGTTCAGAAGTTTCCTCTTTGAGTTGGGAATTCTCTTGAACGACATTACTATGGATTTCTGACATTTGGTTAAGTTTTTCAATAAGTTGTTGATTCTCATTTCGCAGCCAAACCACTTGTGACCAGAGTTCATCAAGGTGTTTCTGCTTTCTCATGCGTGATCGTCGTGCAGACTCTCTGTTAGATATCATTCTCCTCTGTTTCCTCTCGTTAATGAGACTAATTTGTAGTTCATTCGCTTCGTCTGACGAGTTGAAGTCGTGATCAACTTGAAGATGATGGTAGAAGGGATTATTAGAGATGAATCTGTTAAACTGAATTGAGGATGTATTGTTTTGGCTCAAGCCAAAATCACTTGCAAAATTTGGTTGCATGGTTTGAATTGAGAGATAATATTATTTAGGAAGCTCAAAGAGGAGGAAGTAGTTATTTATAGGGCTAAAAATAAAGTCATAATGGCCTTAATTTGGTGTCTTTGGGAGTTGGATAACCTTACAAAGAGAGAAGCAAATGAAACAAGCAACTTTTTTTTGTTTTTTTTTAACAATGCTCTTAGTGGTGGTTTAGACATCCTTGACATGGAAATATGCATCATCCATGAGGGGAAATGTCCATCGTGGGTGATCATTTTGTTATCAAAATTGCTGACATGAGATAGAAGGGAGATGATATAGTGGGTTGATTCATATTTCAAGTATATGAATGAATGTTTTGGAGAAGAATATTTAAACCACAACAAATGGGGGCTGAAATAAGTCAAATTTGATGGGTAGCTAGCTATAATACCCAATCCTATGAAGTCACAGTTCAATCTTAATACATGCTTAACTACATGATCTTTGGTGATAGATTAGGTATATTTTTGTCACTTAAGCTACCTTAGTACATTTGTAAGAGTTTTAAATTGAATTTTTGTAAAAAAAAAGAAAAAATATGAGAGAGACATCCAATTATTTGGTTTTCTTTTTTCAAAAGCATTCTTTGGAAGAATGAAAGTAGCACCTAATTTTGTTAGTGCTATACAGAAAAAATAAGATTTTCCTAAAAAAAATTGATAATGTTAGCATCATGCTGTTTCTAACTCTAGATAAAATTATAATTGGATAGTGTGGGATTATCAAATTAGACAATATATTTGAACCCACACATTTACCTTTCCAAGACAACAAAATTCTTGTCCACAAAGTATTAAGTTTGTCTTCATGATCATTTTCAAAAATTAAAAGAAAAAAAGTTTAAAACAATCCAAAATCAATGAAATCCTTGTAAAATTATACATGTTACTTGCACATACCTCCATTAATTCATGAAAAAGATTAATACAATAGTTCACCACTATAACTTCATCTCTTATTTTAATCCATTGACTTTTAATAAGAATCAATATAAGTACAAGTGTCTTATCTGAGTTATGAGTTATCTAGGGTTCATATCTTTTGGTCGGGCTAATTTACAGCGATTATATTTTAAACATATATTAGCAATTGTTATATAAAAAAGCTTTCTATTCAAACGCTTATCTAAATATATCCACTTATTATTTATAATTACATCTAATTTAAATAAATATTTACTGTTATATCATGTGAAAACTCGTAACATGTAACAGAGCTTAATAATATTCTTATGAAAAAAATAATTACTTGTATAATTTGTAAATGTTAAATTTTTTTTATTGAAAATTACATTTAAGGAAAATGTTTCATTTTACCAAGTAATTTTCCATTTTTTATTAATATTTTGTAATTTGATAGTAATGTTTAGATAGTTTACACATGATAGATGAGAATACTTTTCTAGATCTTCAAGAGACAATTCATGCTTTAATTAGTTCTTTACTTAAAGAGATACCAAATTTATGTTTACATAGCTTCCTTGAAATGAACTCTTGCCTCGTGGGGCATTATCCACACGATCATTTAAAAGGGGGCATTATCCATGATCATTTAAAAGGTTAATAAGATGCAAGTTGTCAAATCCTTTAAAGACTCCAATTAGTGGAAATGCTTTCCTAAAGCCAATTTAGTAATGATGAAACACTTTGAATAGGCTACACATAGGATGTTTAAAAAAATATGGTGATGGTAATAATATTTATAACTAAATAATTCTGCATCAAAAAGTCCTTGAAATTTATATTAACAAAGTTATCATAAAATGACTCTGGATATAACAAACAGTTATATATATATATATATATATATATATATATATATATATATATATATATATATATATATATATATATATATATATATATATATATATATATTAAATTAAATAGAGAGAAGAACGAAATAATTAAATTGAGATGTTGATTCGAGGCATGTGTTAGACACATTTTTCTTAAAACAGTTTTATCGTCTCTCATTTGTGTTAGAGCTTATCGCAGATGACTGTCTCCTAGGGTACAACAAATCCAATAGTGATTATGCACTAGAATTATTACGCATTGAACTTGATCAATGTACCTGAATCACAATCACCAGGTTTCGCACATAAATGGTTGAGTCAAGAAACTCGAAGACGCTCACAAAGAACATAAAGACTTTTAGAATTCCAGAGTGATAAATTGTAAGATGATGTGTGGTTTGAGATTAGAGACGAGAGATTTTGTATTGTTGAAAAGTTAAACCATTAAATAAAATTATCAATTGATCCAACGGTTGACATTGCTTGACTCTTCATTTACCTTAACATTTTTCTCTTTATTATAGAGTAATTGTTTGCCAAAACAATTAAGACATTTACAATCCAATACTAATGTTACATGGTTTTCCAATTTGTTAATAATAATATTAAATCATCATAACAATTAATAATAATAACAAACTCATGTAAGTTATAATACAAATTAACAACATTTGTTAATTGGTTATCAAAACATTTTAGATCAATTAATTTAAATTAATTTATTCAAATTATACATTTGAATCAAATTTCACCCTTTAATTCACTTTTGAATTTTATGTGAATTTGATTTGATTTTATTACCCACATTCTAATATCCATTCATTAATGAAATTTATAGAACTAATTTAAAAATTCCAACAATCCCCATATTAATGGAAATTGAAAGATTAATCCGGTGAAATGTTCAACAGTTGAATTCTACATAGGATAGATAGATGTAACCCTTTGAACATTCCCTTATGAAAATATATAACTTTACTAGCCAATTAGTAGACTCGATGTCCTTGAACTATTACGCCGTCTGTGTAAACGATTACACATTTTCACATAGAATTCTCCCTAATACATGTCAAACTCTCATGGTTGTGTCTATTTTGGCCATGGAACACGTGCCTGGTTATGTGAGATGGTCTAGAATTGAGCCATGCAATTCCTTCGAAGCGACCCACTTCTCCCTCACATAAGTGATCTCTTTGCTTACAAAGAATCATTAAAAGCGATATGTTTATCCTCATCAAAATATATATTGTTTTGTTATAGGATTAATCATCAACAATAACTTTTCAAGTTAGTACAATTAGGTTATCCCATTGAACCTAGTTCTTGAGATCTCTAGTCAACATAGGTTGAGTTTTCCTTCGTACCAATTTATAGTAGACTAATGTCTCAAAAGACTCCAAACTAACTCTTTATTAAATAATTTGATTAGTTGATCCACAATGTTATATTTGACTAACATAGTCAAATGTGACAACTCTATTTGAGAGTATAGTTTAATGACATCATGTCTAAGACATTTATGTCTAGACTTGTTATAGACTCTAAGCTTATCCAATTTTCAAATTATTATCACAATAATTAGAAATTTTCGTTTGTACATTCTTAGATAATCTTGGAATATCTTCTAATAAGAAGCATAGTCATCTGTACATACTTACCATTTAAACATTTTTTTATGAAAATATTGTTTACTTGGCTAATTAGTAGACAAAATGTCTTTGAACTATTATGTTTTCGTGTAAACGATCATATATTTTGCATAAAAATATTTTATTTTTCGACATAAGTCAAAAATATAGATTATAACGTTTAATCTATCCATCATAATTTTCTCAAAAGATTTTTCATACGTAGATTACACTTCTAAGTGTAAACATATTCACTTTTAGACGTAAAGTTTTTCATTTAATAATATCAATATATCATTTGATAACAACATGATATTTCGTGTAGTGCAATTCACATTCTTAATGGATTTAATCATTTTTATCGTAATTTTTAACGATAAAAATATCGTACAAAAGACACGTAATGAAATAATTTTTATTGTCTTCATGATATATATAATTGTCACATTCACTTTTAATTAAAGTATGATCAAATTGCATATCATTATTAAAAATTGTTATAACTCATACAAAGACTTTATAAACTTTCTTTTTCATCTATTTCATAAAATCATTTTGAAGACATTGGTTCTTCAATTTTTTATGAAATTAATGTCAAAGAAATGACACATTTCTTGATCTCAAAATCCTCAAATTTTAAATATCGATTTGAGCACCAACTCAACAAATATAAATAAGACATTTTTTTGTTATTTTTTTGTTGTTGTAAAGTTGCGCAACTTTATCTTTTATAAAGAACATATTTTTATAAAATAAATTATCTTTTTACATAATATACACAATTATTTTTGTGTTATTATCAATAAAAATATTTGCCCCCACATTTGTATGGTACTTTTTTTTTTTAAATCACGCACATTTATGATTTAAATCAATGATTTTCTAATCAAGAAATTTTCACACATTTTTTTACAAATTTCTTTTGTTATACTTATCATACAATGAATAAGATAACTATATTATAAATATTTAATTGAATAACATATAATTTTTATACAAGAGATTAAAATGTTTATTCATATATAAATCATTTTTCACATAATCTCTAAATTATAATATTTAATCAATTAAAATATTTATTTCATCACATTATTTCTATAAAAGAAATTAGAATATTTAATCAAATAAATATTCACCATGTCACATTATTTTTACAAAAGAAATCATAATGTTTCAAACATCTTTGGCCGAAGACGCTTAAATATTAATTTTGATTGCACGTTTGCATCCCATAATATCGGCACATTTGCCACATTATTTCTCAAATCAAACAAGACTTTTTCTTGTAATTAATTTCAAAAATATCAAATTAAGTAAGTCTTTATTTAATATATTCATATATATTATAATTACTTCATATATCATTAAGCAAATACTTTTATAAAATACATCAATAACTAATTATTATAATTAATTAGAATATTAATTATTACAATTAATTAGACTATTTGACAATTTATTTTAATTTTAATCAAATACAAAACTAACTAATTATTATAAATAATTATTCATGTCATCAAGTCATCAATTTTTTTAATTAATGACGAATTTTAACTTTCTATATGAGTTATTGTATATCAAAAGACACATAATTTATAAAAATGTTTAAAATTTTCTATTAAAATAAAATCGATATACAATCATCTTTATACACGTATGTATACAAATAATTTGTTAATCATACATATTATAAATTAACACAAGTTATCATATTATTAGCTAATATGCATGTTATATATATAAGCAATCACTTAGCAACACAATATATAACTACAAATGTACTTCATGACTTATCGAAGCAATTACATTATCGCGCTTTGACCGATAATCCACGTGAAGCGGAAATGCTCAAAACAAATATAGGTGGATCGTTCTCACCGAGATAATTCTTGCGAAAATATTTTGACTTACATAGTTTTCTCTTTAAATGCATTAATATAATGAGTTATAACACAAATGACATTCATTTTCTAACATGATTAATCACATAATTTATATAGAAGAAATTAAAATGTTTCAAACTATTAATGACAACATCATTTTGACAAATTAAATTTTTACAAAATAAATCGTTAGGATCCCCAATTCATTTCATAATTTTTTACATAAGAAATTATAATGATGTCAACAATAATGATTAATATCATTTTGACGAATCGTTACTAATTTCTATCAAGAAATCATTGATTATCCATTCATCTCATAATTTCTACACAAGAAATTTGAATGGTTCCAACGTCAATGACATGACAAAGATCATTTTATCGTCAAATCTTTTACAAAAGAAATCATTGGCTGGATTCGAACAGGGGACCTCCCTTTCGCCATGTACCCTTATGTCCGAACTTTGAATCATTGCACCAACGCGCCTTTTTATCGAACAGGGGACCTCCCGTATGTTTCAATTATAATTAATTTTAATTACTATTAATAAATTATAACTATTAATTTTTCTGAAAATTAGATGTTGATTCGAGGTATGTGTTAGACACATTTCTCTTAAAACAATTTCATCGTCTCCCATTTGTGCTGAAGCTTATCGCAGATGACTGTCTCTTAAGGTACAACGAATCCAGTAGTGATTCTGCACTGAAATTACTACGCATTGAACTTGATCAATGTACCTAAATCTAGGGGTGGCAATTTAGGTAAGTTTCAGGTTGGCGAGTTCGGGTTGACAGGTTAACGAGTTCAACGATTCTAACCTAATCCTGACCTATTTAATAATTCGGGTCAAAAATCTCTAACCTGAACCAGACCTGTTTATTTGTGTTTGACCTGAACCTGACCCATTTGACCCGATTTACCTAACTTAACTCGAACCAAACCCGATGTAATTAATTCATATCTATATATTTCAAATTAAAATGACATCAATACAAAATAACAATGAAGTTAAATCACAAATTCACTTATACAAAATTTTACAGAAGAAAATGAGTAAGTGACTAAGAAAGAATAACACAAAGCTCAACAAAAGAAACTTGTAAATGAGTTATCAGGTCTACTTTGGGTCATTTCAGGTCGACCCGATTTTGACCTGTTTATTAATCAGGTTAAATAGGTCGACCTGATTTTGACCCGAACAAAAAAAATACATGACTCTAACCTGATTTTTTCGTGTTCGGTCCGGGTCGTGTTTTCGTGTCCAAAATTGTCAGCCCTACCTAAATCACAATCACCGGGTTTCACATAAAAATGGTTGAGTCAAGAAACTCGAAGATGCTCACAAAGAATACTCACAAAGAACAAAAAGATTTTTAGAATTCCAGAGTGAGAAACTGTAAGATGATGTGTGGTTTGAGATTAGAGACGAGGGGTTTTATATTGTTGAAAAGTTAAACCATTAAATAAAATCATCAATTGATCTAACGGTTGGTATTGCTTGCCTCTTCATTTATCTTAACTTTTTTCTCTTCATTATAGAGTAACTGCTTGCCAAAATAATTAAGGCATTTACAATCCAATACTAACATTACATGGTTTTCTAATTTGTTAATAATATTAAATTATTATAACAATTAATAATAATAACAAACTCATGTAAGTTACACTACAAATTAACAATATTTTGTTAATTGGTGGCATTTTAGATCAATTAATTTAATTTAATTAATTCAAATTATACATTTGGATCAAATTTCACAATTTAATTCATGTTTGAATTTGATTTGATTTTATTACCCACGTTTTAATTTCTATTTATTAATAGAATTTATAGAACTAGTTTAAAAATTCCAACACAAACATCCAAAATTAGGTAATTTTAAACTTCAATAAAAAGCCACTCATCTTTGTTGAACCCAATTTTAAAGAAATGATGGGATATAAAGGAGATAAATTCGGTCTATTTAAAGAATAATTTTTAATTATTGAAATATGGTTAGTATAGTTACCTAATTTCAATTGTTTTAATGTATCAACTCAAATGGACAAAATTTATGAGAAAAAGGTCTTGGATTGATAGTACCAAAATATTGTTCATAATCAATGACATTGTGAACTTCTCTTTACAACCTTTTAAATTTTTTAGAATGATAATAATCCATATTTATGTCTCAAACATATACAAGACATTGATATTCTCAATAATGGATGAGGAGGATATTGAAGGAAAAAAATGCAAATCGCGATCTTAAAATTGTAGTTACAAAACATATATAGAATATTTGAACTTACTCTATTTCTTTTCCTATAAATATAAAAATCTTGTTAATATTATTGTAGTTAATCAATAACTCTCACTTTTCAAATAATAATAAAAGCTAAATCTCTTTATTTTAAAAATGATTTGATAGCCTATAATCTAGCAATTATTAATTCTCAAAAACATAATGATTGAACTCATGCCCTCCACAATAAATGGCATGCAAATATAATTTGTCTTTACCCATATCTTTGTGCATTTACATATAACCCCATCATATTTTCTCTTACAATCAATACAAAACCATACATGATATAATTACAATATCAAGGTGAATTTGGTAATTAAATACTTAGGATTAAGTGGTTTATTTAGATAAAGGTGGCACTATGTCAAATTTGGACTCCATTCCATTATTTTCTTTGTCTATAACAAGACCAGACCAGTTTGTTCCGTTTGAATTATATGAAAATTCTTTAAATAATAAATCATTTTAATCATGATTTTTATATGTTTTTTTTTTCTTTCAAAAAAATATTTTATTTGATATTTTTACTAAAATAATTTTTTTAAAAATTTAAATTTAAATTTAATAAAAGTAAAATAATAATAATTTAATTTTTAATTGATAAATTAAATAATTTAATCATTAAAATGATATTGATATGATACTTTATTTTAAAAAAAATATAAAATCGATCCAATTTTAAATAATTAATCAACTTTATATAATCTCAATATAAATAAAATTTAAATAGTCTCAAATTTCAATTAGAACTCACCTAACAAACAATTTGGTTTGCATTTTCATAGTGAATTGATTTAAAAAATCAAAATTTGCCACAAAACCCTATTTTTACCAAAACAGAATCAATTAACAAATATAAATTTTAAAAAATAATCATTAATTCTCTAACCATATAACTGTTTTGCACTCTCCCACAAGCTAAATAAATGTTATAATTATTACTAAACAAATAAGATGATTCATGAAATAAATAAAACTTAAATATGTCAAAAATTTGAAAAATATCCCAGCAGAAAATAAGAATGAACAAAAAGTAGTCAAAGCGCATGATAAGATTTTGGTAGACTGGGCCTAGCTAACAAGCGCGTGGATGTATTGCGCCATCCCTTCACGCAATTGGTTATCTTGCCTTACAGGTCAGCTTTATCTACCTGAAGAGTCAGCCCTTAAAAGATGTCCACTGAAACTCTGAATTTGGTAATATTGTGTCATACAATTGTTGGAGCACATATTTTTAATCAAAACTTGTGTCAAGCACAAGATTATAACTTGTTTGGTTTTGAAAGAGGTTCTATATAAAGAGGTAAATAATTTGATTCAAACCAAATATTATTTTAATAGTTGTTATTGATTTTTATTAAGACATTTGTTTGTGGTTGATTAAGTATTTGGTTTGACATGTTAAATGTGTTTCTAAAAAAATCATATAAAATAATATAGTTAAAAAAAGCCTTACATTATTAAATTTAATTTTATTGTAAATTAGATTTAAATATATTTTTTCAAAAGTATATATATTAAAAAAATGGTTATACTAATATTAATAAAATTATTTATCAAACAAACAAATTAATTAAAATTATTTTTATATTTTTAGGAAAACAACCAACGTCATTTTATTAAAAAAATCTCAAAAGAAAAAATATTTACTTGAGTCCATGAATTAGAACAAAACAAACAAGCAAAATGAATAAACCACAAAACAAGCTTACAAACAAACTTTAAATAAATTGTCGTGCCTTAAACATTGAAATTTTTGTGACTTTTTTGAAAGTTGATGGACCAATTTTGACATAGTTCCCAATTTTCCGGATTCGTGGGTATTCTTCTCCACGTGTGAATTGACCATTAATGACGATTTCTCTCCACATTTGATCTTCATTTCTTCTTATTCTTAAAAACATCCTTGCATTTATTTCCATCCACATTTGATACACAAACATTTCATAACATTAGTATGGAAGGAGTTGCTTTTGACCTTTCCAAACACCACTTCATTAATGTGAATCCAATCCATAAGAAAATTATGTAATCTCAAGTTTTTAGAAAAATTCACCCACAATGCACTAGTAAAATGACATTGATATTTTTAACATTATTGGTTTGTATGAATGAAAAAGTGTATTATTTAAAATTTTAATTGGTTGAATTTAGAATTAGGCATTTGTCTGGTTCAATTGTGTTTGAGACATTTTGTGTTTAAACACAGCTCGCATAATCATTCATTTGTGTTTAGCGTATTATTAATGTGTATAACATTTTGAACCGACTTTTGTGCTACCTACTAATTTTTTCCCTACAACCACCGTCCACAATGAATTGTTGTCAGATTTTTTTTTGTTTTATTAAAAAGTTTAATATATTTCAAATTAAAATTTTTTATCTTAAATATTTTAAATATTTATAAATATATATATTTTAAAACTAAATGTGTCTTATCGTGCTGGTTGTGTCTAGATATTCAGAAAATCCGTTAACTTTTCGGTTTTTCTATGTCATTATCTTGTTCATTATGCGATCTAAGACTCAAGTGCCCAACTTTAGTTGAATTAATATCACTTTATAAGACTATTTTATGATTTTTACTAATAAAATAACTATTTTTTTTTGTTAAATAATTTTATTTAAATATGTAAAAACAAATGAATATATCTATAAGATTAATCCATTATATTGTTTTTTTATCATTATTATTCAAAACCATCCAATAGAACATACAATTGGTACAACAAATGAAAAACTACAATAAATATGCATAATATTTTCTTATAATTTTATTAATTTTCTAAATTTTGTTTATCAAGACCTTAGTTATAATTTCTAATTCCTCATTTTCTTTCTCAAATATTGTAATATAATATTTTAATTACAATTGCATTATCATTTACCAATAAGATCTTGTATTATTATCCAAGAAATACATGTTAAAATCTCATTAATTAGATAAAGAAAATGATATATAAGAACCCAAAACTTGCCAATTGTTCTGACATATGCCAAAAGAATTATGGGATAAACATAAATTGCAAAGTCCACTAAACATAATTGGCACCTAGAAATTAACATGATAATGGATTACTAAAGTTTTGGTGCTCATTATTAATATTTTTAAATGATTTTTTTTTTTTGTATATTTATGAAACTAATGTAATATCTAAAGTAATGTTTCCATTTTAAATTAAGACATTATAAGTGAACAATTATTTTAAACTATTTGATTATCTGTTCGCTTAATTTTGACAAATAATTCTTTTCATAGTGATTTCATGTGACCTTCATTCATAGGATCATAATGAGTTATTTTCTCACCTCATTCTAACTGCATTCCAACTTTGAGGAATCATTTATATTGTACCTAATTTTTCCATTCACTTTCATAAATTACCTACATTTTTATTCTCTTTCTCAAACTATTCATGTTTTTTTTAATCTAAATAACTATAGTAAAATAAAAATTAACTTAAAATATTATACATTAAATAAAATAAAATAAAACTAAAGTGTATAATAAACCAAAGAAGTTAAATAAAATATGTACTTTGTTGTAATAAATTTGGTTAAGTTTAACTTTACTTTTAATGTATTTTATTAAAAAAATTATTTAATATATTTTATTTTAATATTTTTGTAATATATTTTATTTTAATATTTATATAATGTATTAATTTGATAAAAATATGTATTTTATTTTAATAATATTTGTAATAAGTTTGACATCTTATTTAAATGTATATAATGTATTATTTTGATAAAATATATCTTCTCCTTTGGTCCTATTCGTTCTCCTTCCGTCATCTCATTCGAGATAACTTATAGCTCAACAGTAGGTGGTTATTTTTATCCTTCATCTAGTCTTTTTTTTATCGAGCGAAGACAAAAGGCCTTATATAAAAATTCAATGTCCACCTAAAACCATGAAATTCATTCAGGTACAGTGTTTTTGAAGGAAGAGTGTTATTTATTTTACTAAATTTTATCATAGTTTGATTTATTGCTAAATATATATTTTATTTTGATAAGATTTACCATTTGACTTTTATTGTAATATATTTGGTTTTAATCTTGTTTTATTATAATGTTTATTTAATATAATTTATTTTAATGTATAATTTTTAAGTTTATTTTTAATTATTTAAAGAGAGAAAGTGGATAATTTAGAAAGAAAAATGATAAGATAGATAGTTTAAGAAAATGAGAAAAAAAAGTGGGTAAAACAAGAATAGGTCCCAAGTTTGATCATTCCAAGTTAATAATATAGTTGTCCATCATTCTTTGATGGCTAAGAAATTATCTTATTTTGTTTTATAGGTTATAGTAACCAACAACCTAATAGGGGATTTTTCATTTATCATTTATCATTGTTTTCCAATCCTTTTCCATTTTTCCCTATCCATATTAACTATAAAGGTAACCTGCAAACATATTTATACTTGAGTCCAACCAAAATAAAATAAAATAAAAATTATTATCTACCAAACATTAATGTGTCAGCAATATTTAATGTATTATTATTTTGTTAACTTTTATACGAGAGCTTTTAAATTGTTGTTGTAATTAACTATGCATATACTTAAACCTAATAAAAAATCAGGCTATGCCAACATTTCAATCATGCACATTATTGTTACTTTATCTTAGTTACATTTCTCAATAAGTAATTACAGCCAGCGGGAGATTCGATAACATGAATAATGTCGAAAGTGATATATTAACATGTGATTAAATTTAAAAATTAATGTAATTTCTATCTCCTAATAGTTTTAATTTCAATAAAATGTTATCACATTGTTTTCGACATCATTAATAACACAAAATTCCTGTTCTCTATCATCACGCTTTCTCAAGAGCTCGTTTGAGATGAGTTTATATTAATTTAATTTTAATTTTTTTTATTAAATCATTATCATTCTGACCATCAAATCAATTGACTCAGAGCCCCAGCCCGATTTGGGCTGCCCCAGCCCCGATAGAAATAATATTGATTTTTTTTTGTTGCCCTAAGTTTAGTTTAAAAAATTAATTAAAAAAATGTTTTTGGTGAGATTTTAACCTATAATCAAACAAAAAATTTCAAATTTTATCTTAAACTATTATGATACAACATTTTATATTTAAAAATACAATAAATTTAATTAAATATCTAATATTTTTATTAAATGAGCTGCCCTATCCCGAGGGCTTGTTGGACTTACCCTAGGGTCGGACCCTATCAATTGTAACACTAACTAAAATATCATTACTTTATTTTATGAGTTATCATGCATGTACTCAACCAGATGAGATCCTCTGTTACAAAATTGTCCATGTCCCTTGTCACGGGCTCGGTCTTTCTACCAACAATCCGTGCGACACTAGTTACGATATTCGGAAGAACGAATAACTAGTTAGCCTTACTCGAAGCAATACTCGATATTTGCTTCAATAAACATAAAAATTATAGAGAGAGAAAACGAACTCTTACAAAGAATATTAATATGTCACTTGAATACTTGACGATTATAATGTAATACCTTAGAGGTATTTATAAGACTTATTATAGCTACCACATTAATGTCACACTAATTTAGGGCATTTCTTCGAATTGTCAATTAGTGACGCATTAATTTCCAATTAATGATGCACTAATCTAGACAATGTCTTTTAACTACCGATTAATGACACTAATCTAACACATGCCTTTTAAGTACCAATTAATGACATTAATCTAGTATATATTTTTCAACTAGAATATTACTTGGGTTGGGCCTACTTAGACGATTGGGCCTCCCTTTGGGCTAGGAAGATAAGGGCACCGTGACATTCTCCCCCTCTCATTCTGACGACGTCCTCGTCGCGTCCTCCTTGTAGGTCTGGATGATGTCTTTAATAAACTCACATGGAATATGGGGTGCGTCTCCAAATGCGACAAAAGTTTTAAGTGATAGGCTAGCTTTTCAACCCGTTTCTTTCTAAAGAAAGGGCATTTATATCGTCTCACAAACCCCTTGTGAACCTTGGAAAACCGTCTTCCTTAATGGAGGATGAGTTTTACCATCACTCGGTCTCCTTCAAACTTCAAGTGTCTTCTCTTCTTGTCCTCCAATTTCTTCATTCTTTTGGCGGCCTTGGAAATTTCACACTTCTCTTTCTTGAAGAGAGACTTCTTCAATTGCCTCTTCAACTCCTCCAATTTGGGAGGTTTCATGCGATAAAGGACCATCGCTGATGGTTTAGTACCTTCGACTAAATCTATTTTGTGATCCACCTCTCTCTTAGGGTGAAATTTATTGGTAATTCAGCCGGCATTAAATCCTGAAATTTCTCTAGGACATTTGTAACTTTTAGAGGTTTCTTCTATTGGGACGCATTTTTCTTCTCTTCTTTCACAATAACAAAGAATGTTGGGTTTGTTGGAATTAAACTAATTCCATTAATTAAATGAAAATGATATTTGGGCTAATGAAATTCACACCAAATTCAAATGTGAATTAAGTGTGAAATTAAATCAAATGAAATTCACATGAAATTCAAATGTGAATTAAAGTGAAATTAATTCAAATGAAATTCACATGAAATTCAAATGTGAATTAAAGTGAAATTAATCCAAATGAAATTCACATGAAATTCAAATATGAATTAAGTTGAAATTTCATCCAAATGAAATTCACATGAAATTCACTGTGAATTAAATTTGTTAATTGTTACAATTAACATAAATGTCTTGAATGAGACAATTAATAAATGGTGTTAATTGTTATTGTAACTACAAAATATTTATTGTAGGATGTAACTTGCAAAGATGATGAAAAGGCAAGCAACGATAACCGTTGAATGAATGGTTGATGGATTAGTGACCGTTGGATTAAAGAATTGATTATGAGTTTAATTTTCAACTATAAATATCCCTTCACATTGTATTCCTCTCCACACATGATCTTATCACTTCTCACTCTAGAATTCTAAAAGTCTTTCCTTATTCTTGTGAGTATTTTTGTGAGTGTTCTTGCGAGTGTTCTTCGAGTTTCTTGACTCGACCATTTCTGTGCGAAACCCGGTGATTGTGATTTAGGTACTTTTGTCTAGTTCGTTGTTGTAGTGGTTTTTCTGTGCTAAATCATTGTAGGTTTCGTTGTACCTTAGGAAGTAGCCACCGATAAAACTCTTCAGCACAAACGGGAAACGGTGAAACTGTTTTAAGGGAACTGTGATTTCACAGCCTCGGAGCAAACGAGAAGACATTTCTTCATCTCATTACATAATCTATTGTATCTGTTCTATTATCATTTTATTGTATTCATATATTATTTAAGTGTAATTTTTATGAGATAAGATTACCAACAGGGTTGACCTTCTTCACACCTTTTGAGAGTTGCATGATAAAGAGTTGCATAACTTCTATCTTACCCTCCCTTGTTAAAGGTATCGTGCAAGTATTTCCTTGATATAGAATGTACATAGTATTGTTAGAAGGGAGTAGGAAGGCATTTACCTTGTCTAGGAACTCTATGACGATGACCATTCTGTAGTTGTCCATGTCAACAATGGAAAAATCCAGGAGGCTAGTTCACTCCCCCGAGTTGACCTTTACATTACGAGCAACTCCATAAGTTGCACTTTGTGCTGAGTTGACTACTTTAAGCCACCCCTACTCTTTAGTGTACATAATCCCCATTCTTCCCGTCTATTTTACCTCTAGAAAGTTGTTGTAAGATCTTGTGTCCAATAAAGCTTTAACCATGTGATTTTTTACTTTTGTTTCCACAAACATTCGTCATTTCTTTGCGGACTTTGGCTCCTCAAACTTTGCTTTAATGGCACTAAGGAGGTGTAACAACCTCAATCGAGCCTCATCATGATGACGTTTTTTCTCCTCCATCAATGCGGATAATTTGTTCTTCATATGGCACTATATTGCTTTGTGTGGCCCTTCGCAAAAGAATCACTTTATCTGGGGTCTCTCTCCACTTTTCTCGTCCATATCTCCTCTACCATTAGGCTTGGTAAACTTAATTGGGTCTTCTTTATTGTAGAAATGGTCTCCATCATTTTCCCTCTTGTCACTTCTATCCTGGGGTGACTTTGGTTTGTCTTGCCTTCTCATTTTAACATGAGATTCAACCACGACAATAGCGGTGTTTAGATTTTGGACACCACGTCGTTCCAACTCTAATTTTGCCCACATTTATAGACCGTTAGTGAAGGAAAAGAAGGCTTCGTCGTCCGAGTAATTAGGGATCTCAAGGAGAGTAACGATGAACTCCTTGACATACTCCTTGATACCCCCTATGTGAGAGCCTCCGCAACTTGGCCCTTGCTCTCGATGACATTTTTGGGATTGAACCATCTCTTGAGCTTCTCCTTAAATTCTCCCCCAAGTATTAAAAGAACATATACCTCTTTCTATGTCACTACTCTTTCGCCTCCACCACAGCATTGTAGTGTATTGTAGGTATTGGTAGTATCTATCTTTCTCGCCTCTTCCACTAGGCCGAGTTCTTTGAAATACTGATCCAAACCCCATAAGAAGTTGTCGATCTCTTTTGCGTTCCTCTCACATAAATACGCTTTAGGCCTTGGAACGTCTATCCTTGTCGGATTAAGGACTCATATATGTGCACGTCCGCACTCTTGCGCAACTGCCTTCTTGAGTATCACCACTTTCTCTTTAGTGGCCTGTAACTTGGAGACCATTCCCTCGACTTTATCATTAGGTATTGATCTCAGAAAGGAGGGTTTGCTCCATGATCTGAGCTTGCTCTTGACATTTGGACAACCTCTCATTCAAGGCACCTTGCATCCCTTCTTGGAGCTCGTCTCTCTCATTCTCGAGTTCGGCGATGCGTTCCTCTAGGTCCCCGAAATTATCTTGTCCATAAGTCATATTGAGTTCTACCTTCTCCAACCTGACGATAATGTCAACAATTGTATCTCTTGATCTCCCCCATTCTTTGGTAGTTTTGGATCCTCTCGTTTGAACCTGACGAGGGTTCCTAAGATCATCTCCGATCTCTTGGGGAAGTTTCTCCACTTCATCCACGTTATTATTAGTTGCACTTTCATTCGATCTCTTCGTCATTCGACTCTGATACCAACTTTCACGGGCTCAGTCTTTCCACTTATGATTCGTGCGACAAGAGTTATAATCTTCGGAAGTAACTAGTCATCTTTACTCAAAGCAACACTCAATGTTTGTTTCAATAAACATAAAAACTCTAGAGAGAGAACGCGAACTCTTACAAATAATAGTATTATATCACTTAAATACTTATTGATTATATTGTAATACATTTGAAGTATTTATAAGACTTATTATACCTACCATATTAATGACACACTAATTTAGGACTTTTCTTCTAATTCTAATTAGTGACGCATTAATTATCCATTAATGATGCACTAATCTAGATGGTTTATAAACTGTCTCTTAACATGTCTTCCATTTTTGATTAGTGGGAGTTGTCCTTGGCTGGATCAAATCCCTGCAAAGAAACCATCCTATCACAATGAAATATGGATTGAAAATTATTTCTTAAACATGATTAAATAAGACCAAGATATGAAATATATAGCATCAAAATCTTTTTATTTTGTCATATGTCACTTAAACAACAATAATACTAAAATAAATTTTGCCATCTAGAAATAATATGTTCAAATAGACTGAAATTTAATAAGTTACCTATACCCAAAGAAAAGTAGATGAAGTAGTTAGCCTTGTGAGATGATTTTTTTTTTTTTTTTAAAGAAAAGAAATTTGCAAGTTAAAGTGTGAATCATTACTGATTGTTTACTTTGTTAGTTTCTTTTCTAATCTTGCATGAAAATAAAAATCCCGCAAATGGTGGGTTTCCTGGCTAGATCATACATATGTTTCGAAATCCAAAAATGAAGATGCTTCTGATATTTCTTTGTTTCTACACAAAAAGTTCGTCGTCATCTGATAGGGCATCAACCATTGACGAAGACGTCAATGGTCGTCGTCCCGTAACGCTAAAGATATCGAAGCCAAATACCTAATTCCTTCTCTTCGTCGATTCACGCCTTTCAGGGAACACCTCGTCATTTCTGGGCTCAAGGTACCGACAGAAACGATTCAAATTGTTCATTTCTAATCGTCTCTATCTAATTACGTTTTCTCGACAGTATTTGACTCAGATTTCTAGGGATTGAAGTTTAGGTTGGTTTGATATATATTAATTCTCACATTGAAATCAACCAACCTTCACTTTAAACAAGTTTGATGACGATCGGAAGCCTTCAACCTGCAAAGGATAAGAAATCACGTAAGATCAAACATCTTAATGACGAGAAAGTCCCTTTGTTGCCCACGAGAAGGGAAGAAGATAGAGGATTTGACGAATTCAATGGCGCTTCGTTTTCTGGCGCGGTTTTTAATCTCTCAACTACAATTGTCGGAGCTGGAATCATGTCCTTACCCGCAACCATGAAGGTTCTCGGTGTTGTTCTTGGTATAGGAATGGTCATTTTTATGGCATTCCTCACAGAGGCTTCTATAGAGCTATTGCTTAGATTCAGCAGAGCAAGGAAAATATCTTCATATGCTGGTGTTATGGGTGATTCTTTTGGAAAATGGGGAAAGATTATGCTTCAAATATGTGTTTTAGTCAACAATGTTGGTGTATTAGTGGTTTATATGATAATAATAGGTAAGATTTTGATTGGTTTTTTGAAAATTTAGGGTTCTTCCTCTAAACGTGTTTAGTTTGTTTCGAGTATAGGTGATGTTCTTTCGGGTACAAATGCAAGTGGAGTTCATCATACTGGTTTGCTGGAAGGTTGGTTTGGAGTAAGATGGTGGAACAGTCGTTCGATAGTTCTTCTTGTGACTACTGTTGCGATATTTTCTCCATTGGCATGCTTAAAGCGTATCGATTCGCTGAGATATACATCTGCTCTGTCAGTCGCATTAGCAGTTGTGTTCATAGTAATCACAGTTGGAATAACTGTCATTAAGATTATGAGCGGGACTATTTTAATGCCTCAATTGTTTCCCAAGGTTACAAACTTGACATCATTCTTCAATCTCTTCACTGTCGTCCCTATTTTTGTGACAGCATACATTTGTCACTACAATGTTCACACGATAGACAATGAAATTGAAGATAATACACGAATAAGGGCGGTTGTGAAAACATCCCTCGCCCTATGTTCGTCTGTCTATGTAATGACGAGTCTATTTGGATTTCTCTTGTTTGGCGATGCAACTCTTCATGATGTACTCGCAAACTTCGATGCAGAGCTTGGGATTCCTTATGGATCGCTGCTTTGCGATGTTGTTCGTGTCAGTTACGCAGCTCACCTCATGCTTGTGTTTCCTATTGTGTTCTATCCTCTCAGGTTGAACTTGGATGGTTTGATTTTCCCTTGTGCGAGACCATTGGTTTCGGATAAGATGAGGTTTGGTTCCATTAGTGTCGGTTTGCTTACTGTAATATTCTTGGGGGCTAACTTTATTCCAAGCATTTGGGCTGCTTTCCAGTTTACTGGTGCAACTGCTGCTGTTTGCATTGGCTTCATCTTTCCTGCTGCCATCACTCTCAAGTAAGTAATTTTTAAGTTTTTTTTTTCCCAATGGATCGAATGATGAACTAAATGTCGTTGATTGACCTCAAACAGAGACCGCCACGGCATTGCCACAAAGAAAGACAAGATACTATGTGTGTTCATGATCGTTCTTGCTGTTTTCTCCAATGCGATAGCCATCTACAGTGATGCCTACGCATTATTGTTCAGAAAGGGGAAAGATAATAGCCAGCCATCTACAATGATGCCTACAAGATAAACCCTTCACTGCTCCCCCTTCTTTGCTTGTTTTGCTTGTAAAAGTTATATATATAATTATCTGTTGCCTTGTGCCCTACACCTGTAATATAATGTATATACCAGTAGTGTTGAAATGCAAATTTGACCCAATTCAGTTCCACTTTCTTATAATCTACTAGGGTGGCAAGAGTTAGAACGCATGATCGTGCTAACTTCACAAATTAAAAAAATAAAAATATCAACTTTGTTCTTGAAATAATGTTTTCACAAAGAGATGGGTTTTGTATCTGGCCAAGATTGTATCTTTTGAAAGTAGTTTGGTGGCACAACTCCTTCAAAACCTTCAGTCAATATCACCTTATTGTCTGATATGTAAAGCTTCATTCCATCTGTTTAGAAAGGAAACCATTACTTCTTTCTTTGATTTGGATCATGAGTGTTAAATAAGGAATGCATGAATTAATTACCTACCTCTCAAAGCCTTTTCCACATCAAGGAAGATCAAGACATTAACATCCCTTCTCATGCCTGAAATCAAGTAACAAAATCCAAGCGAAGTTTTTGAAGCAGAGATTTTCAAGGTTTAATAATCTATTTATTTGATGGCCAATTCTGAAATTCAAATATCTTACCGCTAACAACTTCACCATCTGTTGGCAAACCACAAGAGAAGTGAACATGTAATCTTTTCATCCTTTTGAGGCCTTGCTCCAAGATTGAATCTAAAAATTTCTTATAGGTTCCATGTACACAAACTACAACAAACATGCATAAAATGTAGCAATTATTACATCTTTAAGCAGCAGCAGCAGCAGTACACTTAAAGAAGTTTATTTACTTGGACATTCCTCTGGTGAAAGGATTGGCTTCAATAAGCTTTCAGTTTCAACTGTCTGCAAAATAGGCAGAAGAATTGGAATTGAATGTATATAATGTTTTAAGTTTCAATTTCATCATTCCCATTTCAAAATTACAGTTCCAATTCCAATTCTAATTATACACGTCCAAATATATATAGTTGCATAAGATGAATGAATATACATACTGTTACAGAATGCCCTTGGTTTGCACGAATGAAAAGGTCCCCGTCTTGTAGGAGAAGGCTAAACCTTTGTTTATTGTCTTTACTGACAGCCTGGTGCAGTGGTCAAATTAAAGCAGGAAACACATGTAAATTTAATTTCCAAAAATAGTGAAAAGAAAGAAAGAAACAAACCTCTCTGATGTCTTGAATAGAATGAGATGTCAAAGGAAGATTGGCAAAGGTTTTTAGATCGAGAGCCAAGAGATGTTGAACTTTGACATAGCCATCACTCCTCATGTTCAAATTCAAGTCAGGAGCCATGTGGCGCAGGATTCGTGTCCTGTAATGAATATTCAAAATGAATAAGTAAGAGGAGGATTAGTTAGTAGTAGTAAATCAAATCAAATCAAATCAAATCAAATCAAATCAAATCAAATCAAATCAAATCATACAAGAGCCTTCCAAGAGCATCGATCTTATCCTTGCCTCCTCCTGAACCACCACCACCACCACCATCTCGGCCTCCTCTTCCTCGACCTCCACTGAATTAGTATGGGAGAGAGAAATTAGATAATTTTCCACAAACTCCAACGAGCAGCATAGAGAAGAAACACGTACCTCCTACCGGAAAAGGATGAGTTCTTGCTGCTGCTGCTGCTTGTTGAATTGTCCATCGCCACAACTAGGGTAGGAGGGAATCTAGAGAGAGAAGATGAAGAAGAAGAACAGGATGATGATGATGATGATCGAACAAAACGTAAGCCGCCGATTCTTATAGAACCCAACATCCAGTAATCTCTTTCTCCAGATTCAGTCTCTCAATCAAGACGTCTAGTGGGGTGAGATATTGGAGAAATATCAATTTTATTATGGAAAAATGTTAATTTTATTTATAAGTATACTTTTATTCCTCTTAAATAAATATATATTTTTTATTTATTTATCGTATGAGAACATCAAAATATATATATATATATATATAAAAGAGGGAATAAGTGAATAAATAAAGTATACAATCTGATTAATTAAAAAAATAATAAATTTTTTCCATTTACACTCTTTCATTATTTTTTTCTAATGTCATTACCTACTTTCCTCCAATTTTTTTATCCTATCACTCATATATATATATATATATATATATATATATATATATATATTCTCTAATCATATAAAATATATATTTTCTTTAATTTTTTTCATCAATATAAATAAAGTTTTTTAGTTTTTATAAATGTAGTTATATATATAAATATTAATTTTCTTGATATTTTTTTTAAGAGTAATGATAGGGAACGCGAATTTGGGGCCGCGAAAGTGCACGAAAATAGAATATTCCTTTTTAAACACGGAATATTCTCTCTCCTCTTACTAATTATTTTTTTTATACTACCGATTAATTTATCCCTATTATCACGATTAATTATTTCATTAATTTTTTCTCTCATTTAACTGGTAAAATAACTCAACACTTTACAATAAATTCTCACATTAAATATTATAATAATATATTTAAATAATAATAATGTATTGGATTTATTTATTTATTTATTTTTTCACTAAACCCTAATCTCTAAATCCTAAACCCTAAATTTTAAACCCTAAATTTTAAACCCTAATTAATATCATTGTTTAGTTAAATTATGAATTTATCTCTTTTATTTTTTTTTTTTTATATTTTTATGACTTTTCAATTTCTTTATTTATCAAATATTTTTTATTTATTCTTTATGCCTTCTTTTTTTTCTTATTATTTTTTTTATTGACTTATTAATTATTTTCTCTCTACACAATTGGTGACTAATTATTAATAAATTAATTTGTTTTCACTCATTTCTTTGATAAATTCATAATTCTAACTAAACTAACTTTAATATTAATTAATATTTAATATTAATAGAGATATTAATTAGGGTTTAGGATTTAGAGTTTAGGGTTTAGAGTTTAGGATTTAAATAAATTAATTAGTGAGATAAATTAATTGATTAGTGAGAGAGAAAGAGAGATAAATTAATTAATTCGTAGAAGAGGCAGAGATAAATTAATTAATAAGAGGGGAGAGAATATTCCGTGTTTAAATAGAATATTCTATTTTTGCGGACTTTCGCGGCCCCAGATTCGCGTTCCCTATCATTACTCTTTTTTTAAAAAGCTTTAATAATTGTGAGTTAGTTTGGTGTTTCACATATTATTTAAACTTGGAAATAGAGAAAATCATTAATTTTAATGTAAATACATTTTATCTTTTATAAAAAAAAATAATTTTTCTTCTTATATATATATATATTATTTTTTAATTTAGTAATAATTTGCTGGTTGATTAACTAATTGATAATAAATATTAAAATATATATATATATATATATATATATAAAATTATAAAATTATTTCAATAAAAAAAATAAAAATTTAAATATATGTAGGTTACTTTATTTTTTGTTCCTTTACGTCTTATGTATTATCATTATAATTATATTACTTAAATAAAGAAAAATAAAAAAAAAATAATATGATTTGGTAAGTATCAATTGTGATAAATCTAATTAATCTTTAAAATTCTCTCTTCTAACCTAGCGGTAATAAGAGGTGGATATCAAACCATAAGAGCATCAGCAGCGCACAAGCCCTCTGTCATCTTATTTTGTGAAATCAATATTCCACATCAACAGAAAGCGGACACACATTTTACTTGGCCAAAACACTCCAATGCTTTCGCCGCCCTCTTATCTAAATAATAAATTTTATTTATACTATTTTAAATAAATATCTAATTTATAATATAGGAATATTATAACTAATATTCCTATATTATAGGAAAATTTGAGATCGTGTTAATATAATTAATAAAAAATATATTAATTTATTTAAAATATATATTTATTAATTAAATATATAAATAATATTCCTGTATTATATATTATAGGAGAATTTAAAATTTTCACCCTTAAAACATATTAATATAATTATTAGAAAATATTTTATAACGGATATAATTTATAACGATATAAAACATGTTAATATAATTAATAGAAAAATATATTAATTTACAATTACAAGAATAAATTTGAGAATATATAACATATATTCTTATATTATAGGAAAATTTGAGAATATATAATTAATATTTCTATATTATAATAAAATATAAAATATTTTTATAATTTAAAATATATTATAATATTTTTATAATTAAATATATAATTAATATTCTTATCTTATAGTAAAACTTTATAATATATATTTATTTAACGTTATTATAATAATGTTACTTAAAAATAGTAGGAAAATATATTATAATTAAATATATAACTAATATTCCTATATTATATAATATATTATATTATATAACTATGAAAAAATCAGGAGTACATGACCGGCATAGAGGGCATTGCCCTCTTTTTGCTTTTATCTCCAATGCAAAAAAATGAAAAAAACCAATGACCTGCCCTTTTCCACGCTGTCCGATGCGGACACAGGTCATGCGCTGAAGATGCTCAAAGTTCCTGGGTTTGAGTTCGTCACAAGCCTGGTTAAATGGTTAAGTGTGTTTGCGAGTTATATACTTAATCCGCTGTCCCATTAATTAATCTTTAGACAAAAATAAGTGAAATAATACCTCAAAGTTTACCTATTGTAATTTATTTTTAAAATCTATGAAAATATAATAAATAATTATTTTAATTGATAATGAAAATGTATTGATGTAATAATAATTTTTAATTTATTTTTGTTTATTATCAATTTATGTAAATAGAGATTTGAAATTCTCAAAGACTAATTTCTTATTAATTAATGAGATAAATTATTAATTATTTATTTAATTTTTTTTGTTTGACTTTTTTTGAAATTATTTAAAAAAAAAGGATATTTTAAAGTTTAATTCTTAATTTTTTATATTTTAATATGTAATTTATAACAATAAATATAAAAATAATTGATAAAGACAATATATATTGTACAGTATGAGAAAATATATATTTATATAATTAAATAATATTTAATATATATGTTATATTAAAAAGTAAATGAGAAATTGTATAAATATAGATATAATATTATATATATAAATAAATATAAAATAGTTGAGAGAATATATATACAAGTAGAGAGAATTTAGAGGATTATATTTAAAAGAGAATAATTGTGTCAGATTATTTGTGGAAAAATAAAAATTCATAAAGAAAGAGAATATATATATATATATATATATATATATATATATATATATATATATATATATATATATATATATATATATATATATATATATATATATATATATATATATATATTTATTTATTTTGTATAAGAGAGAAATGAGTGGAAGAACGCATATGTGTTTGTAAATGGTGATGGGTTGGAGTCCCTGATTTTAGTTTGGGTGCGTATGTAAGACGTTTAGAGAATGTATTAAAAAAATATAAGTATTAAGAAAGAGTGAAGATTATGAAGGCTAGTCAATCAACCATGTAAAATAAGCTAAATTACTCACTATTAAAATTTTTGTTTTATTTAGTTGTGAACATTTATTTGGATTGATTGTGTTTATTAAGTAGTTATAGTTGTTAAAAAAAGTTATGTTAGGTAGGTTTTGATTGTTTTAATCATTAATTTTGTTGTATTGTTTAGGTAATATTCTTGATTATTTTTTTCAATAAATTTTATTTTAATTAATTTAGTAATTGTTGAATTATTATTTATTGTTAATTGATAGTTTATTTTATCTTAATATTTATAGACCCCAAAAAATGAAGACAAGCTATTTTTAATTTTAAGAATGAGAATATATTTTTATTTACATGTTAAGGGTTAATTTTGTATGACTTTAAATGCTTAAAATGATATTTTGACTAATTAATATTTTAATACAACTATTATAAGATAATTTTAATATAAAATATTGTGATTTTACGTGCTTTTCAGATAACAATTTTTTTTTAAATGATTTTATTAAAAATATAAGTTATAATTTTAATAGTTTTACGGCCTTTAAGACCAACTATTAACTACTGTAATTTTACTGCCTTTAAACAAAAGGCCATATTATTAACTATTAACAACGGTATTTTTACTGTCTTTAAAAACCAACATATTATTAACTATAAACAATAATATTTTTACTGTCTTTAAAGACTAATTTACTATCAACAATTGTATTTTTTATCGTTATAGAGGTATTGGAAAATACAGTCTGTTTAAGAAGTCCAAAAGTATAGAAGCCTAGAAGTCCATAAGCTCAAGATTCCTTTTGTGTTAAATATGGGCATGATTGTCTTATTAAAAAAAGACTCTTGAGTTCTCGTTCTGCTATAAAATGTGGAGGAAGTGGCTTTATCAAATCACATATGAAAATGATCTAACATACACTTGTAGAGAGATAGTGATATCTCTTCTTTGTTTAGCTCTTATCTTCATTTATTTCGTGTTTAACATTTGATTATAGTGAAGATTTTTTTGGACAAAAATCCCGTGGTTTTACTCCTTGATTTGAAGAGGTTTTCCACGTTAAATTCTTGGTGTTCTTGTTTAATTTATATTTCCTTTTATGTTTGTTGTTTCTCACTCCTAAAGATCCAATCAAGGGAGAAATAATTTATCATCACAAGTGTGGTGATTATTCCGTTTTATTCTCAACATAATGGTATCAGAGTTTGGTTCTAAACGTTTTTATTTTTGATTGGGTGATTACCACAAATAGAATAATTTTGTTGAATGGTTCAAACTATCATATTTGGAAGGGTAAAATGAAAGATCTTCTATTTGTGAAGTCTTTGCATTTACCTATTTTTGGTAGTGAGAAACCTATCTCCAAATCTGATGAGAAATGCGCTTTTGAGCATGAACACGTATGTGATTTTATTCATCAATTTGTTGAAGAGAATGTTTATAACCACATACAACATGAGACAAATACACCTACTTTGTGGAGTAAGCTTGAGAATTTGTATGCTTCAAAAACATGAAGTAACAAATTATTTTTACACCAACAGATTATTCATCTGAGATATAGTGATAGTGCTTCTATGGCTGATCACTTGAATGAGTTTCATGGTGTTCTTGATCAGATGTCAGGAATGGGTATAAACTTCGAAGACGATGTTCAAGGGCTTTGGTTATTGACTACTCTACCTGATTTATGAGAGACTTTTAAAGTTTCTCTTTGTAACTCTTTTTATAATGGTGCAGTAACATTGGAGATGACCAAAATTGGTGTCTTAAATGAAGAATTAAGACGAAAATCTCAAGACTCTTCATCATGGTCAAATGTGTTTGTTGCTGAAAACTGGGGAAGACATGATAGTAGAGGTGAGAATGATAAGTCGAGACATAAGAGTCGGAACAAGTCTAAGTCAAAATACAAGCCAACTGAATGTTACCATTCTGGCAAAAGTGGACGCATGAAGAAGAACTATTATAAGCGAAAAAATGAAGCGAATAGATCTAAGCAAAAGAAAGATGATTATGAAGATCGCGTCTCAACAACTACTTATGATCTCTTCACTATTCACAACGAGAAAACAATTAACCTTATATGCGATGAGTCAACTTGGATGTTTGAAACATGAGCTGCCATACATGTTACGCCAAAGAAAGATTATTTTAAATCTTATACTTTTAATTTTGGAGTATTGAAGATGAGTAATAATGCCGTAAGTAAGGTTATTGGTATTGTCGATGTTTTCCTAGAATCTAGAAATGGGTCTAAGTTGATGCTTAAAGATGTTTGACATGCTCCAACCATGAGGTTGAATTTGATTTCAACATGAAAGCTTGATGATGATGGTTTCTTAAGCTCTTTTAGTTCTGGAAAATAAAAACTTTTGAAAGGTAACCTTATTGTAGCTCGAGGAGATAAGTTTTCAAATTTATATTTAATGTAATCTTTAATAATTAAAAATGATGTGAATGTTATACGAAGTAAAGAAGCTTCAAAGTTATGTCACCGAAGACTTTGTCACATTAGTGAAAAGGGGTTGAATTTGCTAGTTAAGCAAAATGCTAATCCGGGTTTGAGTGAGACAAATTTGGATAATTGTTCTCATTGTCTTGTGGGAAAGCAAACTCGAGTATCATTCAAGCATAATCCTCCCTTAAGAAAGTCATATCTCTTAGAGTTGGTGCATTCAGACGTTTGTGGACCTTTAAAGGTACGAACTAATAATGGTGCTCTTTACTTTGTAACGTTTATTGATGATCATTCCAGGAAGCTTTGGATCTATGTTTTAAAAACAAAAAATGAAGTTTTAAACAAGTTCAAGGAATTTCATGCTCTTGTTGAAAGAGAGACTGAAAAGAAGATGAATTGCATTCGTAGTGATAATGGTGGTGAATATTGTGGTCCATTCGATGTATACTATAAACAATATGGGATCAGGCACCAGAAGACACCTCCAAAGACTCCTAAGTTGAATGACCTTGTAGAAATGATGAACAAGACAATTGTTGAGAGTATTAGATGTTTGCTTTCAGAAACAAAGTTGTCCTCAATGTTTTTGGGTGAAGCATTGCACACGATGATACATCTTATTAATCCAATTCCTACAATTGTTTTCAACGATGAAGTTCCAAATAAGGTATGGACAAATAAACATGTTTCTTATGATCACTTATGAGTATTTGGTTGCAGGTTCTTTGTTCACATTCCAAAGGATGAAAGATTAAAGTTGGATGTGAAGATCCGTGAGTGCATATTCTTGGGATATGGCCAAGATAAGTTCGGCTACAAAATGTATGATCTAGTTACAAAGAAGCTTGTCAGAAGTCATGACGTTATCTTCTTTGAAGATGAGACTACTAGGAGAAGTGATCAAGATAAAGAAGATGAGTTGAAGGGAAAATGTGAGTCGATAAATTTAGATAAAGTTCATTATATGCTGAGGGTGAACATGATGTTCACATGGAGAATGATAGTAGCGAGCAAGGTGAATTACCTACAATTCCACTTAGACGATCTATGAGAGATCGACATCCTTCAACTATATATTCTCCTAATGAATATACGTTGGTGTCAGATGGGAGAATCTAGAGTCATATGAAGAGGCTAAAGATAGCGAAGAATGGGTTGATGCTATGAAAGATGAGATGAAACCTTACATGACAATCATACATTTGAGGTGGTAGAAGTACCAAAAGGAAAGAAATCTTTGAAAAATAAGTGGGTGTACAGACTAAAACAAAATGAACATACTTCAGCTCCACGACATAAAGCTCGTTTGGTTGTCAAAGGGTTTATTCAAAGAAAGGGTATTGATTTGGATGAAATATTTTTTCCTGTTGTTAAAATGACTTCAATTAGAGTTGTCTTGAGTTTGGCAGCTAGTCTTGATTTGGAAGTTAAACAAATGGACGTGAAGACGACTTTTTTTTTACGGTGAATTAGAAGAAAAGATTTACATGACTCAACTTGATGGGATTAAGGTCAAGGGTAAAGAGAATTATGGTTGCTGATTGAAGAAAAACTTGTATGACTTGAAATAAGCTCCTCGGCAATGGTACAAGAAGTTTGAGTTGTTCATGAAGGAACACGGCTATAAGAAGACAACTTCCGTCCATTATGTGTTTGTATAAAAATTCTCTCTTAATGACTTTATTATTCTATTATTTTATGTTAATGACATGCTTATTGTTGGTCAAAGTGCTGTGAGAATTAATATATTTACACAACACTTAGGGGAGTCCTTTGCGATGAAGGATCTTGGACCAGCGAATCAGATTCTTAGAATTATAATTATTAGTGATAGAAAGACAACGAAATTATGGTTGTCTCATGAACGATATATTAAAAAAGTGTTGCAGAGATTCAATATGGAGAAAGTCAATAGTGTTTCCACACTTCTTGCAGCACATTTTAAATTGAGCTCTGAACTTTGTCCTTCAAACGATGATGAGAAAGAAGATATGAAGAATATTCCTTATGGTTCTGTTGTTGGAAGTTTTATGTATGCCATGGTTAGCACAAGACCACATATTGCTCATGTCGTTAGCATTGTGAGTAGGTTCCTTTCCAATCCAGGAAAATAACATTGGGAAGCTGTCAAAATGGATATTTAGATATCTTCGAGGTACATCAAGTTTGAGACTTTTACTTGGAAATGAGAGTCCGAATTTAGTTGGTTATACCAACTATGATATGACATGTGATGTTGATTCGAGAAAATATAGTACTTATAGTTATTTGATTAATTTTGCAGGGAGAGTTATTGCTTGGCAATCCAGACTTCAATAATGTTTTGCGTTGTCAAGTAAGCTAAACTTATTGCAGCAACTAAAGCTAGTAAAGAATTAATTTGGGTTAAGAAATTATTATCTGAGCTTGGTTTTGTGTAGGATAAATACATGTTTTTTGTGATAATGAAAATACGATTTACCTTGCGAAAAACTCAACACTTCACTATAGATTGAAGCACATTGATGTGACGTATCATTGGATACGTGATGTTCTAGATGAAGAGTTGCAAGTTTTAGAGAAAATGCATACAAAAGGTTAATGGCGCTGATATGCAGACCAAAGCACTACGAAAAGGCAAGTTCGAGTTTTGTTGTTCAACCGCGGGTTTGACAACAACCCTTCCATAGTTGTGACGAGGGAGTTTATTGGGTTATTTGTTTGGGCTCTCCACTATGTAATAAAAAATCCAGAAGTTCAGAATCCAAGAAGTCTAGAAACCCAGAAGTCCAGAAGCTCAAGAATCCTTTTGTGTTAAATAGGGGCATGATTGTCTTATTGAAAAAGACTCTTGAGCTATCCTCGTTCTCTTGAGCTACAAGTGTATGCTAGATGACTTTCAGATGTGATTTGACCTTATCAAATCACATCTGAAAGTCATCTAGCATACACTTGTAGAGAGATAGTGAGATCTCTTTTTTGTTTAACTATTACATTCATTATTACATTCATTTGTTTCGTGTTTAACATTTGATTATAGTGAAGCTTCTTTTGGACAAAAGTCCTGTGATTTTTACTCATTGATTTGAGAAGGTTTTCCACGTTAAATTCTTGATGTTCTTGTTTCATTTATATTTCCTTTTATGTTTGTTGTTTATCGCTTTTAAAGATTAATTAAGTGAGGAATAATTTATTACCACAAGTGTGGTGATTATTCCGCTTTACTCCTAACAAAAAGTTCTTCTTTTATGTGCATATTTCATCTTAGAGTATATGGACATGAACTTAGTTCTCTTATGAAAACCATGGAGTCTTATAAGGCAGGAAGGCAAGTTCGATTGTTTTGTTTTAGTAGAAGACAATGTTCTAATATTATCCTGTATTGTTTTAGGTCCAGTTTGTGGGTGTAAGAAAAAAGCTTTAACATTTTGTAAGTTTAACAAATGAGTTTCTTTTATATATATATATATATATATATATATATATATATATATATATATATATATATATTTCGAGAGAATTCGGAAAAAGAATGTAAAAGAAAATAATGTAATTTAATCTGACTAACTGAATAAATAAATAATTTTTTATATTTTTTTCTTATATTTCTTCTTTTTCCAGGACATATCATTCATTTCTCCAAATTCTATCATTTATCCCTGGTCCGTATTATTATTACATATTTCTTTCCCAATAAAGTTCATTAGTATTATTATTGATTGATTCTATTTAGAATTTAATATCATTAATATTTATCCAGATTTATTACATTTTTCAGTCTCCTCGATAGAGACGTTATGCTGTTATTAACCAACTTTCTTTATTTTTTTTTCAGGTTCGGAAGTTATTATAATATATTTTCTCTTTCATGAATATTTAAATATATATGAATAAGTAATTAAGTGGTTGAGGTGGTTGAAAAGTTGGTTGTTTTAATGAATATTTAAATGATATATGGATAAGGATAAGGAAGCTAATGTAAAATAATTTATATTTTGATTCTCTAAAATAGGGATATTATTATTTTATATTATTTTTAGGGATACAAAATAGGAAAGCTGGTACAAATGCCCTTACGCAGGTTGAACATCCAAATTTGCAACAATGTGGACCCGATCGACCTATTATATAAATATACTAATAAAAGTTTGCCTTCTCAGTTTTTCATGTAATTATTTTATTTTAATTTTTAATATTATTTTATTTTAATATAAATATTAAAATAAAAAACATTAAATAATAAACAAAATAAATACAAATAACAATTTACATCATCCTAGTATATATTTATGTTATAAATAATTGTATAAAATTTTAATAATTTATTAAATTAAAATAAAAAATAAATATAGTGTTTAGAATGATTCTAAATTTGGATAGAAGATCCATATTTAGTCATTATAACATCACAACTTTAATTTTATAAATATATATTTTTTAAACTTCAACGTATAATTATATATCATTTTGTGTCTTAATTTGTGTCGAGTCGTACTTGTAGTAAAATCTGAGTTAAATATGACTATTAAAATTCGTGTCGTAATTATGTAAAGTAGGTTAACCAGACTCTTATATAGCTATAATATATGAAATTATAAAGTTACCTGTAATAAAAATTCAAATTGTCATGTAATATATTTAATTTAATTTTTTTATATAATTTATATAATTTTAATATATTATAAATTAAATATTATATATTAAAACAAAAATATATTATATAAATATTAAAATAAAATATATGACATAAATATTAAAATAAAATAGGCTAAAACAAAATAAAAACGTCAATATGTATATCCTATATATTATATATTTATAATAAAAGTAATTGTACAAATTTTTAATAATTTAGTCAGATAAATTATAAAATAAATAGTGTGAATATAAGGATCCTAAATTTGACTAGATGGTCTATTATTTAGTTATTAGAAGTTATAACATGCATTTTTTTATAAATATTTTAATATTTAAAATTAATATATTTATAAATAATTTATGTGTCATTTCGTGAGGTTGCGGTTGAGTTGTGCTTAGGGATGACAATGGGGCGGTTCGGGCGGGGAATGCAATTATCATCCCCGCCCCATTTTAATTTCAGGGATTTTTTTAATACCATCCCCGCCCCGTTCGGTTTTTTTCGGTTTCGGGGAATCCCGCGGGACACCGTTAATAATTTTTATTTAAAAAAGTAAATAAAAATTATACAATAAAATTATATAAACGAATTTTTTAATATAATATATATGATAATATATTAAAATTTTATATTATTATAAAAAAATAATTTTAATACTCTTATAAAATATAGTAAATAAATAAATATATTGATGATTTAATATATTTAATTAGATTTATGGTATTCGGGGCAGAATCGGGGTGAAAACGGGGTGAAATCGGGGCGGGTCGGGGCGGGGGACACAAATACCATCCACGCCCCATCCTTGTTCGGTTTCGAGAAAAAATCGTCCTAAACGGGACAATTCGGTTCGATTTTCGCGGGGCAGTTTCAAATTGTCATCCTTAGTTGTGCTAAAACTTTAATAGTCTAGACCAAAAAAAATCTGAATTAAATAAAGTATTATTCAAATTTTGCAGATTCAATCATTATATAACTATATTCTGAAATTACGAATTCATAAATAACAAAAAGTTTAAATTGACATTTTTTATTTTAGTAAAATTTTTAATTTGTATTTAATTTATTTTTATTTTAATACATTATAACATAAATATGATACATTAAAACAAATTATATAAACATTAAAATAAATATATTACATAAATATTAAAATAAAATAAATTAAAAATCAAAATAAAATATAAATGACAATTTGCATCATCCTAGTATAAATTTATGTTAAAATAAAATATACAACATAATTAATCAAATAAAAAAATGATGGTCTAAATGATCCTAAAATTGGATATAGTCAATGTAATATCAAAATTTCTTTTTAAAAATAATTTATATAAATATAAAGATAAAATAGTCTTTTACTTTTCTTACTACTTTTTATGTCACCAATTAAATATAAAATAATAAACTTATATAATTTATACTCTTAACCAAACATAAATAATATATATAATTTATACCTTTTAATACTTACTTATAATTTATACCTCTTTATAACTTATCAACATTACCTTAGTGTATAGTGTATAATTTATACCTCTTTATAACTTATCAACATTACCACATTACCTTAGTGTATAGTGTATAGTGTATAGTGTATAGTGTATAGTGTATAGTGTAGTGGTGCACGATGAGTATTCAAATGCAGGTCTTAAATGTATTGATTTGTGCTTACCCCCACCAATTATATTTTGAAATGACGAAGTTATAAATAATATAAGTTTAAAGTATTATTTTCTATGTTATGCATTTTATTTAATAATTTTATTCACTCTTAACCTTTGAAATTATAAAAAGGTTCAAAGATAATGTTATATTAATTTTTTTGTAGGGAATTTATAAGTATTTAAATTGGTTAAACACATAATTAATTCTAGTAGAATTTTAAAAGGAATAGATAATAAATATAGAAAATTTAATCTACACTATAGTTGGGGAGTTTGATCAAATGACTCTCAGGGTCATTCTCATTTTTAACCTTACTAAATTTAGTTTTTATTTTTAATTTTTTTTTCCATTTTTACCCTTACTAACCTTTTTTTTTTCTTCCTCTTCCTTTTCCCTCCATTTCTTCCTTCCGTTTTCTCCCCCTACGACCGTTTCTTCCTTCCCGTTTTCTCCCACTCTCTTCCCGGCGACCTTTGCTCCAGCCCCAGCTGCCGTTGCTCCCTCGAGCCCAAAGGAAATAGCTTCTTCCAACACACACAATAAGAATACAACCCAAATCGATCCTCCTTCTTAACACACACCGGCTGTAAGATTCTTTCGCTCTTCTTTTTCATATGCATATGTTCAATATTCATATGCATTCTTTCGCTCTTCTATTTTCAATTGAAATGAATTGGTTACAAATACATTTTTTTTGTCATATACGGGTTGTCTTGATCTATGTTTTGTGGGTTTACTTGGATTATGTCGGTTTATGGGTGATTAACCAAGATATTGAGTTTTGAGCATTATCTATTGTATGTTCTGATTTACCCGCAGACGAGGAGGGGCATCTTTAGCTGCTTCAACTGTTGCTACTTCAGTAAGAGAACGCTGAGCATTATCTATTGTGTTATCAATAGCTTGGTATTAGGGTCATAAGGACATAGGCAGACATTAAGGAGGACGCTGAGCCCCGATTATTAAGGTTAGTTCGAATACTCCCTGAGTTTAGTTTAGGGCTTTAGTTAGGGTTGAAATTCTTAGTTGAAATGGTTTGAAATGCTTTGATCCGAGAAATGCTTAGTTAGTTAGGCTTTACTGTTTTGTTTTGGCGTGGATCGTGGGGGTGGTGCTTGGGGGTTGTGCGTGGGGCTTGGGCGTGGATCGTGAGGCTTGGGCGTGGATCGTGGGGCTTGAGCGTGGGGCGTGAGGGGTTGAGCGTGGGGCGTGGTGGGTTGAGCGTGGAGCGTGTGGGCTTGGGCGTGGGGGTTGAGAGCTTGGGCGTGAGGGTTGAGAGTGTGGGCGTGGGGTGTGGGCTTGTGCGTGGGTGTGGGCGTGGGCTTGGGCGTGGGCGTGGGCGTGGAGCGTGGGCTTGGGCGTGGAGTGTGGGCTTGGGCGTGGAGTGTGGGCTTGGGCGTGGGTGGGGCGTGGAGCTTGGGCTTGGGCTTGGGCTTGGGCTTGGGCTTGGGCGTGGGCGTGGGTGGGGCGTGGGGCGTGGGGCGTGGGGCGTGAATTTAATTGCAATTCAATTGCGTACCACACAATATGTAAACCTAATTTAATAAGCTTATTAATAAAATGGGATAGCTTAGTTGGTAGAGCGTCAGACTGAAGATTTGAAGGTCAGGTGTTCAATCCACCTTCACCAAAATATTTGAAGGTCAGGCGTGGTCATGTGTTTTTTTTCCTATTGGAAATTTTAATTGATAACTTATGGTTTTCACTAACAACACTCAGAAAATGGAAACATTATGTATATCCTTTATGGCTTTCTACTCATAGGCTACATCTTTAAAGCATCCATCTGGTTGTGCAAAGATAATTTCAATAAAGGGCTGGTTTGGTTCCTTAATGACAGTGTAGGTTAATTTAATTCCATGCTTCACAGGGCACATTTACTAATTAAGATACAGACTCATCGATGACTTAACTTTTCAGAATTTTGTGCCTCTTTGGAGCTTATCTACTAGCAGGTGTTGTTTATCGACACTACTACCTCAAGATTCGTGTTATAGATGTATGTATGCCTTCTTTCATAGACAGTTCTTATATATATATATTTTTTTTCTCCTTCTGGAGCTTCAGATACATTTTTTTGCTGAGATTTTGATTTTGTGGATTCTTGTTCATGTTTCTGCATTATTGATTTGGAATATTCTCTTCAGTTGCAGTTACATTTGAAAATTTTCATTATGTTAAATTTCCCTATTGGTCGTTCTGCTTCATGTATTATTATGTATAATGAGATTGGAACAATTACATCTGCAAAGAGTCTTGGTTTGGTGCATGATGGGTTCTCAAACACGTAAGAAGTCTAGGGTATTGAATTGGCATTTAAATCATGCTTTGAACAATTAGATTATTATCACCGATTCTTTACAACTGATAGATATGCTAACATATATCTGGGAATCAAAAACAGTCTCGCAATGAGTGAAGACACATTTTTCTAGCTCTTTTACTATTGGTTTTATTTCATTCTCGCAAGTTTGTTTCACTTGCCAATGAACTTTGTAAATGGGTATAAGTTAATCTTTATGTATTGGAGATATAGATGCTTCTAACATCCCATTTTTCATGTTTTTTTTTCTATTGTAACTATATATTTCAGCCTTCTTAATATATGTTGGGTTTAGCAAAAAATAAAATGTATAATATTTGTTTCCTTGCCTCTTTCAGGTTATACCCAATTTGGATTTCAACAGACTCACCTGACAGTAGCATTCATGTTTCGGTAAATATATCACCAAAGGTAATAATCTTTACTCTGCAGCTGCTACATATTCACAATGTATATTATTGTCAATTGAACTTCTAAATGATTATGAATTATTCATAATATTTGAAGTGGTAAAGTATTTAAAGGATTCAACCATCTTAGCATGGGTTTATTATAGAAAATTTTGCTAATCTTTTATCCTTTCATATAACTTTCTGTTGATATCAGTGTAATACAAACAACATACTAGATAACTGGGAGGATAATTTAGCAGTAATAACTGCTAACAGAACCAAAGACGATGAACTTGTCCTTATTCATCTTGGTGATTGCTTATGGAAAGATAAAAGTGATGTATATTTTCTCTTTTCTCTCTTCTTCCTTCCCCTTAATTATTATTATTTTTTTTCTTTATGGGCATTTTCTTCCATCTTGGATAATCAATCTGATGTGAACTTTTGCTATATATTGGCAGAGGCGAAATTTGAGCCATATTCGGACACTGCAATAGTTTATAGGATATAGAAAATGAGCTTTAAGAAGTAGAAATTTGAACAAATTACTAGTTGTTGTGTAATATATTTGTTGTACCATTTGCTGCACTTGAGAAAAGCCTTCAGTGTGTAATGGAAGGGTGAGATTATAAGTAAGTCAGGTTCTTATTTTTTCAGTTGTCTCTTTCTCTCAACAATTTGTAAATTGAATCCACTGATGGGATTGTGCAAATCATGTATACTATACATACATTCTTATTCTTGAAAAGGAATCTCAATTCTTGTTTATATCTTATAAATCTTGTATTTTTTGTATATATATAAAGATTGTTTACTTAGAAATTAATGAGAGCACAAAGCAACAAATAAGTTGTTTTTTTGCCCAAAGGAAAACAACAAGTGCGTAACATAAACAAAATTCATCATTAACCAAAACATAGACAGAAGAAATAGGTTTGAAATTTAGAAACTAATTATTCATCCTCTCAATATTGATGTTAAAAACTTCAAAACTAGAGACATTTTACCTTGTCCCTAAAGCTCTTTTGCCAATAAAGAATATCCCAAAAACACTAAAACCAAGAATCAAATTTATCAAATGACTTGTTTAATAATTTTCTATTTGAATGACTTTAAATTCGATTCTCACTAAGAATGTTCTAATTTAAATAAAAATAGTTAATGCGAGAGTTGTACTAACTCTAATAAAAAAGAATATCCTTAACCAGCGAAACTAACAATTTGCATTCAAGAAGAAAACTCCGTAAAACACCTAGAAAGACAATAACAAATCCATCCAACAAATTCATGAACGATGAAAACAACACTCTAGGTGATTAGAACAAGATTAAAAAAATACAGTTTTATTCATTATTTGTATTATTGTTGAGAAGATTATAATGTAATTTTTATAAGTCACACAAACACCATTCATTTCTATTTATACTAATTTAACATCTATGAAAAAATCAATGAAACAAATAAATGACTACACAATAAATAATGAAATTGAATTAATTATTTGCTGTATTAAGCATCTAAAGGTGCAATCCAGTGCCTTCCATTGACAAAGCTCTTGGCCAGAAATGGATGAGCCAATTCATAGTCCGATTCTCTAGCCCAAAGACACTCCACAGAACGCTTTCGCCCCAAACCCATAACACTTGTACACCCCGAAAAAGGCAGTCCTATATAGAAAATTCAACAATTAATATAGTATGCATCAAAAGTACATGAACTTTTAAGATTTGTATATTAAAGATGCATACTTGTTCTTGTTACTGATGTGGTCCCAATCATCCCAACCACCATGAGCCACAATATTATCGAAATAAGTATGAGCGTAAACAATTCTAGAGTATTGGCCCAAGAAAAATTGCACACACAACCCTTTTGAAAGAATAATTATCACTCAATTTTAAATTTCCAATAGAAAAAAAAACTTTTGCAGTGAAGGTGGATTGAACACTTGACCTTCAGATCTTCAGTCTAACACTCTATCAACTGAGCTATCCAATCTTATTAATAAACTTATTAAATTAGTTTTATATATTGCGTGGTACGCAATTAAATTGCAATTGAATCCACGCCCCACCCAAGCCCAAGCCCAAGCCCACGCTCCACGTCCAAGCCCACGCCCACGCTCCACGCCCAAGCCCAAGCCCACGCCCACACTCCACGTCCAAGCCCACGCCCACGCCCACCCCCATGCCCAAGCCCACGCTCCACGCCCAAGCGCACGCCCAAGCCCACGCTCCATGCCCAAACCCAAGCCCATGCCCACGCCCACGCTCCACGCCCAAGCCCGCACTCCACGCCCAAGCCCAAGCCCACACCCACTCCCACGCCCAAGCCCACGCTCCACGCCCCACCCCACGACCCACTCAACTGCTTACCACCGGAAAATATTCACAAATCATTCAGAATATGCAAAAACTATACATTTCTCAGATCTCACAACATTTCAAACTAAAACTATAGAACTCACTAAAGCCTAAAACCTAAACCCTAAAACCCTACTCAACATGCAAAGAGAGGGAGGAGCAGTCGAACTAACCTGAATGCGATGGGCGAATGTTGGGGAGACGGGCTTGCGGGGGCTTGGCGATCGTCGGGTAATCAGGCTCGAGTGGGAAGCGTCCGGCTTGGCGATCGTCGGGTAGTCTGGGGAGTCAACGATCGTCGAGGAGAGAGTGGGTCGCGGGGGAAGAGAGAAAGGAAAATGTGAAATGGGGGGAAAAGAAAAAGGAAGAGGAAGAAAAAAGAAAAAAAATGTTAGTAAGGATAAAAGTGTCCAAATTTTTAAAAAATGATTAAATATAAAAATTGAAAATTTTAAGGTTATTTTTGGGAATGACCCTTTTTGAGGGTCATTTGATCAAATTTCCCCTATAGTTCATGAATAAAAAAAATTAAGATTTAACACATCATATCATATAATCAATCAATTTCATCCAGAATAAAAAAAGGTTATATTAATACGTGTTAGTTGTAGTCTATTATATCTAGGCCAAAATCTCATTTTATAGTTTATAAATAATATCTACAATTTTCAACATAACTAAAAAATAACAACAATTTTAAATTTTTAATTTTTCATTCAATCATTTAACCTTATAAATTGTTAAAATATCAAAACAATTATTATTTGCAGAGTACCATCGCGTTGTGCAAGGATCAAAAGAATTTAAATGAAACTTACAAATTTTATCCCTGAAATGATATATAAAATATAATTAAAAAAAGAAATCCAACAATAAGTTTATTAACTATGTTTTTTTTATTTTTATTTTTTTTTGTGCGGGTATGTTTTCTTTGTTTAGTATTGAAATTACTAGTAAAAAAGAGTTTTACCCAAATATTTTTTTGATAGATATATAAATCTTTCGGTAAAAATGTCGAAATGAAGAAATTTATCGTTAATGAGAGCACATACTGACATGCTCCACAAATCTGTTGGCATTGTCATGAAAAGTCGACAGATCTAGTCTATACCTATCGACTTTAGATCTTCAAAAAAATGTTTTTTTAAGGGGAAATGCCGAAAGATTTAGTCTATATCTTTCGGCTTTGTCCCTTCCAAAAAAATGCTAAGTGTTGGGGTTTTTCTCGAAGGGATATGCCGAAAGATTTAGTCCAAATCTGACAGTTTTGGCCTTTCCAAAAACAATTTTTTTTTTATAAGTGTAAGGTTTTTTTTGAGGGGATATGCCGAAAGATGTAATCTTTGAGGGTTTTATTTTTGTCATTGGCCCTTCCAAAAAACATATTTTTTTTCTAAGTGCTTGGTTTTTTTAGAAGGGATATGTTGAAAGATTTAGTCTAAAACAGTCATTTTTGGTCTCTTCCAAAAAATAACGAAAAAATTTAAGTGTTGAGTTTTCTGGATGGGATATATGCCAAAAGATGTAGACTAAATATGTCTCCTTTACCTCTAAATACATAAAGATTATCAATATCTTTTTCGGTAATGACCTTCTTCACTAATTTTTTTCCCTTTTCTATATGGTGTTTTGGTTTTTAAATATATGGATCTTGTTTAATTATCTAAGCATATCAATTGTGTGTCAATATCCAAGTATATATGAATTGTGATTGAATTTACAAATATAAGTTGTGTTTGATTATATAAGGATGTATAAAGTTTTGTGTTTGATTATAATTAGAATGTGTGTGTATGGTTTGTGTTGGTGTTGTGTTTCATTTTTAAGTATAAGACATTGTGTTTAGTTTCTTAGAGATAAAATATAATTAGGCTTAAATCATATTAATTATTAAATTTGATGGGATTAAATACCAAGAGATTTGAATCAAATCTTTCGGTATTTGAAGGTATTGCCGAAAGAATTGGCCATATCTATCGGTTTTGGCCACTTCCCAACACTTTGAGAATTTTTGGGTAAGAAATGGGTAAATCTGTCGGTTTTGGCACAAAATACCAAAAGATTATCTACAAATCTCTCGGTAATGGTCTTCTTCACTAATTTCTTTTCCCTTTTCTGAGTGGTATTTTGGTTTTAAGTATATGAATATTGTTTAATTATCTAAGCATATCAATTGTGTGTCAATATCCAAGTATATGGATTGTGATTGAATTTACAAGTATAAGTTTGTATTTGATTATATAAGGATGTATAAATATTTGTGTTGAATTATAATTAGAATGTGTGTATGGTTTGTGTTTGTATGTGTACGTGTTGTGTTAAATTTCTAAGTATAGGTTTGTATTTATTTTCTCAAGAATAAAATATAATCATGCTTAAATCTGATTAATTATTAATTTTGAAGGGTCAAATAGCGAAAAATTGAAATCACAACTTTCGGTATTTAGAGGCAAAGCCGAAAAAATTAACCAAATCTTTCGTTAATGGCCACTTCCATGCACTTTGGGAATTTCTTGGTAATTAAGGCCAAGACCAAAAAAATGGGTAAATCTTTCAGCTATACCTCTAAATACCAAAATATTTACTCCATATCTTTCGATAATGACCTTCTTCACTAATTTCTTACCCATTTTCTATGTGGTGTTTTGGTTTCTAAGTATATGGATCTTGTTTAATTATCTAATCATGTTAATTGTGTGTCAATATCTAAGTATATGGATTGTGATTGATTTTACATGTAAGGTTTGTGTTTGATTATATAAGGATGCATAAAGGTATGTGTTTGATTATTACAATGTGTGTGTATGGTTTGTGTAGGTGTTGTGTTAAATTTTTAAGTATAGATTTGTGTTTAGTTTCTTAAGGATAAAATAAAATCAGGCTTAAATCCAATTAATTATTAAATTTGAAGGGTCAAATACCAAAAGATTTAAATAATATCTTTCGGTATTTGTAGGTAAAAGTCGAAAGAATTAACCGAATTTTTCAGTATTGGCCACTTTCTTGCACTCTGATAATTCTGGGTAATTAAGGCCAAATCCGAAATAAATGGGTAAGTCTGTAGATTTTTTTATAAAATATCGAAAGATTATCTCCAAATCTCTCGATAATGGACTTCTTCACTTATTTCCCCCTTTTCTAAGTGGTGTTTTAATTTCTACGTATATGGATCTTGTTTAATTATCTAAGTATATTACTTTCCAAGTATAGGGATTGCGATGGAATCTATAAGTATAAAGTTTGTGTTTGATTATAATGAGAATTTGTGTATGGATTGTGTTTCAATGTGAGGATGTGCGGGTATTGTGTTTAATTTTTAAGTATATAGGATTGTGTTTAGTTTTAAGGATGAAATATAATCAGCTTAAATATAAATATTTCGGTATTGGCCTCCAAATCTCTCGATAATGACCTTCTTCACTTATTTCCCCCCTTTTTTTAAGTGGTGTTTTAGTTTCTACGTATATGGATCTTGTTTAATTATCTAAGTATATTAATTTCTAAGTAGAGGGATTGTGATAGAATCTATAAGTATAAAGTTTGTGTTTGATTATAATGAGAATTTGTGTATGGATTGTGTTTGAATATGAGGATGTGTGGGTATTGTGTTTAATTTTTAAGTATATAGGATTGTGTTTAGTTTTAAGGATGAAATATAATCAGCTTAAATATAAATATTTCGGTATTGGTCTCTTCCCAACACTTAGAGAATTTTTGGGCGAATAAAACCAAAGTCGATAAAAATGGGTAAATCTGTAGACCGTTAGTTAAAAGGTAATACTGAAAGAATTGCTATATCTTTGGGTATTGACCCTTTAAATCGGGATTTTGGAAAAAAAAACCCTACGCTTTTTGTCTTTCTTCTCTATGCCGAAACCTCCCCTCGCCGATTTCCTCCAACCGCCTATCTCCTCTAGTCGTCGTTCTTCTCTAGCTATTGTTCTCCTCAGCCGCAGATCTACCCGTCGACACCGTTCTCCTCCAACCGCAAATCTACGCCGCTGTTCTCCTTCAGTCGCGAACTCTTCCTGGTATGTCTTCTCCTTCCTCACAATAAACTTAGGGTTAGTTTAATTGATATTTCTATTGCTTGAAATGAAATTGGTGATCGAATTGATGTATTTTCTAAAATTAGTTTATATTTGATATTGCTGAAATTGGTGAATTGTAGGTTAGTTTAATTTATATTTGATATTGTTGAAAATGAAATCGGTGAATTGATGTATTTTCTGTCATTATAGAACTTAGGGTTAGTTTCTGTCATTTTAGAACTCCGTGAATTGATGAATTTTAGGCTGAAATACTGTGAAGTTTGTCAAAATCTAGGGTTTAACTATATCCATGTGAATGTTTGTCAAAATCTGAATTTTAGGCTGAAATTGATGGTTTGATTTAGTTGTTGGGCTTGATTTTAATGTTATTGCTGTTATTTTGTGAGGAAATGTTAGGTGATTGTTAAGCCTTTTGATAAATTTTGTGAGGAAATGTTAATTATGTGATTCTAAATTTTGGAATGTTTTTCTTAAGTAAGGATAAAATCCCTTTCAACTTAAACCTATAAAGAGGATGTTCTTCCTTTAGTTTTGAGACATCAGTCCTAAATTATTTCTCCATTGTCCTAAATCTCATTTTGGAGTTCTTCAATATCTATCTATTCCATTAGGGTTAATGTCTAGCTATAATAATAAATTAGGAAGAACAAACAAATTCTTAAAGTTATGTTTTTTTTCCATATTATTAGAATGATGGAAGTACCCGACAAAACTTGGATGAGCTTATGTCGAGATCATCCAAAATATGAGGAAGTAGTTGACCACTTTCTAGATTTACAGTGAGTAGTACATGACGGCATAAAGTGAAATGTCCTTGCATGAAATGCTTGACACGAATTTTATGGATATAGTCGATGTTAAAATTCACCTCATCGTTTATGGAATAAATTTGAATTATGAATTCTAGTATTTTCATAGAGAAAAGAGGAGTATTATTGACGTGATTTATGATCATGATGATGACAATGATGATGATAATGGTGATCATGACAGTGACTTAGATGATGTGGTGCTGAAAGTCAATAGTACTTCATCGGACGTGAATAATACGGTCAATGCAGAACAATATATGCAAGATTTTATACACGATATGTTCTTCAACGTTAATGATGGTTCGAACAACCATGAACTAGTCGAGAATGCGTAGAGATTCTATAAATTGCTGGATGATTCTAAACGACCTTTATATGAAGGTGCACGAATAACAAAATCATCAGCACGATTGAAACTCCTTCACATAAAGAATGCCGGTCAATGGACAAACGCTTCGTTCGATATGTTGTTGAGTCTACTTAAAGATGACATATTACCGATGAATGCTCAATTGCTAAACCCATACTACGAATGTAAGAATTTCATTACAAATATTGGGATTAAGTATGAGAAGATAGATGCATGTAAGAGCAATTGTATACTATTTTGGAAAAACGACAAAAAATTGGAGTCTTGTAGAGTTTGTGACCTTTTTAGATTGAAAGTCGACCAAACAAATGAGCAGTTCAGAAGAAGAAAAATGGAAAATTTATGCCCACTATGGTGGTAAAATATTTTCTTCTAATACCAAGACTGTTGAGGCTATACATGTGCTCTAAGACCGCTCCATTGATGAGATGACACAAGGAAGTAAGAGTTAAAGGTGATATGTAGAGACATCTGGCTGATTCATACACTTGGAAAACGTTTGATGAGAGGTATAAGGCCTTTGCGTCGGACTCCCGTAGCGTGAGACTTGGTTTATCAAGCGATGAGTTTCAAGCCTTTGCAAATGGGAAAAATTCATACAATATTTGGCTGGTTATTTTAATTCCTTATAACATGTCACTCACTCTTTTCATGGATTCTAGCAATTTCTTTCTATCTATATTAATCCAGGCCCAAAGAGTCTGTGAGATGCAATCGACATATTTCTCCAACCATTGATCGAAGAGTTGTCTGAATTGTGGAATATTGGTGTGAGAACATTTGATGCACACACCTCACAATCATTTAACATTCGATCAACATTGTTATGGACCATTAATGACTTACCAGCATATGCGAACTTGTCTGGGTGGAGTATAAAAGGAAAACTCGCTTGTCCTTGTTGTAACCATGACACTATATATCTTCGATTGGTTAATGGGTAGAAATAATGTTACATGAGTCACAAACTCTTACTTCCACAATACCATAAATACAGAAGGGACAAAGAATCGTTTGATGTTCGAATAGATTATAGAGAGTCCTCAAAAATGTTAACGGGGAAAAATATTTACGAGCAATCACGAGACCTGGAAGACATAGTTCTGACTATGGATAGAGGAAGAAAACCAAGATATATGATAAAATACGGGAAGACAATTGGAACAAACTTGTTTTATTGGAAATCGCTATTATTGAGACATAATTTGGATGTGATGCATTGTGAGAAAAATATTTGTGATAACGTGTTGGAAACAATGATGAATGTGAAAAAGAAGACTAAGGATGTTCCTAATGACTGGAAAGATTTACAACTTTTGAACATAAAGCAATGGTTACATCATGTAAATGTCGGAAGAGTAATTTATTATCTAGAAGCCCCTTTCACTTTGTCCTTTGAGAATAAACAACGTCTTTGTAATTCTTGAAGGATCTTAAGTTGCCTGATGATTTTTGCAAGAGAAGAAGATTACAAGATTGAAAAGTCATGATTGTCACATTTTATTAGAATACTTTATTCCTCTAGCGACCCGTGTATTGCTTCCAGATTCTGTGTATGATGTTATAATAAATTTGTCCCGATTTTTTTCGTTTGTTGTGTTCCAAAGTGTTGGGTGAATCAGACCTAGAACAATCGTACTTGAATATTGTAACGACACTATGCAAATTGGAAATGATTTCCCATTATCGTTGTTTGACATCTTGATACATCTCCTGGTACACTTGTCACTCGAGGCTATACTTGGGGGGTCTTATCCAGTTTCGATTGATGTATCCGATAGAACAATACATGTATACAATAAAAAGATATTTACGGAATAAAAATTACCCAGAAGGCTCAATAAGAGAGACATATCTTGTGAATGAAAGAATTAGTATATGTGACAAGTACTTGGAGAAAGCTCTTGAATGCACACAAAGTTCAATCCAAGGCCTCTCAATATTTTCATCGTTGGAAGAACTATCCAAAAGAATAATATACAACTTGGATTATTGCGATCGAGATAAGGATCATTCATACATCTTGAAAAATTGCCCTAAAGTAGAACCATTTTACACGTATGATGTTGTATTGCTATGTTAGTATGAATTATTAGCATTAAAGATATGATTTAATAATTTCATATTGAACACATGTGCAACGAGTATGTGTAGGATTGCAATAACATGGAGTCCCGTGGAAAAATTCCCCCAACGTATGCTAGCTATTTTAAGCAAAGAGTGAGTAAATACCAGAATCATGCATATCTGATAACTTTAACTTGATTCTACAATTAAACGAAAATTTGTACTCATGTAGGTCGCCCAATTAACATACGATATCGATATATCAAGAGACCTTAAGATCTTAGGCTCCGGTCCAACTATGTACTCATGTAGTTTTGTTTAGTGTAAAATAAACAAATACAAATTATGTACAAAAAAACACAACGAAGGTCTGACCACTCAAAACAACGGAGTTATTGTTGTAAGAAATAATGGATCGGATACTCTGTCATACTACATAATTTTAACGGACATAATCTAAGTACAATATTTTTCTCACAGATGGGTTGTCCTCTTCAAGTGTAAGTAGTTTGATGCACATTCCGGGGAACATAGAGTGAAAGTGGATAAATATGACTTCAAAAGTATAAATGTCAACTATATTTTAAAAGTCAAAAAGCTTATATTTTGGCGAATCAAGCAAAATAAATATTTTACTGCCCTGATATGGAATCCAACCCGGTTGGAAGATTGTGACACAAATAAATCCACGTTTTACAAATATCTAGTTAAGATATAATTTAGTGTTTACCTTAAACTTCATCTCCTATTTATTCAATACTAATAAATATGCTAGTACTAACTTTGTTAACATGTACCATGTCTCCAAGAAAACTCATCAATACATTTAGGGAGTTGATGTTACAGGTAGCTGACCTTATGACCCGAGGTGGTCTTTAGGGTGCCTTCAAGGGACCGGGTGCTGTCTTCAGGGGACTGTGTGTTTAATCCGGTCACAATATATTCTTTCATACTAAACCACTATTCACATGAAGATGAGCCTGAGGATTTCATTGAGAGTACATATCCGGAGGCTGAGTAAGAGCAGGAGGATCAGGAAATTGAGACTAAGCATGAGCAGTAGTAGGAGTAGCATGAGGATCAACATAACTAGTCCACTCTGAACACTACTGGCACCGATAACTTTTTTTACTAATATTTATTGTTTATATTAAATTTTTACCTAATAATATTAATTTGTTATTTTTGTAGGTTCTTCCTCCATGCGGAGACGATGTCGCAACAAGAATATCAAGCTTGCAAAAAGGCCACAGGAATCGAGGGTGCCATTGAGCTTCGAAGACGTGGATGGGAGGTCAGATGGTGATGCTATGCGTATGTGGTATAGGCATGTGGGATCGATGGTGCGGGACTCCACACTCATCTCGCATCGCTATCTAAAGTGGAGGGTTTTGAGTACCGATCAACTAGATTCACTATGGCGTGATTAAATTACCTAGTGTAATTAACATTCAAATGAAGTCTTATAACATTTGTTGGTTTTATTTTTCAAGATCCATTCGAGAGAACATATACCCCTATAGACACGTACAAAGAGATCGAGATGGCACACGCCAAACAAATATGTGATAGATAGCGCTCCAATGAGTCGGGATTACGTGCGGATTCATAACGGAGATGAGACAGATGTACTTGCACATCCCCCACCACCCTATGATTCAACATATTAGGAGTTCCTCTATAAACACCACTACTTCACCAAGACCTTCAAGATACGTACAATTTTGAAAATAGAAATATGTACCAACGACACTAGTTCTAACTTCAATTTTATTTTAAATGGAAAAAAAGAGCTCGATCAATATTGGCAACCGAAGACAAGTGAGGTTTTCACACCATACAAGCAGTAAACCATTTTCAAGAGTAGAAGAAGAATTGATATGTACATTATTCAATTAAACTTACTATAAATAATGTAACTAATTTACTGATGAACAATTTATTTGAACAGGAGGCTAAAACTCGGACGTCCACCGACTATTATAGAGAGGTTTAGAATGAGTCAAACTCTGTGAGTCACCAAAGACAACTCGACCCCAACGCCAAACCAATTGTCACCAGAGAAGATAATAAGTTAATAAATAGTTTAATTAAAAAATTAATAGAACTATATATATAGCCTATACAATGAAACTTTAAAATGTGCAGACGAAGATGGAGCAAGTGATTAATGACACTTCCGGTATGTCCGACCTCAATGTAACCGTGAGAGTGTTCGGGGCCCAACAATACAGGACGGTGATGGGTATGGGGTCAGGCGTGTGACCATCGTGTTTTCATAGGGATCGACGGAGGGACAACAATTCACAACGTGGAGGGTCGCTAATGGAGGAGAACCAACGACTCTAGATGCGGGTCAAGAAGAGGTAGTTCAAATTAACAATGAGAGAATACAAGTAGAATTAGCGGAACTAGACGAAAAATTGCATTTATATTAGCACAGTTACAAAATCAACCATCACCCCGTGTTAGTACATTTTAGTATATGTTTTTTTATTTAATTATGTACTTTTTGGATTACTTTATCGTGTTTGGAGTAAATACATTTTGGATTAGTTTATGTGTTTGTAATACGTATTGATTGAGAATTTTGGAATGTAATGATTTTTTTGCTTATTGTATTCTTTTGGTTTGACTAATAACATATTAAGGTTATGTAAAAAATAAATAGAATATTAAATTTTTGTAAAGGAGAAATACTAAAAAATTTGATGAAATATATCGGTATTCATAGTTACACTATTTCGATAGTTTTAAATAAATCTTTAAGTAAAGCCTATACCGAATTTTTTTTAAAGCTTTCGATATTCCCCTTTGCCTAAATATTTCAACAAAACTTTCGGTATTTCCCCTAAGTACACTTTTCAGAAAGATTTATTGAAATCTTTCGGTAAAAGTTTTGAAATCTTTCGGTATTTAACATATCTTTCGGTAGAGGATTTTTCAAAAGATTTGTTGAAATCTTTTGGTATTTACCCTAAATAAAGATTAAATAGCCTATTCGGCTTTTACATATTCAAACTATTATCAGCCTAATTAGAAGAAATACAATATATGCTAAAATGTCATTATATAGTTTATGCCGATAGATCTAATCATATCTATCAGAAAATGATTTACTGAAAGATATGTATACATCTTTCGGTAAAGCCTATACCGAAAGTTTATAAATTTAGTCGACTAAGATTTCAATATCTTTACTGACAAGAGCTCTACCGACAGATGCCGACAGTTTCAGCACTTGTCGGTAAATGTGTATTACCGACATATTTAGGGTCCTTACCGACATAAAAAATTTCGATAAAAACCTCATTTTTACTAGTGAATACCGTCAATCAACTTCTGAAGAGGTAAAAGATATTTTTAGGTCTAATATTAATAAAAAATAATATTTTAAATATAAAGATATCAGGTTCATGTAACGTTGTGTGTGAAAAAGAATCAAATTGAAGAGGTCTATATGTTGTTACAAAATCTTTTGTACTTCAAAAAGTTATTAATATTATTATTAATTTCTTTTTTAATTTACGAAGATATAAAAAGTCACATTCTCCATTGTTTCACAACTTTAATTTCAGACTTTATTAGTAAGAATTGAAACTCTAATTTTCCCCTTAAAACACTACCAAACTTGAGCTACATTATACCTAAAAATTATTATAAACTATTATTTTATCAATTTTTTTTTTTAAAAAAAATAAAAAATCCAAAACACCCAACAACAAATAAACTCTAAACTTCATTGTGTATAAATTAAAGATCCTCTTAAGAGTGTTAATATTATTCTTAGATTGTTTAATTATAGCTAATGTAAGTCTTGTTGGGATCTTTGGTCTCATTGGTTTTGTTTACATCAAAAGATCAACATCAAAGTTGAAACATAATTTTCTTAGCACTCTACCCATGCAACTTAGGGATGGCAATGTGTACCCGTATACCCGATATTCGTGGGTACCCGATGGTTGGGTTTGGGTATTTTAAATCGGGTACGGGGCCGGGGTTGGACATGGGGAGGGAAAAAAAATACCCAATCGGAGTCGGGGATAGGGAGTGTGCGAATTCAAAACTCAATACCCGTATAAATTAATAATTAAAATAAAATATTTTTTTAGTAAGAATTAATGCGACCTTTCAAATACTCATCATGAAAAACATTATTTTTAATATATCATTTATTTTGTTCTTATCCATATTTTACTCCAATATTTTTTTTTATATTCCAAAAAAATGTATTACTCTCTACATCACTCTTTAATTCTCATTTTTAACTTTTCTTTAAATAACAAAATATTTTTTCTCTCTCATTTCTTTCATTTTCATTCTCTAACTTTTTTTCAAACTTCACTCTAACATTTTTCTTCAACTCTACAATCAAGTTTTTATCCTCTTCAACATCTACAACATAAAGATGTATGTAATGTTGGTAATGTATTTATTTGTTTTTTCAATATCTTATTTTACTAATAAATTTATGTTTTTTATTCTAATAATTATATAACCTTATAAAAATTTAATTGGGTAAAAGAGTATCTGTCGGGGATCGGGTACCCGGCGAATCGGGGATGGGGATATAAAGAGAGATACCCGTCGGAGTCGGGTTCGGGGTCAGATAGTAAAATTATAATCGGGTTCGGGGATGGATACTTCATTATCTGACGGATAGGGTACCCGTTGTCATCCTTAATATAACTTCTCCAAATTTATGTATCTTCCAACAATCTTAATATTAAGTAGGGTTAAAAATGACCAAAAATTAGAGTTATAGTATTAAACATAATGTAAAGAAAAAATTAGGACTTAAATTTATTATAAATAAATTAATGTTTTAAAAGATTGAACTCATACAAAATATACTCTTGCTTATCTTAAAACTACTAGTCTATATATGGTTGAGTTGTTTTGAATTAGTGACGAAAAAAATATTAAACAAAAGAAGCAATATATGTTTAGTGTATAATCTTGATTTAAGGAATAAGATTAATACAAAAAATAATTTGATATGTTGTTATGGTAATATAATTAGGAAAATATTGTGATAATATTTTGGAGACTTTTTGCCAAGATATTATTGTTGATTTAGTTAAGATTTATTTAAAGGTGTAGTCAAACACTTTAGAAGACGAAGTCTTTGCCTTGAAAGTATCGTTTTCAATCTTATTTCTATTTCTGTTAGGGTTTTAGGGAACCGAGTGTTATATAAACTCGTTTTATAATCCTAGTCTGTCATGATGTAATATTTGTTCTGACTTCCTCAATAAAATTCTCTATTTTTGGTGGACATAGACAAATATTATATTAGTGAACCACGTTAAAATTCATGTTTTTTAATTGCTTATGTTATCTCTCATATTTCCGTTACAACAAACTAATATCAGAGCGATGTTAAGTCGATCATTTGTTTTTCTTCAATTGAGATGGAAACATTAAGCATTAAAATCGAGATATTAATGTTGACCTAGTTGAGACATATTTAAATGTGTAGTCGGACACTTTAGAAAGCTGAAGTCTTTTCCTTGAGAGGATCGTTTCTAATCTTAGTTCTGTATCTATTAGGGTTTTAAGGGACCGAGTGTTATATAAATTTGTGTCACAACCTTAGTCTATCATGATATAATCTCTGTTTTGATCTCCTTAATAATATTTCTCTTTTGAGTGGACATAACCATTTTATCTTGGTGAACCACGTTAAAGCCATGTTTTTTTGTTTACATCATCACTTGTATTTCTGTTTTAACATATATATATATATATTTTAAATTTGGATATATAAATATTTAGATAATATTTAGTTTTTTTTGGTAGAAGTATGTGTATAAAGTTAGTATATGTTCTTTTTAGGGATGGATCGTTATGGTATACAATAATTTTTTATTTATACTTTATATTGTACCGAAAGTTTTGATATATGAAAATTAATACATTTACTATACATTTATTTTGGTATGTGTAGAAACCCCATTTTTACACCCTAGATACCTAATAAAAAGACCCGACCCGAAATAATACTCATGTTTGTTTATTGAACCGGGAAAACAAAAATAGAAACAGCTCATGGAAAACCGACCTAGAAAAACTTAAAAGATAACGATCCAAAGGTCGAATTTCATAACGACTCTGTATTCCCAACCCGTGACACGTTCATGTTGTACGTTTTGAAAAATCTTGAATTTTGAGTGTAATATTACTATTTGCAAATTTGTGCAGAAGTGCTCGAAAATAGGGAAAACAAGAGAACAGGTCAACCCGAGTCAACCTGCCAACCGACGAGTCTACCCGGGTCAAAGAGGGATCAAGCACGTGTCAAGAAGAAGTGGAAAAGAGTAGACTGGTATTCTAAAGTGGGAAAATCGGATTATTTGAAAAGTGAGTTATTTGAAAAGAGGATTATTGGAAAAGAAAATCAAGAATCCTTAAGTTTGAAGTCCCCATGGAGCTTCCATTGGAACCCTAGACTTTATGAATTTACCCCGGTTTCAATACTGGATTACATTCAATGATCTTGGATGTTTTGAAAAGATAAATTAGTCCTCTTTCATATGGTGTATCCCAATCTCCCATTGGTGCCCTATATCTAGACGAAATCCGGTCATGAGTGGAAGGTATTCCTGAAATGTTTAAATCGTACACCCTTTCACTTAAAAATTCGTAACTTGATATGTTCTTGATGGTTTTGAATAATTCAAGTTGTGTTGGAGAGATAACTCGCATATCTTTCTAATGGCATCATCCCCAAACCGTGATTCGAAGGGTAAGGCCCTCAATAGATCTGTACAAGGGAAGCAGTACTACGGATTCAAATCCTGGGAGCTAGTTGAAACTATGCCACACTTTTAAGCATCATAACTTTTGAACCAATGATCCATTTAGAATAAATGAGATACTGTTGGAAATCTATTTGAATCAGCTCTCCAATGATATCAAGTATCTCTCCCAGTTAGTTGCATAACTCATTCCAGATCACCCGTACTGAAGCTGGTACAAGAACCGAAGGGATAAATAGCTGAAGGCTTTGAAAATTCATAATTCGAGATACGAATGACTATTTGAGCTGATTCAAAATAGAGGTTCATCCTTATTATGTTGGAAATTTGTCATAAAAATTTCAGAGCCATTGGATCCATGATGCGATCGGGCTGATTCATTTAGTGTGAATGTGCAAAGAAAGAAACAACTGGAAAAGGAAAAACGGAAAAGAAAAAAATATATATGTATATATTTTCTTTATTCCGAGCGTGCCCTCGAATTTTTGCAAAATTCCAAATAGGCCCCTGTGCAAAAGAAGAAGGAGACCGATCAGTTAAGAAGAAGGAGGAGGCAGTTTTCAGAAGGGGAGGTTTTTTCAGTTTTCAGATCAGAGTTTTCAGAGCAGTTTTGGAGTTTGCTGAAAGGAGGTTTTCAATCCAGTTGTTGAGAGAGAAAATGGCAGTTCCATAGGAGATTGCTGCAACGAATCCATTGTTGGAGGCTCCGTTCTGTCGAAGAAGAAGAAGGATTCAACCGAGAAGAAACAAAGAAATAAACGCGAAGAACAGCAGAACGTCTACCTGAACTTCCTACGCTATCGACGAACTCAGTTCTTCTTTTTTCGTCTGCTTTCTTTCTTCATTCAGGTGAGTTGCCAATCCAATGTAGCTCGTTACAATCTGTTTGAGGCATCAGTTCTGTACACTGATGCCATTTGTTTATTGAAAGCTTGATTATGCTCTGTCGTTAAAATCCCTTGGTTGATTACCTGCTGTAATGGATATGCCATATTGGTTAAGCACGGTCTATTAGCTGCATTGATTGGGAATAACTTGGACTTCAATTAGGATTAGTTTGATGTTAGTCAAGAATTAGGATCTCTATTATTTGTCTAATCCATCTTGCCTGGAAAATGAAATCAAAATCTGTAGATTTGTTCTTGTCAAAACACATTTGTTTTCATTGATCAAATGGACTGTCGTGGAGAACTTCGCAATAGCCGGGAGGTTAAACGAAGCATAGGCGACATCCAGCAGATTCACGGCTTAACAGGAGGTTTGATTTTCGTCCACTGTTGGATTGGATCTGGCTGGATCCGCGGGATGAACTGCAACAGGACGCAAGCTGAGATTCGACGAGTAGGACGGACCGTCACAATGTCGTCTTCGAGCGAGGATTGGTCGCAGGCGCAGGTCACCGGAAATCGCCATCGCCGGAGGGAGAACGGAGGCCCAGCGGGTTCTGCTTTTATTTTTGTTGTGTTTGGTTTCCTCCAACTTCTGTCGAAGTTGCAAAGAGACCCTTTGGCCTCTTTTATTTTTAAATAAGCCTGAGAACTTTAATTTCGAATTAATTTATTAATTCGAAATTAAAGTAGTCCCTAATCTCTTCCTGATGTTTTAATTGGACCCCTAAACTTTCTTTTCCTTTTATTTTAATTTAAAACTTTCAAAAAAAAAATTAAAATAAACTTAGGTCCTGTTTGTTTCCCAATTTTAACAAACCACCTTAAAATGATGATTCTAACATTCAAACCACTTTCAAACTTTCTCAAATTTTCCCAAAAACTCCAAAATATTATTTTCTTTAAAAATAAATTTTCCCGGAATTTTTAGGGTCCGTTTGGAAAAATGTCTATCTTTGTAATGTCATATCAGGGGTTCTATAACTTCGAAAATTCCAAACTCGATTCCTGTGAACTTTTAATAATATTTTTGACTATCATATGAAATTTTTGGGATTTTTGGGAATTATTTTTGAAAATGACTCATTTTAATGTGTTATGTTCGGAGTTCTCTTTAAAATCTGAAAATTTTATACTAGGAAACACTTGGGACCTTAAGTTAATCCACTCTCTTCTCTCCTTTGAGCAAAAGAATAAAATTCTAGTCCTCCAATCGAATTGTTATTCTCCTTATCTATCCTTATTTGATCTTTCTCGGGAATTCTGATTCTCATTTTTCTTTGACAATGTTGCTCTATGCCTTGCAATGCTCTTTTGATGTCTTTCAATGCCTTTTCATATTTTTCAATGCCTTATCTTTGTCAAATACCCCATGAATAGGACTATCCCCTTACAAAATGATTAAGATTTTCTCACACAAGCAAAAGAGTTCTGAACTCAGAACGAAAACGTAATAATCCTTCAAACATCATATGGCCAATTACTTAGGAGTAGAGACTGTCTGTAAAGACAGGCGTATAGGACATAGCGCCGTAGGCCCTTTCCTAATACGTAACCAAACACCGGACTCTTAAAATGAATCTCTGATTTTTCTTTTCTTTAGTTTCTTTGGAAATTAAACTAAAGTGGCGACTCACAAGTCGATTAGATCGATACATTTGTGAGTGTATCGATTTAAAACCTATACGGGCCAATTCAATTCAAAAAAAAGGAGCGTATGCCAATTAATTAAAAAAGGGGCATACGCGCCAGAAAATGGAAGGGAACGAAAAAAAACGCGTACAGAAAACTGGTGACTCTACTGGGGATTACCTAAGATGTTTATCTCAAAACATTTAATTGTCCAAACTACCACAAAATTTCCGAAGGATGTTACGTTTATAACTTCACAATCTTTTGCTTGAGGGTGTGAGAACCCGTGAACAATGTGAATTTTGTATTCACATTTGCTTGATTGTTTGTTTGTTCAAATTGCATGAGGGTAAAACCCGACAAAGCTCGACGCTTTTAATTGAAGGGGTGTGCAAACAGAAGCATTGTCATGAACACTATTTGCACATGAACGGGCTCAAACGCTCATTTTACTTCGAAGTCGTGTAGTCAAGGAGTATCTATAGGATACTAACTACACCGACAGGCTGTTTGCCCAAAAATGTATCGCTTGAAACACTGAGATACATTAGTCTCTCTCATCTTACTTCTTCTTGATTACAGCGTTCTCCACGCTGTAAGCCAACCACAATGTTTAAAAGATGAATGTTGAGCATGTTTGCACGATGTTGTTATAATTATGTGATAAAAAAAGGTGACGATTGTGTTCGTACATAAATGTGAACCTGTTTCAAAATAGAACTTCTAACGCGAACAAGCAATTTAATTAAATGCTTGTTCATTCAGGATCTTCTATTCATTCACCACGGCACCTCGAAGAGACCCTTCAACTGGACGATTCACCAAGTCTACAAGCTCAATTCCCGAGATGGCTGAAACTCCCTATTCAGGTGCCCAACCTCTTACTGCTGCGGAGTCGCAGGACATGCGTGATATGATGAAGAACATGATGTTGGTGGTCACCCGACTCTTTGAGAATGTGGACGTCATTAGCGCTAACTTGCTAAAAACCACAGCTGATCCTACTTCAGCCACGATAGCCCAGCCCGTCGCTCCTTCACCTCCGGGTGCACGGCGAGACGTTCCTACCACGAATCCAATCCTGATGGAGGAAAAACCCCAAGGTATGCGTCACGGCAACACTCGAGCAACGAATCATGTTCGTCATCCTTCTGTCGTAGATTATGGTTCCCATTCCGAGGAGGAAAAAGAAGAGGGATCATCATGGTACGGTGACACTGATGATGAAGAAACTGACAACCATAGCCGTGCCTCGCTGTCCACCAACAAAGAGAGTTCTTCTTGCCGTAAAAAACAAACTCGAGTTGCTCCCGCTGTGAATCATACCACAGCTTTTCAATACCCGCCGGAGTACCACGCTATGATGTCTAATCTCACCGACGCCCAGGAAAAGATGCAGGCGCAACTGAATCAGATATCTCAAGGGGATGCCCAAAAGATTGTTCACGACTGGGAGAAAGGTCTCCGCGAGGCCGAGAAGGGGACCGTTCCCCATGACTTACTACTGCCGGATATTGGTAAATTCACTAGAAGCGAAGACCCAACCCTGTTCTTCGATAATTACATTGATGCAATGGGTCCTCTACACTTAGACACGTCAACCCTGCTTCGTCTATTCTCTCGATATTTGACCGGAAGGCATTGAGGTGGTACCTGCGGAACCGAATCTCACGCTGCACGACTGTCAAAGAGCTGGGTGATGCCTTTGCGGAAAGATACAAGATGTATATTTCTCAAGAGATCACAGAAAGGGATCTAAAGTACATCAAGCAAGGCGAGAAGGAGACGTTTGAATCGTTCCTCAATAGGTGGAGGGCAACAGTGTCCGACATTGACACCCCGCCTTCAGAACAGGCCCAGATCGACCTCATGCTTGAAAACCTAAATGACGTGTACAACAGCTAGCTAGCCTCGTACATCTTCACCAGCATGGTCACTCTTATAAAAACAGGCAAGAACATGGACCGATCGAAGACTCGCTTGAAGAATAAAGTCGTCGCTTCCTACCCCCCTTCTCGATCATATCTTGTGCCTAAACCGAGGGCCCCTACTACCCATTATGTGGTTGGCACTTGGGCTAGTTCAGAAGTGAAGATGGAAGGTCCTAAAGAGCGTGTGCCTCCTGCCCCACCTCGCTATCCCGCGAACACTTCCCGCAACGCGCCTAATCGTACCAATACCTTTCCCCCTCGCCAATATGATGATCTAGGCATGCCTCTTAGTAAAGCTCTAGAAGTGGTGATGTCCCAGAAACTCGTTACCCCGTTGACCCCTTGGCCCGAAAGGGAAATAGCTGGAAAACACCCGAAAGACTTTTGTGAATACCATCAAGCCCACAGTCACGAAACAAATCATTGTTATTCCCTAAGAGCTAAATTGCAAGACTTAATCGATGCAGGGATCATGGCTAAGCCTAATGTTGTCAAGAACCCCCTTCCTAATCACGGGATCAATATCATCGACACTTTTGAAGACTCATTCTCTACTGATTTCCTTCTTTCCCTCATTCATGCTGACCCTATGGAAATTGCGATGGTGTCATCTGATGCTAAGGAAAAGAAGAAGAAGGTTAGCGCCGCAAGTGTTGTCCCATGGGATTACGCCGCTGAGAAAACTACCCCGGTCATCTCTGCAACGGTAGGGCCCCGTGCATGGGAAGTGGTGCCAAAATTGTCTAATTCCCCTAATGCTAATGCTTCACCCTTGTTTCCTCTATCTGAAAAATTACCCATCCGATCTGATAAAGTCGTCCGTCCTTGGGTGATTTTATCAACGAATAACAACTTTCAGTTATTTAATATTTCGTATTTTCCAATAATTAACTATTTACTTAGTTTTTCCAAACAATTTCTTCTAAGTTAATTAACTTTTTACTTAATTTTTCCCAACAATTTCCCCCTTTTTGATTATTAATCTAAATTATCAAAATCAGTTGAGTTCATTTAATCCCATTTTTTTTCATTTTTGATGATGTTAAAACCATGAAATCTTAATAAAACAATGTAAACACCCATCAAATATGATTGAAATCAAAGTAGTTCAAAAAAAAATTCCAACATAAGTTTTTAAAATATGAAAAGCAACGAAAGAGATTTATGGTCCTTCCCTTTTCACGTTTGGATCAGCTTCTTCTCCTAGTAGAGGATTACCCGTTAGGAGGTCGTGAAATCGAGTGATAGCGCCTCGGCCGCCTCCACTTCCATGACCTGGACCTTTCTTTGTTGGTCTGCAACCTACTTTGATCTCTTTAGAAGCTCTGCGTTTTGATCGGGTTCCTCTAGCAGATCTACCTCTTTAGATATCACCTCTAGAGCTATCTTCCCCCTTTTTAACATTATCAACTTCAATAATGGCTTTTTCTTTAGTAGCAGTAGCCTCGGCTTCTTCCGCAACTTGAATAACTCTTGCGTAAGAACTGACTTGCTCCATTTGCTCGGCTTCAGCTCTATTCATTGAATTGGTCATCTCCATCATTTGGTCTTTCAAAAGATTCATTCTTGATATAATATTTTGATGAAGCTCCAAGGTGAGAGATTTGGATTCAGCAGCCTGCTCCGATTGTCTATTGAATAAATTCTTCTCAAACTTCTTGTATGTAGTATTCATGATGTTTACTTTGTACGTATTTCTCTTCATAGTCGTCTCCAATTCTTTCTAAGTATCAAGAATAGAAGCCATCTCCTTCTTGCTTGAAATTGAAACCTTCTCAAGATTGGCCAGTTTGGACTGCATATCCTGCATATTCTACTAAATTGAACTCATTGCGTCAAACATGTTATTGTAGAATTTTGCTCCTCCAAGAGAAGCTTCTTCTAAGGAATGAGCAGAAGAGGACACAGCCTGAGAGCAAACTAGAGCAGTACGAATCGGGCTGATATGTACATTAACTTGTAAAGAACGCTCTAGTTCTTTATCCTTGGAATGTGAAGAGGGATCCTTGGACGCATCCTTGGAGTTCTCTTGATCTTTGAGAATGTCTGCACATACTTGCTGAATCTGTTCTGAAATACCTTCAAAATGAAGAGGCAATTCAACAACTTTATCGATAACATCCGTTGGTGTTATGATCGGGGTTGAAGGGGAAGATGAAATTTGATTTTCCTCCGCAAATGAGGATGAGGAAGACTCATCTTGATCAGCTTGTTCTCCCTCAGCAGAGGGAATCTTTTCGGAATCTATCTCCTCTAAGGGTTCTCCCTTATCTTTTGATTTTAGAGACTGATCAACAATCTTTGCTGACTCTTCTTCGCCCACTAGAGGTTCTTCTTCGGTTTCAAGAATAGGAGGAGCCATCTCTGATGTCTCCTTTTGTTGAATGGGCGATTGAATAGCCAGAAACCGTATCCTTTGAGAACTTTATCCTCGTAAGAGTACTCTTCACAGAAAAACTAGTGAATATGCGACTCGGGATAATAGCCCCACCCTCTCCCATAGACACACACAAATGTTTCATAAACCAACCGAGTTGGGCTGAGAAACTCACACTCTCCTTGTTTCTTGAGTAAACCAACTGGCATAGATGCCTAGTTGATTTGCATACCTTTAGAGATGGTCGCCATGTAGTCGAAGCAATCTTGACTGTACAAGTTGAACGAACCTACTTTTCCTTGAAGAGCCTTCACCACTATATCGTTCAAAAGACTAAAATGCGGCTTTAAGGCCTTCTTCTTCCCGTTTAGTCTGATTAAAGAGCAATCATTGGAGAAATCAATCTGCATTTCCGAGTGGTTTTTGCTGGAAGAGGTAGATTGAAAGTATGACCCTCCGATGGAAGTTCTAGAAACTCAGCATAGGCAGATTCATTGAAAGAGATAGAAGTTTCGTTGACAGTCGTTGTAATGGAATCTTCGACCCTGTTTGCCGTCTTAAAAAACTCCTTGATTTCCTTCTCGTAGAATATGAACGGTCCGCCAAGGTACTTTTGAAGACCGGAATACTTTAGAGACCGAAACATATCGACAATATCATGTTGATCAATGGTGTAGACCGATGCAAAATCCACCTGCAAAGTGTTGTGACCAAGAGTAATTAGTTTCTTGTTAGTTATTTTTAGAATAGATGAAGAAGATGAACAAGATTTCTTAGAGTGAAGTTAGAGAAAAACTAGGGTTCTTAAGAAACTTTTGAGCGTAAAATCTTCAAACACATGCACGATGTCCTTAAATAGAATCCGAAAAGTCACATGTCTTAACCGTCACTTTTAACGAAGAGGGCCCACAAATTAATGTTAGACGCCTTTTCCCAAAGGTAGTCATCATTAACTGGGTTTAAACCAATAATAATTTAATATTTAAGGGTATGTTAGTCATTTTCCTTGACATTGAAAGACACGCGTCTTCAAGTCGTCAATAAATGACTACTTTAGTGTTTGAGCGGGAAAATTAGATGACCACGCAAAAAGACAGCTGTCCTCAATTAGTCTGAAGATGAAATGTCTATCTGCACACGAAGTTAGACGTGTCATTTGCTTCTACATTTTAGCATCTAAGTTGAATAGACGTCTATTAGACGCATGAGTCTATTAGACGCACACGCTTTTCTTATAGATTACTAAGCGTCTATTAGACGTAGACGTCTAATTACACATGGACAACACGTATTAGATGTGTGTCTAGTTAGACGTTAGCGTCTAACTATGCTAGTATGATAAACGTCTAAACGTGTATTAGACTTCGACATCTAACCGCACAGGTTTTAAACCAAGACAATCCACCTCAAAAGCACAGACTGTGTAAACAGATGTATGTCTAAGTACTTGCATCTCTTTTAGACGTCCTCGTCAAATAGACCGATTAAAGCTTTCGTCTGCGTGCATCTATTTAAACAATTTAAACATTAAATTTCCCCCTCAATTTATGCATATTTACAGAATGACTAAATAAATGTTTTGAGGTCTTCAAGACCAAAAAATTTTTTTAGGGAAGAAACACTTAGTCTATGGAAGTGGAAAATGTGACACTTGTTGATCTTATGGATCATGATCTCAAAATAGTGTGCTCCAAGTTTTCTTCCATGCAGCTACCTTGTATCACCTACACAAAATTTTATTAAGATATTTTGGTATCCACATTCACTTGGGTCCTCGATCAATCAGTCCCTTAGGGATCCATATTTGAGTTATCTAGATGTATTTCCCATTTTGTGTAGTGATAAATGCGTATGATTTATGTTTAATAGACGTCTTTCTGCTAGTCGTTGATCCTTTAACCTTAGAGGATGGTTTTCTTTTAAAACTTCTTGACTTCCTTTCAGGTTTTGATATGTCAGACTTGCTGGACGCTTCTAACCTAACAGTTGGCGGAATATAAGTTATCTCATTCTTTTAAAGTTAGATCTTCATAGCTTGGATCAGTTTTAGTATCAGTTAAACTCCCTTTGACAAAGCTTATTTGCTTAAGCTTGTCAGTTGCTGAGTTTAACTTCTTATAGGAATTGTCTAAGTCATTTCTATCAAATCCTAGACCGGATTTGCATCTAGTATGCCTCAACAGACTAATCTGATACTTGACAGTTTCTCCAGACCTTTCCAAGAACTGACAATATAGGTTAAGCGTTGGTTTTCAGAAGAAAGAGTTTGAATCTTTTCCTTGTACAACTAGCTCACTTATGTGTATGTACTAATAAAATATCATTTAAACTTACATATTATCAAAATTAGGCTCAATTAGCCTATTTAGTAAATCATATTTAATTATTATTTTTTTATTTATATATTAATTAATTATTAATATATTTTCTCTCTCCCATATTTTCATTAATTAATGAACTCTCTATTTTTAACTTGTTTATAAATTTCTTTTTATTCATGGATGAGTATTTATTATTAATTATTTTAATTTATCTTAATTTTATGCTTTTTTATGTTTTTTTTCTTATATTAACATTGATTATTAATTATTTTAAAACTGTTTGGTTCCAATGGTTTGATATAACAATAACTTATTCTTTTAACAATAAAAATCCTTCAATATAAAATAAATAAATTAATAATCAAGAATTGAATAATAATAACATCTCATTCATCAAAAAATAATAATAATCAAATATTAAACAAAACAATATTCATTACTACTATTATAAGTCATGAATCAAAAATCAAATACAAAATTATTATTTCATTTTTGTTATATCAAATTAAATAAGAAATAAATTTTCATAAAAACATTACAGTAAAACACAAAATTCATAAATAAGTTGTTAAAAAATTTTAAAAAATGAGAATTTAAAGATGAAAAGAAATAAAAACTGATAAAGAAATGAAGATGAAAAAAAAAACTAATATAAAATTTAAAAATGAAATAAATTTAAATAATTTAATTAAAAATATATATATAAATAAAAATTAACTTATGATTTACTTAAATAAGCTAAATGATTCTATTTTTAATAATATGTAGGTTTAAATAACATTTTATTTAAGTGAGCTAATTGTACTTGACGTCCAAGTAAGTTTTTTTCTTTAAATGCTATTTTTCAGCCTTCTTCTTATTCCAGAACAGCCGCGCTTTCTGCAACTAATTCATCTAGGTTAGCTCTCAGTTGGTTAGGTAGTGTGATTTTCCTTCTTCCTTGTCAGCCAATCCTTTTCAAATACCTTATTTTCAGGGTGTGGAAAGTGCGCAAGCCTTCTCCAAGCAAGCCTGCTGGTTGCAGGGCTTCGCTCCTATTCACGTGGGACAAGCCCCAGGTTCTAGAGTAAGAAATGGGTCCCAACTAGCTCATGGAGTACCGCCACAACTCAACCCTGGAGAGTATGAAAGCATAGTACGGGAAAATTTAGATAACTCCATTAATCTAAATCATTACCGGAACATTTACTCTCTCATTAATTAAATCATTCAATTCATTAACCAAAATATTATTTATTTACTAAAAAAATTAAATTATCATTATAAATTAATATATTTTAAATATTTATATCAAAAACTATCACTTTCCCAAAATTATCACACTTAACATTTTATAAATAAAGTAATATTTATTTAAATAATCATATAAAACAATCCTAAGAGTATTCTCTAAAAAAGAATATATATATTTTGGTTAAATATTATTGAAATATATATTTTAAATAGAAAGATGGCATGTTCATGCATATGCTTAAAAATCTAGAGAGGTTTACCTCACTAACCTACCATTACAAAACCTTTGTATTTAAAAAAAAAAAATAAAAAAAAATATTATAATTATTTTTATTCATTTTTTCTGATTTAAGAAGATACCACTCAAATCTCCCACAGGATCAACACCATAATTGTCACTTTAAACTATCCTAGTGGGTTATAATAAAAAAAATTACAAAATATTTTTTTATCAAACAAATATTTTAATAAAAAAACTCAATAAAATTTTAAAATAATCCAAACAACAAACCTTCTCACTTCATTGTCTATGGATTTAAGAAGATATGCATAAGAGTGTTGATATGGATCTTATATGGCTTATAGCTAGTACAAGCCTTTTGGGGATATTTGTTCTAATTGGTTTTGCTTACATCAAAATTGAAACATAGTTTTATTGGTTTTGCTTACATCAAAATTGAAACATAGTTTTATTAGCATTCTTCACTCCATTGTTGAAAACTCTCCAACTTTCTCTTGTATGGTAGGATATAACACTAATGAAATAAATAAATAATTTAAATAATATTTTGATACAATTGATTAAAATGACTACATAATAAGGATAGAAGACATTAAAGTTTATCCAATCAGAAACAAAATCAAATTAATAGCTTATTAAGCGGTGTTAGTTGGAATTGATTATATCTGACTTATAATTCTCTAATTCAGCAAGAACCTCCTCTTTTGGTCGGTAAATCATATCTATAATTCTCCATATCTAAAAAAAAATAAAAAATATCAATTACTCACTTAATCATCTAACCATTTTAATTGGTCATAACAATAAAATTACTAAACAAAACAATTATTACCTGCAAAGTACCACCACCACCTACACTGTCTTCATTATCCGACACACTAACAATTGTCCAAGGATCAAAAGAACTCCAATGGAAATCCACAACCTTACCTCTGAATTGATACATCCAAAATAAATAAATAGAAAAAGAAAGAAATACAATAATAAGTTTCTTACCTATGACCACAATGATTGAATAACAAGCCCGATGAACAATTTGATGATCCAGCGAGTTCTTGCATTCCACCCATCTGCAAAATAAATGAAATTTAAAGAAATTCTTTGACATCAATTTCAATCAAGAACAATGCATCATATATTAATTAGATTTCAAACCTTTTCATGATCCCACAAGTTCAAAGTTCCATCTTCGGATGAACTTCCAAAAACTGATGCCTTGTCTGGAGACCACTGGAAAAAAATATATATATTCAAAGTATTTGTTTTTTCTATATTATTTTCCTTCCTGATTACAAAACTGGATAAAATGAAAAAATTAATTAAGTATTTTAGAAAGTAGTAGTCATCATATTTTCAGACCTGTACACACAGAACAGCAGCACTGTGACTATCAAATACATGAACAGGTGATCTAACCCCTCCAGAAGTAAGTTTTCTACGATCATACATCCTTACCGTATTATCAGCTGATCTGTTGAATAATATTAATTTCAATTCAGAACCACAAAAGATGAAAAAAACAAATTAAAAAACACATTTCATTTCTTACCCTGTCAGAATAAGGTTAAGATCATGTGAATTCCAATCAACACAATGAATGTCAGCATCATGAGCTTTCTCAACCTGAAGAAAAGATAGAGAATCAAGTTTTAACATAAAAACACTTCAACTTTTAAAGCTTCGTGAAGTAATTTAAAGTAATATAGCCACCTTCATAGTTGGATTTGAACCTGTCCTTACATCCCAAAGTATGAGACACGAATCATCACCCACACTACAGAACTCCTGTCCACTTTAGTACATACAAACAAAATAATTTACATAAAAATATCATAAAATAAATATATATATATATATATATTGCATTTCCAATCATAAAGATCAATTAACAAATATACTATAGGTCTCTACCTTGAAGGGCAAAACTGTACATCCTCAACTGTATCTTGATGTCCTAGGTAGGTACCTCGAGGATTGAGAGTAGTAAAATTTTTAATAGTCCTACCCCCAGCCGATGGTGTCTCTAAGGCCAAGGTAGAGATATGATCTTCAATATTCCATAGAACCACCAATTTGTCCTTACCTGATACCAAAAAACATTGTAATTATTGAATAGAAGAAAAACAATAGTACTAAAAATATTTTAAGGGTATCATGTCTAGACACATAAAAAAAAACACAAATTATGAGTTTCTAACCTCCAGAGAGAACAAGAGGTTCAGTTTGGCCCATGGAAAGAGCAAATTCTGCATTTTCTTTATGCCCAATAAGTGCCTGTTTGTAGGTAATGATTATTTTCTGTATTAGAACTCTATATAAACTACAATTCAGAATAAATAACATTCAATGATGTTAGTTAAAAGGTATTTCTATAAGGTAAGACCGTCGTTTTTCAAACTTTGATTCAAAATACTAAACTAAACGGTAAAATCTGTAAATTTAAGAACATTTAAAAATTTATCATTCTTTTACATTTTATTGTATTATGACAACATTTTATTGTGCAACGCAACATACCAAATCTGGATGTGACTTATGGGCTCCATACACAACTTGTCGATTAGGCTGACTCAGAACATTCCAAATTAGAACCTGAACATGAACTGAATGTTTTAGATTGAGATAGAAAAATCTCAATTATCCAAAAGTCCCAAGATAATTAGATAAAGAAGAAAGAAACAAGATGCATACATATGGACAATCAGTGTGAGTTGCCACAATATTGTTATTTCGAGGAAGTTCTCTGATTCGATTCACCTGTGATGATCCCATATACAATCAATATTTTTGTGTTATTCACTTAAAAAAATGAAGATAAAATGATATAGAATATTATGGCTTATGGCAGTCAGGATCTTTATAACACATATACATTATTGATCATATTTCTAAAACAATCTATAAAATTGAAAGCCAATAATGTCCATATATAATAATGCATGCATATAAGTTTAACAAGATCTCTAAATAATAATTTTAAATTAACATATTTAATTTTAGAAACATCGCTATGTCCTAGTTAGGAAAAGATAGAAAAACAACTAAAATAATTCAATACCTCTCCAGGGTGAATAATTGTTTTGAATATCTTCACAAAGGGAGAAGTGGACTTTTCATTAAACTGCAAAGATTATGCAGCCAAAGCATATATAATTCTATTGGTAGAACATTGAAAAAGAGAGTGAATTATTATTTTTTACAATGTTAAGAATGATAAACTTACAAGTGCAATATGTTCAGCAGAAGCAACCCTACGTTTAACAATGTCACAATTTGCGATAATAAGTGTGTTTGGCACACTACCATCGGTCTAGCAAAAGAAACAGAACCACACAACAAAAATATCAGAAACTAGGGACCAATTTTCTACAACAACAACATTGATTTAAGGGTACTAATGTGAATATATGACAAGAAAATGTTCCATGCCCGGCCTAACCATGTATATAAATAGTGATAAATACCAATTCCTACTTCTTAGGGTTCAATTGATATAGATAGATATAATATTAAGAGAAACAAAGAGAAATAGAGTTGAGAAGTCAAGTTCCAATAATTATTTTAATGCTATAATTTAATGTGTAACAAGTAATCCCATATATATAATATATAGTTTTCTTTTTATTTAAAAGGTCAAATTTATATTAATACAGATTTGTAAGAGCCAAGTGTGTTCAAATTTTAGTAAAAGAAAAGACAAAAACAAAGAGAAAAACTTAGATTTTGGTAAATTAAGAAACAATTCATTCATTACAGATTTCTCGTTTCTTTATTAAAGAGAACATGAATAAACATTTATTCTATTTTCATATCATTTATCACAATGAAAGAATAATCTTAAATTTGACTATGATAATCGCCGAACACCAATTTTATACATATTAGTAACAAATCTAATTCTAACAATGATGTATTTTTATTTTTTCTGAAAAATGTAAAAAAAAATCAATAAAAAAGGCCTTATTCAAGTAACAACTAGTAAAATATTGAAATTTATTAACAATTTTTAAAACTCTATTAATTAATTTTATTCATAAGATAATCTAATTATAAAAATAAAACATAGTTATCTTGGTTTAATTCTTCTAATGTCTATGCAAAAGTTTTTAGATTATGTACATTTAGTCTAAAATGGCAACTAAGGCTCAAACCTATGACCATACGAAATTGAGATTTATGTTTTACCACCGAGTTATATGAACCTATTTTATGTCCTTTATTCTCCTCAAATAAAGTAATAAATATTTGTGCTCACTATCCTTGCTAATCATCTTCACGAAATAAGGTTTGAATTCAAAGAGAAACACATGAGTGATAATAAGATAGAAATAAGAGAGACTTGAGAGAGTTATCATGAATTCAACTATATGATGATTAACAAACTTTATTTGAGATGTTAGGGATTAAATTGCTTTATTTATTTTTATTTTCCTTTGATTCTCTTTGTCCAGGCTCTTCACATTCACGCCTCTTTTGAAATTAAATTTGATGTTTCCAAGAGAAATATGCAACATTTTGTTTTATTGTCTCGCCTCATACATCTAGTCCTTATTACATAGTATTCTCATCTCTTAAGGGTTATGACATATACTATAGTAGACTTTTGATCAAAACTAACTGGATGGCTGGGTCAAACATTATTCGTGGATATCTCCACACGTTGGTCTCACTATAAAATGAGGGATTATTATGGATAAGACTACTTTGATTTCATAGCAATCTAACACATTTTTCTTTGTTTGTGTCTTTCCATTTAATTTATTCCTCTAAAATTGATCTCCCCTTACATTTATAATTTATTTAATTAAAACCTTTTAATACAAGATGACCTTTAATAAAAAGGAATACTTATTATTAGATAGGTTGATTTTGTTTTATTGATTTATGTATTATTTTTTGCATTTATAGCCATGATAGCCATCAATAGTAAAAACATAATTTTATCCATTGAACCCCAAATTTCACAATTGATATGGAGAATGACCAATTGAGGAATAAGGAAACTTTGAAGTAGAGTCAAAATATTAAGGCAAGTATAGTGATGCAAAACATGATTAATTGTCTTATTGTTTTTATCGCATAGGAAACATGTGTTAGCTAAGGTGAAACCTACTGTTTTAAATTTGTATGGATGTCCTAATTGAACAAGGACTCTTCAAAGGGTCTTAGACATTCCAAACTCCCTTCCAAGGAACTATGATTTTCACTTAAAGAAAGAGTGATAAATAAATCTCTTATGAAAAGTAGGGTTGCTTTTCAAGAAGTAGTCATCAAGATAGTACATCAACAAGCTTAGAGTCTAGATTTCCTCGTGAAACTAAAGACGACGAGAAGAAGTAGATTTTCCTCTCAAAAGATTATAACATCATAAATAGATTTTCTTTAGTTTTTTTACTAATTTTAAAGTGGATACCATTAAATGTTGGAATGACAACATAAGTCTTATTAGAAGTCTTGTCACAACGGACTTTATGACAATAGTATTTAAAATAGAGTCGACGTGTATACACAATAGTTGGAGATTTTGAGGAGAAGTGACGTGTCTCATATTGTTGAAGCTACAAATTAAGAAAATCAGTCTATTGTGTGCTTAAACAAACTAATATTTTCTTGATTTATTTGGAATGTTATAACATTTAACCTATAATAGCTATCTTTGACAAACTATAATAGATAGAAAGAGATTAGAACCAAGAACATCATTCTAAGGTATAAGTGTGATTCCCACTACAAATAAAGATCTTGTTGATTGAGTTGTTGTGTTAATTTTCTTTAAAGATTAATTAATGAGGTGGGGGCAACCTAACCCAACCTAACACGAACTCCGAAATCATCATTTATACAAGAATCTTAGATAAACTATCTCTAAAAAAGCTCAATATTTTTCATTATTATACTCAATACTTTTACAATAGATCAAATATAAAAAATCCCTAGCTAATCTGTTGTCTATATACTTTTCAAATTAATTAAGTGTATGGTGTAGCTAGCTAATTAATTATAAAAGAAGGTAAAAAAATGAAATTAATTAAAAAGGCATTGTTTAAGCAACCAACACAAAACTACTTGTAAACATGAAAAATTATTAACAATTTTTTTTTTAACTAAATTATACTTTTATTCATAAGAATCTCTTAATAAGATTCATTCTAATTATAAGAATAAAAAACAGTTATCTAGGTTTGATTCTTCTAATGTCTAGGCAAGAGATTTAAGACTATGTACAAGTTGACTTTTGATTGTCACTTTTTAAAAATTACCTCTAAGACTTGAAACTATGACCATACGGAATTGGGATTTTTGTTTAAATAATTTCCTTAAAGTAATAAACATTCATGCTCCCGACTCTTGCTAATCATCTTCCGATACATAGTTTGAAATTTAAAGAGATACACATGAGTGAGAACTAGATAAAAATAAGAGATACTTGAAGAAGTTATCATGAATTCAATTATATTGTGATTAATAAACATTATTTAAGATGTCATGGCTTAAATTGTTTGACTTATTTTCCTTTTTCTTTGACTCTCTTTGCCCATAACTTATGAAGGCTCTTCACATTCACGCCTATTTTGATATAAAATTTGATATGATTTCAAAAGAAATTATGTCACAATTTGTTTTATTATCCCGCCTCATACATCTAATCTAGTCCTTACGCCATAGTATTTTCATTTCTCAATAGGTTTTGACACATTTTGTAATAGACTTTTGATCACAACAAACATGATGGTCGGGTCAAACATCATTCATGAATGGAAGATTGTGCTACGTAATTTTTATTGGAAAATTTGGAAATAATGAAATACATAACATGACATTAAAATGAAAAAATGTTAGAAATAAGATTATCTCTTCACACGTTTGTCTCATAAAAAAATAAGGACTTTGTCGTTGATGAGACTACTTTGATATCATAGGAATCTAACACATTTTTCTTTGTTAGTGTCTTTCCATTTATTTCATTCTTCTAAAATTGATCTCCCCTCGCATATATAAATTTATTTAATTAAATCATTTAATACAAGATGACCTTCAATAAAAAAAAAGGCATAGGTCGATTTTGTTTGATCAATTTATGTATGCTTGTTTGGCATTTATAATCATGACATCCATCGATTGTGAGAAACATCATTTTGCTTATTGAACCCAAAATATCACAACTGATATCGAGACATGAACAGTTGATTGTTAAGGAAACTTTGAAATATAGTCAAAATATTTAAGGTAAGTGTGTAGTGAAGCAAAATGTGGTTAATTGTCTTATTGTTGCACGTGTTAGCTAAGGAGAAACCCACCGTTTTGAGATTGTATGAATGTTCTAAACAAATAAGGACATTGCAATGAGTCTTAGGCATTTCAAACTCCCTTCCAAGAAACTAGGATTGTCACTTGAAGGAAGAATGATAAATAAAGCTCTTATGAAAAATAAGGTTGTTTGTAAAAAAGAAGAAGTCTTTAAGATTGTGCATCAACAAGCTTAGAGTCCAAATTTTCTCGTAAAACAAAAGACGACGAGAGAAAGTAAGTAACTTTTCCTCTCAGAAGATTGTAACAACATAAACAGATTGTTGTTTAGTTTTCTTACTAATTGTAAAGTGGATACGTTGGAATGGCAACATAAATCTCATTGGAAGTGTTGTCAGCAAATGGACCTTATGACAATAGTAGTTGAAATATACGTGTGTATACTCAATAGTTTGAGATTTTGCGGACGAGTGGAGTTACAAATCGAGAAAATTAGTCTAACGTGTGGTTAAACAAACTAAAATTTTCTTGATTTATTTGTAATGTTACAACATTTAACCTAGAATAGCTATCTTGGACAAACTATATATATCCATATTTGGTAGCCGGGTCGAATATAAATAGCAAGAGATTAGAACCAACAACTCTTAAACCATCCTAAGGGTATAAGTGTGATTCCCATTAAGAATACGGATCTTAGTGATTGAGTTGTTGTGTTAGTTCCTCAAAAGATTAATTAATGAGGCGGGCGCCTTCTAACCCTAACAGGGGAGTCATCGTTAGTAAAAGTATCTTAGATAAACTATCTCTCAAAAGCTCAATATTTTTCGTAATTATATTCAATGCTTTTACAATAGAACAAATACAAAACAAGCCCTAGCTAATCTATTGTTTATATATGTTTTTCAAATTGCATGTGCTCTAGATAGCTAATTAATTATAAAAGGATGTACATATATGAAAATAACAAAGAGAAATAGGAGATCCAAATAAGTTTACCTGTTCGGAAATGTAAAGGCGCTGGCTGTTCATGTAAGAACCCTTTTTTAACTGGGGACCCCATCTATTGTATGATATTAGATATAGATTAGATATATGTGATATATAGATATAGATCTGATAGATATACAAGTACCTGCATGATAGAGAAGGCCAGAGAAGAGAGTGATGAATTAGCCAATCGTAGATTATAGGGACAAGTGACTTCCATTGTTTATAACTCTGCTCTTTCTCTTTCTCTTTCTCTTTGCCGCCGCCTCTCTTCTCCACCTGCTTCTTCTCCATTTCTCTCTCTCTCTTTTGAGCTCAATGTATAACGTTGTTTTTATGTGTCTAAAGGAACTCAAGAGGTCAACAAGTAAATAAATTTGTGTTTTAAATATTAACACCTGCGCTCTATGTTAGTGACAGATGTATAAATGCATGCATTTAAGGGCCCGTTTGTTACACATTTTATTTCTGTTTTTTTCTTTTTCTTTTATAATTAAGATATGAGTAATTATAAGGAATTAAAAGATTTATAGAGTGAGACAGAATATGAGTAGGTATTGTATATGACACCTTAATGACGGGATATTGGGCTGGAATGTGCTTAAGCCCATCCCGAATATATATATATATATATTGGGTATAAATGTAACATTATTTTCTAATTTAAAAAAAAAAATATAATTCATTACTTTTTTTATATATTTTTTAAAATGGGTAAAATTTACTGTTTTATCTTGAAAATAATAATTCAAGTCTACCCAAATACTTGAATCCTAAATCCGGATCTTTCAAATATAACACTTTAACAATTTAATGTCACCGTACAAAAATAAAAAATAAAAAATTTAACAATTTCTCTCCCTCCATCATTATAAATTTCTATCTTTTCAATTTATTATTACTATGTTCTTACAAATTTATAAATATATATTTTAAGTTTTTTATTTAATTTTTAAATAATGTATCCATTTTTTTAATTTAAAAAATATATAAATAAAATAAAATTATATATAATTTTTTTAATTATTTATCTTTTACTCTTCAATAATTTATTCTCTTCTACTTAATTTAAAATAAAAAATAATAATTTCTAATAATAATAATAATTTAAATTAAAATAGTATTAATTAATTATAATATATTCAATTAAAATTATTTACTATGTTAAGTGAATATATTATATTTACCACTTTTACCACATCAATAGATAAATAATTTTGCTTTATTATAATTTCCATTTTTACTGCCTAATTTGAAAATATCAAAACCAACCCTCTAAGCATAAGATTTATAAAATTATGAACTTCATTTATATATACACAAAAAAATCATTTCAATTTCAAAAAGTTTAACCTTATTTAGAATGGATGAAGATAATCATTTATGCACCTCTTTATTTCATTCACTTCATATAAAATTAGACATCAAGAGATCAATTTTTAATTACTAACCAGATTAAAAATAAAGTCAAATTAAATCATTCATCACTAATATTTAATATAAATAAAAAAACACCATCATAGAATGCTTAATTTAAATAAAAGAATGAGAATAAAAATAGAATGGATAAATATGAGGGAATAGAATATGTATAATGGATAGAAGTTTAGTATATATATATATTATTCAGCCGAAATCCACAGTTACAAAATTGCTCATGTGCCACCACAAAGAGGAGTAAAAATGTAATATATATTTTTTAATCATTACCTTTACCTCTTTTGAGTAAGAGAGGATCACTAGTAATCATTTTTATTAATAATGTTTGAATTTATTAAAAACAAAATTATTACTAGGTGATATTAGTATTAATATCTTAATATTATTTTTATTATATTTTTTTCTATATCATAATTATTTTAAAATATATAAATATTTAAACATATCATAACTTAATAAATATCTAATATCTAATTATATACTAACTGTGGATCAAACAAATCTAATCTAGGTTAAATATAATATTATAATAATGATATAAATTTTAAAATAACAAATTTTAATAAAATATTTTATATTTAACTTTTTTTAATATATTTTAAATAACTTTTTTTTATATATAACAATTATTATTTTTATTTGTATGTTTTATAATTTTTATTTTAATTAATTTTATTATTAATATATAATATTTAAAATTAATTATATAAAATGACTATATTATTATTAATTGTTGTAATTAATATTAAAATTTTATTTTATTAATTATATTTAATTGAAATAATTGAAATAATATTATTTAAATAATTGAAATAAATTTTTTAAAATAAACTAAAATTTTATTATTATTTTTTATAAAAGATTAAAGAATATATTTATAAAAGAATATATAATATAATTATAATGATGAGGTCAAATTATTAGGTGCCCCTCCATTTACACTAATTGCTTTTTTTAACTTTAAAATGATTTTTGTATAACAAATCACCGCTCAAACTTTCAGAAAAACATTAAAGATCTTCTATTAATTTTTATGAACACTCTAACTAAAAACTCTTTAACTATTTTCATTGTTAACTTTTGGCCCTTTAACTATTCTAATCGTTAACTTTTGGTTCTCCAACTATTATGGATGTTGAGTTTTGACCATTAAATTATTTGTAATTTATTAATCGTCTCAAAACAATCAAAATATTTTTTTGTAAATATTTTTTTTTATGGAGGATGTTTAATTTATATTATTTTATGACAAATTTATATATAGTTTCCTCAATTTATAATCTATCAATATTTTTCAAAATAATTTTGTTGCATATCCATATTTTGAAGTAGAATATTTTTTATTTATCCCTATTAGTCTTCCGGTTGCTTCCTTTTCATTGAAACCCATTATAAAATTTGAAAATTCTCTGCTGAAAACCAAATCAATTTATTAAATAACAAACCCATATTCCTATATCAATTGGAATCATAAATTAATTAATCTCTTATAAGAGTTGATCTTCTAAGTAGTTGGAGTGCCATTCACAAGTCTTGTTCCATTGTTTATGAACCCGTTGTTCAAGGTGGATTGAGCTGTGTAGATTGCGACTGATGCCAAGAATGATGGAGGAAACCTCAGCATTTCGTATTCCACCCGACACAGATCAATCAAGAATAATGACACATTATCTCTTGATAAGAAAACAGAGTAAGGAGATTAAATTTAGATTAGATCTGATCATCACCTTCTTGTTCTGGTTGATTCTAACTAAGGCGGTAAAAATCGAGAATTTACATAAAATCGTTGGTTAGTTGTAAATAAGGACGGAGTCATACTTGGGTTAGGGTGGGTCCAGCCCCACCTAAATTTAAAAAAAAAATGCTTAGGTTATGGTGGGTTTCAGCCCCACCTAAATTAAAAAAAAATGGGACAAATTAAGTGAATAAACCGGTCAAATGAGACAGCCCAACATAATTTTTTCATCATGGCTCCACCCCGGTTGTAAACTCGTAAAATCTAGAGTTTACTTAAAATCGTAGGAGTTTAATTTTAAAAAACAATAGATATATATTATTATTATTTATATATAATTAAGTATTTTATATTTAACTAAATTTTAAATTTCATATATTTAAATATAAAATTAATTACAAAATAATAATAAATAAATAATACAACTAAAAAATTATACTTAAAAAATTAATTATATTAATTATTTTTTTAATAAAAAATAACTTTAATTTTAATTTTTAAATATAAATTTGTTTTTTTAAACGTAAAATCGTATAAAATTTTAAAATCGAAAATATTTATAAGCTCGTAAAATCTTCTTATCGTAAATTTAAAATCGTAAAAGTTTACATATTCAAGAGTTTACTTAAAACCGGACTCGTTAACCTACTACAAAGAACACTCGGTGGCGAGTTAGCCTCGAGCTAACCTTCTTTGGTCCTTGGTTGAAGAACACTCAATCATGGGTTAGTATTGAGAAACCTTTTACCGGTCCTAGTTGCCAAGGACTCTTGGTCCTAAGTTAGAATTGGGCTTGGTTTCTTGGTCCTCAAGAACATCAAATTGCAGGTTTGATGATTTCATTTAAAGCCCTGATCTTTTGATCTCAGGGCACGAGAAGCTTCATATAGTTCTTATGATCATTTATTACATCATCCCGATGTGTCATTCGATCGAGATGGTGTTCCATTCAACTCAAACAATTTTGGTATAAAAAATATGTTTTTGAGTTTTAAGAATTATTGAAGCGTAATGAGTTTTCCAATAGTTTTCTTATGCTACATATGGTTGAATGACCAAAACATGAACACTACTTGATCGTTTTAACCAATTCAAGAACTGAAGTTTTTGTTTTTATAAAAAAAATAGTTTTTGATCAAACATGACCGAGATGACTTAGAATTGGCTAAAATATGTTCCCACCATCCTTAAAAACAACTTTATGGGTTACTGTTATTGAGTAATAGAACATAAACCCAATTTTGAAAATTTTTAAAATCAAATTTGGATTTTTCTGATTTAAGTTGATTGATTCGGTTTTATTTCAACATAAAACTTTTAAATGATCATATGATCGTTCTTCAATCAAGAAAATAGATAATCGGACAATATATGAAATTGGAAAAACTAAAATATAAAAATTTAAATTCAAACTGGTAATTCTAATTACACTTTAATTGGAAGCTTACTTAGAGTTGAAGAACACTCCTTAATTCTTAGAGAGGCTTCCTGAATGTTTGAATTAAATCCTTATAACCTTACACAAAATTTCTGAATTTTCAAAAAAACTTGAAGAGCTTTATTGACAGGTTTATGCTCGGGCTTGAATAAGAGGGAGATAATGGATCTTTTGCCTTCGGTTTACCCAAAGGAGGCTATTTATAGCTTCCCAATGTCGGTTAACTAAGTATAACATTATTTCTGAATGTCGGTTCACTAAGAAAATGTTTGATTAACTTTAAAAGTATATAAAAGATGTTTATGACATAGAACATTATTTTGATGATGTTAATCAAGTTAAGTTGTCTACTTGTTTTGTGAAGGAGAAAATCTAAAAGACTTTGCTACTTCAGACGCATGTAGTCTTAGATGTCTAACATAGTTAGACGTGGACGTCTAACTCCTTTAGACGCTGTCTAAAGAGAAGTGTAGTTAGACGAGAACGTCTAACTCCTTTAGACACTATCTAAAGAGAAGCGTAGTTAGAAGAGGACGTCTAACTCCTTTAGACGTTGTCTAAAGGGAAACGTAGTTAGACGTGGACGTCTAACTTCTTTAGACGCGATCTAAAGGGAAATGTAGTTAAACGAGGACATCTAACTCCTTTAGACGCGGTCTAAAGAGAAACGTAGTTAGACGAGGTCGTCTAATTCCTTTATTCACGGTCTAAAGGGAAGCGTAGTTAGACAAGGTCGTCTAACTCCTTTAGACATGATCTAAAGGGAAACGTAGTTAGACGAGGACGTCTAACTCCTTTAGACGCGGTCTAAAGAAGAATGTCTGATACCTCTCTTTAGCAGCTGTCTGAAGGAAACATTTGTCTTACCATGATCTATTAGCTATCTGCTCCACTTCTTTCAACAGTCTGACAATCCAGTTAATTTCAACAAATGAATGATTGCCATGTACGCGGATATCTTCCACTCACCTTTCCAATACAAGACAAGATTAGAGGATATCCGGCGCACTATCTGTTCTGTACGGCCACGATCCTAATTCTTAGAGTCTGTTGTACTCTCGTACTATAGGAGGCCGTCCAACGGATTCATGCCACGTGTCCTCAAAGAATATTCGATCGTTGATGTATTTCAACTATATATAGAAGCCCAAGGACAACGGTTGAACCACCAGTTTAAAAAACTTACAAGTCTGAAAACACTATAGGTCTCTTATTGTCTAAGTTGTGATCACATTGTAATTGTATATTGTCTTTTTTGTGAGAAACTTCAGTGATGTAAGTTGAACAAAAGCTGGTATTTTCAACAGAGAGTTAACTAGATCAGTGAGTTGTATTTGATTCAAAGTCTTTAGTGGATATCCATTCGGTTATGGAAGAAGGGATGACGTAGGTGTTTTATCTCCGAACATCCATAAAACTCCTTGTGTTATTTTCTTTCTACCATTTACATTCAATTGTTTAAAGCTTCAAATCCAACGAACAGTTCCGCACTTGAAACCGTTTCAAGTGTTTGGAGGATTTGCAAATAATAGAAACAAATATTAATCCTTCACAGGATTATTATCGAAGAGTTTATCATAAGTTGTTCACAATAGGAAGACCTTAGTCTCTATTGGTAACACTGATCCTATCAACCTTCAAAACAACTAGAGAAAGTATAAACAAATATAAAAAAGTGTCAATGAAGAACATAACTAGTTTCATATTTTAAATTGAGAAAAGTTTGCTTCACTAACGTTTGATCAGGGTCTTCAGAAAATACAAAATCGGCCAATCTCTATTCCTTGTTGATTATTTTCCCAACTTCTTGGCAACGACTTGCATGTAGGTGGATTGAAGGTGCACAAGAATTTAGATGATCTTCCTCTTTGGATAGTCTCTAATATTGACGCATCCCCCCTCATCTACATCTTTAGAAGATTCATCAGCTTTAGAAGCTTCACAAGCTTTGGTTTCCCAGCCCGAATCATTCCGTTCAATAGAGTGTGCTGGACTATCTTCATTGTTCGCATCCAAATCCTCACATGAGTCTTCAACTAGAGGACTATTTATTTTCAAGCCCGCACTATCTAAAGTGTCCCCAACTGCCTCCTTTGGAGGATCTTCCCTATTTACATAACCCTCGGCATTATTCACTTTCAAGTGTTTCATGAACACTTCATACTCTGTTAGGTTCAGGAAACTGGCCTAAAAATAGGCTTAGGATTGATGTTGCATTTCTCCAACTCGCCTGATAGGTATAACAAATGTTGTACCGTATCTTTGAAAGTTTGCGAGACTTTGAATGTTAACATCTGTATATTATAGACAACATACTTTATTAGTCTCAAAAAATGAAAGTATAGACAAATGTGAATCAATTTTTTCATTGAATATATATTATCATCGTCTTCAGGTAATTCCAATAAATTAACTAGAATTTCAAGTTCTTTTTCTGTTAGGTGCGCCCTTGCCCTCCCCAGTCCAAAACCACCTGCTCGAGATTCTAACATGGTAATCTCTGACAATGTGGTGTCATCCCAGCGAGAGATGATTGGAAAAGACCTTTCATAAGGATGACGTACAACATTAACAAAAACACTATCTAGGTAGCATATTTGAAGAAAAAGGGAAACATGTTAGTGAATATTTCATATCTATAAATCACATACAAGAGAATAATTATTAGTGAATAGAATATTTACCGATAAAAATGTTAAAGGTCCATCAAAATATGATTTTTTTTTCTTTCTTTATCTTTTTTTTTTCATCTTCCGACATTGTCAACCAATCCTTTTAGTGTGAATATGCACCAGTTCAGGTTCTTTATGTTCTCAACATCCATTAAGGATTTGAGAATTTTGAACCTGAATTAATATAATACATGTGTAAGTATTTACAAATACAAATAGATATATAATAGATTTAAAAAAATGTTTACCTGACTCGTTAATTTTGAACTGGACATAAAAACATGAGACAACAAAGACAATAAAGTCGATTTTGAAATAGTTGTCTCTATTTGTGTTAATTAATATCTTGGGTATCATAGAATTTGTTTCAGGAGCTGAAGTTGATTCCCTTACGCTCCATCTAACACTCCACGCCCTCAAGAAATTAAAATAGTCGGGTCATTATTCTTGTCCGCCTCAGTGGACTCAACTATGTTGATTGACCTCTTGGGAGGTTTAGCACGGACTGGACAAGGTCTTCATCGATAAGGATCTTATCACCGTTGGCTAATACTAGAGAACTCTTCTCGAGGTCGAAATTTCTGACTACGTGTTTCAAAAGTGAACAGGGCAATTGGAGACACCCAATGTAAGTAGAGAACCAAACTCGATTTCCTTCACAGCTTCCTTCTATTCTACACTCAATTTTGGAATCATGTTAAAAAGGCCATGAGGGGATGATTTTGTTTGAAATATTACTTTCCTTTTATTGATGGTTTTGGGGGGAGGTGGTAATTCTTCATTGACATGTGTAGTTGTAGCATTATCAGTAGCTTCTACAACAACAATATAAACTGATTCATCAGTCGATGACTTCGTCTTTGTCTTCCTCTTTTTCTTTCTTTCATATTGATTCATAATAACCCTACAACACATAATTTTAAGTGAGAGAATAAAAATTAGTATGTTACAAAAGAAATGGAATAAACAGTGTAATAGTAATGAAAAAACTAGAAACACAATATGAATCAAAATAACCTACCTCTCTGATTTATCATCGATATTGTCGTTGGATACAGGATTGGGGACGATTTGATTTATGCTGTTACAAACCGCCAAGACGATCTCTCGGGAGTTGGAAGTATCCATTTGCATGTTGTTGCCTTCGTTTTATGACATTTTCACAAGAAATCTTTGTAGAATAGAAGAATACTCTCGGATTTCAAAGTTCAAAGAAAGATGATCGCTGAGAGAGAGAGAGAGGATGTGAATAGTTTCTTAAGAAAATGAATAGTGGGATTGCAGAAGGAAAATTTTGTTTTAATCCTTCATTAAGTGATTTTAACTTCACAAAAATTAAAACATAAATGAAGATAACTTCACTAGGTTGCGTTTTTAAATTCATAAACGAAGATAGCTTCAATAGGTTGCGTTTTTAAATTTATAAACGAAGATAGCTTCACTAGGTTGCGCTTGTAAATTCATAATCGAAGTCAACTTCACTGGGTTGCGCTTGCAAAATTAGAAACGAAGACAACTTCACTAGTTAGCGGACTTGTTTTAATTCTCCAATGGGTTTACATACATTAATGAATAAATGTTTTGACATGAATGCTAAAATGTCTTTACATTGATGTGTTAGAGGTTTTACATGAACTTCTAGGCATATTAACAATTGGGAGTGAAGTATGCTTCACTGAAAAGTGTCTGTCTTCAGTCCGTTTTACATGGACGCTGGAGCGAAATATGTTTCATTGAAAACCGTCTTTCTACATTCCGTTTTACATGACACTTGGAATGAAGTACGCTTCACTGAAAAGCTCATCTCTTCAGTCCGATTTACATATCTAATGAAGTGAAGTAAGCTTTACTAAGAAGCGCACCTATTCAGTTTGTTTTACATGGCGCTTGGAGCGAAGTAAGCTTCAATGTAAAGCGTCTAGCTTCAGTCATTCCGTTTTATATGGCGCATGGAGCGAAGGAAGCTTCACTCAATACCGTATTTATACATTCCGTTTTATATGGCGCCTGAGCGAAGGAAGTTTCGCTCAATAGCGCCTCTCTACATTCCGTTTAACGACGTTTGGGATGAACCCGAAATGAAATACAAGTTCTGGGTTCTCTTTCTTCCTTTTCAACCAAACTTTGATTTATTAATTTAATAATTCTTTTGAATTATGATTGGGAACACTTTAGCAGAATATATTAATTGGAAACAAAGCATCAATCCACTCAAAACTTGGATTTGTAAGATGGATTGAAATGATTTAGGAAAGAATCACTATTAAAGTGCGAAATTAAAAAATAGAAGGGTTGAATAATATAGGAATGAAACCCTGACAAAGTCACATATTAATATTACTGGAATTAAAATTGACATTAAATTTCAATTCAATTCATATTTTAAAAAAAATATAGAATTATAATTCAATTACATATAATAAAAATAATTTTAATATACATTATCTATTTTATTAAAATATTAATACTTATAGAGTTCTTGTTATGTTAGAGAGTTAGTCGGTTTTCTTAATTTGTTTATAAGACCATCCTTGTTTACAGGGTTATGGATTTATTAATTAAGTTCTGTATAAAAATTATAATATTGTTAAAAAGTATATTGGCTATTTAATGTTAATATTAAAATATTTTAAATAAAAAACTTATCATAATACTCATGAGTCATGTCCCTAAAAGCTTTATATTTATTATATTTAAATTTCCAATACAAAACCACAGTTGAGTAATTAAACAAAACAAAAACTCAAATAACATAATTTTTATTAAAGAAGAATTTTTTGGACAATATTTTTTTTTAAAAAAAACTTCTCGAAAAAGGAAACAAGATCAAACCAGATCTTAATAAAAGATAAAAAAATAATAATAATAATAATAATAAAACTAGCTTAAGAATCCACACCCACATGATTCATAGAAGCACCCTACGAAGATTCTCAAACTGTTTCCTTTAAGAATTAAAAATATTTTAGCCAAAACAGCATAATGTCACGGCCCATTGGTATGGGGTAAACTCTGCCCGTGACAATAAGCTAAACAGAATAGAGGAGAAGAATAACATATTTTCACGACAAAACACAATTCAGTTTGTCAACAACTTTGTCCAGTTTTCAACATAAGCCACCCCACCTAATGAGGCCCCTCAAACTATCAAAATAAACCTGTAATTGATCCATCTTTCTCGGTGTAACATTTGGATCTTCTCAACAACCTAAAATAATGATGGATTGCTAAAAACTATTTATTTTTGCTGAAATCAAAGTCTAAAGTATTAAAACATAAATAAGATTTGGAGAATTCATACATAGGGTAAACCGATTTGTTTCCTTTTTGTCTACTTATTTGGATTAATAATAGGAGTGTGATAAACAGATTGTACTTTTGATTCCAACAAAGACACATATTTATCAAGCATTGAAACCACAGCTTCAAACTCTGTAACTTGGTCATCTATTGCATCAATTTGCTGCACATATTCTTCGAATTCTCCACTTTTGGGCTTCAACTGCTCCACAAAGACCCTCAATCCAGACGCAACTCCGACTAACCCTTTGTACTCATCGGTTACCTTCACATTCATCTTTTCCAACAGTTCCAGCAGATTGTTTGTCCCCTGAGTAAAGGTTATATCACAGCATCAACTCGTCATTTGAGCAGAAATTAGACAATAGGCATTAAGAATCTCCAATAATATGTAGAAAATTCTTCAAGTCAAGATACCATGAGCCAAACATATCAGTATCCTTCTTGGCTTGGGGCAATTGATGCAGAATTTGAACTCTTGATATTTGTTATAGCATACTTTTCTTTTCAGACAAGAACATATCATCACATTCGATGTGGAAATTAATATTTATCATAGATTTGTGCCTAATGCATCAATACCCATATGATCGGTAAGAAAGTATACACTCTTTATGAGAAGTCAATTGAGATCTGGCATGGCATCAATCTTGGGCTCAGTTAATTTGAACTGTTTTGTGTTATTGCATCTGTTCCATAACCATCAAACTCAACAGCTATGAGAATAGTATCTGGAAAGGAAGTAGAAAACCTGATGGCTCCAACATGTATTAATTGCAGTAATTTCAGATCCATTGGCTATGTTCGCATAAGCTATCTAATTTTAACCAGATGAAGTAAGTATTCATATTTCAGGAAATGAGAAAAGATCAAGATTCATTGTTTAAACTAAGCGATGAACAACCAATCAGTTACTGCACAGATTCGCCTGAAAAAAAGAACCCTATTTTCAAACGGAGAGAAAGAGAGATGTGTTATACCTGAAGCTCGCCCTTGGCCATGGTGGAGACGCTGGTGATGAGTTCACTCAGTGAATCGGCGAGCGCATCTCGCTGTCGTCCTTCTTCCTTCTCTGCCATGTCTAATCAAATATTCTTAGACCCTTTTGAAGGATATGAGGTTAAACCCGGCCCTAAAGAATGGGTCTAAACCAAAAGATAAATTTATTTTAATTAGATCATTCTATTTTATATTCTTTTAAATAAATATAATAAATTTGTATTATTTAAAAAATAATAATATAATTTAGTTGGTTAAATTTTAGGTTAATATTATAACTTTTATTTATGTGAGTAATTTTAAATTTTATAGATAACAATACAATGCATTTCCTCCTTTTAAAATGTTTATCGTCATAGTCATATTATGTCCAGACAATTATAAATTATAATAAATCAATCTTGCCTAAAATTGTACAAATGATCATCCAAATCAATATATTTATATTAAAAATAACTTAAACGTTTCTACCTCATTTAAAATAAAATCAACTTAAAAGAGTGCTTAAAAAAAATTTATACTAATAAAAATGAAAATTTTATTGTGAAAAGTATATTTAAATTTTCATTATTTTCTTCTTTCAATTTATATCTTTTACTTTAATGAAAAAAATGCGAAATAAGTTTTGCAAAATAAATTATAACAGAGGCCTAAATAAAAGTGTTAAAATTAAATTGAGTTGTATAGGGTGGATGATCAAAATTTGAACATATTTTCTTAAATTTCAATTCAAATGAGATTTAAATGTATATTCTTAATAGTCTGTCTTAATAGTATTTATCGCTTTAAAAATATTTTAATTTATGCAACAAATTATAATTAAACAAAAATTTATGATACATTTTTTACTAATTAAAATTTATGTTATCCTAGTTCATAAATACTATATTTTATCTTAACATTTAAACTTTTCACAAGGGAAATTTGAGAAATGACCTTAATAATAGGCCTAAATGCGTATGGGGTGGGACATAATTTAAATATCGCTGGTGACCCTCTTTTTTTTAATGACAATTATACTCTTGCGTAACACAACTCCAGTTGCCTGACGCAACCGAAACCCTATAAAGTCATAATTTTTTTTTTCATTTTTGATTCATTTTCTCTCTCATCTAGGTTTTCTCCGCCGCTCTAATGGCGGAGAAGACTTTCTCTTCTTTTCATCCGCGAAGAACAAATAGAAGAGGCATCATTCCACTATATTCAATGGCGTAGAGCGGCGAAGAACTTCCAACGGCGAACTGCGGCTACAACGGCGAATGACGACGACCAAAGATAAAATTTCCTCTATATTCGTTTATATTTTGTGTCGATTTCGTTTACATATAATTGTTTGTTTTTATTTCATTTATAGAACATCATTGATTCGCCCTGATTCGTTTAATGCAGGTTGGTTGGTTGGTTGCGTCACGCAGGGTTAAATTTATTTGGATTTTATAAAACCCAAATAAGCCTCGACGACTATTCCTGATCTCTCTCTCCCTCGCATCTGCCTCGACGACGCACCTTCCTCGACGACGTACCTGCCTCTAACTGCTCGTCTTCGTCTTCTCGTTCATTCATCGACTTCATCAGGTTAGTTTTAGTTATGTTGGTTTTTTGTTTTAGGGTTGCTTGCTTGCAAATGGTTCATACATTGTTTATGTTAGGGTTTAGGGTTGCGTCTTGCTTGCAAATGGTTCATGCATGGTTTATGTTAGGTTTTAGGGTTGCGTATTGCTTTGCAAATTGTTCATGCATGGTTTATGTTAGGTTTTAGGGTTGCGTCTTGCTTACAAATGGTTCATGCATGATTTATGTTAGGTTTTAGGGTTGCGTCTTGCTTGCAAATGGTTAATGCATGACTTATGTTAGGTTTTAGGGTTGCGTCACGTAGGGTGCGTCACACAGGGTGCGTCACGCAGGGTGACAGTTGTTTCTAGCTATTGACGGTTGCTTCTTTGTTTATATTTGTTATAAAAGGTTATCACAAACATTGTTGTTTTTGTTTTCCCTTTTGTAGATGATAGACTCCATGGTTTATGATTTTCTTGGTAGGATTTCATTGAAATATGTCCTAGCCCTAAAAAAAATATCTGATAGGTTTGAAGCGATGGATCTTATGGAGAGGGCTCTAAATTCCCAATTTCAGTATTTATTGAAAGGAGACACTAAAGGAACGCGCCCCAGCCTCGGAACGATGTCGTTTTGACCTACGATCATCTTCTCCAACGCGTCGCCGGAAGGATAAGAACACAACCACCTTTGATTTTCCAAAAATGGAACTTTCTCCACATTCCATCTTTGCGGCTGATTAAAATGGTGAAATGATCACTCTACCACGATGATCATTTCCCCTATAATCATAGGGATGAATCACCCATATTCTGTCCACTTAAGACAAGAACAACCAAAACACAATTAAGTGTTTTTGACCGAACAAATCCAATGCCAAGAGATCCGTTCTCCAGCTTCAAATCGACAATATTCAAAAATCCTCCAATAAAGCTTCAAGCTTTCGAATTTTTTGAAAACTTCGTATAAGGCCTTAAAACTTGGATCTGAGCATCCCAAAAGCTTTCATAAGGTCCTAGGAGTATTCGCCAATCCTTGTTAAGATTTTTTTTTGAAAACGGCTTATTTTCCATTTCATTAAAAACCCCAAAAGGGAAAGAAAAAAAATAGCATGAGTTCATTTGTATTAATCTAGACAAACCCTAGATTTGATACTTTAGAAAGCAAATGAATCATCCAAAAAAACACACACGAGTAAACAAAATTACAAACACAAATTTTAAACAACTAAAGCGCCTTATACAAGTTAAATTTTATGACTTTCTTGAACTTTATACCCCATTCTTAAAATAGCATCCAATTATCCGACGTTATGGGTATACATCTCCATGTGTGGATTAGAGATTGACTGTCCGTATATCATTCCAAACTTGCTCCTCGTCTCGCCGAACTCTAGAAAATACCCTCGCATTCCTTTCGGCCCATACGTGATATATATTCGAAGCAAATTCACACTTAAAAACATTAGTAGAAAATTGTTTACCTCTTGCTTTAATGATAACTTCCTCCTTGATGTCTTACCATTCCAACGGAAAACTTGTTAATCCCATGCATCTCGAGAATCTCTTCCATAAAGCTTTAGCAAACGAGCAGTAATCGAACAAATGATCCATTGTTTCCTCATTTCCGTCGCATAACACACAACTAATATCCAAAATATCCATGAATCTCTTAATACAATCACTAGTTGATAGTATTCTCCTAAACAACAACCACAATACAAATTGCTGTCTCAGAATAACCTTGGAGGACCATACGACATGAAACCAACCCACATTCTCCCCCTCTTGCGAATAGAATCCCAAGCTAAGTTTGAATTGAACTTCCCATTATTTTTAACCTTACAAACATGTGAATTAATAGTATCATTAAGCTGTAACGTTTGGACATGATCAAGTATCCTTACACCCTCGGAACCCGTCTTAATAGTGTGTTCCATTCCCCTTCTCGTATATCTCTCACCGAGACAACAAGACAGTCTCTTCTTATACGCACTCCCCCCAAATTATGTTTTTAGTACAATGGGAAGACTTTCAAACCACGGTTCATTCCAAAACAAAATTCATTGACCATCTCCTAGTCGGATCTCGAATAAAGGTATATTAATGTCCTTAAGCTTTAGTATCTTCTTTAGTGACCAGACCATATCCAGTTTAATTTTACAAATCTACATGCTCGATTCCTTCTTCATAAACACTGAGTGTACCCACTTTATCCACAAAGAATCCTACTTTTTTCCTATCACCCACACGTGTTTGAGTGTAAAAGCCTTATTCCATTCAATGCAATTTTCAGCCCTAATTACACACAAAGAATCCTTGGTAAGATTTCAATCACACTCTAATTCATATTTACAATTTAAATTTTTATATTTTAAATTGTATAAGCTTGTATGCTTGTTGTTTATGGTGTTTTATGGTTGGAAATCAATCCTATAATTATTTATAATCATTCTGTATAGGTTAGAGACAATCAATCAACCTTAAACAGAAAAACCCAAATTTGAATTTAAGAAATAAAAAAAACGGGTTTATTGTTATTGGGCTAATCTTTTAAGATAACAACCTAGAAAGCTTCACAACATTAATGTAATGATGTTGGACAACTGTTTAGATCAAGTTTGATCCATACCTATCATGTTTGATCGAAATCAAAATTTTTAAAATAATTGGAAATTTTGTGTTCTTGATTTGGTCAAAACGAACAATTAATGTTCTTCTTTTAGTACCAATCAAGTATATGAAATATAAGGAAGCTATTGGATATCTCCATTCTCTTCAAAACAGTTTTAAAACCAAAAATCTAATTTTTGATCACAAACTTTTTTGAATGATTTGATCATCATTCAGGTCGATTGATACCTTGAGATGATGATTAACACGTTCCTGAGAGCTTTTTGAAGCTACCCAAGATCTTGGATCAAATAATTTAATCTTAAATTAAAACTGAAAAATATACAACTTTGATGTTCTTGAGGACCGAGAGGTTCAAACGACAATCATCGGTCCAGACCAAGACCTAGGACCGAGAAATTCTATAAGACTGTTAGGTCCAACCGATGTTCTTGAGATAAGACCGAGAGGTCTGACCAGTGTTCTTCATCTAGGACCAAGAGGTTTGACCAAAGATTTTTACATCTAAGACCGAGAGGTCTAACATAGAACCGACAAGTCTAAACCTAGGACCGAGGAATCTAGACCCCAATTGAGAATTCCCGAACCTAAGATCGGAGAGGTTAGCTTAGGGTTAGTCTAGGACTGGTTGGTTTATACACACTGACCGATGATTAGCTATGGGCCGAGTGTCCTTAGCACCTCGACCGAGGGCCTTTAGGAGTCCGATCAAAGATCCCGAGCCTCGACCCAAACCGAGGGTTTTTAGACCCCGATTGAAAAAAACGAGCCTAATGCCTAGGACTCCGGTCCTAAGGCCTTTTTGGTTCCACTTTTCAAAACCCAAAATTAGTTTTGTAATTTTGGAACCCAAACCATTTTCTAAACTTTCGAGTGATTAGAAAATGATTTAAAAATATTTTTGGGATTTTTCTACAAAAATATATTTTGATTAAGGCCTGTTTGGTATTTATTTCTAAACCCTAATGCCTTTAAAAATGAGTGATGTACTTCAGGTATTTCCTCCCTAAGTCAACGTCATCAGCAACAGGTGCTAGAGTTTGGATATTGTTGTTACAATATTTTAAATATTGCACAAACCTTATGCATGCTTAGGACCGGAAGAATAATTGGTAAAATAAAATGTTATACAACCGATTTTCAAAAGTCAAATTTATAAGTAGAGATCGTTTTAAAACGGGTACAAAGGATGAAGCGCGAAAGTTCTTTCCCGCACGAGTATCACTAAACTACGAATTAAAAGAAACTCTGTCAATGCGTTTGTACACGTATTCCAAATTTTATTGATTTTCATAAATCAATTGACGACTCTATTTAAAAAAATAATCTTTTAAATTAATTAATTTAAACAAACGAATTTTTAGAAAATCAAATTATAACTTGATTACCGCAAATCTCCAAATTATTTAAAATTGAACCCTGAATTAATTATTTTAATTAATTCCAAAAGCTGTCATGGATAATTTAAAATATTTTAAATAATGTTTTATATTTTAAAAGAAGATTCATGTAAATCGATGTTGAAGTTTCTCGAACATCGAGTTTTTCTGCGAAAATCCAAACAAATGGTTTTTCCAAGTGTTACACCACAATATTCAATGAAATGATGGTTCATTGACAATTAACTTGTGATGACCACTTTGTATGAATTTTTTACAATGCAAGACCATTCTACTAGTTTTAGTAGAGTTTATATATTGTAATGGGTTTAGAAATAGTAGTTTAGTGTTTATGGTTTTTTTATTATTCTTATAAATAGAGACATGGTAACTTAGGGTTAAATGGACAATTATTTTATGGAAATCTATAGAATGAACGACTCCCTAAGATGTAGGCAATTATTAGTTGAATCTCGTTATATTTTGTGTTAATTATTTTTTACCCATCTATCTCTATATATATTCTTTTATCGTATTTTTATATTATATATTTTCTCAACAATTCTTTCACTTTAATTATTTAAATTCAGTTTGTATTATATAAAACTCTTTATATAATTTGACCCTATTTGGAAACACCTGAAATTTGAAATAGGACTGACAATTTGGACCCGACATAAAAACACGACTCGAATAAAAAAAAAATCAGGTAATGTATGTTTTTGTTCGGGTCAAAACTCGGTCCGCCTATTTAACTTGATTAATAAAAATGTCAAAATCGGATCGATTTAAAATGACCCAAAGTAGACCCGATAATCTGTTTACAAGTTTCTTTTGCTAAATTTTGTGTTTTTCTTTCATACTCATTCACTTATTTTCTTTTGTATGATTTTTTGTAAGCATATTTGTGATTTAGTTTTATTTTGTTTTGTGTTGATGTCATTTTAATTTGAATTAGAGATATGCGAATTAATTACATCAGGTTGAGTTCGAGTTGAGTTAAACAAATCGAGTAAATTAGGTCGGGTTCGGGTCAATCACAAATAAATAAGTTCGGTATAGGTTAAAATTTTTGACACGAATTATTAAACCTGTCAGATTTATGTTAGTATCTCAACCCGTTAAATGTCAACTCGAACCCGTCAACTTGAAACATACCCAAATTGTCACCCCTAATTTGAATAAATTTATTGTTGAACGAATAAATATTATTAAATTTATTAATATTTAAAACATTGTTTAATCTACAACTGCTCCTAATAAAACATTATAAAAAAGTTTAATTTTTTTTAAGCAAACCAAATAGGGATATATATGTTAATTTTTTATTTTATTTATAATATATCAAATCTTATCATTTATAATAAATAATATTTCAATTTTAAATTAATTTAAATTTAAATAATGTAAATATGGAATTAATTGTTTTATAGATGACAATACTTTGTTCAAATTATAAGTAGAAAAATAGAAATATATTATAATTACTTTTAATAAACTGATTTTAAATTATTAAGAAAATTGAAAAGAAAAAAATAAATAAAGATGTAATATGTATTAATGAGGAGGATGTTATATATTTAAGAAGAGAAAAAAATAAAGCTTATTAAAACTTTTAATAACTTCAAAATTAGAGATTAAATTAACCAAGTTGGAAAAATATACATGTGTAGATAAATTTTTAATATGCTAGTTTAAATCAGTTTTTTCTTAATATTTAAGTATAATGTATTAAAAAGTATAAAAATTAAAATAAAATATATTACATACAAAAATTGACCATTTAAATTTTTATTACTTCTGACTTCTTAATTTAAAAATGAGTAACGATAAAGTTAAAAAGAATTTATATGGGAATTTTTGTATGCAATAATGTATTGGTATAGTGAAATGAAAATTTGAATACTATCTTTCTTATTAGATTTTCATTTCACCACATGATGACACATTATTTCCTATTAAAAAAAAATTTAACTCTCAAAAGATGACATAATTACGACACAAGCTTAAAAACTAATGAAAATTATATCAAGCTTCTTATGTCAATAATACTCCCTCTCTAATAGTGTAACTTATCTAAAAAGAAAATTATATCAACGCATCACCAACACCTTATTATTAAATACAAATTCAAAATAATATCAATTGAATGTTATTATATTTACAAACTGAAATAATAATATTATGGTGTATCCAATTGCCCTCATCTAGTTTCCCTCACTTTAGTAAGAGTTCCCAAAAATATTTCACTAGTGTTAGATTCCAATGCCCTATATCATCAAAAGTTCTTTGTATCCGAGTTTCCACATTGATAAGAATCTAACCAGCTCTTGATCACCTAATTGCTTTTCCAGCTAAGGAAAAAAAACGAGGTATTCCCTACCCATATAGGCTATACCAGCATAAACACGATCATGATTTTTCCAGTAACACACCTTATGATATGTTTTTCCAGTAACACACCTTATGATATGTGGAACGTCTAAAAACAATCGACATCTTAAAGCGTTAATTCAACTCGATAGTTTTCGCCTCATAACTTACCTTTCCATCGAATCCTGAGTGGGATGTAGAACCAAAGTGAGAGACTAAACTAGAGTTTAATTTGCGATTTTATTAAATCTCGTGGCTTATCTTCCTTTCGAACCTCATAAAATGAAATGAGAGTATGACTTCCTCGGAAGTCATCTCGTATAAAACGAGATGAAGAGCCGAAATAGGATTTAATGATATCGATTAGACTAGCTTTTACTTTTTAAAGTCTCCACCCAATTTTATCTTTAAGAAGTTAGGAAAATAAAATATTGTGCGTTCTCGAACGCGGATTAAAGAGATTCTGATTAAGGTTCGGGGCTTGGTTACACGTGAGAAAGGACAACAATGTTATGTCTCTTATGCCCATCAAATGATGGTCTCTATTATAAGCTCTTGGCCATTTTACACAAAATATTTCTTTTACACTTCGTTTATTTAATCCACCCTAGTACATGCGTCTAAAGATAAATCCAAACCTAATTATGCGACTAAAGGTTTGTATGAATCTTTTCCTAGGGCATGCATTTAGGTTGTCATCATGGTATGAGAAAATAAATAGGTAAATCGAGATGAATACATATATATGAAGGCGTGATCTCAATGGTACCCGAAAAGAATGAGATACATCAAAGGAAACATAAATATATTTCAAACAGGCCTTAAGACATTATTCTTTTATATTATTGTTGGAAAATATTTATTTATAAATTTATATTTTTTTTCTTCGATTTATAGGATGAAAAATGGAAATTGAAATTAAGATAAACTAAAAAGAAATCAAACAAGACTCTTGACCTGTTGACCAAGTCAAACAAATTAGAGATAGGCTAATGCACAAACAATTTGAACAGGATATGGCTATGTCCTAGACGGTTTTAGGCATTTGTGCTTGAACAGGAGATTGTGGGTTCGAATATTTGCAAGTGGAGAGGTTTAATAAAGGTTATGTAAAACTATAGTAGTGGTGTGGAGAGTATACAGTGAATGGAGGACCCTGCATTCGAATCCCTGTAAAACATTCTTTTTTCTTTTCAATTTCACATACCCTCTGAAACTTAGCTGCTTAATCTGATCTTCTGTTACGGAATGGATTTCCTGTTCTTCACATGACAACAATAAACCAGCCTACATCCAAACTACCGAAATACTATTTCTCTACCAAATCTTGAAATAGGAATATATATTACATTCAACAAGATTGAAGCAACCTAATACAATCACTAGTTCATCATTCAAACAACATCACCTAATACTTTCACTGAAATTTGATGAATTCATTTTGCTTCTCAAAATTTCACAAAACTTTTCAAGATCTCAAATAATCATCTATAAGCATATATACACGCAGATTTTAATACTCTTGTAAGATTATTAGGGATTACCAAACATTTAAGCTCACTTCATGAACACACTTTTCACTTTTAAAACATTGAAGAACCAGAGTGATTATAGTTCTGTAGATAACTTAGAAATATCATTTGGAAAATGTCTATATCATTCAAACACCGAAATGCATAATATGCGCCCATTACAAACTCAAATTACAATAAATGTAAATTTCATTGAAATGCAATATTACGAGGTATCCGTGACTCACCATTAACTATCACCTCCCTGAAACCACACTAAGGATTTTTAGAATTCTTTCTAAACCCTAGAACATAGCCCAGGTCTGATCGCTCCAACTTGAAGATGACAATGACCGCTCTTCTATTTTTCTCCTCTTCTTTCTCCTCTCTCTCTTCAGTCGTCCCTTTTAATTAATTTTGATTTATTTTTTTAGTAAAAAAATAGTTATGACCTAATTAATATTCAATTAATATTCAGGGTTTAGAAAATAGTTTATTAAAACTTTGAAACTAAATATTTTATAATATTTGATGTTTCGTTTATGTTTAAGAATATCATTTATTTTATTTTAATATTTTATAAATAGTGACACTACAAACAGATTACTCAATGATGAGGTAAGAGTGGTCGTCATAAAGACCTCTATGGCGATGGTAAGGGTCTTCGTTATATAGAGTATTATGTGACGACTATAAGAGTGGTCATTATAGGCTTCTATGGCGACGGTAAAAGTGATCGTTATAGAGTCTTCTATGACGACGGTAAGAGTGGTCGTTATAGAGTCATCTATGGCGACTGTATGAGTAGTCATTATAGAGTTTTCTATGGTGATAGTAATATTGGTCGTTATAGAGTCCTCTATGACGACGGTAATAGTGATCGTTATAGAGTCTTCTATGGTGATAGTACTAAAATGGTCCGTCACCTTCCCTAATTGTTTATAACGACGGTTTATATCCAAAATCCCAACGACTCTTGCTATCGTTATTGACCTTTTTTAACTAGTGGTTAGGAATGATATTTGCTCCATGTCCCCTTTGAACAGAAAATGATGAATTAATGTACAAGATGAATATAAAATGAGAAGAGGAGATCAAGAGATATGTTTGGAAAAACTTTTTACACTTCTTTTATCAAATATTGCCGAGTGGCATGTAAAATGAAATGAAAATTGACATGTAAACTAAAAAACAGACACCAAAAATTTGATAATTGCATACCCATATGCCTTAAATCAAAGTTCGATCCCCATATAGTAAATGTTGGAATTTTTAAACTAGTTCTATAAATTCCATTAATGAATGGAAATTAGAATATGGATAATAAAATCAAATCAAATTCACATGAAATTCAAACGTGAATTAAAGGGTGAAATTTGATCCAAATGTATAATTTAAATCAATTAATTTAAATTAATTGATCTAAAATGCCTTGATGACCAATTAACAAAATGTTGTTAATTTGTAGTGTAACTTACATGAGTTAGTTATTATTATTATTATTTGTTATGATAATTTATATTATTATTAACAAATTGGAAAACCATGTAATGTTAGTATTGAATTGTAAATGCCTTAATTGTTTTGGCAAACAATTACTCTATAATGAAGAGAAAAACGTTAAGGTATTGAAGAGGCAGACAATGCCAACCGTTGGATCAAATGATGATTTTATTTAATGGTTTAACTTTCAACAATATAAGACCTCTCATCTCTAATCAAAAACAACCTCTTCATTTTTCATTCTTTCTCACTCTAGAATTCCAAAAGTCTTCTTCCTGTTTTGTGAGTGTTCTTCGAGTTCTGTGTTCGATTTTTCCGTTGAAACCCGGTGATAGTTCAGGTACTTTATCAAGTTCGTTGTGTAGTGATTTCGGTGCTGAATCACTACTAGATTCGTTGTACCCTGGGAGACAGCCATCTGTGATAAGCTCTAGCACATGGGGAGACGGTGGAACTGTTTTAAGGGAAATGTGTCTAACACATGCCTCGAATCAACCATCAAATACGGTGATATTGTTCTTCGTATATCTTATTTTATTTCATTTATTTGTAACATCATTTTATATATATTTCTATAATTTATTTCAAGACAAGATATCTAACAATCTTAAAACAGTTTCGTGTGATAAGTTATTTAGTAGCTTGTGCCATCGAAATTTTGTCTTTGATGTTTCAGGAATACGAGTTATGATGTTATAAAACAGATGATGACTTATTTCGACAATATGAAAGTTGTTAATGTAAAGGAATAAGATGGATCTACAAATAAAGATAAGTCTTTATTGTATACATATAATATTATTTGTATGAAAGATTACTTTTATAAGCTAATATATGTTGATGTAGATATATATTCTAAAATAAAAATAAAAATGATGTATATTCATTGTATAAATATTTTCTAGAAAATAAATTAGAAAACAATAATTTATTTTATTTTTACTTAATGTATGTTTGTTGGTTATTAAAATTATTATTAATAATAAATGGAAAATAAAAGTAACTAAAGAGTTAGCTTTTAATTTCTAGAAATAAATTAATAATAGTAATTAAAATTAATTATAATTGAAATATATTGTTTCAGTTTTAAAATAATTAATTATAATATATGAATTCTTAAATTAATTAAGAGTTGATAATTAATAAGAATGTGGTATGATGATTATTAAATAAGGAGAGATAATCTATTTATTTATACATTATTTTATGTACTATATTTTATTATGGTATTAAGATATCATTTTAAAATGTGTGTAAATATTTGTTTTTTTTTGATAGAGTTGAGTCAAAGAAATAAATATATTCTTTTAATTAAAGGATACAAAAAGTCATAAAAGTGATGCAATAATGAAAGGGCGCATTGGTGTAGTGGTTCAAAGTTTAGACACAATGATGTGTGTTGGAGAGGAGGTCCCTTGTTCGAATCTAGTTGATGAAATGATTTCTTTTGTAGAAATCAGACGTGATAAAATGACAGTAGTCATTTACGTTGATTTCTTTTGTAGAAATCGGACGTTGATAAAATGACATTAGTCATTAACGTTGAAACCATTCTAATTTCTTCTATAGAAATTATGAGATAATGAGATAGTCAATAATTGTTAAAATGACTATAGGAAATGATTTCTTTATCAGACTCGTTAAAATGACTATAGTCGTTGAAATTGAAATATTCCAATTTCTTAGGCAGAAATTATGAGATAAATGTGTGCCCATAACAATGTCTTATATAAAATTTGATCTGTCAAAAAGATTTTAACCATGGATGTTAGAATGATTCTAATTTCTTGTGGAGAAATTATGAAATAAAATGGGGCACTTAACGATTTCTCATATAGAAATTTAATTTGCTAAAATGACTTTGTCATTTATATTTTGAGGCATTTAAATTTCTTGAGATTAAATAAGTTATTTGTGTTAGAACTTATTATAATCATGCATTTAAAAAGACACGACTATGTTAGTCGAAATTGTCTTTGCAAAAATTGTCTCGGTGAGAACAATTTACCCAAAGTTATTTTTGAGCATGCATAGTCGTTTCACGTCGATTATTGTTCAAAATATGGCAATGTAAGTGCTTCAATTAAGATATGAAATATATTTATAATTATATTTTATTTGATTACGTTACTAAGTGATTAATTGTATATATATCATGCATATTAGTTAATAATATGATAATTTGTGTTAATTCATAATATGTATGATTAACTTGTTATTTATATACACACGTGAATAAATATTATTGTATATCTATTTTATTTTAATAGATAATTTTGAAATTTGTCACAAATTGTGTTCTTTGATTGACAAAGAATTGTTATAGAATGTTAAAGGTCATCTAATTAATTAAGAAACGAATAATTGATGACATGAATATTTATTTTTATAATTAGTTAGTTTTATATTCGATTATAAATGATCAACATTCTAATTAAGTGTAATAATTAATATTCTAATTAATTATCATGTATTTTTTAAACGTATTTTTAATGATAAATGAAATTGTATATATATTTGTTTAATAATATATGACATATTATTTATTTGATTACGTTCTATGTTATTGACTATATATATTATAGTTGTTTTGTTGTGGTGACAAAAATTCATGAAGCAATAATATACAATATAATATATATGGATATATTAATTTTGGTTTAATATAATATATTTGATATACATTGTTCAACGCATCATTAAGACTTACTTAATTTAATTTGATAATTTTGAAATCAAATAATTACAAGGAAAGTCTTGTTTCATTTGAGAATAATGTGGCAAACGTGCCGATATTATGGGATGCAAACGTGCAACCGAAAATAAATATTTGAGCGACTTCGGTCAAAGATGCTTGAAATATTCTGATTTCTTTTGTAGAAATTATGTGATATGGTGAATATTTATTTGATTAAATATTCTAATTTCTTTTATAGAAATTAAGTGTTAAAATAAATATTTTAATTGATTAAATATTTTAATTTCTTATGGAGAGATTATGTGAAGAATGATTAAATATGAATAAATATTCTAATCTCTTGTATAGAAATTATATTTTATTCAATTAAATATTTATGATATAGTTATCTTATTCATTGTATGATAAGTATAACAAAAGAAATTTGTAAAAGAATTGTGTGACAATTTCTTGATTAGAAAATCATTGATTTAAATCATATAAGTGTGTGATTTAAACAAGGGTACCAACACGAATGTGGGGGCAAATATTTTTATTGATTATAACACAAAAATAATTGTGTATATTATGATAAATAAAAAGATAATTTATTGTTAGAGAAATATGTTCTCTATAAAAGATAAAGTTGCGCAACTTTACAAAAAGAAAGAAAATAACAAGAAAATGTCTTGTTTATATTTGCTGAGTTGGTGTTCAAATCGATATTTTAGATTTTGAAATCCAGAAACGTGTCATATTTTGACATTATTTTCATAAAATTTTGAAGAACCAATGTCTTCAAAAGAATTTTATGAAATAAATGAAAAAGAAAGTTTATAAAGTCTTGATATGACCTATAACAAATTTTATAATAATGATATGAAAATGTGATCATACTTTTATTAAAAAGTGAATGTGACAATTATATATATCATGAAGACAATGAAAATTATTTCATTACGTGTCTTTTGTACGATATTTTTATCGTTGAAAAATTACGATAAAAATGGTTAAATCCATAAAGGATATGAATTGCACTAAACGAAATATCATATTGTTATCAAATGATATATTGATATTATTAAATGAAAGACTTTACGTCTTAAAGTGAATATGTTTACACTTAGAAGTGCAATCTACGTATGGAAATCTTCTAATAAACTTATGATGTATAGATTAAACGTTATAATCTATATTTTTGACTTATGTCGAAAAATAAAATATTTTTATGTAAAATATATAATCGTTTACACGAAGGCAGAATAGTTCAAAGACATTTTGTCTACTAGTTAGCCAAGTAAACAATATTTTCATAAAAAAAAAAATGTTTAAATGGTAAGCATGTACAAATGACTATGCTTCTTATTAGAAGACATTCCAAGATTATCAGAAATTTCTAATTATTGTAATAATAATTTGAAATTAGATAAACTTAGAGTCAATGACAAGTCTAGACATACACGTCTTAGACATAATGTCATTAGACTATACTCTCTAATGGAGTTATCAAATTTGACTATGTAAGTCAAAGATAACACTGTGGATCCACTAATCAAATTATTGAATAGAGAGATAGTTTGAAGTCTTATGAGACATCAGCCTACTATAAGTTGGTATGAAGGAAAACCCAACCTATGCAGACTGGAGATCCCAAGAACTAGGTTCAATGGGACAACCTAATTGTACTAACTTGGAAAGTTATTGTTGAGGATTAATCCTATAACGAAACAATATATATTTTGACGAGGATAAGCATATCGCTTTTAATGATTCTTTGTGAGAAAAGAGATCACCTATGTGAGGGAGAAGTGGGGCCGCTTCGAAAGAATTGCACGGCTCAATTCTAGACCCTCTCACAGAACCAGGCACGTGTTCCATGGCCAAAATGGACACAACCATGAGAGCTTGACATGTATCAGGGAGAATTTTATGTGAAAGTGTGTAATCGTTTACACAAATGGCAGAATAGTTCAAGGACATCGAGTCTACTAATCGGCTAGTAAAGTTATATACTTTCATAAGGGAAGGTTCAAAGGGTTACACATACCTATCCTATGTAGAATTCAACTGTTGAACTTTTCACCGGGTTAATCTTTCAATTTCCATTAATGTGGGGGATTGTTGGAATTTTTAAACTAGTTCTATAAATTCCATTAATGAATGGAAATTAGAATATGGATAATAAAATCAAATCAAATTCACATGAAATTCAAACGTGAATTAAAGGGTGAAATTTGATCCAAATGTATAATTTAAATCAATTAATTTAAATTAATTGATCTAAAATGCCTTGATGACCAATTAACAAAATGTTGTTAATTTGTAGTGTAACTTACATGAGTTAGTTATTATTATTATTATTATTTGTTATGATAATTTATATTATTATTAACAAATTGGAAAACCATGTAATGTTAGTATTGAATTGTAAATGCCTTAATTGTTTTGGCAAACAATTACTCTATAATGAAGAGAAAAACGTTAAGGTATTGAAGAGGCAGACAATGCCAACCGTTGGATCAAATGATGATTTTATTTAATGGTTTAACTTTCAACAATATAAGACCTCTCATCTCTAATCAAAAACAACCTCTTCATTTTTCATTCTTTCTCACTCTAGAATTCCAAAAGTCTTCTTCCTGTTTTGTGAGTGTTCTTCGAGTTCTGTGTTCGATTTTTCCGTTGAAACCCGGTGATAGTTCAGGTACTTTATCAAGTTCGTTGTGTAGTGATTTCGGTGCTGAATCACTACTAGATTCGTTGTACCCTGGGAGACAGCCATCTGTGATAAGCTCTAGCACATGGGGAGACGGTGGAACTGTTTTAAGGGAAATGTGTCTAACACATGCCTCGAATCAACCATCAAATACGGTGATATTGTTCTTCGTATATCTTATTTTATTTCATTTATTTCATTTATTTGTAACATCATTTTATATATATTTCTATAATTTATTTCAAGACAAGATATCTAACAGTAAAAACGTTCAAAAATTCGATTGGTAATTGAGCTCTAAGTCTAATGATATAAACAAAGTCATATAAGTGAAGACTTGTGGCTCGATAGTAGATTGCAAGATCTCATGATTTGAAATGATCATGAATTTGAATATTCACAGAACCATTTACAAAACAAAACAATTTTTGATATTTTAGACAAGACTATTATTACTATTTAAGTTACACCAATAAGCTAAGTTTCAATAAAATTGATCTCATTTATAAATTGTAATTATGTACAAGTAATTGAATTTTGATTCAATTTAGATTCTTATAAGGATAAAACATAATTCTAATTCAATTTATACAACTAAACATAATCTTATTCATTTTTGAATTTTGAAAATTCAAAAAGATATCAAGATATGTTAGATTATTTTTTTAGGGAACATACGAGAATTTAAATTGATTAATCACATATTTAATTCTAATGTCATTTCAAAATGAATACATTATAATGATACATAATTTAATCTATATATTATAAGTGGAAAAGAAAATAAGGTTGATCGCATCATATCAATATAAATAAATTTTATCAAAAAAAGAAAGAAAGATGTATTAAGAGGTGCTAGCTATAATTGATTATATACTTATAGTTTTCTAATTAGTGAGAAGATCCTCTTTTGGTCAGTAAATAGTGTATTTCTTCAAGTCTACAAAACAACAATATTTACTGATTACTCATTCAATCATCTAACCATATTAATTGTTCATAACAATAAAAAAAACATGCATATTTCCTTTCAGCACCATCAGAGACACTAATGATTATTCAAAGATAAAAAATCTCAATAGAAATCTCAACTTTTCCTCTGAGATGACACATCTAAAATAAATAAATAAAAGAAACACAATAATAAGTCTCTTACTTGTACTCGGAATGATAGAATAACAAGCTTAGTGCTTCACCGTATTCTTGTGTCCCACTAATCCGCATCATGAATAAAATGTAGCATGCATCTAGATAATGAGAATCACTACGAATTACTTAAATGTATGAAAACACATATAACATCAATTTTCAATCAAGAGAGTTAAGATAAGTGCATCTTTAGTAGTTTATTTAGGCTTCAAACCTTTTCAAGATCAAGTTTTCATAATAGATGTCTTGTTTGGAGACCACTAAAAACAAATAAAAATATTCATTTTATTATTGATTGTTAAGATTTTGAATATATTATAGATTGCAACAATACTACATTTAAGATAATTAGGTGAGTTTACTATCACATCGTTTATTAATGTGAACAATAATTTCAATAAGAATCGAACTTAAAACCTATTATTAGAAGAAACAATGTCAAATATAGATCCAAATATAACGAAAAATGTCAATGAATTTATGATCTGAATTATGGAAAGTTTAGGTATAATCTTATTTTCAAATAATCTCATCCAATTCAAACATGAATAAGAATATGTGAGAGAAATAGTATTTTTAAAATTAATCGATTAACATGAACCTTGTAAGGAACAATATTTGTATTTATGATTCTTTTCATTTGGTTATTAAAAATTAGCATGAATAAAGCCTTTCCATGAAGATATACAACTTTGGCTTTCCCATAAAAACTTTGGAATTTCACTCTCCACATAAAACTTAATATTGTAATCATCAAAATAAGACGTTTTCTAGTTCCATAGAGAGGGGAAGAGCTTTCGTATTGTCAAATAAAACATAAATTAATCACTCCTTCTCATCCTTCAAAGGAAGAAAGAGAAAAGCTCTGGAGATCTCAGGCGATTTAACGGGGAAAATTTCGGCAGCAAATTCTCTTATCACGAAAATACGATCGACACGAACGATATGGTTGGCACGAAAGAAACGATTGGCATGATCAACAAGATATCAAGGTCGCTTTCGACACAATCGGCAAAATCGGCACGAACGACACGGTAACTCTAATAGTTAGGCCATTCATTCATTTGTAAAACTTGGTTGGAGAGTTAGGTTTTCTAGTTTACCCTATTCTGTAATAGTTAGGGTTTTTGGTGTACCTTTCTCTATAATTCTATGTTTTGTTGTTATTTTATGTTATTCATTAAAATAGAAATAAAGAAAAACAATAAGGATAAGGAGTCAAAGAATTTGTGATGGAATGTTTAAGAGAGGCATCTGAAAAATAAATTTATAAGATTGCTAAAATAATTATCAAGGAAAAACAGGAACGTAACAAAGGTAATGTACCAATTACTGATAAAAATTCTGAAGAAAATATAGTAGGAAAATGGGTGAAGAAAGAAAGAATGTGGAAGGTTGGTTACAATGAAAGGGCAAATCTCTTTGCACTAAAAAATGAAATCCCAAATGTGCAAAATGTGCAAAAGCAATTGAATATGTTTTCTGCAATACTTTTGAACATGCTAGCACTAAATGTGAAATAGCAATTGAGAAATAACATAATGTTGGGTCAAATTATTTTGAGTAAGTTTGACTATTGGAATTTTGATGATGAAATGATGAATGGATTATATATGCGTCTAAATGTATTTGATGCAGGTGTATCGAAGTCAGATTTCATAAGACTTGGTTCTAATGAGGTTCATTAGACCGATTTGGCATTAGATGCATGATATTAGACGTGCAGTCTAACTCATGGAGTTAGACGTGCAGTTTAATGAATTCAGAATTAGACGTGCAGTCTAACTCGTGGAGTTAGACGTGCAGTCTAATAGACTCGTAATTAGACGTGCAATCTAACTAAGCGGTGTTAGACGTGCAGTCTAATAGATCATTAATTAGACGTGTAGTCTAATAGATCAGTAATTAGACGTGTAGTCTAATAGATCAGTAATTAGACGTGTAGTCTAACTCGTGGAGTTAGACGTGCGGTCTAATGTACTCGTAATTAGACGTGTAGTCTAACTCGTGGAGTTAGACATGCAGTCTAATGAATCAAAAATTAGACGTGCAGTCTAACTCGTGGAGTTAGACGTGTGGTCTAATGTACTCGTAATTAGACGTGCAGTCTAACTCGTGGAGTTAGACGTGTAGTCTAATGGATCAGTAATTAGACGTGCAGTCTAACTCGTGGAGTTAGACGTGCGGTCTAATATACTCGTAATTAGACGTACAGTCTAACTCGTGGAGTTAGACGTGTAGTCTAATAGACTCGTAATTAGACATGCAGTCTAACTCGTAGAGTTAGACGTGTAGTCTAATGAATCCGGAATTAGACGTGCAGTTTAACTCGTGGAGTTAGACGTGTAGTCTAATGGATTGTGAAAGTTAGACGTGTAGTCTAACTTCTTCAGACTAGTCTGAAGTGGAACCGTAATTAGACGTGCAGTCTAACTCATGGAGTTAGACGTGTAGTCTAATAGAAAGAGAAAGTTATACGTGCAGACTAACTAGTGAAAGTTAGACGTGCAGTTTAACTGGTGAAAGTTAGACGTGCACTCTAACTCCGTCAGATTAGTTTGAAGTGATTGTAATTAGACGTAAGTCTAATCCCATTAGACTAGGTGGTCTAATGGATTCTGTTATTAGACGGGGATGTTTGATTTCATTAGACGAGGTCGTCTAATTAAAATACGTCTAATGCCTTGCTTAAGAAGTTGCTTGAAGCTAGCACCCACTTACCCACGTGCTCTAGTTGTACGCTACTCCTGCTCCATTTTCTAGTGAAGATTAGTATGACAGGCCGATGCAACCAATCAACCAATGACAAGTAAGCGAATATCCTTCCCACTACTTGTTTTACAGGTAAATCTCTGAAGAATATTCGGTGCACTACCTGTTGTGTACGGCCACGATCTTTGTATTTAGAGTCTGCTGTGTACAATGGAGGCGTTCCAATGGAAGAGTGCCACGTATCATTATGAAGATTCGACCGTTGGTATTTATGCCTTATTTAAAGATTCTAAAGGACAACGAACAATCTCTCGAGCATTCAATCTATCATTCGCATTCTAAGAAGAATTACTGAGTAATCAAGCTTTTGAATATTCAAGTTGTTAGCTATTTTCCTGATTGTACTGTGTGTTAATCAAGAGAGAGTTAGAATCAAAGCATCCTTTAACTGAGTTATATTCTTCATCTTGTAAGTTGAACAGAGTGTTTTCTGTTCAACAGTGAGTTATGTGTGTGCAAATTATATTTGATTCAAATCATATTATAGTGAATACTTCCGGTGGTTGGAAGAAGGGGTGACGTATGAGAGTTTGCTCCGAACATCCATAAACAAACTACTGTGTTGTTCATTTTTGTCATCTTCTCGTTCTTTATCTTAAGCTTCAAACCTACGTAAACATTTCCGCATTTAATTATGTTTCAAGTGTTTACAAGGGTTTGCGTAGAATAGAAAGTGAATCAAATCCCTAACAAGATTTCTTTCAAACCATTTTTTATAAGCCTTCATCAATCGCTAGACCCCCGTCTCTATTGATAAAGCGGATCCTATCAATTGGTATCAGAGCTCTGTTTCTATTCTCAAGCTCAAAGATCCTGAATCATGTCTATCATCAATGAGATCCCTATTCTGTCAAAAGACAATTATGAATATAGGATGATGAGAATGCAAGCTCACTTGGCTGCCCTTGATTGTGATATGTGGAGCGTCATTTCTGATGGTCCCATAAAGATTTCGAAGCCAAGAAGTGAGTGGACTACTGAAGACAAGATGACCAACAACCTAGATAATGTTGCTAGGAATATTCTGTATCAGTCGATCAACATGAACGTATTCTATGAAATCAAGTCATGTTCCTCTGCTAAAGAGATATGGGATAAGCTTACTCAAATCTATGGTAGAAACGTTCAAGCAAAGAAGGATCAGAAAGTTTTCATGTATGTTGAAAATAAATTCAAATGGGCTGATAGCGACTCAGAGGAATCTCCTGCTCAAAGAGAGACTAAAGCTGTTACATGTTTGATGGCAGATGACCAATCCAATGTAAATGATGTCTCTACCCCAGAATTTACAAATGAGGAGTTAACTAATGCACTCAATGAAATGGCCATTGAGTACAAAAAGTTAACTGACACTTTTTACAAAATAAATTAAAATATGAATCAACTGTTCTTTCTTCTAACAAAGAATCTTAATCAAATATTTTTGACGAAAACATAGCAGAGATCTCATCTGAGAATGAGATGCTCAGAGAACAGATTCAAATTCTTTCATCTGAAAACAAGAGGTTAAACTATGTTGTCAGTGCATGGACAAGGTCGGAGATGCTGTCAAACATTAGATAAGTATGTTAAAACCTGCTGGTTCTAGATCCGGTCTAGGATTTGACAGTAATAACCCTAATCTGTCCTACAAAACGTCAAACTCAGCAAATGACAAGCTTAAGCCAATAAGCTTTGTTAAAGGGAGTTTGACTGATAGTGAATCTGATCCTATTCACGAAGAAGTAGCTTTCAAAAATGAAATAACTTATGTTCCGCCGACTGTTAGCAGGATGAAAAATAAGTTAAAAGCATCTAGCAAGTCTGGCAATCTAAAACCTGACTCAAAGTCAAGGAGTTTTAAGAGAAAATCTTCTTCAAAAGCTAAGGGATCAGTGGCTAGCAGAAAGTCGTCTGTTAAGTCAAAAACATACGCATTAATCACAACACAAAATGAGAAATCCATCAGAATAACTCAAATATGGATTCCTAAGGGACTGGTTGACCGAGGACCCAATTAAAAGTGGGTAACAAAAGATTGTAAATATTTATCTATGTAGGTACAAATAAACGATGGGCTGGAGGAATCTGTATGGTATCTTGATAGCGGATATTCTAGGCATATGACAGGAAACAGACGGCTTCTCACTGATATATCAAATTTCTTTGGACCTAAGATTACCTTTGGTGACAACAAGAAGGGTAAGACATGGGTAAGGGTAAGATTATCTATGGTAACCTAACCATTAATGACGTGCTACTTGTTGACAATTTATGCTATAACTTGATTAGTATCAGTCAATTATGTGATAATAGTTTGTCAGTTAATTTTCAAACTCATGCATGCCTAGTTAAGGATCAAAATGGAAATACTCTGTTAATTGGTAGTATAGTAGGAAACTCATACAAAATGAATTGGAAAAAAGAATCTTCTGATCCTATGTGCATGATTGCCAAGAATGACCAGAAATTGTTATGGCATAAACGATTGAACCATTTAAATTTCAAAACCATCAACAACATTTGTTCAAACAATTTAGTTATTGGTTTGCCCAAACATCAGTTTTCAAAGGACAAGATATGCATTGCGTGCCAGTTAGGTAAACAAGGCAGATCATCGTTCAAAAGTAAAGGGAAATCTCAATCCAGCCGTTGCCTAGAACTATTACATATGGATCTGTTTGGTCCAATTCCTGTAAAAAGTATAGGAGGAATGAGATTTGCCCTAATTGGTATTGATGATTTTTCTCGATTTACATGGGTTGCATTTTTACCATCAAAGGATAAAACCGTTGAAAACTTGATTAGAATATTTAAAGGAATTCAGAATCAGAAATCTTTGAATATTGCATGCATTAGAAGTGATCAGGGAACTGAATTCACTAACATATATATATCATTTTATCTCAAGGAGACTGGAATTAGGCACGAGTTGACTAGCGCCAGAACTCTACAGAAAAATGGCATTGCTGAGAGAATAGTGAGGACTCTGAAAGAAGCCGCGAGATTTATGCTAGCTGAATCAGACATGCCTCAGAGGTTCTGGGAGGAAGCCATTAACACTGCTTGCTATACACAAAATCGGATTTATTTAATAATATAGTGCGAATCTTTATCGAGATATTGAGTAGTACTAACTTCTTAAATTGGAAAAATCATTAAAAATAATATTTTTTTTTATAAATACAAAGGTTTTCAAACGGATAGTAAGGTAAACCTCTTTAATTTTTTTTTGTAAGTAGATGCATGACAATACCATCTTTCTATTTAAAATATACATTTCATTAATATTAGACCAAAAAAATTATTTTATTGTTTTTTAGAATTCTCTTAGAGTTTTTTATGATTATTTAAATAAATATTAATTTATTTAAAAAATGTTAAATGTGATAATTTTGAAAAAGTGAGTAGTTTTTGGTTAAAATATTTAAACTATATTAATTTATAATAATAATTTTAATTTTTGTCAATAAATAATATTTTAATGTTTTGATTAATGAATTGAATAATTTACATGATGAGTGAGTGAATAAAAATATGTTTGATTATGATTTAGTCTAAGAGAGAAATTATTGAACAAATCCTAAGAACAATAATTAATAGTTTTCAAAATTGTGAGAGTAAGAAAGAAAACTACACAATTAAACATACTTCATAATTTCATTTAAAATGTTTTAATATTAAGTATTATATGACAATATATATTTAATAATATTTTCATTATTTTGTAATCTTAACAATAAAATGTGTTCCTCCATAAATAAGAACTCGCTCAATAAATAAAGAAATCCTAATAAAAATATTAAGCCTTTTTGCCTCAATTTTTTAATTTCGTCTTCTAAGTGCTTCTTACTTATATTGAAATCCTTGTGACAAATTCTATATTTTGAGCAATTGGTGTTTTATTGGTAATAAGAAATCTATTTCTCTTCAAATATCATAAAACGTCTTATGATGTTCGATAATATTAAATTTTAGATCGAGTGAAATCCCAAAAGTTACTATTCTTCGAAGCCAATGTTGCAGATCTTCGTGGACAAACTTTGTTTATACAAAATTTCTTTATCATCAATTGAAAAAATCTTAAGTATAAACAGTGTTCATTCCAAGGTTCAAATTAGTTTTTTTATAAATATTTTTATATCATCAATCGATTATGGTGTATCGAAACACTATTTCTCTCACATTTTTTTATTCATGTCTAAATTAAAAGATATTTTTTTAAAAATAAGATTATAACTAACTTCCAATAATTTAGATTCATAAATTCATTGACGTTTTTTATGTTATATTTGGTGATAAGATAAAAGATAAAATTTTTCCAAAATTTTTCGAAAAATTTCTCCCTCGGGCTCCGTAATCAGCCTCTTCCCAATGAACCTTGGAAACATAAAGATTCTCTTCTCCAATGAGACAAAACTGACATTCAATGCTAATATTTTCCCTCCAAAACCGACTCTATATAAAGGGCCATCCTCTAATCAACTCAACACATCCTAAAACACAAAATTCTCTTGAAATCTCTTGAACTCTATCTCTTTCTCTCAGCAAAGCCGTAATCATGCCAAGCCGAACCTTAGGAAACTTCTTGAGCATCAACTTCGACTCATGCATGGAACATTGGGACGGAGATCATGGAAAGGAGATCATGTTTAAATCTCTCATTGACACCGGCCTTCGAACTTTTCTCGAAGAAACCGGTCTCATACTCATTGAGGATGTCAAGACGTTCTTCAGAAGCGCTTGCATCAGAGGTAACTACATCGTCTCTACGGTGAGAGACCATACTTTCTGGCTTGATGAAGCCGAATTTGCCTCCATGTTCAACTTGCCCACAAAAGGGTTCTCTGACTTTCCAACCCAGGTGGGAAGTGCGGCATATGATCACGCACTATTCTTCTTTGGAACCGTTGTTCCGGTGGAAAACTATGGGTTAAAAACCCGCCTCGCTCATCACACCCAACTCCTTCTTGAGATTGTGACCCGATCCATCATTTGTCAATCTCCAAATTAGTGTTACTCTAAGAACACATACAACATGATGACCCATATTGTTAGCAACACGGCCATCAACTGGTCAACGGCCATCTTTCAAAACCTGAAATTCATGGTGCTAACCAAGAAAGGTCTCGGTTATGCCCCTCACATCAGTCGGCTCATTCTAAAGTACCGGCCAGAGTTTGGACCGGGCACACCGCCATCTCCCTCGAACATTCTTGACGTGGATGCGGTGGAAGAAATGTTTTCTAAAGTGGTTATTACATAAGTTGTATCTTTCCATCTTATGTATGTCTGTTTTCACACCGATCTATCTTTCGGTTTCTATTCTGTAATGTTTCTTCAAAACAATTCTATTTCAGTTTAAATGACCGGGTCATCTTAATATTTTGAATATCTATCTAAGTAACCGGTTAACATTGTCAAAATAACCGCGCTCTTATCCGGTCTCAAAGAAAACCGCTTAAACTCAAAAGATTGCAAAATTCTGCTTATTCAAAATAACCGGTTAACTTTTGATAACCAAACTCTCCGGTTAAATTAAGAAAACCGCAGCATCAAACGGTTTCAAAGGAGAGATTACGTCATCAAAGTCGAAATCAATAATTTTGGAGGGAAATTTCCCGCCCAAAACTCCCGCTCAAACTTCCCACCTCCTGGCTTACCGCCCATTGAATTGCCGCCATTTCGATTACCGCCCTTTAGCTTCCCGCCCACGGTTTGCCGCCTATTCGGCTTGGAGGGAAAACTCCCGCCAAATGTTGATGGGACGGTTGGGTTTCCAAACCGCACCTATAAAAGGGGCTCTTGGCCATTTCATTCCACTCTCACGCGAAACAGCTTTCTCTCTCTAAGCTCTCAAATTCTCTCAGCGGTTATTTACTCTCGTGTTTTTCAAACTCTCTCAATCATCTAAGATGGGGCGCAATTCAGCTTTGTTCAAACACATGACTCAGGTGGATTTCGAGGAAATCCGACAGAAAGGCACGCCTGCAGCACAGGAAGTTATTAACAAGGTAACTGAAGCCGGACTTGAGTATTTTCTCGGCGGTCCCCATGTTCTATATAGAGAAGCGGTTGAAGAATTCTTCAACACCGCAACTCTTTCTGGCAACAAAATCACCGCGACTGTCAGCGGTACTGAATTCGATTTAACCGAAGAATCGGTTGCGGAAAGCCTACGCCTTCCAACAGACGACCATGATGCAGTGTTGGATCTAGAACTAAAAACGTTCGAGGCAGCATGCCAGATTCTCTCAGCAACCATGGAAGAACCGGTGAAAGTATCCGGTAAGAAAGCGATGCTTCGACCGGAGTACATACCGCTTTGTGACATCTTCACAAAGTCGGTTCAGGCAAGAGGTGGCAATTACAACAGCCTCACCAAGGCCAAGATCGAGATGCTCGTCGGCTTGATAGAAGGTACGAAAGTCAACTGGGCAAAGGAAATATTCAACAACTTAAAAGACATGGTGAATCCGGATACCACACGGTCATGGGGATACGCCATCGCCCTTGGAAAAATCTTGATCCATCATAACATCAACATCGGTCCTGGTGTCATTATCCAATCAAGAAGGTTAATAAGATCCAAACACTTCCTGGAGAGGAAGCAGCCGGCCCCCGGTTCCACAGGTGGCCGAAAGAAGAAATCCGCCAAGAAATCGGCCCCGACAAAAGAAAAGACCGGAAGCAAGGGCAAGGAGAAGATATTCTCGGAACCGCCATCACAAACAAGAGATGAGGAAGAATCGGCTTCCACGTCTGAACGAACCGATTCTGAGAAAACCGATGAAGAAGGTCCGAATGATGAAGAACATTCGGGTACAAGTCCCGATCATACCGGTGCAGGCGCAAATATTGAGAACGCCGAGGCCGGTGCAGACGACAGTGAGGAGGAGGAGGCTTCCCCTGAGGACGACCAGAAGAAGGCCGATATTATAGCGCGCCGAATCCTGAAGGACATTGACTTGCGAGTTCAAGCGGTTGGCGAATTATACTGGGAATGGCACGAGTACCAACTCAACAAACTTTATAAACACATGTTATCGGGCCTAACCGACGAACAATGCTTTAGAAGGCTGAAGGAGATAGAGGAAACAATCATGAGCCTCACGAACGCAGAAACTCTTAACGAAGCCTTGGACAGATGCACCATCGTGAGACCGCGAGCTCGGCTACAAAAGCTAACCGGACGTATCCGGAAGATTAAGGAAAGGTACGTTGAGGGAACACCGGAGGCTAACTTACAGCTCTTGGTGTTAGAAAGGCTTGAGATAGCGAAAGGAGAATTCGCTGAAGAAATTGATCGGCTTGAGGCGGTGGTCAGACAGAGAGAAAAACAGCACTTAACAGCTCCTGAGACTAGTAACGGTCAAAACCGAAGTGCAACACCTCCTCAGGCGGATCTGGTGATAAACGAAACCGATGAAAGGACGGAACAACCTGGGGTTTCAGAACCGGGCGTCACAGAAGAAAGGGTCAAGATTCTTTTTCAAGAGTTTGCAGACTCAACGGTTCACCCATTAGAGGAGAAAATGAAGAAAACCGTGAGCCTGACACTCCGGTTCGCCAACAAAACGAGGAATGATCTCGTAAAGGCAGATGACCGGATCTCACAAATCGAAGCTGATTACCGGGACGAAGCGGTTTTGCGCAACAATCATCTTCAACAAACCAAGGCCTTGGACGATAAGACCTCAAAAATAGCAGAAGACTTGGATTGGCTTGAAAGGGAAACCGAACAAGGATTCATAGAGGTAGAAGAGGACCTAGGTTGGAGGGTCACCAATCTGGAAAATAAGAATGCGAGTCTTGAAGACCGCAACGACAAGCTCAAAGCCGACCTCAAGGCGCTGACCGCAAAAGTGGATGAATTAATCAAGGCCAAGGTGAATGCGGATATAGCGGTTGTGGAGGCAAATTCCCGAGCGGCTAAGGAAGTCCAGGATGCGCTGGACGAAGAAGCAAGAAGAGAAAAGGAGCCACCGCGATTCTCTGAAGAAGAAATAGCCGAACGCGAACGATGGACAATGGCTAAGTATCCGGGACTTGCAGAGTCAGTAGCCGCTCAAGCTGCGGAGGATGCAGAGCGGTTAAATACTGAAAGACAAAGGCTTGAGGGATTTGCATCCTCTCACAAGAAGAAAAAGGAGGCCCCTCCCTCTTCGGTTCCGACAAAACGGAAAAGGAAAACATCAAAGAAGGCTCAAGTAATCGGGCTGCTGGAAACAATCACTGACACGGTTATTGAAAATCAACCGGACCCGGCTACTCACAACGAAGATGAAGATGAAGAGAACCTAGAGCGGCGGTCTACAAGACAACGAGTCTCCGATACGGCCAGCCAACCGCAACCGGTTAAGAGAAAACGGACCAAGGATATGATGGCCGGCTTCAACTTCTCCGACTCAGAATAGGGGCTCACTTTTCCTTAACTATGTTTATTTTAGTGTTTATATAATATTTTCCCTTTTTCGGTTTTTCCTTCATATATATATAAAGCTATTTTTGAAACCGGCCTATACTTGCATTTCTACATTGTTTTGATAATTTTAAATAAAATAATCAAAAAGGGAGAAATTGATAAGATAAAAGATAAATTTTTTCCAAAATTTTTCGAAAAATTCTCCCAAGTTAGTTTCAAAAATCCGGTAAATAAAGAACCGGCCTACGTTTGCAAACTTACAGGGTTTTGATAATTTTAAATAAAATAATCAAAAAGGGAGAAATTGTTAGATAAAATTAGACCGGTTCACAGAACTTAACATAAATAAACCTTCCATGCAGGAACAAGGAACCGGACCGGTCAAACAAATGAACCGGCTAAGAAGACTAACCGGTCACGCTATTAAACCGACCAGGAACATTCAGAACATGACCGCACAAAGAAAGGATCGGCCAAAGCTAAAAACCGGAAACACCAGACAACCGATCAGCCACAAGGCAAAGGAATAACCGGAAGCTGTCCGGTTAAACCAATCACACTGGAAGCCATTCGGTTAAGTCAAATGACCGACCAGTATAAGAAGACAATTTGGGTATCTGTTGAAGATGATACCAAAGGAACAGACTGAACATTTCCATATCCATACAAGTCTGAGGAAAGTCTATAGGCTGCAGAAGACAGTCCTACAGAATCTTTCCATTTCGGGATAAATCAGAAAGGAGATCTTCCAAGTACAGACAACTGTTTAACAGACAGTCACCACATTGAGTAAAAGACAAACTTAGCAGGTTTGTCTTACACACCGGAAGAACAGACTGCCAAGTCTGTGAGATTGACCGCCAGGTCTGAACAATTGACCGTCAGGTCTGAAAAGATGACTGCAGGGTCTGAATCACTGAATCACTGAACCTCTGCTCAGCAAATCAGATTCAAGGAAGTGAAATTTGACCGTTGACATATTTCACCTATAAAAGGAGCAGTTGAAGAAGAGTAAATGCGGAACATACAAGAGATTTTAAGTGGGACACACAGCGAGACATAAGTGATACAGCGAGCATTTAATTCACAAGTAATAAGATTGTATTCTATCTCTAAGAGAAAGCCTAAGTGCTGAAGTTGAAGTGTGTATTTTACAATTTCGGTGTAAATTGTAAGAGTGTTATCGAGCAGGAAATAAGTCTCGATCGGATTGTACTTGTATTCCTTAGTGAATATCCTTCTCGCGGTTTCGAGAGGAAGGGGTGACGTAGGAGTTTTATCTCCGAACATCCATAAAATCTGTCTTGTTATTTACTTTCTGCCGGTTCCATTTTCTGACCGACCTGTACTAACCTACCTACACCGCTCTAACCGACTCTACCCTACCTAAACCGAATCACCAAGTTACAAAAACCGACCCACCAATTTCCAAACATGTCCTATTCAAAACCGGTTCTGCCTATCCTGTAAGTGTGTTGCTTCAACCTGAAACAAACCTCTTCCGCGCTTGAACCTGGTTCAAGGGTTTGTGACAGTTTGTGTAGTATTGAAACCCCGGTGTTAATCTCTAACCGGATTAATCACCACCCTTTGAGTGAGACGCGCTAACCGGCCCAACCCCGGTCCTCCAGCCGCGACCTAGATCCTAACATTTGGTTATATATTCATGGACATGTCTTTAAATTTAATTCTTATTGAAATTATTGCTTATAAAAATAAACAATGTCATGACAAACTCACTCAATTATCTTAAATGTATTCTTGTTATAATTTGAATTCTTAACAATCAATAATTGAAAGATTTTTTTTCTACTGATTTCCAAACAAGGCATATGTTATGGAAACTCGACAAAAGATGACACCTGAGCTTGTGGGATAATAAAAAGGTTTGAAGCCTAATTAAACTACTACATTGTGATGCAATGTTTTTTTATTAGAAATTAATGTCAAATATATTTTCATATAGCAAACTAATTCATTGCGATTCTCATTATATAGATGCATTATGAGATGCAGTGATTCACCCAACTTGTTTATTCAATTATTAAAGTCCTATCATTTCTATATGCAGTACTATCTTTTTCTATCAATTTAATCCTATCATTTCTATTATGAACATGCATATCATTACAATATGAATCCCCAATAGAACTATTCTCGTATAATTCATCAGCATGTGGAAAAGAACTCATACCCGATGGTATATTTGACATAGAATCAATAGGCGCATCTTCTCCATTTTTTAGGACTTTATCCATGATTTCTGGCTTCTGCTTCCTAGGATTGATAAGAGACCTGCAAAATCTTCGTCTAGACCAAACACTTGATTCAAATGACGAGAAAGAAGTTCAATGGTGACCTACCCGCGCCTCGCGGTGTGGTTTGATATCCCGACCGAGGTCCAAACTAACTTGTAAGCGAAAAGTGAGGAGAGGAGGGTGACCGACGCCGATTCGACGCTAGGTCTCTGCAGAAGGAGGTTTTAACGAAATGCTTCGGTCGACGGTTGGAGAACCGTTTATTGCATAATAGAACACGTTCTAGAGGGTGCACGACAACCGATCGAAGGAGTTGGAGGATGGTGGCCGACTTCCGATGTAGAAGCGCGTTCGCAACGATAATCCGTGTCGTTTGTGTCGTTCGTGTCAATCGTGCCGATTGTGCCGATCGTGCCGACATCGACCAAAATATTCGATCCATAAACTATAATCGCGATATCTCCCGATTCCTCTAATCAAATTGAAATTCCTTCAGACAGATTGTAAGGGGGAAAGAGACGCACCTATTGGATAAATTTGAGATCATTCCGACGTTGGAAGCTCTGGCGGCGTTGATGTGTCAGTCGTGCCCGAAGTGAGAAAATAAATCTCTAGAGAAAATTTCTCCGGCGGTATTGATGTGTTTCTCTGGTGTTACCTTATTTAACATTGAATAATCATCAAAAGTAACATCTCGATTGATAATGGATTTTTTGCATCCAAACACCAGAGGCGATATTCTTTAACTCCCGTAGTAAATCCCATAAAAAAGTTTTCTTTCCTCGTGGATCCAACTTTGATTCATCTAAATGATAATATACAGTAGAACCAAAAATATGCAAAAAATCATAATCAGTTGTAGGTTTTTCAGACCATACCTCTAATGGAGTCTTACCACCAAGTGTTGATGATGGTAGGCGATTTACCAAATGTTGAGCGTATGACATAACTTCTGCCCAAAATTTCCTGTCTAACCCAGCATTAGACAACATACATCGAACTTTCTCCACCAATGTCATGTTCAAACATTCCGATATTTCATTATGCTATGGTGTTTTTCTGACTATGAAGTGTCGAACTATGTCACACTCTTGGCATAACTTCTGGAATAGATCATTATTGTATTCTCTATCGTTATCAGTCCGAAGAATTTTGATCTTTCTTCCTGTCTCGTCTTCAATTTGAGTTTTCCATTCAAGAAAAATCTCAAACACTTCACAATTATTCTTCATAGTAAACACTCACTCTCTTCTGGAAAAATCATCAATAAAAGTAATAAAATAATGTTTACCTTCAACAGAAGGAGTCTTGGCAGGAGGTCCCTAGACATCCGAGTGCACATAATCCAAAATACCCTTGGTGTTATGGATAGCAGTGCCAAATTTTACTCGCCTTTGTTTTCCCACAATACAATATTCACAAAAATCTAATTTACAAACTTTTGTACCTTTCAACAAACATTTCTTGACAAGAGTTTACATAGATTTCTCATCAGCCTGCCCCAATCGCATATGCTATATCTTGTTGCCTCAAATTCCTTACTGCTCCCGGAAGTTGATACACATGTTGTCTCATTAACTGTACTACCTTGATAGTAATACGAATTATTATTTTTCCTGATAGCTTTCAACATCACTAGCGCTCCAGAGATTACCTTAAAGAATTCTATTTTCCATTTTCACATGTAGACCTTCTGACTCCAAGGCCCCCAAATAAATGAGATTCTTTTTCATATTCGATATGTACTGGACATCTCTGATAATTCTGGTGGATCCGTCATCATTTCTCAGCTTTATTGAATCTATCTCTTTTATTTTACATGTATTAGCATCTCCCATGTAAACAACTCCACCATTCAGCTCCTTAAAGTCAAAGAACTACTTTCGAACTATTGTCATATGATAAGTGCAGGCTGAGTCCAATATCCACGCATCAGGATGTGATGTTGTGTGTGACATCGATAAAGAGTATTCTGAATCTGCATCAACTTTGTTTTGTGCAATATTTGCATCTTCAAAATCTTTCTCTTTCTTATTCAACTTTGGACAGTTAGTCTTTCAATGTCCTTTCTCATGACAGAAAGCACATTCATCTTTGGCAACTCTACTTTCAGATCTTCCTCCTTTCCCTTTTGATTTGTTTTGCTGACGGCCCCTGACCATCAATGTTTCATCTTATGTACCTATTTTGTTTTTTCTTTTGTCTTGCTTTCTCAATTAATGACTATATAAAACAGAACTTACAACATCAAAAGAAACATTTCCCTTCCCATGAAGTAACATTGTTTCTAAGTGTTCAAATTAATTAGGAAAGGACGATAGAAACATCGATCAAAGCAAAATCTTCATCCTCAAACTTAACATCAAGGTTTAACAGATTTGCTACTAATTCATTAAACTTAGTAATATTTTCATTCATAGTAGTACCTGATTGATAATCAAACAGGATCAAACACTTCTTCATAAGAAGCTTATTCTGACCACTCTTCTTCAAAAATTTGTCCTCCAATGCTTTCCATAGTTTTGGTGCAGAAATTTCGTTCTTCACAACATACTTCTGCTCTCTAAACAAGCATGATCGAATTGTTCCGCACGCCAACCGATTCATGATACTCCACTAATTTTCTTCTATATCATCTGGTTTTTTGACCTCAATAGCAACATCTACACCCTGCTAAAAAGACAATCTAGAACATCACATTGCTACATGACGAAATGCCCAATTCCATCAAAGATTTCTACAGCAAACTTCAAATTCGACATCGATGTCCTCGTCTAGGATGACGAAGGAGTTGAAGCCCTTTGAAGACTCCACCATGCCAAGGACGAATCTTCAGCTCTGATACCACTTGTTGGGAAAAACCTTGATAGAAACACAAAAGAATAAAACAACCGAAAGAACACACTAACAAAATTTGATAACGGAGTTCAGACAAAATGTTGCCTACGTCTCCGAACACTAAGGATATCAATTAATAATAACAAGAGATACCAATATTGGGTACAATAAACCAAAGAGGGGAGAGTTTTTTATACACTAAGCCTTCGTTTGGTTGGAGGTATAACATGTAGATATAGGATAATTGTAGGTACAGTAAAATTAATAAGTTGTTTGGTTATAAATTGTATATCTACAGTAATTAAAATGGGTATAAATTATACCTCAAATGCGGTATAAAATAATAACCGCTATAAGTAGGTATAAAACTTATTAATTTTTACTTTCCACATTTAACCTTTAGATATAAATTCTCTTTCTCATTAAACTCTCTCATTTTCCATCCTTCATTTTATCTCTCTTCAATCCGTTTCTTCTCCTTAACAGTTTCTTCTCCTTAACCTAATGTTCCAATCTAAGATGATTCAATCCTAGATCGAACAAGAAGAGGTAGTGGTTCAAAGTCTTCATCTTCAACCTAATCAAATACAGTAGTGGTGAACGAAGTGAAGCTTTTGAAACCTAATCTGAGAACGAATCTGAAAAATAACAGTTTTCTATCTACGGTCAAGATTCCTCATATCATCAAGTAATCATGTTTTTACGGTGTTTCTTTATATACTGAATAATATTTTCTTTTATTTGCTCAGATTTTAGAGATTTACCTAATTTTACAATACTTACTTTAGATAATAGGGCACAAAACTAAGTTGGATATATTTGATTTGAGTTGAGTTGAGTTTTAACTATACATCATTTCAGAAAGGTTGATTCATAAAAGAACACAAGATGTTGAACTTTAGTATTATAGAATAGGTATTTGTAATAGATGATGATCTTTATATGAGTAATTGATCTTTACAGTTGTACGCGTTCGTTTACGTTTCCCTTCCGATTTTCTCTGGCGCGTGTGCCCCTTTTTTCGAATTGATTGGCATACGCTCCCTTTTTTCGAATTGAATTGGCCCGTACAGGTTTTAAATCGATACACTCGCAAATGTATCGATCTAATTGACTTGAGAGTCGCCACTTTAGTTTACTTCCCAAAGAAACTAAAGAAAAGAAAAATCAGAGATTCATTTTAAGAGTCCGGTGTTTGGTTACGTATTAGGAAAGGGCCTACGGCGCTATGTCCTATACGCCTGTCTTTACAGACAGTCTCTACTCCTAAGTAATTGGCCATATGATGTTTGAAAGATTATTACGTTTTCATTCTGAGTTCAGAACTCTTTTGCTTGTGTGAGAAATCTTGATCATTTTGCAAGGGGCTAGTCCTATTCATGGGGGTATTTGACAAGGATAAGGCATTGAAAAGTGTTAAAAGGCATTGAAAGACATCAAAGAGCATTGCAAAGCATAGAGCAACATTGTCAAAGAAAAATGAGAATCAGAATTCCAGAGAAAGATCAAATGAGGATAGCTGAGGAGAATAACAATTCGATTGTAGGACTAGAATTTTATTTCTTTTGCTCAAAGGAGAGAAGAGAGTGGATTAACTTAAGGTCCCAAGTGTTTCCCGATTTAAAATTTTCAGAGTTAAAGAGAACTCCGAACACAACACATTAAAATGAGTCATTTTCAAAAATAATTCTCAAAATCCCAAAAATTTCATATGATAGTCAAAAATATTATTAAAAGCTCACAGGAATCGAGTTTGGAATTTTCGGAGTTATAGAACCCCCGATATGACACTACAAAGATAGACATTTTTCCAAACGGGCCCTAAAAATTCCGGGAAAAATTATTTTTGAAGAAAATAATATTTTGGAGTTTTTGGGAAAATTTGAGAAGGTTTGAAAGTGGTTTGAATGTTAGAATCATCATCTTAAGGTGGTTTGTTAAAATTGGGAAACAAACAGGACCTAAGTTTATTTTATTTTTAAATTTTTTTTTTTTAAGTTTAAATTAAAAATAAAAGCAAAAGAAAGTTTAGGGTTCAATTGAAAGGAAGGAAAGGGTTCAAGGACTACTTTAATTTCGAATTAATAAATTAATTCGAAATTAAAGTTTTCAGGTTATTTTAAAAATAAAAGAGGTCCAGGGACCTCTTTGTAACTTCAACAGAAGTTGGGGAAATCGAAATAGAAGAAAAGAAAATGAAGCCACCGTCGGCCTCCTTTCTGTCTCCGGCGAAGGAGATTTCCGGCGACCCTGCGTCTGAGTTCCATCTTCCACAAACCGATCCATCTCAGCCTGCGCTAGATCTTTTTCATCCCACAACTGATTAGACGGAAATATGAGAGTTCCAGAACCGTCATTCCCAAACATCATCACTGGTTTCGCAGAAGTACCACCACTATGTGGTAAGGCAGGCATTGAAATCACATCACCAGGAGTATTGTTTGAGGGAGTTGATGGGGCTGAACTTGGTGAAGGGTCAGCAGTGTTGGCAGTCCCCGAACTATTGACAGGACCCGATGATGATACAGGCTGCTTCCTTTTTCGACCAGTCTGGGTTTTTGAAGTCTGATCATTTCCTCGAAAGGAATTAGACATGCTATCACCTGCAGTTAAGCTTCCCCACCCAACGATTTTATCTTGGGGATGAAGACTATGATTAGAACTCTGGGACTGTTGTGGACCAGAGAGAGCATGTTGCTGAAGTTGGTTATTGTTCTGTTGTTGCTGCTGCTGTAACTGAGCCATTTTTAACTTGATCAACATATCATGGTCTCCTCGAGGCAAAACACCACAACCGGCTTGTAATAGCGATCCAACATTAGAAACCACATCTCCCATAGGATTTGGAAGGCCATCTTTTCCTAGATTCATACTTCGGTTATCAAGAAGCATCCTTAACCTCCTTGTTTCCATCTCACTTGCTGATGGGGAAGTCATATTCTGCTCCAGAAGAAGGTCTCTAGCTCTCATTGATTCTTCTAATATTGCAGCATGTGAAAGGGCAACTGCTACCTGATCAGTAGCTACTTCAACAAGCTCCAGCCCATGACCATGCCATTGCCTTGTACTATCTGAGGGAAGCATCAAAACCATCAAAGCATACCGCTTTGTTGACAGCTCTGGCCAATCATTGATTTGGAAGTTAGAGAGATGCAAAAGTGGTACTCGAACCGCAACCACTTCTCCAGGCATGTGTTTTCCTGCTGTTGGTCGTAATTTTGCCACAGGGGAATTTGGGGATATTTTTACGGCACAATTAGTAGAGAATACTTGATTTATCACAGGTAGTTGAATGGGTACAGTAAACCCCACTGGATTTTGATGATGTAGAGTGTAGGAAAGTTGAAGCTCCAGTCCAGTACGTGTTGGCATCCATAATGCACACTCCTCTAATGACAAAGTTCTACCCAACTCAACAAGAGTAGTCCTTAATATTGTATGTCTATCAAAAGTGCTTCTAATCTCATGAGTCAACATTCTAACGTGTCTACCAGTTTCTTCCTGTGTACGAATCAAGCCCATTTCTCGATCAAGTTCTGCAGCCTTGTTTTTCAGAAAAAGTTCCTTAGTTTTAACACTCAATAAATCAGGAATAATGTGCACAAGCATGAGGGCTGTTGCACAAGATACCACAGCAGTCAAAACTTTAGCCGTAGTCATGACAATTGCTACAGTTCTAGTATGCATGCCAAATGTCCATAAGTTAATAAGATGTGTTGCACCACACAACACGATGAAAGCACCAAACTGGACAAGCACCCATCTATAGGAGAAGACAGCAGATTTCTTTACAAAGTAAATGAGCTCCAGTGGTATAGAGAAATAGGCAAGTGCAATGAAAAAATCTGATATATATTGATACTTCATCAATAGTTCATCAGCTGGCCATTGAGGATCAATGCAATTACAGGACTCCATCACAATTCTGACGACTTAATATTCCTCTTAAACAAGCCTGCAACTGCGACCTAGAGAGAGAAGCGTGATGGAGATGAAAGAATAACCGGTGATATGATCATCTGATGATGAAGATGAATGGAGCGGAGGAGAGAGAGGACTGGTTTCTAATCCTATCCTCAATCCTAACTACTCCTAATCAAAGATCTATCAGCCAAAATCTAACAAATATCAGCCAAGCATTCAATCAATTGAAAATAACTACAGCAGCAAAGGAAACATACTTGAAATTTGAATGAAAACAAACTGTAATCACACTTCTAATCATCAAGCGGCATCGGTGTTCATAACCGATGCCTCCAATCAACCTTTCAAGAACATCATTCAGTTTGAATGTTTACCTGATTAGCAAAAAGAGATGAAACAAAATGAATCAGCCGGATTCGAAGAAGCTTCAGCCAAAGTTGTTGTCGTTCTTCGTGTTCGTTGATCCAATCGTCCAAGGCAATGAGCTCGAATTACTCCTTCTCCTTCTTCAACAATGGCAGCAATCTCCAAAAACTCTCTCGGATTTTTTTAACCGCTCCTCTAGCTCCAAGAACTAAAAATAACTGCTCTCTCTCTCTAAAATTCACCAACTGAAAAACCTGACTTCTTCCAACTCATCTTCCCCCTCTTTTTTAATTTTATTACAGGGGTTCATTTGTAATTAGCCCAAAAATTGAAGGGCACGCTTGGAAGAAAAGAAAAAATATATATTTTCCCTTTTTTTTTTTTTTTCGTTTTACTCCTTTTCCATTTTTCTTTCTTTGCACCTTCACACTAAACGAATCACCCCGGTCGCGTTTTTGCTCATAAAATTGTGAAAATTTTATGGTCAGTTTTAACACCACGAACATGAATCTCCTTTTTGAATGAACCCAAACAGACCTTCCTATCCAAAGTTATGATATTTTAAAGCCACCCCTCCATTTCAATCTTTTCAATCCCGCGGTTTTCAATTTCATAACTTTAATAGCCCATAACTTTGTGCACAGAGCTTTCCCTACAATGAGGTTAGTACCATTGGAAAGGCAAGACTCTTGCCTACATCCCCATGTTCTCCTTTGCTTACGAAATGGTCCGTGTTGGTCAGGAGACTAGCCTCACTAAAACGTGTCAGTTCACGCATCACCTTTGCTGCGGGCGACTTGGACTGAGCTTCAGGGAGAACTGGGAGAAGTATTTGGTGTCGTTGGAAAGGTAATTCAAAGGGCTTTCCAACGGTAGCTCATACGCTGAATATGGATCATTGGTGCAAAAGATATGATTTTTAGAAGTGCAACATAGCTTCAGCTAGCTCCCAAGACTTGAATCGGTAGTTTTTCCTTCTTTTTGAGCATTTTCTGCACAAATTTGCAAACAATAACATTATACTCAAAATTCAAGATTTTTCAAAACGTACAACATGAACGTGTCACGGGTTGGGAAAACAGAGTCGTTATGAAATTCGACCTTTGGATCGTTCTCTTTTAAGCTTTACCGGGTCAGTTTTCCACGAGGTGATTCTATTTTTGTTTTCCCGGTTCAATAAGCAAACATGAGTATTATTTCGGGCCGGGTTTTTATTAGGTATCTAGGGTGTAAAAATGGGGTGTCTACAACAGTATCTATCTAATTATGTGTAATAGATAAATTTTGTTTTACAATCTCCAACTATGTGTAATAGATGTTGATTTGTATAAGGGTAACTTTAGTATTACGGTCTTCATTTATGTGTAATAGATGTTGATCTTTATAAGGGTAACTTTAGTATTACAGTCTTCAGATGTGATCTTTATAAGGATAACTTTAGTATTGCAGTCTTCAATTAGGTGTAATAGATGTTAATCTTTATAGATAACTTTAATATCACGTTGTTTTAATAATATTACTTTTTAATTCTGACTAATAGATGGATGCTAATGATGCTGAATATGACAATGATGAAGCAGATGATTATGACAATAATAATACAATGTGTATAGTTTTTGAAACTATACAAAATGAACAAGAATTTTGTTATTTGCTAAACATGGTTATGATATTTGCTAAACATGGTTATGATATTTGCCTATGAGAGATATCAATCTACATTTCATTGTATTCCTGCATCTATCAATCCTGCACAACTTAGAACAACCACAATAAATAGGATAACAAAACACAATGATACTACATGTATTGACTTGTTAAGAATGGATAGAAGGGCTTTCCTTTGTTTATGTAACCTTATGGAAATGTCAGGATTATCTCACTCTAAAAGTGTGTCTCTAGAAGAAAAAGTAGTTATATTTCTCTATATTTTAGCTCATCACATTAAGATAAGGAATGTTTCATTTGCATTCCTTCGTTCTAGATGGACTATTAGTAAATATGTGCATGAAGTATTAAAAATCCTTATACGTCTTCAAGCTGATCTTCTCAAAAAACCAGAGCCTTTGCAAAATCTCATACAAATGAAAGGTGGAAATGGTTTGAGGTAAATAAAAATGTTTCATTCTTAACAATGACATTAAAGTTTTTAATAATTTTGTATACATTAAATAGAATTGCTTAGGAGCTTTAGATGGAACATATATTCCTGTAAATGTGGGAGAAGATATGAAAGCAAGATATAGAAATCGAAAAGGACAAATTACAACAAATATGTTTGGAGTTTGCTCTCATGATATGATGTTTATCTATGTGTTACCAAGTTGGGAATGTTCTGCTGCTGATAGTAAAGTTCTAAGAGATGCAATTAATAGAAATTGTGGTTTAAAAATTCCTCGAGGTAAGATATATATTTAGATACAGTATATATGACTATATGCTACTACAAAATTTTAATAGAAATATTAACTTAGCTACATTAACACAGGTTATTATTACTTAGTAGATGCTGGATACACAAACGGAGAGGGTTTTTTAGCACCGTTTAAAGGTTATAAGTATCATTTAGGATCTTGGAGTGTTGGAAGATCACCTTCTAATTTTGAAGAATTTTTCAACATGAAGCATTCTGCTGCAAGAAATGTTATTGAAAGAACATTTGGTTTGCTCAAACTTAGATGGGTTGTACTAAGAAGTCCTATGTTTTATCCAATTAAGACACAATGTCGTTTAATCATTTCATGTTGTCTATTACATAATTATATAAGAAGAGAAATGTCAATAGATCCTATGGAAGAATTACTAACAGAAGAACATTTACAACATTTGAATCCTCAAATTGGAGACAATGTAAGTGCTATAGAGACATCTGATGATTGGACACAATGGAGAATTGAGTTAGCAAAGACAATATTTCTGTAAGGGAGATCAGGAAGAAATAGTGGGAGTAGAAGATAGATGTTTATGTGTAATATTTATATTTGAATGTTATAACTTCAAATTTTTTTTTGTTTAATACTATGTGTTTTGATTATAGTGGAAAAATTATATTCTGTTTTGATTAATACTATCTGTTTTTTATTATGTTTTATATTATCTTTTATGTTATGAATGCTTAGGTATGGATAGTCAAGATGATGATGCACAAGCTCATCAAATTAATAAAAGAGGGAAAAGGAAGGTTATTAGTAGAAGAAGTTGGACAGACAAAGAACAACAAGTTCTTATTGGAGCATTGAAAGATATTGTGATCTTAGGAATGAAGACAGATAACGCATTTCGTTCAAGATATCTAAATGTTTTGTATGACAAAATGGTAGTTGCGTTTCCTGGTACTGACTTGCGCCCTACGCCACATATTGACTCAAAAATTAAGGTTTGGAAAAGAATATACACTTTTGTTGAACGAATGCGTACTTTATCAGGATTTGGATGGAATGATATAGACAAAAGCATTATTTGTGATGCTGATGTTGTTTGGGAGTCACATGTAAAGGTAAATCATTTTTAGTTAATGTTGCATTTAATTTTTTTTAGTGAAGTTTTATATTTTATAATTTTTCTTTTGACTAGGTTGATCCTAATGCACATGGACTGAGAAACAAACCTCTTCCATTTTATGAGGACTGGTGTATTGTGTTTGGAAAAGATAGAGCAACTGGAGAATTTGCTGAAGGACCTGCAGAAGCAATGGCATCAATGGAAAATGAAGTTGAAAATGATGATATGGATAATCAAAATGCTGAAAAAGAATCTCTACCGGGATTAGTTAATGCAAGAACCAGTGATGTGGAAGAAGGAAGAAAAGGTAAAAGAAGTAAATCTGATCCTATGATGGCATACATGAAGGATCTTAATGTCACAATGAGAGAATATTTTACAAAGTCATCAGAGAATTTAGCTGCATTAGTTGCTAAACAAAGTTACCACCATGATTTGTCAGCGAAAAGAGTGAAAGTATGTGAAATGATTTCTCGACTTCCTCTTGATCCAATTGATAGGATAGATGCAATTATTGCTATCACGGCTAAGTCACAACTTGTGGACATCTTTGCATCCTTGACCGATGATGCCGACAGGTTATTGTTCATTGAAAGACTTTCTCATTTGACTAGTTAAGAAATAATAGACTTACCGTACTTATTTTTGTAAAATATAACTGCTGTATGGTTTTTAGACTATTAAGTCATATTATATATGACATGTAGGCATATAATATTTTTGTAAATGTATAACATGTCACTTTTGCTTTTGCAAAACATTGACTGTTTGATGGTTTTTAGACCATTGGGTCATATTATATATGATGTGTAGGCATATATAATATTTTTGTAAATGTATAACATGTCACTTTTATTTTTGTAAAATATTCACTGTTGGATGGTTTTTAGACCATTGGGTCATATTATATATGATATGCAGGCATATATAATATTTTTGTAAATGTATAACATGCCACTTTTGTTTTTGCAAAATATGCATTATTGTATGGTTTTTAGACCCTTAGGTGTTATTATATATGACATGTAGGCATATATAATATTTTTGTAATTATATAGTTTGTGGAACTTACAAATCATGTTATTCAGTTTGAATATAATATATTGTGTCTATTTTATACAAAGAATTGTGTACAATAAAATGAAGTTTATAGATATGTGAATGTAAGATTGTTTTATGGCCATATGAAAATGAGATAATTAATTTGGTATAACATGCTTGTGTTTAGTGATGGAGGAAGAATATGACCCATAATTGTGACATGATTAATCATATACAAGTGTCACAAATTCTCAAGTTAATTTTTCAGCTAGAGTCTTGAAAAGTGAATCATAATTAGATACAATAGACAAGAGAAAAAACATCATAAATGATTTGAGCATAACTTTATCAACTTAAGCTAATAAGTTAATAAGAATGACCACAATGGAAGTGAGAAAACCACAAAGAAATTCACCGCAATGGTCAACATTTGTTCATCAATTTATACTTCTTCACCATATCATCTGGCCATTTTGGGCTAGGAATGATAGCAGAAATACCGCTTGTGGTAATTTTTTTTTTCAATTGTGACATATTCAATCTGACATGGGACTATATTTTTATGGTCATTTATAAATCACAGATGATGCAATAATTATCTAATATTTTTGTTATTATGTCACTTATGGTTATTTGTTTTTTTTAAAATAAAAAACTAATAAAAAAATATATAATTAAATAATATTATTATTTTTTAAATATTCATATGATAATTAAATTTACTTTTGTTAATTTAAATATAATTAATAATAAAAACTAAAATAAGATCTATATTAAAATAATAAAATAGTTTATATAAATATAAGGGTAAAATGGTCTTTTACTTTTTTATTACTTTTCTTACACCACCAACCAAACACAAAATTATAAAACATATATAATTTATACATCTTTCATACTTCTAACCAAACACATATAATCTATATAATTTATATATCTTAATACTCCCATATAACTTATACCCCCTTACAGCTTATACCATATAAATAGTACTACGTACCAAACGATGCCTAAGAAACTTCCCCAACTCCCATCATTTGTTAATAGAAATTTCTATATGGTAAGACCATTGTTTTTCAAAACTACTAAATGTACCAAATCTGGATGTGACTTATGGGCTTCATACACAACATATCGATTAGGCTGGCTCGGAACAATCCAAATTAGAACATGAACATAAACTGAATGTTTTAGATTGCGATGGAAAAATCTCGATTGGTTCAAGGGTCACAAGATAATTTAGAAATATAAGAAAGAAACAAGATGCATACATATGGACGGTCGGTGTGAGTTGCCACCGTATTGCTATTTTTTTAGGAAGTTCTCTATCTTGATTCATTCTTAATGATTCATATACAATCAAAATTTGTGTTATTCACTTCAAGAATGTATATAAAATGATATAAAATATTATGAATTATGGCAACCTGAAATCTTTACATAACATATATATATATAATACTGATCATATTTCTAAAACAGTCAATAAAATTGAAAGCCAATAATATCAATATAAAAGAATGCATGCATAGTGCAAATAAAAGTTAACAATATTTCTAGAACATCATACCTCTAAATAATAATTTCAAATTAACATATTGAATTTTAGAAACATCCCTATGTCCTAATTATGAAAAGATAGAAAAAAAACAACTAAAATCATTCAATACCTCTCCAAGGTGAATAATTATTTTGAATATTTTTACAAAAAGAGAATTGGACTTTTTATTGAGTTGCAAAATCATGCACCCAAAGTATACATTATTTTTTAGTAAAACATTGAAATAGAGAGTCAATTATTAATTTTTACAATGTCAAGAATAATAAATTTACAAGTGTGATATGCTCAGCTGAAACAACCTTATGTTTAACAATGTCACAGGTTGCGATAACAAATGTGTTTGACACACTCCCATCAGTTTGGCGAAAGAAACAAAAATACACAACAAAAATATCAGTAAGTAGAGACCAATTTTCTATGACAACATTGATTTAAGGGTAATAATGCGGATATATGACAAGCCAGCCTAACCATATATATATAAATACCAATTCATACTTCCTATGGTTCAATTGATATGGATAGATATAATATGAAGAGATAGCAAGAGAAATAGAGTTGAAAGCCAAAGTTCCAATAATTATATAAACGCTATAATTTCAAAATAAAATGTATCATGCATCTAAATAATGAGAATCACTGCGAGTTAGTTAGCTATATGAAAATGTATTTGACATCAATTTCCAATCAATAATCAAGAATAGTGTGTCACAATTTAGTAGCTTAATTAGGCTTCAAACCTTCTCATGATCACACTAGCTCAAGGTGTCATCTTATGTTGAGTTTCCATAACAGATGACCACTAAAAACAAATATATATATATATATATATATTGATTGTTAAGACTTTGAATATATTATAGATTGTAACAAGACTACATTTAAGATAATTGAGTTAGTTTTTCCTTACATTGTTTATTTTTATAAGCAATAATTTCAATAAGAATAAAACTTGAGACCTATTATTAGAAGAAAAAAGATTCAATGAATATAGATCCAAATATAACGAAAAACAACAATGAATTTATGAATATAAATTATAGTAAGTTTTGATATATTATAATCTTCAAATAATCTCATCCAATTTTAGACATGAATAAAAAATATGAGACAAAATAGTGTTTCTAAATATTAATGATTTACAATAATCGATTGATAAAGAACACTATTTGTATGTAAGATTCTTTCCATTTGATGATAAAAAATTGTATGAATAAAGTTTGCCCATGAAGATATGCAACCTTGGCTTTCATGGGCAGTAAAATTTTGATATTTCACTCTCAATCTAAAATCTAAAATTTAATATTATAGATCATCAAAATAAGACAGATTTTGGTATCATAAGAAGAGGAAGAGCTCGTTCAAAACCTAGAATTTGTGATAAGGACTAAATCGATATAAGTAAGAGGAACTTAGCGGCGACCGGATTAAAAATTGGAGGCTAACTTAATATTTTTGTTAGGGTTTTTTCTTTATTTCATTTATTGAGTCGGACATATTTGATTATTAAGATTACATAATAATGAAAATATTATTAAAAATATAAATTGGTCATATAATACTTAATATCAAAATATTTTAAATAAAATTATGTACGGAGTATAGTATTATTTTTTACCCTCAAAATTTTGTAAACTATTGACTTTGTTCGAAATTATCTCTCTTATTAATTATATCACTTAATTAATTAATCAAAATATTATAATATAATTTATTTAAAATAATAAAAACAATTATTATAAATTTATATACATATATTACATTTCCAAGTATAAAGATCAATTTACAAATGTACTACAAGTCTCTACCTTGAAAACAAAATGTACATCCTCAACTATATCTTAATGTCCTAGGTAGTAACTCGAGGATTAAGAAATAGTAAAATTTTTAATAGTCCTATCACCACCACATATGGTGTCTTTAAATCCAAGGTAGATATATGATCTTCAATATTCCATAGAACCACCAATTTCCCCTTACCTTACCTAATATAAAAAAAACATTATAATTATTGAATAAAAAAGAACAATAGTACCAAAAGACTACATTTAAGATAATTGGGTGAGTTTTCCATTACCTTGGTAAACAATAATTTCAATGAGAATCAAACTTGAGACCTAATATTAGAAGAAGAAAAAATGTCAATGAATATAGATCCAAATATAAAGAATAAACATTAAAGATTTTATGAATCTTAATTATAGTAAGTTTTGATATAATATAATCTTCAAATAATCTCATCCAATTTAGATATGAACAAAAAATGTGTGAGAAATAGTGTTTCTAAATGTTAATGATTTATATTAATTTTGTAACTTTGGATGGACAGTAAATTTTGGGATTTCCCTCTCTATTTAATATTATGGATAATCAAAATAAGACGGTTTCTTATTTACAAATAAAACACAAATTGCTTAGAGACTGGATTTTCTCGTTAAACAAAAGACAACGAGAGAAAGTAACATTTAATCTCGTAAGATTATAACAGAAGTATGGATACCATTAAATATTAGAATGTCAACATTGGACTTTTTTTACAAAAGTAGTTGAAAAAAATTCCATGTGTACATGCAATAGTTGAAGAATTGGAAGATGTGTCTCATGTTGTTAGAGCTACAAATAGAGGAAATCTGTTCAATGAGTGCTTAAACAAATAACTAATTTTGATTTATTTGGAATGCCGCAATATCTAACTTAGAATAACTATATCTTGGACAAACTATATATTCACATCTTGGATAGTGTGATTCTCATTAAAAATAAAAATCTTGGTGAATTGATTGTTGTTTTAGTCTCCTCGAAAATGAATTAATGAGGTGAGTGTTGTTTTTGGCACAATTAGAATCCCACATCGGAAGATAATGGGAGTGAAAGAAGTTTCTTAGTGTATAAAAGAAACTATATTCACAATTAGCATAAATCTCACATCGGAAGATGATGGGAGTTGGGGAAGTTTCTTAGTGTATAAAAGAAACTCTCCCCTCTTTGGTTTATTGCACCCAAATTTGTATCTCTTCTTCCTTATTAATTGATAGCCTTACTGCTCGGAGACGTAGGCAATATTTTGGCCGAACTCCGTTATCAAATTCTGTTAGTGTGTTCATTATTTTGTTTTCTTCTTTTGTGGTTCTGTCAGGGTTTTCCCCAACAAGTGGTATCAGAGCCGAAGGTTCGTCCTTGGCATGGTGGAGTCTTCAAAAGGGGCGTCAACTCCTTCGTCATCCTGGACGAGGACACCGATGTCGAATTTGAAGTTTGCGGTGGAGATCTTTGATGGAACTGGACATTTCGGCATGTGGCAAGGTGAGGTTCTAGATTGTCTTTTTCAGCAGGGTCTAGATGTTGCTATTGAGGTCGGAAAGCCAGATGGTATAGAAGAAAAAGAGTGGAGTATCATGAATCGGTTGGCATGCGGAACAATTCGGTCGTGCCTGTCTAGAGAGCAGAAGTATGCTGTGAAGAATGAAACTTCTGCACAGAAGCTGTGGCAAGCATTGGAGGACAAGTTTCTGAAGAAGAGTGGTCAGAATAAGCTCCTTATGAAGAAGCGACTGTTCCGGTTTGAATACCAATCAGGTACTACGATGAATGAGCATATAACTAAGTTTAATCAGTTAGTAGCGGATTTGTTAAACCTTGACGTTAGGTTTGAGGATGAAGATTTGGCTTTGATGTTGCTATCGTCCCTTCCTGATGAATTTGAACACTTAGAAACAACGTTACTTCAAGGGAAGGGAAATGTTTCTCTTGATGCTGTAAGTTCTGCTTTATATAGTCATGAATTGAGAAAAACAGGATAAAAGGAAAAGCAAAGTAGGTACAGCAGATGAAGCATTAATGGTAAGGGGCCGTCAACAGAGCAAATCAAAAGGGAAAGGAAGAAGATCTGAAAGTAGAGTTGCCAAAGATGAATGTGCTTTGTCGTGAGAAAGGACATTGGAAGATTAACTGCCCAAAGTTGAAGAAGAAAGAAAAAGATTCTGAAGATGCGAATGTTGTAGAAAACAAAGGTGATGCAGATTCAGAATACTCTTTATCGATGTCACACACAACATCACATCCTGATGCGTAGATATTGGACTCAGCCTGCACTTATCATATGACACCAGTTCGAAAGTGGTTCTTTGACTTTAAGGAGCTAGATGGTGGAGTTGTTTACATGGGAGATGCTAATACATGTAAAATAAAGGGGATAGGTTCAATCAAGCTGAGGAATGATGACGGATCCACCAGAATTATTAGAGATGTTCGGTACATACTGAATATGAAAAAGAATCTCATTTCTTTGGGGGCCTTGGAGTCGAAAGGCCTACAGGTGAAATTGGAAAATGGAGTTCTTAGGGTAATATCTGGAGCGCTAGTGATGTTGAAAGCTATCAGGAAGAGTAATAATTTATATTATTATCAAGGTAGTACAGTTAATGGGACATCATGTGTATCAACTTCCGGGAGCAGTAAGGATTTAGAGGCAACAAAACTATGGCATATGCGATTGGGGCACGCTGGTGAGAAATCTATGCAAACTCTTGTCAAGCAAGGATTATTGAAAGGTACAAAAGTTTGTAAGTTAGATTTTTGTGAACACTGTATTCTGGGAAAACAAAGGCGAGTAAAATTTGGCACTGCAATTCATAACACCAAGGGTATTTTGAATTATGTGCACTCAGATGTCTGGGGACCTGCCAAGACTCCTTCTCTTGGAGGTAGACATTATTTTGTTACTTTTATTGATGATTTTTCCAGAAGAGTTTGGGTGTTTACTATGAAGAACAAAGGTGAAGTGTTTGAGATTTTTCTTAAATGGAAAACTCAAGTTGAAGACGAGACATGAAGAAAGATCAAAGTTCTCCGGACTGATAACGGTGGAGAATACAAGAATGATCCATTCAAGAAGTTATGCCAAGAGTGTGGCATAGTTCGACACTTCACAGTTAGAAAAACACCACAGCAGAATGGAGTATCGGAACGTATGAACAGGACATTGGTGGAGAAAGTTCGATGTATGTTGTCTAATGCTGGGTTAGACAGGAAATTTTGGGCAGAAGCTGTGTCATACGCTCAACATTTGGTAAATCGCCTACCATCATCTGCACTTGGTGGCAAGACTCCATTAGAGGTATGGTCTGGAAAACCTGTAACTGATTATGATTTTTTGCATATTTTTGGTTCTACTGTATATTATCATGGAGTTGAATCAAATTTGGATCCACGAGGAAAGAAGGCTCTTTTTATGGGATTTACTACGGGAGTTAAAGAGTATCGCCTCTGGTGTTTGGATGCAAAGAAAACCATTATCAGAAGAGATGTTACTTTTGATGATTATTCAATGTTGAATAAGGTAACACCAGACAAGATTGATTGTACTCCGCAACAGGTGGAGTTTGAGCAGATAAAGATAAGCCCAATTAGAAGTGACTCTCCGACGACAGACGAAGAGTTAAATGATGAAGAGGTTCTGACCCAAGAACCTTCAGAACAAAGTGAATCAATTGCTGTGAATAGGCCAAGACGAGTTATTCAAAAACCAGGTCGGTTTGTTGACATGGCGGCCTATGCACTTCTAGTTGTAGATGATGTTCCATCCACTTTTTCAGATGTCAGTCGAAGTACTGAAAATGGAAAAAGGAGAGGTGTTATGGAAGATGAAATGCAATCTATTCAGAAGAATGAGACATACAAGTTGAGGCATCTACGAAAAGAGAAGAAGGTTATTGGTTGTAAATGGATCTTTGCTAAGAAAGAAGGATTTCCTGAAAAATTTGATGTTCGCTACAAGGAAAAATTGGTAGTTAAAGACTACGCTCAGAAGGAAGGAGGTGATTATAATGAGGTACTTTCTCCTGCTGTTAAACACTCTTCCATTAGAATTTTGTTGGCCTTGGTAGCACAGATGAATTTGGAGCTAGCTCAACCAGATGTGAAGACCGCAGACATACACGGTCATTTGAACGAGGAAATCTACATTTATCAACCAGATGGATTCAATGTTGCTGATAAAGAAAATTGGGTTTGCAAGTTGAACAGATCATTGTACAGGTTGAAGCAATCGTCGAGACAATGGTACAAACGACTTGATAAGTTTATGATTGAGCACAAGTACACAAGAAGTAGATTCAGTTCATGTGTGTATTTGCGCAAATTGCAAGATGAGTCTTACATCTATTTACTCTTGTACGTTGATGATATGTTGATAGCATCAAAGAGCCAATATGAAGTTGACAAGTTGAAGGTTCAATTGGGTAAAGAGTTCGAGATGAAAGACATGGGGAAACCAAATCTAATTGTTTAGATTTGGTAAACATCTTCCGCGTTTGAGTCGGCGCTGAAGAGCGCCAATTGGAAGCACTGAAGGACTATTTTTAATATTGAAGAATTAGTGTTTGGATATTGTGCCAAGGTGGAGATTTGTTGTTTTGGGCACAATTAGAATCCCACATCGGAAGATAATGGGAGTGAAAGAAGTTTCTTAGTATATAAAAGAAACTATATTCACAATTAGCATAAATCCCACATCGGAAGATGATGGGAGTTGGGGAAGTTTCTTAGCGTATAAAAGAAACTCTCCCCTCTTTGGTTTATTGCACCCAAATTTGTATCTCTTCTTCCTTATTAATTGATAGCCTTACTGCTCGGAGACGTAGGCAATATTTTGGCCGAACTCCGTTATCAAATTCTGTTAGTGTGTTCATTATTTTGTTTTCTTCTTTTGTGGTTCTGTCAGGGTTTTCCCCAACAGTGAGCTTATCTTGACCAAACACATTAGTATATATATATATATATATATATATATTATCAAACTAATCAAGCACATAGTCTACCTAGCTAATTAATTATAAAATAATGTACATAAATGAAAATAACAAAGAGAATTAGGAGATCCAATTAAGTTTACCTGTTCGGAAATGTAAAGGCGCTGGCTGTTCTTGAAAGAACCCTTTTTTAACTGGGGACCCCATCTATTTATATGTATGATAATATAGCTAGATTATAGATACAGATTAGATAGATAGAGATTAGATAGATAGATAGATAGACAAGTACCTGCACGATAGAGAAGGCCAGAGAAGGGAGTGATGAGTTAGCCAACTGTAAATTATAGGGACAAGTGACTTCCATTGTTTATAACTCTGCTCTTTCTCTTTGGCGCCGCCTCCTCCTCTCTTTTCCACCTGCTTCTTCACCATTTCTCGCTCTTCTGACCTTGACGTTGTTTTTCTGTGTATGTAAACAATTGAAAATAAATTTGGGTTAGAGTATTTAAGAACAGAAAAGTGAGAGAGGTGGGCTAGGGTTAAGAGGTGGGCTAGGGTTAAGTTATTAGAAAAATAAAATAAGAATAAAGACCAAAGAGTGGGATAGGGGAGGAAGAGGTTGGCGGCTAGAGAAATTATTATTTGATTAGGATTAGGGTATTAGAGAAATAATAATGAGGGAAGAAGAGATGAGCTGTTTTAATTTGTATTATGTATTAGATAATAGAGATAAAATTATTATATATATTATTTTAAAATTATAAAAATAATAAATTTTAAATATTTTTTATTACTATTTAATTTATAATATAAAAGAATGACTACACATTATACATTATTGACAATTTAAATAAAGTAAAAAAATTATTGCATTTTAGAGGAAAGATAAGTTATTGATTTCATTTTATTTTTAATTAATCTTTATCAATATATTTGATTAAACTTATACATCTAAATATATAATTTTATATTTATAATAATATTTAATAATTAATATTATATATAATATGTATATTTTTTTATTTACTTAATTTTAAATATTAATAAATTACTTAAATTAATAAATAATCAATTAAAAATAAATTATATAAATATATTAATTTTTATAAGTTTTTATTAATATATAATTTTAAATAAAATAAATCATTAAATAAGTATTTTTCCAACATATTCTTTTTTAATTTTTTAATTTTTTTTGTAAATAATAAATTAAATAGATAAAATTTATATTTTATTTTTTATATTCCTTATATACTCTATTTTATTGTTTATTTTTATTCATTATAAAATTTTATAAAACTTAATTTATTAATTATTTTTAATAATTATAAAATAAATAAATAGTAATATTATAATAAGGTTGTAAAATTTGCATACATTTTTTATTTTGTTGTTTATTATGTGTTATCTAACAAAAAAAAAATTATATATATTTATATTATAAGGTATAGAGAATATAATATATAGATATAATAAATATATAATGGGACTTTGTGTAATATATATATATATATATATATATATATATATAACGGACTTTGGCCTTTATTTTTCCGAAGAAGACAAACTCCGTTTTCACCTTCGCAAGGACTGAGCTCCATTTTCTTCATCTGAAGCTCGCAAGGTCCATTTTTTCCGTCGCCTGTAAGGACCGTGCTCCATTTTCTCCATCGTTCGCAAGCTCCGTATTCACCATCTAAAGGCTTCGTGCTCCATTTTCTTAAAGTTTTGAAGCATCTGAAGCTACGTTTTCACCATCTAAAACTAAATTTTCAGATTTCCTTCCTATAAGGTCAAATGAAACATATACATTTGATATTAGTTTATGTTTCTATAAGCTGAAAGATTTATTAACATTGAAAAATGTATGTCATGTTCCCAACGCTCACTAGTGAAAAAATGCTCATTACCGAGAGTAAAACATTTCGGTATTGACCATATATTTGTTGGTATAACTCAATAACAAAAGATTTGAAAGCCCTCGACATTCGTCGGTATAACGACTTTTGGTAAATCTTTTTAGGTTTTACCGAGAGATTCATAAATATCTCGGTATATTCACTTGAGAGAAATACCGAAGGTTATTATAAAATGTCTCGATATTGACCCAAAGGAAAAATACCAAGAGATAATAGATCATCTCTTAGTATTATCTCGAGAGAAAATATCGAAAGATGATAGATCATCTATCGGTAATGTCCTAGGAGAATATACCAAGAGATAATAGATCATCTCTCGGTAATGTTCACTATAGAAATACCGAAAGATAATAGAATAACTTTCGATATTTCTCTCGTGTGAAATACCAAAAGATGATCCATTATCCTTCGGTATTCTCACTAAAAATGGCTCAAATAGGTCGGTCGTTTTTTACGCAACCAAACCCTGTTATCATCAAACCAAAACATATATAATATCATTCATAGACAAAAATATTATTGTATTTCCAAAATTTTGAATCACCAAAACGTTTACAAATGTTTTAAAAAAGAACTACAATGTACTAACTAGGGGTGGAAACTTTGTCATTTTATATGCAATTTGTTGTTTATATTCCTCCATTTGCGCATCCCTTTCTGTCTCCCTCCATTGCAATTCGGCCTCCTTTTCCGCTTCCCTTTACGTCATTTCCCCCTCTCTATGTCAGATTTCCTCCACTGTAGACGTCAGTTATCTCATTTCTGCCCGAAGCTTTTCATTCTCCTCCATCAACAACCAATTAGTGGCTCGTTGTGAATTGTTGTCACTCCGTCGATCCCCTGGAAAGTGTGTGGGTCGCACGTCGGATCTCATACCAATCATTGTCCCATGCAGTTGGGTTCGAACACTTTCTCCGTTAAGTCAAAGTTAGAGATATTTGGTTCGTTGTTTCGTACTTCTTCCATCTCTGCTTGAATATTTTAAATTAATTTTCATTTATATAAGTTATATAGTTTTATTTCATTTTCAATTAAATTCACTACACTTACGATCTTTTCTTGTGCTCGTACGTCCTAGATCGGGTTGTGGTTTTCTTTAGTAGCTTTCAGGGTACGAGTCCTCTTAAAAATATTCAATGACAATGGGTGTCCGTCCTATTTCACTCGCCTGATGAAATAAATGATTTATCAAAATAGTAAAATTCTTCATATTAAGTTATTTGAATTAATATACATACCAAATCTTCCTCCACTTGTGAAAAAGGCTTATTACCCGTATGGTGCAGAAATTTCAATATATTCATGTTCTCAACATTTATACCACTATTTTCTGCATTTTAAATAATAAATGAAGTTAGAACTAGTATCACCATATTTTATTTTAATTATGAAACCGTACTTTTAATTTATAAGTGAGGTAATGGTCTCTACACACGAACTTCCAATCGAATGGTTCGTAGCCTGGTGGGGAATTAGTCAGTACCGCTCCCTAGTCTCCGTGATGAACCCAAATGTAATCCTTATTCAGATCGGAGCGCCACATATCCCATATTTGTTTGGTGTGTGTTAATTCAATCGCTCGATGTTGATCGATAAAACCATCTCTACTCTCGAACGAATTTTGAAAAATAAAACATCCAAATGTTATAAAATTTCATTTGAATTCCAAATGTACAATTAATTTAATCACCGTTATAGCATGCCAAAGTTGATCCAATTGATCAGAACTTAACGCCTTCCACTTGAGCTGAGGATGCGAGATGGTTGTGGAGTCTCGCACCACCGATCCCAAATGTCTAGACCACCAACGTCTAGAATCACTAATTGGCCTCTCATCTACATCTCTGAAACTCAAAGTAATCTTCGATCATTGGGGCCTCTTCGATAAGGCGATATTCTTGTTCTTCCCCGTCTCTTCCTAATGTTGTAACTGCTTATCATTATGAATCATTATATTGGGTCGAATTATTTTGACTAAGTGTTGAAATAATTTAAATACTGAGATTTTGATGATGAAATAACTTATGAGTTTTGATACATGTGTATTAAAACAATATTTAATAAGACTTGGATCTAATTAGGGTCATTAGACCGATTTTGGCTTTCAATGCATAAAATTAGACTTACAGTCTAACTCATTGGAGTTAGACGTGTAGTCTAATAAGACATGTAATTAGACGGATGGTTTAATAGATACACGGAATTAGACGTAAGTCTAATGCATAGAATTAGACGTACAGTTTAACTCATCAGAGTTAGACGTGTAGTCTAATGAATGCACGGAATTAGACGTAAGTCTAATGCATAGAATTAGACGTACAGTCTAACTCAACGGAGTGAGACGTGTAGTCTAATGAATGTAAAGAATTAGACGTTAGTCTAATGAATACACGGAATTAGACGTAAGTCTAATATGTTTTTAATTAGACGGGTAGTCTAATTGTTATTCGGAATTAGACGTACAATCTAACTCATTGGAGTTAGACGTGCAGTCTAATGTATTTGCAATTAGACGGGTAGTCTAATTTATGCGGAATTAGACGTGCAATCTAACTCAGCGGAGTTAGACGTGCAGTCTAATAAAATAAGAAAGTTAGACTTGCGTCTAACTCCTTCAGACAAGTCTGAGGTAGAACCGGAATTAGACGTGCAGTCAAACTCAGTGGAGTTAGACATGCAGTCTAATGGTTATTAGATAATTAGACGTGTAGTCTAATTAAATGAAAGTTAGACGTGCGTCTAACTCATTCAGACAAGTCTGAGGTAGAACCGGAATTAGAAGTGCAGTCTAACTCAGTGGAGTTAGACGTGCAGTCTAATGGTTATTGGATAATTAGACGTGTAGTCTAATTAACTGAAAGTTAGACGTGCGTCTAACTCCTTCAGACAAGTCTGAGGTAGAACCGAAAATAGACGTGCAGTCTAACTCAGTGGAGTTAGACGTGCAGTCTAATGTTTATTGGATAATTAGACGTGTAGTCTAATTAAGTGAAAGTTAGACGTGCATCTAACTCCTTCAGACAAGTTTGAGGTAGAACCGGAATTAGACGTGCAGTCTAACTCAGTGGAGTTAGACGTGCAGTCTAATGGTTATTGTAATTAAACGCGTATCTAATTCTATTAGACCAGGCGATCTAATAGACATTTTTCTATTAGAAGGAGATGACTTATTTCATTAGACTAATTTTCACAATCCGTCTAACTAAAATACGTCTAATGCTCAGTTTAAGCAGTACGCTTGAATCTAGCATTTCACATACCCACGTGTTATAGCTGTACCCTACTTCTACTCCCCTTTCTAGTGAAGATTAGTACAACAGGTATATGCATCCAATCAAGGAATGCCACGTAAGAGAATTTTCTTCACATTACTTTTTTTGTAGGTACATCCCTGAAACAATAGATGTTCTCTTCATTTCTGTCATCTTTTCATATTTCATCTTGTGCTTCGAACCCAAGTAAACAATTCCGCCTTGAATCCGTTTTAAGTGTTTAAACAAGTTTGCGTAGAATAGAAAGGGAATTAAATCCCTAACAAGATTTCTTTCAAACCGTTTTTCATAAGCCTTCATCCTTAACCAGACCCCAGTCTCTATTGATAAAGCTAATCCTATCAATTGGTATTAGAGCATTGTTTCTATTCTCAAGCATCAAGAACCCGAAGCATGTCTTTCATCAATGAAATTCCTCTTCTGTCAAGGGACAACTACGATTGTTGGATGATAAGAATGCAAGATCACTTGGCTGCTATTGACTATGATATGTGGAGCGTTATTACTGATGGCCCCATAAAGATTTCAAAGCCGAGAAGTGAGTGGACTACTGAAGATAAGATGACCAACAACCTGGACAATGTTGCTAAGAATATTCTGTACTAGTCGATCAACATGAATATGTTCTGTGAGATCAAGTCATGTTCCACTGCTAAAGAGATCTGGTATAAGCTTAATCAGATCTACGGTGCAAACTCTCAGGCAAAGAAGAACCAGAAAGCGTTCATTTCCAGTCAGAACAAATCCAGATGGGCTGACAGTGATACAGAGGAGCCTCTAGTCGAAAAAGAGAATGAAGCTGTCACATGTCTGATGGCAGATGACCAATCTAAGGTAAATGATATCTCTACACCAGAATTTACCAACGAGGAGCTAACTAATGCACTCAATGAAATGGCCATTGAGTACAAGAAGTTAACTGACTCTTTTTATGAAATGAAAGTTAAATATGAATCAATTGTTCTCTCTTCAAACCAAGAATTTGAACCAAATGTTATTGATGAAAACTTAACAGAGATCTCATCTGAAAATGAGATGCTCAAAGAATAGATTCAAACTCTTTCATCTGAAAACAAGAGATTAAACTATATTGTCAGTGCATGGACAAGATCAGGAGATGCTATTAAATATCAGATCAGCATGTTGAAACCTGCTAGATCTAGATCCGGATTGGGATTTGATAGCAATGACCCTAATCTGTCATGTAAAAAGTCAAAATCAAATGACAAACTTAAGCCAATAAGTTTTGTTAAAGGAAGTATGACTGACACTGAATCTGATCCTATTCATGAAGAAGTTGCTTTAAAAAATGAAATAGTTTATGTCCCACCAACTGTTAGCTGCTTAAGAATAAGCTAGAAAAAACTAATAAGTCTGGTAATTCAAAACCTGACTCTAAGTCAAGGAGTTTTAAAAGAAAACCTTCTTCAAAAACTAAAGGATCAGTGGCTAGCAGGAAGTCATCTACTAAGTCAAAATCTTATGCATTAATCACAACACAAAATGGGAAGTCCATCATAATAACTCAAATATGGATTCCTAAGGGACTGATTGACCGATGACCCAATTAAAGGTGGGTACTAAAAGATTGTAAATATTTATTTATGTAGGTATAAATAAACAAAGGACTGAAGGAATCTGTATGGTATCTTGATAGCGGTTGTTCCAGGCATATGCCAGGAAACAGACGACTTCTCACTGATATATTAGATTACTCTGGACCTAAGATCACATTTGGTGACAACAAGAAGGGTAAGACAATGGGTAAAGATAAGATTATCCATGGTAACCTAACTATTAATGACGTATTGCTTGTTGACAATATGTGTTATAACTTAATTAGCATTAGTCAATTATGTGACAACGGTTTGTCAGTAGATTTTCAAACTCATGCATGTTTAGTTAAAGACCAAGATGGAAACATCTTGTTGACTAGAAATAGAGTAGGAAATTTATACAAAATGAATTGGCAAAAAAAACTTCTGATCTTATGTGCATGATTGCCAAGAATGACCAGAAATTGCTATGGCATAAACGTTTGAACCATTTGAATTTTAAAACCATCAACAACATTTGTTCAAACAATTTAGTTATTGGTTTGCCCAAACATCAGTTTTCAAAGGACAAGATATGCACTGCTTGCCAGTTAGGCAAACAGGGCAGATCATCGTTCAAAAGCAAAGGGAAATCACAATCCAGCCGTATCCTAGAACTTTTACATATGGATCTTTTTGGTCCAATTCCTGTAAAAAGTATAGGAGGAATGAGATTTGCCTTAATTGTTATCGATGACTTTTCTCGTTTTACATGGGTTGCATTTTTACCATCAAAAGATAAAACTGTCGAAAACCTAATTAGGATATTTAAAGGGATTCAGAATCAGAAATCTTTAAATATTTCATGCATTAGAAGTGATCAGGGAACTGAGTTCACTAACAAATATCTATCATCTTATCTTGAGAAGACTGGAATTAGGCACGAGTTGTCTAGTGCCAGAACTCCACAGTAAAACTGCATTGCTGAGAGAAGAGTGAGAACTCTGAAGGAAGCAGCGAGATCTATGCTTGCTGAATCAGATATACCTCAGAGGTTCTGGGCGGAAGCCATTAGTACTGCTTGTTATACACAAAACCGGTCAATAATCAACAAACGTTTTGATAAAACTCCCTATGAGTTGTATTATGGGGGAATTCCCACAGTTTCTTATTTTAAGATATTTGGGTGTAAATGTTTTATCCATAATAATGGAAAGGTTTATTTGACCGCTTTTGATGCTAAAGCAGATGAGGGATTCATGTTGGGATACTCATCAGTAAGCAAGACACAGACTGTTGAAGAATCCCTCGATGTAGTGTTTGATGAGCATGTTGAGAGAAAATCTAATGAACCCATTGATCTTGCTGACAGACTAAAAGCGTCTAGTCTTGAGTCTGAAAGTGAAGAAGAAGAAACCTTGGACAAGCGGATGGCTCTATCTGATCCTGTGGCTGATCCGGTTGAAGCTCAACCAGACGTGCAAACTACTGTTCAACAAGAAGTTAAGAGTTTGAATGTCGCATTGTCACCGGTTCAGATGACCAATCCCCTTGGATCCAACTTCAGATGGAACAAAAATCATCCACCAGAACTGATAATCAGAAATCCTTTTTCTCCTCAAAGGACAAGACGTCAACTGTTGGATGAAATGGCCAATTCAGCATTTATTTCTCAAATTGAACCTAAGAAAATTGGTGAAGCTATAGTTGATCCAAATTGGATCAATGCTATGTAGGAGGAGTTAAACCAATTTGATAGAAATAAAGTGTGGTATCTTACTCCTAGACCAACTAACAAGTCAGTCATAGGAACAAGATGGGTCTTTAGAAACAAGCTTAGTGAAGATGGCTTAGTCATTAGAAACAAAGCTCGTTTAGTTGGTCAAGGATACAGACAAGAGGAAGGTATTGATTTTGATGAGTCCTTTGCACCGGTTGTAAGACTAGAGGCAATCAGAATCTTCCTAGCATATGCATCATTTAAGAATTTTAAAGTCTTTCAAATGGATGTGAAAAGTGCATTCCTAAATGGAAAATTAAGTGAAGAAGTATATGTTGAACAACCCCCTGGTTTTGTAGATCATGTTTTGCCAAATCATGTTTATAGGCTTAACAAAGCATTATATGGTTTGAAACAAGCTCCTAGAGCTTCGCATGACACTTTAACCAACTACTTGTTTGATCATGATTTTGTTGTTGGAACAGTGGATAAAACCCTGTTTAGATTTACTAAATATTCTCACATACTACTTGTTCAGATATATGTTGACGACATTATTTTTGGGTCAACTAACCCCAAATTGTGTGAGAAATTTGTCAAGCTGATGTAGGACAAGTTTGAAATGAGCATGATGGGAGAACTTACATTCTTCCATGGGCTTTAGATCCGTCAGCTAGAAAACGGAACTCTTATCAACCAGGCAAAATACACCAAAGAATTGTTAAAGAGGTTTGGTTTGGAGAACTGTTCTGCAGCAGCTACTCCAATGAGTTCTTGAGTTAAATTGGATATAGATGAAGGTGGCCAAAGTGTCGATGTAACATCATATAGAGGACTCATCGGTTCTTTGATGTATGTAAATGCTAGCAGGCCAGACATTCAATTTGCTGTTGGTGTTTGTAACAGATTTCAGGCTGATCATAAACTCTCTCATTTTACTACTGCTAAACGTATTCTTAAAAACTTAAAGGGAACTCAAAATGTGGGACTGTGGTATCCGAAAGATTCCAGTTTCAATTTAATTAGTTTCTCAGATGCAGATTATGCAGGGTGCAAAATTGATAGAAAAAGCACAAGTGTAACTTGCCAGTTCCTTGGAGATCGTCTAATCACATGGTTCAGCAAGAAGCAGACGTCAGTCGCCACGTCTACAGCTGAAGCAGAGTATCTTGCAGCTGGCAGTTGTTGTTCTCAAGTTCTGTGGATTCAACAACAGTTCAGAGACTATGGGATTGAGGCTGATGAATCTCCAATTTTCTGCGACAACACAAGTGCTATCGCTATCTCCTACAATCCAGTTCTACACTCTCGGACAAAGCATATTGAAATCAGGCATCACTTCATCCGAGAACACGTCAATCAAAAGCAAATTCGTCTTGAACATGTTCCTACAGATCAACAAACTGCAGACATTTTCACGAAACTCCTACCGGAAGCTAAGTTTTCTCACTATAGAAACATGCTAGGTCTTGTTGATCTTGATTGATGTGATTACGTGCATAAATTAAGGGGGAATGTATTGTTCAAAGCAAAACTGAACAGATATGAAAGACGGAGGTCTTAATTTGTCCTATAGATTCAGAGTTTTGAGAATCACAACTACTTAGACGAACGTCTGCCTTAGCAGTTTCATCTTCATATGAAATCATTGTCTTGGTTATTATAACCTGCTTGGTTAGACGGATGCGTCTAATAGACGGATGCGTCTAATAGACGTTAGACGTTTTTACGTCATGAGTAAGAGGATGCTCACGTCTAACTAGACACGCGTGTCTCACGTGATGTTATTGCATAACTAGACGTACACGTCTAATAGACTGATTTTCAAAAGGAAGTTGAAAATGTGAAAAGGAGAATAAATGTCTAACTACTGGTATAATTTGACTCTTCATCTTCTGGCTATTTGGACAGCTGTCTTTTAATGATTTCTGATCAAGTTTATTTTCCCACCGAAAAATAAATCAGTCATTCCTCAAAAGAATTGAAGACACGTGTCTATCAATATGCAAGGAATGACTAATATTTCTGACAACTTTTGCTTGTACACTTAGTATTAAACGTTTTATTTCATGCTAACATTAAATGATGTGTTTATTAGGAACTGTCTTTTGATGTTCTTGATGGTAGGAGTAATCATTAGTTATCTCCAACATGATTAAACCTTGATATTTATAGGGTTATTCATTCCAAAGATTAGAGTTCCTCGAAACTTTTCTCTATCTCTAGAATTCGAATTGTTTAAATCCGTGTTCATCAAAATGACATCCTTCTGTCCAAAGTCGATTCAAGTGGACTTTCATTCCGTATCCACACTCCAATCTCCAGGAATGCATAGGATGTTCGAATCGTTAAAAGCTTCTGGGTTGAGAAGATTCCTCACCCCTCATGAAACCTATCACGAACAGCTAGTCAATGAATTCTTCGAAACCGCTAGCTTCTATCAAGACAATGTTATTGTTGGAGCCGTAATGGGCCAGATGATCTGTATCACCGAAGAGTCCTTCGGTACATTTTTTCAACTTCCAAAAGTAGGTATCAATGAGTTCTCAACCACTCCTCCTGATATAATGTATACGATGATGAAAGTCTTTTCTGATTCCCCTGAATTAGCCATTATGGAAAGAAAAACCTCCTGAAAGTTGAATATGCTCTCTTAAGCGACATAGTATCGAAATCCCTTCTTTCTAAGGAGTCTTCCTACAAGTATTGTACGAAGGTCTTTCAGATAATGGTGGCTATCACCAGGGGTGTTCCTGTGAACTGGACAAGCTTCCTCTTCGGGAATCTTGTCAGAATGGTTGTTGCTCGAAAGAAGATTTTCGGCTTTGATGGTCCTCTCAGCTCTCTTCTTTGTTTCCTTCTAAATGAACCCGGTAAGAGCTTTCTCCTTCCTTCTAAGATCCTGAACTACCAGAAAGTGGTAGATTACATTCAAAGGGTGGAGACGCTTAAATCCAAGAAAAGGAAAAGAGAAGACTCCAACTCCCCTCTAACCGCAGTCTTAGAGATTTCTTAGGTTGAAGTCTATCCTCTCTAGAAGTAAAGTCTTGAAAAAGAAGAAGAATAATAGGGTTTAAATGTCTTTATGGAAGCTCTCTTTTGAATACTCTTATGATGCTTTTGAGTAAACTTATTTTTATTATGTTGAACAATGTTTTGTGTGTTTCTTCTGAAAACACTCATATGTGATTGACTTGGATATTTTTGATTAATTTACTTGCATGTGAAGAGCTTCTATTTATTTATATGATGAATGTATGTTTTGATATATGTATGCAAGTTTGCAATTTCTTCATCAAAAAGGGGGAAATTGTTGGGTCAAATTATTTTGACTAAGTGTTGAAATAATTTAACCACTGAGATTTTTATGATGAAATAAATTATGAGTTTTGATACAGGTGTATTGAAACAATATTTCATAAGACATGGATCTAATGAGGGTCATTAGACCGATTTTGGTTTTCAATGCATAAATTAGACTTACAGTCTAACTCATTGGAGTTAGGCGTGTAGTCTAATAAGACGTGTAATTAGACGGATGGTTTAATAGATACACAGAATTAGATGTAAGTCTAATGCATAGAATTAGACGTATAGTCTAACTCAACGTAGTTAGACGTGTAGTCTAATGAATGCACGGAATTAGACGTAAGTCTAATGCATAGAATTACACGTACAATCTAACTCAGCGGAGTTAGACGTGTAGTCTAATGAATATAAAGAATTAAACGTTAGTCTAATGAATACACGGAATTAGACGTAAGTCTAATATGTTTGTAATTACACGGGTAGTCTAATTGTTATTCGGAATTAGACGTACAGTCTAACTCATTAAAGTTAGACGTGCAGTCTAATGTATTTGCAATTAGACGGGTAGTCTAATTTATGCGGAATTAGACGTGCAGTCTAACTCAGCGGAGTTAGACGTGCAGTCTAATAGAATGTGAAAGTTAGACTTGCGTCTAACTCCTTCAGACAAGTCTGAGGTAGAACCGGAATTAGACGTGCAGTCTAACTCAGTGGAGTTAGACGTGCAGTCTAATGGTTATTGGATAATTAGACGTGTAGTCTAATTAAGTGAAAGTTAGACGTGCGTCTAACTCCTTCAGACAAGTCTGAGGTAGAACCGGAATTAGACGTACAGTCTAACTCAATGGAGTTAGACGTGTAGTCTAATAGTTATTGGATAATTAGACGTGTAGTCTAATTAAGTGAAAGTTAGACGTGCGTCTAACTCCTTCAAACAAGTCTGAGATAGAACCGGATTTAGACGTGCAGTCTAACTCAGTAGAGTTAGACGTGCAGTCTAATGGTTATTGGATAATTAGACGTGTAGTCTAATTAAGTGAAAGTTAGACGTGCCTCTAACTCCTTCAGACAAGTCTGAGGTAGAACCGGAATTAGACGTGCAGTCTAACTCATTGGAGTTAGACGTGCAGTCTAATGGTTATTGGATAATTAGACGTGTAGTCTAATTAAGTGAAAGTTAGACGTGCGTCTAACTCTTTCAGACAAGTCTGAGGTAGAACCGGAATTAGACGTGCAGTCTAACTCAGTAGAGTTAGACGTGCAGTCTAATGGTTATTGGATAATTAGACGTGTATTCTAATTAAATGAAAGTTAGACGTGCGTTTAACTACTTCAGACAAGTCTGAGGTAGAACCGAAATTAGACGTGTAGTCTAACTCAGTGGAGTTAGACGTGCAGTCTAATGGTTATTGAATAATTAGACGTGTAGTCTAATTAAGTGAAAGTTAGACGTGCGTCTAACTCTTTCAGACAAGTCTGAGGTAGAACCGGAATTAGACGTGCAGTCTAACTCAATGGAGTTAGACGTGCAGTCTAATGGTTATTGTAATTAGATGCGAGTCTAATTCTATTAGACCAGGCCGTCTAATAGACGTTTTTCTATTAGAAGGAGATGACTTATTGCATTAGACTGATTTTCACAATCCGTCTAACTGAAATACGTCTAATGCTCAGTTTAAGCAGTACGCTTGAATCTAGCATTTCACCTACCCATGTGCTATAGCTGTATTCTACTTCTGCTCCACTTTTTAGTGAAGATTAGTACAACAACTATATGTATCCAATCAAGGAATGCCACGTAAGAGAATTTTCCTCACATAACTTGTTTTGTAGGTACATCCCTGATGGAATATTCGGCGCACTACCAATGATGTACGGCCACGATCCTTGTGCTCAGAACCTGTTGTGTACAATGGAGGCTTTCCAATGGAAGAGTGCCACGTATCATTCTTGAAGATTCGACTGTTAGCTCCTACTTAGTATTTAACAAATCTCAAGGACAACGGACAATCTGCCTTAACAAGAACAACTGCTAGCCTCACGAATTAGCCATATACAACAAACAAGCAATCTGATTTTGTAGAGAGAGAAACTACTAAATCATCTTGCTTACTGAACTCATACTGTGAAGCTGCTTTCTGATTGTACTGTGTGTGAATCAAGAGAGAGCTAGAATCAAAGCACCTTTAGCTGAGTGATATTCTTCATCTTGTAATTGAACAGAAACTGTTTTGTTTAATAGTGAGCTAAGTGTGTGTGTAAAATGTATTTGATTCGAACCATATTATAGTGAATCCTTCCGGTGGTTGGAAGAAGGGGTGACGTAGGAGAGTTTCTCCGAACATCCATAAACAAACTGATGTGTTCTTCATTTCTATCATCTTTTCATATTTCATCTTGTGCTTCGAACCCAAGTAAACAATTCCGCCTTGAATCTGTTTCAAGTGTTTACACAAGTTTGCGTAGAATAGAAAGCGAATTAAATCCCTAACAGGATTTCTTTCAAACCGTTTTTCATAAGCCTTCATCCTTAGCCAGACTCCAGTCTCTATTGATAAAGCCGATCCTATCACTTTAGAAAATAATATTTATATGAAAATTCCAAAAGGATTTAAGATATCTTATTTATGCAAATAAAATTCCAAAGTGGTTTACTCTATGAAATTTCAAAAATCATTGTGTGGGCTTAATCAATCTGCCTGAATGTGGTATAATCGCCTTAGTGAAATTTTGATGAAAGAAGGTTGTGTGAATGACCCAATTTGTCCATGTGTTTTCTTAAAGAAAAACAGATCTGAATTTGTAATTATTGTAGTATATGTTGATGATTTAAATTTGATTGGAACTCCTGAAGAGCTGCAAACAACTATTGAATATTTGAAAAATGAATTCGAAATCAAAGATTTTCGGAAAATTAAATCTTGCCTTAGTTTACAAATTGAGCATTTAGAAAATGACATATTTATCCATCAATCAATTTATACCCAAAACGTATTAAAGCATTTTTGGATGGATTTTGCTTACCCTCTAACTACACCAATGGTCGTTTGAGCACTAGATCTTGAGAAAGATCAATTTAAGCCAAAAGAAGAAGATGATGAAGAACTTTGTCATGAAGTGCCTTATCTAAGTGTTATTGGTGCACTAATGTATCTTTCAAATATTGCGTTCACTATAAATTTTTTAGCAAGATTTAGTTCTTTCCCTACTCGACGACATTGGAATGGCATAAAACACATTTTTCGTTATCTCCAAGGGAAAATTGACCTCGGGTTATTTTATTCGAAAGACTCTTGTTTAGATTTAATTGGCTATGCTGATGCCAGATATTTATCTGATTCACACAAAGCTAAATCTCAAACTGGATATATTTTTATGTGTGATGGAACAATTATCTCATAGAAATCTATGAAGCAAACTTTATTAGTTACTTCATCAAATCATGCTGAAATATTAGCAATACATGAGGCTAGCCGGGAATTTGTTTGGTTGAGGTCAATGCTACATCATATTCTAAAGAATTGTGGTTTAACGACTATAGAACAAATTCTCCCAATAGTTTTGTTTGAAGATAATTTAGCTTGTATAGCTCAACTGAAAGGATGTTATATTAAAGGAGATAGGACGAAACACATTTTACCAAAAAAAATCTTTACTCATGATCTTCAAAAGAATGGTGAAATTGATGTGTAACAAATTAGATAAGATGAAAACATGGCGGATTTATTAACCAAAGCATTGCCGACTTCTACCTTTGAAAAGCTAGTAAAGAGAACAAGGATGCGTCGACTTCAAAATTTGAAGCAATACCCAAATCAGGGAGATATAAACACAAGAATATTGTACTCTTTTTCCTTTACTATAATTTTTTTCCCACAGTTTTTTTTTAGTAATGTTTTAATGAGGCATATTCTTTGTATAAATTAATATCCAAGGGGGAGTGTTATGAAACAACAAACAAGTGAATGTTAATTCTTCTCCACACATGGAAATATATGTGACAATATGTATGTCACCTTTCATCCTTATAAATAGACTTTCTCTAGTGAATAAAAGAGAGATTTCGCTAAAATTTCTCTTACAATCCTTCTACTTTGTGATTGTATTTGAATATTATTCTTCATCTATTATTTGTTTTGTATTTTTATTAGTTAATAGTATATTGTATTACAACTTAATATATATTAATGATGAGAATGTTATTTATATTAGAGAAAAAATAAAGCTTAAAACTTTTAATAACTTCAAAATTAGAGGTTAAATTAACCGAGTTAAAAAAATGCACATGTGTAGATAAATTTTTAATATGCTAACACTCAAAGGTCGACATAGTCACTACACAAGCTTAAATACTAATGATACACTATGATTAACTTAAATTTTGCGGTACCTAGTCAAATTATTATGGTAGGAGAGTCACATCACCAAATAAAATAAACATAATATATAATTATGTGATAAGATTTAAATATATATATATATATATATATATATATATTATATATAAATTGTGATGTTATTTATGATCACTAAATAGACACTCTAACCCAAATTTAATATTCTTATTATAGACACTTTATTTATTTGTTATTTTATTTGACTATATTTTTTATTTTATATAATTATTTTTAACATAAATATATACTAGGATAAATTGTGATTTGTATTTTGTTTTAATTTAATTTTAATTTAATATATTTAATTATAATATTTAATTATAATATTTATTAAATATATTTTATATTAATGTATAATATTTAAGTTACAATGTATTAAAATAAATAAAATATATTAAATTAAAAAAATAATTTATAATTTTATTATTTATAATTTCTTAATTTTAAAAGATAATTTTATAATAGACCGGATAAGACAGGTGCAACTTTACAACTTTTCAAAACAATTACGATAAAAATATAGATATTAATGTACACAATTTTTAACTCGGATTCAAAAACAATTACGATTAGATTATATATTAGTGATGCACACATTTTAACTGGGAGGTTATTAAGTCTTGCGGTGTGATTATAAGTGGACAAGCCAAAACATGAATAATAAAAACATAATCAATCATATGATAAAATTTGAAAAGATTAAATATATTTACAAAAATGATGTGTTATAATGACTAACTATAAATACATCATTCAAATTTAGGATCATTTTAGACACTTTGTTTATATTTTATTTGATTAAATTATTAAGTGTGTATTCAATTTTTTTATTATAAATATATAATAAATTATGTATATTAACATTTATATTTAATTTAATTTTAATATTTATTTAATGTATTTAATTTTAATATTTATTTAATCTATTTTAATATATAATATAATATTTAATTTTAATTAAGTATGTTTAATTATAATTATAAATATATTTTATATTTATAAATTTCAAGAGAAGAAGGTGCAGGATAATTTGAAAATGAAAAGGGTGTTCTGCATTATTTAGTATAAACTGAATGGATCCGATCGAGAAGTGTTCCACCATGGCCAAAGACGTGCTTTAGGTACAACACATCTCTCTCCGTTCGAAAATAGGATTTCTTGATCTTTTCTCATTTCCTAAATCTTGACTTAGCCGTCATTTAATCAACTTTATGAATCATTGATATTTAGAAACTATTTTTGTCACGGATTTTATACATGTGTACTAGATGAGATTATTTGAAAATAAGGTTATATTTAAACTTAGTATAAGTCAGATTAACAAATTTATTCATACTTTTTTTTTTAGATTTGGATATATGGTTAGTAATATTATTTTTAAAAATTTCATTGAAATATGTGGTGACAACGCATAAATAAGGTGAAGACAAATTAACTCAATAATATTAACTTAAATATTAATTGTCTCGGTTGAATTTAAATATAAAATTTAAAACCAAGCAATTACATTTGTAGATACTAGAATCACCACTAAAGTCTAGTACCATCAACAACTATAATAGTAAAATCATCCATTATGGATTAAATTGTACCAAATTTCTATCTATAAGTAGTGTACAGAAAAAGAAGAAGATAATGCATGAACATATATAATCTTCCTTATGTTGAGCATTCGAGCGGAAAAGGGCTAATCACTTTGATAGAACTTTATTAATTAAAGTGTTCTAGTTTATTATGATTTCATTAATTTTGTTTTATATATATTAATTTGTTTAATGTATAGTGCGATGAATGTAATAACAAAAGCATGAAATGAGGTGTACCATCCATCCTTCCATCAAGAAGAAAAATAGTAAATTGTGACTAACTTATTCGGTCTCACGACGTACAACCCCAATATTGAGTTTGTGGATTTCAAAACAACACTTGATTTTCCTGCCAACAATACATATTGAAACCAGAAGGCACATTATTACAAACAGTGTGATATATTTATTTTTGTGTTATTTGTTTAGTTTTTTCTTTATTAAATAGTTCGGCATATGACATGTCATTATTATTGTAATATTATCTCCTTAGATTTTTTTATAGAATTTCATGTCTTTATTATTTCTTCTATTTTTTGATACATTAATTATTGAAATAAAATTATTATTAGTTATGTATTAAATTTAAATTAAAAACGCCTTCTCTAAATTCATTTGTTATTTGTAATGTACTAGCTTCATTTTCATGATATAAATCACTTGATTGTTCTTTTACGTCCCCCTATCACATCAATTCTCCCATCAATTTTCTTTTCTTGGTGGCAGTAAACTTTATGAATAAAATAAAATAGACTCCAAACACACATAAATTTCAGAATAAACATAAAAACATTGAAGATATATACATTTTTATTTAAGACGGTAATATATTTACCAAAATCAAAATCGTTAGTCCATTCTACAATAAGTCTATTCTACAATTGTAAAATTTTAAAATATCGAGTTGATTGTTAAAATTATACCATGGTAGAATAGACTAACAATTCTATTTCGATAAACTTTTAAATAAGTTAAATTTTTACAATTTGAAATTTACACCGATAATATTTACTATTTATAAGTTTATAAATAATTTTGATTTTATTTACAATTTTATTCTTCTTTAGAAAAAATGTATATTTATAAATTAAATTTATTTTTATTATTTATTCAAATAAATAAATTATGAAAATCATTTTATAAATATGATTTCCTTTAATGTTAATTTCCTTTAATATTATTTATTAATTAATTATATTATATGATAAGATAAGATATAGCTAATATTATTTTAAAATAAATTCTCATTATTTTAAATAAACTCTTAATTTTAATAATGTATAAAGTTGATAATTTTAAGTAAAATTTTGATTTTGACTATGGATCCTAACTATTATTTTATTAAAAAACTATTAAAATTAAAATTATTTTTTTACTTGGTATAATATTATTTATTGAATAGTAAATAATTTATGAATTATGATAAATTATATATGCGGTATTTTTATTTTATTTAATATAAATATTATTTTGGTTTTAATGTAATTTTAGTTAATTTTAATTAGATTATTATTGTATTTTTTTTTATAAATAGAAGAAATATAATTTATTTTTAATAATGATATCGAATAAAAAGATAAATTATTAAAACTTTATTTTATTAAACATTTTTATTTATAATATTTATAGTTAGGGTGTTAAATAGGTCTGAAACAAAATCTACCGAATTTAAATTCAATTTGAATTTATTTTCTATTTTTTAATTGAATTTTACCCGTTGAAATTTTAACTACATACCTAATTTGAAAATGAATTCATTTATTTTTATTTATTTTAATTAATTATTTTATTACATATTATATAATTTATTACATATAATTAAATAATTATATATTTAAATTAAATATAATAATTTTTATCTCTACAACAAAATACAACCGCCGCATATCTCTCTTATTTATTCTCATTTATCTAATGCCCTAACCCTAATCAAATAATTCCTCTACTAGCCGCCGCCCATCTCTCCCTCTCCTATCTATTCTCATTTATCTAATGCCCTAACCCTAATCAAATAATTCCTCTACTAGCCGCCGCCCATCTCTCCCGCCCATCTCTCTTATATCTACTCTTATTTTCTCTGCAACATCTCTCCTTCTCTTATATGGACTCTTATTTTCTCCGCCAACATCTCCCAACATCTCCCTTTTATATCTACTCTTATTTTCTCCGCCAACATCTCCCTTTTAACCCACCTCCCTCCCTCTCATTTCTATTCATAATCAATCTACCTTCTTATTTCTGGTTATCTCTATTTCTTCTTTGTGAGACTATTGAGTCTAGATCTATATTTCTTGTTTCTTGTTGAAATTTCAAAACTCTTGAGTTTAGATCTATATTCTTTCTTTCTTGTTGACAATATTAGCTTGCTTGCTTGTCGCAAACCGCCAACATTGAAGATCAAGTTTAGAGGTAACTTAAATTTTGTTTTAAGAATTTATTTGAATTTGATTCGGTTTTTAAATTGGCTAAAAAAATATATATTCAAAACATTTTGAATATAACAAGTAAAATTAATGTTATATATATTTTTTCACTTACTATGTATATATATATATTAAATAAATAATGTATATATTCTTATTAAATTATAAAAAAATTATAATATAAATAATAAAACTTAATATATATATATATATATATATATATATATATTAATAAATTTATATATATGTAACAATAATATATATAATTTAAAAACTTAAAAATATATTAATAATTTTAAATTTTTATTTATAATAATAAAAAATAATAATAAAATATAAAAATAAATAAATTACTAAATATTTTTTAATAATAAAAAATTAATGACATATAAACTATTAGATGTGTTTGTGGTGATATTTATAATATCAAATTAAAATGAAATAAATTGTTCATATTCATAAGATATAATATTAAATATTTTGTTATATATTATTACTCATTATTGGTAATAATATATAATAATAAAATAGATAATAATAACAATAATTTAAAATATATAATATTTTAGTGTCTTGATTAATTAATTGAAGTATGTGATAGATAAGAAAGAAAATAAAATAATGTTTAACGTTATTTAATTTTAAAAAATTATAATCAAACTCATTATATTTTAATATTCTTAATATTTATTTCACTCATTATATTTTAATATTTTTTATTTATTCTCTTATTTTTTTTCATTTATTATTATTATTATTATTTTTATTTCTCTTTCTAATTTTTTATATTATATAAAATTATTATAATAATAAAACATAAATTTAAACATATAACCTTTTTTTTCGATACACATATACACAGTCATATTATAAATTTATTATATCTATATATTCTCTACAATTTGTAATATAATATTATTTTTTAAGATATTAATTATACATTTTAATAACGTAATAAACAAACTAAAAAAGATAAAAAAAAAAATTGTATGTCAAAAAATTTACAAAAATAAATAAAAGTGTATTTTAGTATTTAATTTAATAAATTTATTAATTTGATTAATTATTAGACAGGTGAGAGGATAATAAATTATTTGATACATAATTCAAATGAAGAAGGATTATGTCTTAATTATCAAATTAACAAAAACTAAAATGTGTAACAAATGGGCCCTAAATATGCATGCATTTATCTATCTGTCATTTGACATAGAGCGCAGGTTTGATTTTGCGTATTTAAAAACCAAATTTATTTACTTATTGATCAATTCTTTACCGACACAGAAAAACAACGTTGTACGGTCAAGGTCAGAAGAGCGAGAAATGGTGAAGAAGCATGTGGAGAAGAGAGGCGGCGGCGGCGGCAGCGGCAAAGAGAAAGAGAAAGAAAAAGAGCAGGGTTATAAACAATGGAAGTCACTTGTCCCTATAATTTACGATTGGCTAACTCATCACTCACTTCTCTGGCCTTCTCTATCATGCAGGTACGCATATATATATCTAATGTATCTATCTATCTAATCTGTATCTAATCTAGCTTTATTATCATGCATATAAATAGATGGGGTCCCCAGTTAAAAAAGGGTTCTTTCAAGAACAGCCAGCGCCTTTACATTTCCGAACAGGTAATTAAACTTAATTGGATCTCCTACTTCTCTTTGTTTTTTTCATTTATGTACATCCTTTTATAATTAATTAGCTATATCTAAACCATATGCTTAATTAATTTGATAAAATATACAAAGCCTCATCTTAGCTAGCTAACTTTACTTTGCATGTCTCATGGTCGCTCTAGCCTCTTGGGTAAGGCTAGTTAGGCGGCCTAAGGCGCATAAGCTAGGCCCCCTCCCACAGCCACCAAAAATAGAAAAACACTAACAAGATTTGAAGCATAGGCCATTAGATGAATTTACTTTTTTAGTCTAAGGCATCAAAAACCTCGTGCCCAGACACTGGCTCGACTTCATCTTCTTTGGAACAAAGTCTTCACCATTTGAACAACAAGAGCCACCATAAGTCTTAGATGTTCATCGAAGCAGTTTTGAAGTCTATACTATGTTTCGATGATTATTAGATTGTCCACTTGAGATCAAATGTTAATCTAGAATTGACTACAACTAAGAATTTGGAGGAGGCACGATAATTCAAATTTGGGGACCGAGCGAGCCACCAAAGGATTAAGACTTTTGAGTTGAACTAGGAAGATGTTGTTTAATCTTGGGTTGAGAAACCCTAAAACTTTCTAACAACCTAAATTATAATAGGGTTGGTAGAAACAAACTTGAATGTAGTGCACCAATTTATGCTAGACAATGGATTAGCCGGCTTGTTTTTGTATTTGTTCCAATGCTTTTAGCATTGAAGATAATAATGAAAAATATTGTAAAACTGAAAAAGAATAGTGATCATAATTAAATGATAGCTTTAAGAGATAGTTTGTCTAAAATTCTTTTATTGGTTGTCTAAAATTCTTTTATTGACTACTAACCCTGTTCAGTCAAGATTTTAATTTTATTTGAGAATCACACTATTCAAAATTAAATTTATATAGATTGTCCAGATAGTTATTTAAGTTAAATGTTGCAACATTCCAAATAAATCAAAAAAATAATAGTTTGTTTAGGCACACATTAGACAAATTTCCTCTATTTTGTAGTGTCAACAAGTCCTTCAATTCTTCATCTATTGCATATTTACACGGACTATATTTTAATTACTTTTGTGAAAAAGTCCAATGTTGACAAGAATTATAATGAGACTTTTTTTTTTTGTTGGCATCCCAAAATTTAATGGTTTCCACTTTGGAATTAGTAAGCAAACTAAATATGTTATAATCTTACGAGATTAAATGTTACTTTATCTCATTGTCTTTTGTTTGACGAAGAAATCTAGTCTTAGCTTATCGATGCACTATCTTACGTAACAATTAATTTCGGTTCACATGCTGACTAGTTCTTAAAACACAACTCTATTTTTCGTAATAGTTTTATTTATCCCTCTTCCTTCAAAGTGAGTTTGGAATACCAAGACCCTTGAGAGTTCTTATTCTTTTAGTATGAATATCATTATAAACTCAAAATGACGTGTTTCGCATTGACTAACACATGTTTCCTATGCGATAACAACAAGAAGACAATTAAACACGATATGTTTCAGTTCACCATTGCTTTAATATTTTGACTCTACTTCAAAGTTTCCTTAACTATCAAATGATCATATCTCAATATTAATTGGGAAAATTTGGGTTTAATGGACAAAATAATGTTTTCCATCGTCGATGGCTATCATGGCTGTAAATGCCAAAAAAAACATACATAAATCAATTAAGTAAAATCAACCTATAATAATTAGTATGCCTTTTTTTTAATTAAAGGTCATGTTGTATTAAAATGATTTAATTAAATAAATTTATAAACGCGAGGGGTGATCAATAGAAGAAACTGACAAAGAAAAATGTGTTAGATTCCTATGAAATCATAGTAGTCTCATCTATGACAACCCCTTCATTTTTTATCGAGATGAACATGCATAGAGATCCTCTCATTTCCAACAATTTTTTCCTTTAAATGTCATGCTTTATATTGCATTATTTCCAAATCATCCAATAAAGATCCAATAAATGTTTGACCCGACTATCTAGTTTGTTGTAATCAAAAGTCTACTACAAAATGTGTTATAACCAATTGATAAATAAGAATACTACGGAGTAAGGACTAGATGTATGAGACGAGAAACTAAAACAAAATGTAGCATATTTTTTGGAAAACATATCAACTTTAATTTCAAAGAGAGGTGAATGTGAAGGGCATTCAAAAGTTACGAGCAAAGAGAATCAAAGGAAAAAAAAATTAAAAAAAATTAAGCCCTATCAATTCAAATAAAGTTGGTTAATCATTATATAATTGAATTATTGATAACTTAAGTCTCTTATTTCTATCTTGTTCTCACTTATTTGCTTCTGTTTGATTTCAAACTTTATATTGCGAAGATGATTAGCAAGGGTCGTGAACACAAATGTTTATTACTTTATTTAAGAAAAAGACTTATATGAAAGTTTATATAACTCGGTAATAGAACACAAATCTCATTTTTATATGGTCATGAGTTCGAGCTTTAGTGACCTTTTAAAAAAAAGATAACCAAAAGACGATTCTAAAAAGTCTTGCCTAGACATTAGAAGAATCAAACCAAGATAACTAAAATTTATTTTGATAAATCGAAATATCTTATTTATAGATTTTATAAATAAAATTCTAATTAATAGAGTTAAAAATTTGTTAATAACTTTCCATGTTTAAAGTTTTGTGTGTTACTTAACCAACACATTTTCTATTCATTTTTTTCACCTTATACAAAAAGTAAAAATACATAATTGTTAGCATAAGAACCGTTACTGATATTTACATAGTTGGACTTTGGCGATGATGAGAGTCAAATTTAAGATCATCCTTTTATAAACGATATAATTAAAAAGGTGATAAAAATTTATTCCTCTACAAGTTTGCTATAATTTGAACACATCACTCTAAAAAATTTGACCTTTTAAAAGAAAAAAATTATATAATATATATAGGGGATAACTTGTTACACATTAAGTTATAGCATTATTCCAATAAATAAATTTATTGGTACTTTGACTTCTCAACTCTCTTCGTCTCTCTTCATATTATGTCTATCCCTATGAATTGAACTCTAAGGAAGTAGGAATTGATGTTTATCACTATATATATAAATGCTTGCCAGGGAATGAAGCATCTTCTTGTCATATTTCCACATTATTAATCTTATATCTATGTTGTTGTTTTAAAAATTTTGTTCCTAATTAGTTCTGATATTTTGTTGTTTGTTTATGTTTCGTTTGCTAGACTGATGGTAGTGTGCCAAACACACTTGTTATCATAAATTGTGATATTGTTAAACATAGGGTTGCTTCAGCTCAACATATCACACTGGTAAGTGTATCAATCCTAACATTGTAAAAATAATAATTCATTCTCTTTTTCAATGTTCTACCAATGGATTAATGTATGTTTTGGTTGCATGATCTTTGCAGTTCAATGAAAAGTCTAGTTCTCCATTTGTGAAGAAATTCAAAACAATAATTCACCCTGGAGAGGTATTAATTATTTTAGTTGTTTTATATATTTTTTTCATAATTAGAATATAGGGATGTTCTAAAATTAAAAATGTTAATTTGAAATTATTATTTAGAGGCCCAATATTCTTGACATCTTGTTAGCCTTATCTGCAATATGCATTAATTATTCTAGATTGACATTATAGTCTTTCAGTTTTATAGATTGTTCTATAAATATGATCACTAGTGTATATATGTGTTGTAAAGATTCCAGGCCGCTATTATCCATAATATTATATATCATTTCATCTTCATTCTGTAAACACAAATCTTGATTGTATATGGAATCATCACAGGTGAATCGAATCAAAGAACTTCCTCAAAATAGAAATATTGTGGCCACTCACACTGACGGTCCAAATGTATGCATCTTGTTGCGTTCTTCTATATTTGAATTATAATTAGACACTTAAGATCCATTAAGTTTTTTCTATCTCAATCTAAAGCATTCAGTCCTGTTCAGGTTCTAATTTGGAATGTTGAGAGCCAGCCTAATCGACAAGCTGTGTATGGAGCCCGAAATTCTTGTCCGGATTTGGTACGTGATGTTGCACAATAAAATGTTGTCATGATACAATCATTTCTACAAATATATACAGTTATATCTTATACACTTAAATTTGCAGATTTTAACTTAATTATTTCATATATTAAGAAACATCTTTGAATGCTATTTACTTTGAGTTGTAGTTTATAATAGAGTTCTAATGCATAAAAGAATCATTACTTAACATGCAGGTACTTATTGGGCATAAAGAAAATGCAGAATTTGCTCTTGCCATGGGCCAAACTGAACCTTTTGTGCTTTCTGGAGGTTGGAAACTCATTATACCTTTGAAATATTTTTAGTACAAATTATTTTTCTTATATTTAATAAATACAATTTTTTTTATATTAGGTAAGGACAACTTGGTGGTTCTATGGAATATTGAAGATCATATCTCCACATTGGCCTTAGAGACACCATCTGGTGGTGGTAGAACCATAAAAAACTCCAAGGCTGGTGGGAGTTCTGTTGAAAGTATTACTACTCTTCATCCTCGAGGTACCTATCTAGGACATCAAGATACAGTTGAGGATGTACAATTTTGCCCTTCAAGGTAGAGAAATTACATTTGTAAATTGATCTTTAGGATTGATATTTCAATCTATATGCAGTTTATGATATTTTTTAAGTAATTTTTTTTTGTATGTACTAAAGTGGACAAGAGTTCTGTAGTGTGGGTGATGATTCATGTCTCATACTTTGGGATGTAAGGACAGGTTCAAATCCAACTATCAAGGTACCTACACTCCTTTAAATTACCTCAAGAAGCTTACAAAATTGATTTTTTTTTATTAAAACTTGATTCTCTATCTCTTTTTCAGGTTGAGAAAGCTCATGATGCTGACATTCATTGTGTTGATTGGAATTCACATGATCTTAACCTTATTTTGACTGGGTAAGCATTGAAATGTGTTTTTTTATTGTTTTTTTTTTCATCTTTTGTGATTCTGAATTAAATTTGGTATTATTCATCAGATCAGCTGATAATACAGTAATGATGTATGACCGTAGAAAACTTACTTCTGGATTACCCGTTCATGTATTTGAGGGTCACAATGCTGCTGTTCTGTGTGTACAGGTTTGAAAAATATGATGACTACTGTTTTCTAAATATTTTCATAAAGGGAAATAATATAAAAAGAACAAATGCTTCAATTTATTTTTCAGTGGTCTCCCGACAAGGCATCAGTTTTTGGAAGTTCATCGGAAGATGGAACATTGAACTTATGGGATCATGAAAAGGTTTGAAACCTAATTAATATATGATGAATTGTTTTTTATTGTAAATTGATTTCAAAATAAATTTTTTAAATTTCATTCATGTTGCAGATGGGCGGAATGCAAGAACTTGGTGGATCATCAGATAGTTCACCAGGCTTGTTATTTAATCATTGTGGTCATAGGTAAGAAATTTATTATTGTATTTCTTTCTTTCTTTTTATATTTATTTTTTTTGGATATATCAATTCAGAATTTTATATTTATTTATTTTGGATATATCTATTCAGAGGCAAAGTTGTGGATTTCCATTGGAGTTCTTTTGATCCTTGGACAATCGTTAGTGTATCGGATGATGGAGACAGTATTGGCGGTGGAGGTACTATGCAGGTAATAATTGTTTTTTAGTAATTTCTATTGTTATGAATAATTAATATGGTTAGATGATTAAATGAGTAATTGGTAAATGTTGTTGTTTTTAGATATGGAGAATTATAGACATGATTTACCGACCACGAGAGGAGGTTCTGGCTGAGTTAGAGAATTATAAGTAAGATATAATCAATTTCAACTAACACCTCTTAATACATTATTAATTTTCTTTTGTTTTTAACACCGATATGATGGGCTAAACTTTAATGTCTTCGATCGTTATTATGTAGTCATTTTAATCAATGGTATCAAAATATTTTTTAAATTACTTGTCCTATTTCATTAGTGTTATATCCTACTATAATAAATAAAGTTGGAGAGTTTTCAAGAATAGAGTGAAAAATGCTAAGAAAACTATGTTTTAATTTTGATCTAAACAAAACAATTAGACCAAAGATCCCAAAAAGCTTGTACCAGCTATAAGCCATGTAAGATTCAACACTCTAATGCATATTAAATCCATACACAATGAAGTGAGCTTGTTTGTTGTTTGGGTTATTTTGAAATTTTATTGAGTTTTTTTAAAATATTTTTTTGATAAAAAAATATTTCATAATTTATTTTTGTGAGTATAGTATAACCTACTAGGATAATTTAAAGGGACAATTATGGTGCGAATCCTTATCGAGATATTGAGTAGTACTAACTTCTTAAATTGAAAAAATCATTAAAAATAATAATTTTTTTATAAATACAAAGGTTTTCAAACCGATAGTAAGGCCTCTTTAATTTTTTTTGTTTGTAAGAAGATGCATGACAATGCCATCTTTCTATTTAAAATATACATTTCATTAATATTAGACCAAAAAAATTTATTTTATTGTTTTTAAGAATTCTCTTAGAGTTTTTTATGATTATTTTAATAAATATTAATTTATTTAAAAAATGTTAAATGTGATAATTGTGAAAAGATGAGTAGTTTTTGGTTAAAATATTTAAAATATATTAATTTATAATAATAATTTTAGTTTTTGTAAATAAATAATATTTTAATGCTTTGATTAATGAATTGAATAATTTAGATTATGAGAGAGTGAATAAAATTATGTATATTAACATTTATATTAAATTTAATTTTAATATTTATTTATTTAATGTATTTAATTTTAATATTTATTTAATCTATTTTAATATATAATATAATATTTAATTTTAATTAAGTATGTTTAATTATAATTATAAATATATTTTATATTTATAAATTTCAAGAGAAGAAGGTGCAGGATAATTTGAAAATGAAAAGGGTGTTCTGCATTATTTAGTATAACCTGAATGGATCCGATCGAGATGTGTTCCACCATGGCCAAAGACGAGCTTCAGGTACAATACATCTCTCTCCGTTCGAAAATAGGGTTTCTTGATCTTTTCTCATTTCCTAAATCTTGACTTAGCCGTCATTTAATCAACTTTATGAATCATTGATATTTAGAAACTATTTTTGTCACGGATTTTATACATGTGTACTAGATGAGATTATTTGAAACTAAGGTTATATTTAAACTTAGTATAAGTCAGATTAATAAATTTATTGATATTTTTTTTTTTAGATTTGGATATATGGTTAGTAATATTATTTTTAAAAATTTCATTGAAATATGTGGTGACAACGCATCAATAAGGTGGAGACAAATTAACTCAATAATATTATCTTAAATATTAATTGTCTCCGTTGAATTTAAATATAAAATTTAAAACCAAGCAATTACATTATACTAGAATCACCACTAAAGTCTACTACCATCAACAATTATAATAGTAAAATCATCCATTATGGATTAAATTGTACCAAATTTCTATCTATAAGTAGTGTACAGAAAAAGAAGAAGATAATGCATGAACATATATAATCTTCCTTATGTCGAGCATTCGAGCGAAAAAGGGCTAATCACTTTGATAGAACTTTATTAATTAAAGTGTTCTAGTTTATTATGATTTCATTAATTTTGTTTTATATATATATTAATTTGTTTAATGTATAGTGCGATGAATGTAATAACAAAAACACGAAATGAGGTGTACCATCCATCCTTCCACCAAGAAGAAAAATAGCAAAGTTGTGACTAACTTGTTCGGTCTCAAAACGTACAACCCCAATATTGAGTTTGTGGATTTCAAAACAACACTTGATTGTCCTGCGAACAATACATATTGAAACCAAAAGGCACATTATTACAAACAATGTGATATATTTATTTTTGTGTTATTTGTTTAGTTTTTCTTTATTAAATAGTTCGGCATATGACATGTCATTATTATTGTAATATTATTTCCTTAGATTTTTTTTATAGAATTTCATGTCTTTATTATTTCTTCTATTTTTTGATACATTAATTATTGAAATAAAATTATTATTAGTTCTGTATTAAATTTAAATTAAAAACGTCTTCTCTAAATTCATTTGTTATTTGTAATGTACTAGCTTAATTTTCATGATATAAATCACTTGATTGTTCTTTTACGTCCCCCTCTCACATCAATTCTCCCATCAATTTTCTTTTCTTGGTGGCAGTAAACTTTATGAATAAAATAAAATAGACTCCAAACACACATAAATTTCAGAATAAACATAAAAACATTGAAGATATATACATTTTTATTTAAGACGGTAATATATTTACCAAAATCAAAATCGTTAGTCCATTCTACAATCGTAAGTCTATTCTACAATTGTAAAATTTTAAAATATCGAGTTGATTGTTAAAATTATACCATGGTAGAATAGACTAACAATTCTATTTCGATAAACTTTTAAATAAGTTAAATTTTTACAATTTGAAATTTACACCGATAATATTTACTATTTATAAGTTTATAAATAATTTTGATTTTATTTACAATTTTATTCTTCTTTAGAAAAAATGTATATTTATAAATTAAATTTATTTTTATTATTTATTCAAATAAATAAATTATGAAAATCATTTTATAAATATGATTTCCTTTAATGTTAATTTCCTTTAATATTATTTATTAATTAATTATATTATATGATAAGATAAGATATAGCTAATATTATTTTAAAATAAATTCTCATTATTTTAAATAAACTCTTAATTTTAATAATGTATAAAGTTGATAATTTTAAGTAAAATTTTGATTTTGACTATGGATCCTAACTATTATTTTATTAAAAAACTATTAAAATTAAAATTATTTTTTTACTTGGTATAATATTATTTATTGAATAGTAAATAATTTATGAATTATGATAAATTATATATGCGGTATTTTTATTTTATTTAATATAAATATTATTTTGGTTTTAATGTAATTTTAGTTAATTTTAATTAGATTATTATTGTATTTTTTTTATAAATAGAAGAAATATAATTTATTTTTAATAATGATATCGAATAAAAAGATAAATTATTAAAACTTTATTTTATTAAACATTTTTATTTATAATATTTATAGTTAGGGTGTTAAATAGGTCTGAAACAAAACCTACCGAATTTAAATTCAATTTGAATTTATTTTCTATTTTTTAATTGAATTTTACCCGTTGAAATTTTAACTACATACCTAATTTGAAAATGAATTCATTTATTTTTATTTATTTTAATTAATTATTTTATTACATATTATATAATTTATTACATATAATTAAATAATTATATATTTAAATTAAATATAATAATTTTTATCTCTACAACAAAATACAACCGCCGCATATCTCTCTTATTTATTCTCATTTATCTAATGCCCTAACCCTAATCAAATAATTCCTCTACTAGCCGCCGCCCATCTCTCCCTCTCCTATCTATTCTCATTTATCTAATGCCCTAACCCTAATCAAATAATTCCTCTACTAGCCGCCGCCCATCTCTCTCTTATATCTACTCTTATTTTCTCCGCAACATCTCTCCTTCTCTTATATGGACTCTTATTTTCTCCGCCAACATCTCCCTTTTATATCTACTCTTATTTTCTCCGCCAACATCTCCCTTTTAACCCACCTCCCTCCCTCTCATTTCTATTCATAATCAATCTACCTTCTTATTTCTGGTTATCTCTATTTCTTCTTTGTAAGACTATTGAGTCTGTATCTATATTTCTTCTTTCTTGTTAAAATTTCAAAACTCTTGAGTTTAGATCTATATTCTTTCTTTCTTGTTGATAATATTCGCTTGCTTGCTTGTCGCAAACCGCCAACATTGAAGATCAAGTTTAGAGGTAACTTAAATTTTGTTTTAAGAATTTATTTGAATTTGATTCGGTTATTAAATTGGCTAAAAAATTATATATTCAAAACATTTTGAATATAACAAGTAAAATTAATGTTATATATATTTTTTCACTTACTATGTATATATATATATTAAATAAATAATGTATATATTCTTATTAAATTATAAAAAAATTATAATATAAATAATAAAACTTAATATATATATATATATATATTAATAAATTTATATATATGTAACAATAATATATATAATTTAAAAACTTAAAAATATATTAATAATTTTAAATTTTTATTTATAATAATAAAAAATAATAATAAAAAATAAAAATAAATAAATTACTAAATATTTTTTAATAATAAAAAATTAATGACATATAAACTATTAGATGTGTTTGTGGTGATATTTATAATATCAAATTAAAATGAAATAAATTGTTCATATTCATAAGATATAATATTAAATATTTTGTTATATATTATTACTCATTATTGGTAATAATATATAATAATAAAATAGATAATAATAACAATAATTTAAAATATATAATATTTTAGTGTCTTGATTAATTAATTGAAGTATGTGATAGATAAGAAAGAAAATAAAATAATGTTTAACGTTATTTAATTTTAAAAAATTATAATCAAACTCATTATATTTTAATATTCTTAATATTTATTTCACTCATTATATTTTAATATTTTTTATTTATTCTCTTATTTTTTTCATTTATTATTATTATTATTATTTTTATTTCTCTTTCTAATTTTTTATATTATATAAAATTATTATAATAATAAAACATAAATTTAAACATATAACCTTTTTTTTCGATACACATATACACAGTCATATTATAAATTTATTATATCTATATATTCTCTACAATTTACAATATAATATTATTTTTTAAGATATTAATTATACATTTTAATAACGTAATAAACAAACTAAAAAAGATAAAAAAAAAATTGTATGTCAAAAAATTTACAAAAATAAATAAAAGTGTATTTTAGTATTTAATTTAATAAATTTATTAATTTGATTAATTATTAGACAGGTGAGAGGATAATAAATTATTTGATACATAATTCAAATGAAGAAGGATTATGTCTTAATTATCAAATTAACAAAAACTAAAATGTGTAACAAATGGGCCCTAAATATGCATGCATTTATCTATCTGTCATTTGACATAGAGCGCAGGTTTGATTTTGCGTATTTAAAAACCAAATTTATTTACTTATTGATCAATTCTTTACCGACACAGAAAAACAACGTTGTACGGTCAAGGTCAGAAGAGCGAGAAATGGTGAAGAAGCATGTGGAGAAGAGAGGCGGCGGCGGCGGCAGCGGAAAGAGAAAGAGAAAGAAAAAGAGCAGGGTTAAAAACAATGGAAGTCACTTGTCCCTATAATTTACGATTGGCTAACTCATCACTCACTTCTCTGGCCTTCTCTATCATGCAGGTACGCATATATATATCTAATGTATCTATCTATCTATCTAATCTGTATCTAATCTAGCTTTATTATCATGCATATAAATAGATGGGGTCCCCAGTTAAAAAAGGGTTCTTTCAAGAACAGCCAGCGCCTTTACATTTCCGAACAGGTAATTAAACTTAATTGGATCTCCTACTTCTCTTTGTTTTTTTCATTTATGTACATCCTTTTATAATTAATTAGCTATATCTAAACCATATGCTTAATTAATTTGATAAAATATACAAAGCCTCATCTTAGCTAGCTAACTTTACTTTGCATGTCTCATGGTCGCTCTAGCCTCTTGGGTAAGGCTAGTTAGGCGGCCTAAGGCGCATAAGCTAGGCCCCCTCCCACAGCCACCAAAAATAGAAAAACACTAACAAGATTTGAAGCATAGGCCATTAGATGAATTTACTTTTTTAGTCTAAGGCATCAAAAACCTCGTGCCCAGACACTGGCTCGACTTCATCTTCTTTGGAACAAAGTCTTCACCATTTGAACAACAAGAGCCACCATCAGTCTTAGATGTTCATCGAAGCAGTTTTGAAGTCTATACTATGTTTCGATGATTATTAGATTGTCCACTTGAGATCAAATGTTAATCTAGAATTGACTACAACTAAGAATTTGGAGGAGGCACGATAATTCAAATTTGGGGACCGAGCGAGCCACCAAAGGATTAAGACTTTTGAGTTGAACTAGGAAGATGTTGTTTAATCTCGGGTTGAGAAACCCTAAAACTTTCTAACAACCTAAATTATAATAGGGTTGGTAGAAACAAACTTGAATGTAGTGCACCAATTTATGCTAGACAATGGATTAGCCGGCTTGTTTTTGTATTTGTTCCAATGCTTTTAGCATTGAAGATAATAATGAAAAATATTGTAAAACTGAAAAAGAATAGTGATCATAATTAAATGATAGCTTTAAGAGATAGTTTGTCTAAAATTCTTTTATTGGTTGTCTAAAATTCTTTTATTGACTACTAACCCTGTTCAGTCAAGATTTTAATTTTATTTGAGAATCACACTATTCAAAATTAAATTTATATAGATTGTCCAGATAGTTATTTAAGTTAAATGTTGCAACATTCCAAATAAATCAAAAAAATAATAGTTTGTTTAGGCACACATTAGACAAATTTCCTCTATTTTGTAGTGTCAACAAGTCCTTCAATTCTTCATCTATTGCATATTTACACGGACTATATTTTAATTACTTTTGTGAAAAAGTCCAATGTTTACAAGAATTATAATGAGACTTTTTTTTTGTTGGCATCCCAAAATTTAATGGTTTCCACTTTGGAATTAGTAAGCAAACTAAATATGTTATAATCTTACGAGATTAAATGTTACTTTATCTCATTGTCTTTTGTTTGACGAAGAAATCTAGTCTTAGCTTATCGATGCACTATCTTACGTAACAATTAATTTCGGTTCACATGCTGACTAGTTCTTAAAACACAACTCTATTTTTCGTACCTATCTAGGACATCAAGATACAGTTGAGGATGTACAATTTTGCCCTTCAAGGTAGAGAAATTACATTTGTAAATTGATCTTTAGGCTTGATATTTCAATCTATATGCAGTTTATGATATTTTTTAAGTAAATTCTTTTTTTGTATGTACTAAAGTGGACAAGAGTTCTGTAGTGTGGGTGATGATTCATGTCTCATACTTTGGGATGTAAGGACAGGTTCAAATCCAACTATCAAGGTACCTACACTCCTTATTTTGAATGGGTAAACATTGAAATGTGTTTTTTTATTGTTTTTTTTTCATCTTTTGTGATTTTCTGAATTAAATTTGGTATTATTCAACAGATCGGCTGATAATACAGTAATGATGTATGACCGTAGAAAACTTACTTCTGGATTACCCGTTCATGTATTTGAGGGTCACAATGTTGCTGTTCTATGTGTACAGGTTTGAAAAATATGATGACTACTGTTTTCTAAATATTTTCATGAAGGGAAATAATATAAAAAGAACAAATGCTTCAATTTGTTTTTCAGTGGTCTCCCGACAAGGCATCAGTTTTTGGAAGTTCATCGGAAGATGGAACATTAAACTTATGGGATCATGAAAAGGTTTAAACCTAATTAATATATGATGAATTGTTTTTTATTGTAAATTGATTTCAAAATAAAATTTTTAAATTTCATTCATGTTGCAGATGGGCGGAATGCAAGAACTTGGTGGATCATCAGATAGTTCACCGGGCTTGTTATTTAATCATTGTGGTGATAGGTAAGAAACTTATTATTGTATTTCTTTCTTTCTTTTTATATTTATTTTTTTTTGATATATCAATTCAGAATTTTATATTTATTTATTTTGGATATATCTATTCAGAGGCAAAGTTGTGGATTTCCATTAGAGTTCTTTTGATCCTTGGACAATCGTTAGTGTATCGGATGATGGAGACAGTATTGGCGGTGGTGGTACTATGCAGGTAATAATTGTTTTTTAGTAATTTCTATTGTTATGAATAATTAATATGGTTAGATGATTAAATGAGTAATTGGTAAATGTTGTTGTTTTTAGATATGGAGAATTATAGACATGATTTACCGACCACGAGAGGAGGTTCTGGCTGAGTTAGAGAATTATAAGTAAGATATAATCAATTTCAACTAACACCTATACATTATTAATTTTCTTTTGTTTTTAACACTGATATGATGGGCTAAACTTTAATGTCTTCGATCGTTAATATGTAGTCATTTTAATCAATGGTATCAAAATATTTTTTAAATTACTTGTCCTATTTCATTAGTGTTATATCCAACTATAATAAAGAAAGTTGGAGAATTTTCAAGAATAGAGTGAAAATGCTAAGAAAACTATGTTTTAATTTTGATCTAAACAAAACAATTAGACCAAAGATCCCAAAAAAGCTTGTACGAGCTATAAGCCATGTAAGATTCAACAATCTAATGCATATTAAATCCATACACAATGAAGTGAGCTTGTTTGTTGTTTGGGTTATTTTGAAATTTTATTGAGTTTTTTTTAAAATATATTTTTGATAAAAAATATTTCATAATTTTTTTTGTGAGTATAGTATATCTACTAGGATAATTTAAATGGACAATTATGGTGCGAATCCTTATCGAGATATTGAGTAGTACTAACTTCTTAAATTGAAAAAATTATTAAAAATAATAATTTTTTTATAAATACAAAGGTTTTCCAACGGATAGTAAGGCTTCTTTAATTTTTTTTTTGTAAGTAATGCATGACAATGCCATCTTTCTATTTAAAATATAAATTTCATAAATATTAGACCAAAAAAATTTATTTTAATGTTTTTGAGAATTCTCTTAGAGTTTTTTATGATTATTTTAATAAATATTAATTTATTAAAAAATGTTAAATGTGATAATTTTGAAAAGATGAGTAGTTTTTGGTTAAAATATTTAAAATATATTAATTTATAATAATAATTTTAGTTTTTGTAAATAAATAATATTTTAATGCTTTGATTAATGAATTGAATAATTTAGATGATGAGAGAGTGAATAAAATTATGTTTATTTATGATTTAGTCTAAGAGGGAAATCATCTAACAAATCCTAAGAATAATAGTTTTCAAAATTGTGAGAGTAAGAAAGAAAACTACACAATCAAACATACTTCATAATTTCATTTAAAATGTTTTAATATTAAATATTATATGACAATATATATTTAATAATATTTTCATTATTTTGTAATCTTAACAGTAAAATGTGTTCCTCCATAAATAAGAACTCGTGCAATCAATAAAGAAATCCTAATAAAAATATTAAGGCTTTTGCCTCTATTTCTTAATTTGGTTTGCTGAGTGCTTCTTACTTATATCGAAACCCTTGTGACAAATTCAATATTTTGAGCAATTGGTGTTTTATTTGTAATAAGAAAGTTATTTTTCTTCAGATACTTCAGATATCAGAAAGTTTTTTATGTTATATCTGGTTATATATTTATGGACGTCTCTAAATTAAACGAAATGCTCCGATCGACGGTTGGAGAACCGTTCATTGCACAATAGAACACGTTCTAGAGGGCGCACGACAACCGATTGAAGGTGTTGGAGGATGGCGGTCGACTTCCGATGTAGAAGCGCGTTCGCAACGAGAATCCGTGTTGTTTGTGTCGTTCGTGTCAATCATGCCGATTGTGCCGATCATGTCGATCGTGCCGACAGCGACCCAAATATTCGATCCATAAACTATAATCGCGATATCTCCCGATTCCTCTAGTAAAATTGAAATTCCTTTTAAGGGGGAAAGAGACGTACCTAATGGAGAAATTTGAGATCATTCCGACATTGGAATTTCTGGCGGCGTTGATGTGTCAGTCGTGCCCGAAGTGAGAAAATAAATCTCCAGAGAAAATTTCTCCGGCGGCATTGATGTGCTTGTCTAGTGTTACCTTATTTAACATTGAATAATCATCAAAAGTAACATCTCGATTGATAATGGGTTTTTTTGCATCCAAACACCAAAGGCGATATTCTTTAACTCCCGTAGTAAATCCCATAAAAAAGATTTATTTCCTCGTGGATCCAACTTTGATTCATCTAAATGATAATATACAGTAGAACCAAAAATATGCAAAAAATCATAATCAGTTGTAGGTTTTTCAGACCATACCTCTAATGGAGTCTTGCCACCAAGTGCTGATGATGGTAGACGATTTACCAAATGTTGAGCGTATTACACAGCTTCTGCCCAAAATTTCATGTCTAACCCAGCATTAGACAACATACATCGAACTTTCTCCACCAATGTCATGTTCATACGTTCCGATACTCCATTCTCCTGTGGTGTTTTTCTGACTATGAAGTGTCGAACTATGCCACACTCTTGGCATAACTTCTAGAATAGATCATTATTGTATTCTCTACCGTTATCAGTCCGAAGAATTTTGATCTTTCTTCCTGTCTCGTCGTCAACTTGAGTTTTCTATTTAAGAAAAATCTCAAACACTTCACAATTATTCTTCATAGTAAACACTCATACTCTTCTGGAAAAATCATCAATAAAAGTAACAAAATAATGTCTACCTCCAAGAGAAGGAGTCTTGGGAGGAGGTCCCTAGACATTCGAGTGCACATAATCCAAAATACCCTTGGTGTTATGGATAGCAGTGTCAAATTTTACCCGCTTTTGTTTTCCCACAATACAATGTTCACAAAAATCTAATTTACAAACTTTTGTACCTTTCAACAAACATTTCTTGACAAGAGTTTACATAGATTTCTCATCAGTCTGCCCCAATCGCATATGCCATATCTTTGTTGCCTCTAATTCCTTACTGCTCCCGGAAGTTGATACATATGTTGTCTCATTAACTGTACTACCTTGATAGTAATACAAATTATTATTTTTCCTGATAGCTTTCAACATCACTAGCGCTCTAGAGATTACCTTAAGAATTTCATTTTCCATTTTCACATGTAGACCTTCTGACTCCAAGGCTCCAAAGAAATGAGATTCTTTTTTATATTCGATATGTACCGAACATCTCTGATAATTCTGGTGGATCCGTCATCTTTTCTCAGCTTTATTGAACCTATCTCTTTTATTTTACATGTTTTAGCATCTCCCATGTAAACAACTCCACCATCCAGCTCCTTAAAGTCAAAGAACTACTTTCGAACTAGTGTCATATGATAAGTGCAGACCGAGTCCAATATCCACGCATCAGGATGTGATGTTGTGTGTGACATCGATAAAGAGTATTCTGAATCTGCATCAACTTTGTGTTGTGCAACATTTACATCTTCAAAATCTTTCTCTTTCTTATACAACTTTGGACAGTTAGTCTTTCAATTTCCTTTCTCATGACCGAAAGCACATTCATCTTTGGCAACTCTACTTTCAGATCTTCCTCCTTTCCCTTTTGATTTGTTTTGCTGACGGCCCCTGACCATCAATATTTCATCTTCTGTACCTATTTTGTTTTTCCTTTTGTCCTGCTTTCTCAATTCATGACTATATAAAACAGAACTTACTGCATCAAAAGAAACATTTTCCTTCCCATGAAGTAACATTGTTTCTAAGTGTTCAAATTAATCAGGAAGGGACGATAGCAACATCAATGCAAAATCTTCATTCTCAAACTTAACATCAAGGTTTAACAGATCTGCTACTAATTCATTAAACTTAGTAATATGTTCATTCATAGTAGTACCTGATTGATAATCAAACCGGAACAAACACTTCTTCATAAGGAGCTTATTTTGACCACTCTTTTTCAAAAATTTGTCCTCCAATGCTTACCATTGTTTCGGTGCAGAAATTTTGTTCTTCACAACATACTTCTGCTCTCTAGACAAGCATGATCGAATTGTTCCGCACGCCAACCGATTCATGATACTCCACTAATTTTCTTCTATATCATCTGGTTTTTCGACCTCAATAGCAACATCTAGACCCTGCTGAAAAAGACAATTTAGAACATCACATTGCCACATGCCGAAATGCCCAATTCCATCAAAGATTTCTACCGTAAACTTCAAATTCGACATCGATGTCCTCGTCCAGGATGACGAAGGAGTTGACGCCCTTTTGAAGACTCCACCATGCCAAGGACGAATCTTCGGCTCTGATACCACTTGTTGGGAAAAACCTTGATAGAAACACAAAAGAATAAAACAACCGAAAGAACACACTAACAGAATTTGATAATGGAGTTCGGCCAAAATGTTGCCTATGTCTCCGAACACTAATGCTATCAATTAATAATAAGAAGAGATACCAATATTGGGTGCAATAAATTAAAGAGGGGAGAATTTTTTTTTATACACTAAGAAACTTCCCCAACTCCCATCATTTGTTAATAGGAATTTCTATATGGTAAGACCATTGTTTTTCAAAACTACTAAATGTACCAAATCTAGATGTGACTTATAGGCTTCATACACAACATATCGATTAGGCTGGCTCAGAATAATCCAAATTAGAACATGAACATGAACTGAATGTTTTAGATTGTGATGGAGTGGTTCAAGGGTCACAAGATAATTTAGATATATAAGAAAGAAACAAGATGCGTACATATGGACGGTCGGTGTGAGTTGCCACCGTATTGCTATTTTTTTTTGAGGAAGTTCTCTATCTTTATTCATTCTTGATGATTCATATACAATCAAAATTTGTGTTATTCACTTCAAGAATGGATATAAAATGATATAAAATATTATGAATTATGGCAACCTGAAAACTTTACATAATATATATATATATATATATATATATATATATATATATATATACTATTGATCATATTTCTAAAACAATCAATAAAATTGAAAGCCAATAATATCAATATAGAATAATGCATGCATTGTGCAAATAAAAGTTAACAAGATTTCTAGAACATCATGCCTCTAAATAATAATTTCAAATTAACATATTGAATTTTAGAAACATCCCTATGTCCTAATTATGAAAAGATAGAAAAAAACAACTAAAATCATTCAATACCTCTCCAAGGTGAATAATTATTTTGAATATTTTTACAAAAAGAGAACTGAACTTTTTATTGAGCTTCAAAATCATGCAGCCAAAGTACACATTATTTTTTAGTAAAACATTGAAAAAGAGAGTCAATTATTAATTTTTAAAATGTCAAGAATAATAAATTTACAAGTGTGATATGTTTTTGGAGACCACTAAAAACAAATATATATATATATATATATATATATATATATATATATATATATATATATATATTGATTGTTAAGACCTTGAATATATTATAGATTGCAACAAGACTACATTTAAGATAATTGAGTAAGTTTTTCCTTACATTATTTATTTTTATAAACAATAATTTCAATAAGAATAAAACTTGAGACCTATTATTAGAAGAAAAAAGATTCAATGAATATAGATCCAAATATAACGAAAAACAACAATGAATTTATGAATCTAAATTATAGTAAGTTTTGATATATTATAATCTTCAAATAATCTCATCCAATTTTAGACATGAATAAAAAATATGAGACAAAATAGTGTTTCTAAATATTAAAGATTTACAATAATCGATTGATAAAGAACACTATTTGTATGTAAGATTCTTTCCATTTGATGATAAAAAATTGTACGAATAAAGTTTGCCCGTGAAGATATGCAACCTTGGCTTTCATGGGCAGTAAAATTTTGATATTTCACTCTCAATCTAAAATTTAATATTATAGATCATCAAAATAATAGATCATCAAAATAAGACTGCTCTTGGTACCATAAGAAGAGGAAGAGCTCGTTCAAAACTTAGAATTTGTGATAAGGATTAAATCGATATAAGTAAGAGGAACTTAGCGACGACCGGATTAAAAATTGGAGGCTAACTTAATATTTTTGTTAGGGTTTTTTCTTTATTTCATTTATTGAGTCAATAAAGAAATTAACTCAATAATATTATCTTAAATATTAATTGTCTCGGTTGAATATAAAATTTAAAACCAAGCAATTACATTTGTAGATACTAGAATCACCACTAAAGTCTACTACCATCAACAACTATAGTAGTAAAATCATCCCTTATGGATTAAATTGTACCAAATTTCTATCTATAAGAAGTATATAGATAAAGATGAAGATAATGCATGAACATATATAATCTTCCTTATGTGGAGCATTGTACCGGGAAAAGGGCTAATCACTTTGATAGAACTTTATTAATTAAAGGGTTCTAGTTTGCATCTATAATAACAAAAGCACGAAATGAGGTGTACCATCCATCCTTCCACCGAGAAGAAAAATAGTAAAGTCGTGACTAGCTTATTCGGTCTCACGACGTACAACCCCAATATTGAGTTTGTGGATTTTAAAACAACGCTTGATTGTCCTGCCAACATTACATATTGAAACCAGAAGGCACATTATTACAAACAGTGTGATATATTTATTTTTGTGTTATTTGTTTAGTTTTTTCTTTATTAAATAGTTCCGCATGTGACATGTCATTATTATTGTAGTGAAATTTCCTTAGTTTTTTTTTTATTTTATAGAATTTCATGTCTGTATTATTTCTTCTATTTTTTTGATACATTAGTTATTGAAATAAAATTATTATTAGTTCTGTATTAAATTTAAATTGAATATTTCTTCTCTCAATTCATTTGCTATTTGTAATGTACTAGCTTAATTTTCATGATATAAATCGCTTGATTATTCGTTTACGTCCCCTCTCCCATCAATTTTCTTTTTTCTTGGGCGGCAGTAAACTTTATGAATAAAATAATGTAGACTCCAAACACACATAAGTTTCAGAATAAACATAAAAAACATTGAAGGTATATACATTTTTATTTAAGACAGTAATATATTTACCTAAATCAAAATTGATTGTTAGTTCATTCTACCATCGTAAGTCTATTCTACAATCGTAAAGTTTTAAAATATCGAGTTGATGGTTAAAATTATACCATTGCAAAATAGACTAACAATTTTATTTCGATAAACTTTTAAATAAGTTAAATTTTTACGATTTAAAATTTTCACCCGATAATATTTACTATTTATAAGTTTATAAATAATTTCGATCTTATTTACAATTTTATTCTTTTTTATAGAAAAAAAATTATATTTATAAATTAAATTTATTTTTATTAGTTATTCAAATAAATAAATTATGGAAATAATTTTGTAAACATGATTTCATTTAATGTTAATTTCCTTTAATATTATTTATTAATTAATTATATTATATGATAAGATATAACTAATATTATTTTAAAATAAATTCTCATTATTTTAAATAAACTCTTAATTTAAAAAATGTATAAAGTTGATAATTTTAAGTAAAATTTTGATTTTGACTATTGATCCTAACTATTATTTTATTAAAAAATTATCAACATTAAAATTATTTATTTTATTTGGTATAATATTATTTATTGAATAGTAAATATTTATGAATTATGATAAATTATATAAGCGGTATTTTTATTTTATTTAATATAAATATTATTTTGGTTTTAATGTAATTTTAGTTAATTTTAATTAGATTATTATTGTATTTTTTTTATAAACAGAAGAAATATAATTTATTTTTAATAATGATATCGAATAAAAATATAAACTATTAAAACTTTATTTTATTAAACATTTTTATTTATAATATTTATAGTTAGGGTGTTATATAGGTCTGAAACAAAATCTAACCGAATTTAAATTTAATTTGAATTTATTCTCTATTTTTTAATTGAATTTTAAACTTATTCGAATTTAGATACGATTTTTCATGTTGAAATTTTAACTACATACCTAATTTGAAAATGAATTCATTTATTATTATTTATTTTAATTAATTATTTTATTATATATTATATAATTTATTACATATAATGAAATAATTATATATTTAAATTAAATATAATAATTTCTTATCTCAACAACAAAATACCATAGCTGCCTATCTCTCCCATCTATTCTCATTTATCTAATGCCCTAACCCTAATCAAATAATTTATCTACTAGCCGCCCATCTCTCCCTCTCTTATATTACTCTTATTTTCTCCGTCATCATCTCTCCCTCTTATACATTTACTCTTATTTTCTCCGTCAACATCTCCCTCGGTCTTATCTCTATTCTTATTCTCATTTTTAATACTTTAACCCTAGCCCACATCCCTCCCTCTCATTTCTATTCTCTACTATCATATAATCAATCTAGCTTCTTATTTCTGGTTATCTCTATTTCTTCTTTTTAAGACTCTTGAGTTGGATCTATATTTCTTTTCTTTTTAGAAATTTCAAGACTCTTGAGTTTGGATCTATATTCCTTCTTTCTTCTTGAAAATATTGCTTGCTTGCTCGTCCCGAACCTTCAACATTGAAGATTAAATTCAGAGGTAACTTAAATTTTGTTTTAAGATTTTATTTGAATTTGATTCGGTTTTTAAATTGGCAAAAAAATATATATTCAATTTTTTTTTGAATATAACAAGTAAAATTATTGTTATATATATTTTTTGACTTACTATATATATATTAAATAAATAATGTATATATTCTTATAAAATTATAAAAAAATTATAATATAAATAATAAAACTTGATATATATATATATATATATATATATATTAATAAATTTATATATATGTAACAATAATATATATAATTTAAAAACTAAAAATATATTAATAATTTTAAAATTATATTTATAATAATAAAATATAAAAATAAATAAATTACTAAATATTTTTAATAATAAAAAATTGAAGAAATATAAACTATTAGATAAGACGGAGAATACCAAAAGAATTCACTTCAATATATGAAATCCTGGGAGAATTATCCTTATAACTATGTGTTTGTCGTGATATTTATAATATAAAATTAAAATGAAATTAAATTTTCATATTCATAAGATATAATATTTTTTTATATATTATAATATATAATAATAAAATAAATATTAATAATTTAAAATATATAATATTTTAGTATTTTGATTAATTAATTAAAGTAGGTGATACATAGAGAATAAAATGATGTTTAATTATTTTGAGTTATTTAATTTTAAAAAATTATAATCAAACTCATTATTTTTTAATATTTTTAATATTTATTTCCCTTATTATTTTATAATATTTTTTATTTATTCTCTTTTATTTTTTTCAATTATTTTTATTTCTCTTTCTAATGTTTTTATATTATTTTACTTATTGATCAATTGTTTACAGACACAGACACAGAAAAACAACTTTATACGGTCAAGGTCAGAAGAGCGAGAAATGGTGAAGAAGCAGGTGGAGAAGAGAGGAGGCGGCGGCGGAAGCGGAAGCGGCAAAGAGAAAGAGAAAGAAAAAGAGCAGGATTGGCTAACTCATCACTCACTTCTCTGGCCTTCTCTATCATGAATATATATATATATCTAATGTATCTAATCTGTATCTAATCTAGCTTTATTATCATGCATATAAATAGATGGGGTCCCCAGTTAAAAAAGAGTTCTTTCAAGAACAGTCAGCGCCTTTACATTTCCGAACAGCTTAACTTAATTGGATCTCCTACTTCTCTTTGTTTTTTTCATTTATGTACATCCTTTTATAATTAATTAGCTATATCTAAACCATATGCTTAATTAATTTGATAAAATATACATAGCCTCATCTTAGCTAGCTAACTTTACTTTGCATGTCTCATGGTCTCTCTAGCCTCTTGGGTAAGGCTAGTTAGGCGGCCTAAGGCGCATAAGCTAGGCCCCCTCCCACAGCCACCAAAAATAGAAAAACACTAACAAGATTTGAAGCATAGGCCATTAGATGAATTTACTTTTTTAGTCTAAGGCATAAAAAACCTCGTGCCCAGACACTGGCTCGACTTCATCTTCTTTGGAACAAAGTCTTCACCATTTGACCAACAAGAGCCACCATAAGTCTTAGATGTTCATCGAAGCAGTTTTGAAGTCTAGACTATGTTTCGATGATTATTAGATTGTCCACTTGAGATCAAATGTTAATCTAGAATTGACTACAATTAAGAATTTGGAGGAGGCACGGAAAAAGGTCTCCACTTCAAATTTGGGGACCGAGCGAGCCATCAAAGGATTAAGACTATTGAGTTGAACTAGGAAGATGTTGTTTAATCTTGGGTTGAGAAACCCTAAAACTTTCTAACAACCTAAATTATAATAGGGTTGGTAGAAACGAACTTGAATGTAGTGCACCAATTTATGCTAGACAATGGATTAGCTGGTTTGTTTTTGTATTTGTTCCATTGTAAAAGCATTGAAGATAATAATGAAAAAATATTGTAAAACTCAAAAAGAGTAGTGATCATAATTAAATGATAGCTTTAAGAGATAGTTTGTCTAAAATTCTTTTATTGGTTGTCTAAAATTCTTTTATTGACGACTAACTGTTCAGTCAAGATTTGAATTTTATTTGAGAATCACACTATTCAAAATCAAAATTTATATAGTTTGTCCAGATAGTTATTTAAGTTAAATGTTGCAACATTCCAAATAAATCAAGAAAATAGTAGTTTGTTTAAGCACACATCAGACGAATTTCTTCTATTTTGTAGCTCCAACAAGTCCTTCACTTCTTCATCTATTGCATATTTACACGGACTCTATTTCAACTACTTTTGTGAAAAAGTCCAATATTGACAAGAATTATAATGAGATTTTTTTTGTTGACATTCCAAAATTTAATGGTTTCCACTTTAGAATTAGTAAGCAAACTAAATATGTTATAATTTTACGAGATTAAATGTTACTTTATCTCATTGTATTTTGTTTGACGAAGAAATGTAGTCTCTAAAGTTATTGATGCACTATCTTACGTAACAATTAATTTCGGTTCACATGATGACTAGTTTTTGAAAAACAACTCTATTTTTCGTAATAGTTTTATTTATCCCTCTTCCTTCAAAGTGAGTTTGGAATGCCAAGACACTTGAGAGTTCTTATTCTTTTAGTATGAATATCAATATAAACTCAAAATGATGTGTTTCACATTGACTAACACATGTTTCCTATGCGATAACAACAAGAAGACAATTAACCACGATATGTTTCACTTCACCCTTGCTTTAATATTTTGACTCTACTTCAAAGTTTCCTTAACTATCAAATGATCATATCTCAATATTAATTGGAAATTTTGGGTTTAATGGACAAAATAATGTTTTCCATCGTCGATGGCTATCATGGCTGTAAATGCCAAAAAAAAACATACATAAATCAATTAAATAAAATCAACCTATAATAATTAGTATGCTTTTTTTTTTATTAAAGGTCATGTTGTATTAAAATGATTTAATTAAATAAATTTATAAACGCGAGGGGTGATCAATTTTAGAAAAATGTAAATAAATAGAAAGACATTAACAAAGAAAAATGTGTTAGATTCATATGAAATCATAGTAGTCTCATCTATGACAAATCCTTCATTTTTTATCGAGATGAACATGCATAGAGTTACTCTCATTTCCAAAAAAAAAAAATCCTTTAAATGTCATGCTTTATATTGCATTATTTCTAAATCATCCAATAAAGATCCAATAAATGTTTGACCCGACTAAGGACTAGAGGTATGAGACGAGAAACTAAAACAAAATGTAGCATATTTTTTGGAAAACATATCAACTTTTATTTCAAAGAGACGTGAATGTGAAGGGCATTCAAAAGTTATGAGCAAAGAGAATCAAAGGAAAAAAAATAAGTAAAAAAAAATTAAGCTCTATCATCTCAAATATAGTTGGTTAATCATTATATAATTGAATTATTGATAACTTAAGTGCTTCTGTTTTGATTTCAAACCTTATATTGCGAAGATGATTAGCAAGGGTTGTGAACACAAATGTTTATTACTTTATTTAAGAAAAAGACTTATAAGAAAGTTTATATAACTCGATAATATAACACAAATCTCATTTTTATATGGTCATGAGTTCGAGCTTTAGTGACCTTTTAAAAAAAGAGATAACCAAAAGACAATTCTAAAAAGTCTTGCCTAGACATTAGAAGAATCAAACCAAGATAACTAAAATTTATTTTGATAATTTGAAATATCTTATATATAGATTTTATGAATAAAATTCTAATTAATATAGTTAAAAATTTGTTAATAACTTTCCATGTTTAAAGTTTTGTGTGTTACTTAACCAACACATTTTTTATTGATTTTTTTCACCTTATACAAAGAGTAAAAATACATAATTATTATCATAAGAACCGTTACTGATATTTACATAGTTGGTCTTTGGCGATTATGAGAGTCAAATTTAAAATCATCCTTTTATAAATGATATAATTAAAAAGGTGATCAAAATTTATTCCTCTACAAGTTTGCTATAATTTGAACACATCACTCTCAAAATTTTGTATAAATATAAATTTGACCTTTTAAAAGACCAAATCTATATATTATATATAGGGGATAACTCGTTACACATTAAATTATAGCATTATTCCAATAAATAAATTTATTGGAACTTTGGCTTCTCAACTCTCTTCGTCTCTCTTCATATCATGTCTATCCCTTTGAATTGAACTCTAGGAAGTAGGAATTGATATTTATCACTATATATATATATGCTTGCTAGGGAATGATGAAGCATCTGCTTGTCATATTTCCACATTATTAATCTTATATCTATGTTGTTGTTTTAAAAAATTGGTTCCTAGCTATTTCTGATATTTTGTTGTTTGTTTATGTTTCGTTTACTAGACTGATGGTAGAGTGCCAAACACACTTGTTATCATAAATTGTGATATTGTTAAACATAGGGTTGCTTCATCTCAACATATCACACCGGTAAGTGTATCAATCCTGACATTGTAAAAATAATAGTTCATTCTCTTTTTCAATGTTCTACCAATGGAATAATGTATGTTTTGGTTGCATGATCTTTGCAGTTAAATGAAAAGTCTAGTTCTCCCTTTGTGAAGAAATTCAAAACAATAATTCACCTTGGAGAGGTATTAATTATTTTAGTTGTTTTATATCTTTTCATAATTAGAATATAGGGATGTTTTAAAATTAAACATGTTAATTTGAAATTATTATTTAGAGGCCCGATATTCTTGACATCTTGTTAGCCTTATCTGCAATATGCATTCATTATTCTAGATTGATATTATAGCCTTTCAGTTTTATAGATTGTTCTAGAAATATGATCACTAGTGTATATATGTGTTGTAAAGATTCCAGGCCGCTATTATCCATAATATTATATATCATTTCATCTTCATTCTTTAAACACAAATCTTGATTGTATATGGAATCGTGAATCGAATCAAAGAACTTCCTCAAAATATAAATATTGTGGCCACTCACACTGACGGTCTAAATGTATGCATCTTGTTGCGTTCTTCTATATCTGAATTATATTGAGACACTTAAGATCCATTGAGTTCTTTCTATCTCAATCTAAAGCATTCAGTTCCTGTTCAGGTTCTAATTTGAAATGTTGAGAGCCAGCTTAATCGACAAGCTGTGTATGGAGCCCGAAATTCTTGTCCAGATTTGGTACGTGATGTTGCACAATAAAATGTTGTCATGATACAATCATTTTTTCAAATATTTATAGTTATATCTTATACACTTAAATTTGCAGATTTTAACTTAAATATTTCATATATTAAGAAACATCTTTGAATGATATTTATTTTGAGTTGTAGTTTATAATAGAGTTCTAATGCATAAAAGAATCATTACCTAACATGCAGGTACTTATTGGGCATAAAGAAAAATGCAGAATTTGCTCTTGCCATGGGCCAAACTGAACCTTTTGTGCTTTCTGGAGGTTGGAAACTCATTATACCTTTGAAATGTTTTTAGTACAAATTGTTTTTCTTATATTTAATAAATACAATTGTTTTTGATATTATTTAAGGACAAATTGGTGGTTCTATGGAATATTGAAGATCATATCTCCACCTTGGCTTTAGAGAACGATAAGAAACTCCAAGGTTGGTGGGAGTTCTGTTGAAAGTATTACTACTCTTCATCCTCGAGGTACCTATCTAGGACATCAAGATACAGTTGAGGATGTACAATTTTGCCCTTCAAGGTAGAGAAATTACATTTGTAAATTGATCTTTATGCTTGATATTTCAATCTATATGCAGTTTATGATATTTTTGAAGTAAATTCTTTTTTTGTATGTACTAAAGTGGACAAGAGTTCTGTAGTGTGGGTGATGATTCATGTCTCATACTTTGGGATGTAAGGACAGGTTCAAATCCAACTATAAAGGTACCTACATTCCTTTAAATTACCTTAAGAAGCTTACAAAATTGATTTTTTTTTTATTAAAACTTGATTCTCTATCTCTTTTTCAGGTTGAGAAAGCTCATGATGCTGACATTCATTGTGTTGATTGGAATTCACATGATCTTAACCTTATTTTGACTGGGTAAGCATTGAAATGTGTTTTTTAATTATTATTTTCATCTTTTGTGATTCTGAATTGAATTTGGTATTATTCAACAGATCAACTGATAATACAGTAATGATGTATGACCGTAGAAAACTTACTTCAGGATTACCCGTTCATGTATTTGAGGGTCACAATGCTGCTGTTTTGTGTGTACAAGTTTGAAAAATATGATGGGCTAAACTTAATTTTAATCAATTTTAATTTTCTTTTGTTTTTAACACTGATATGATGGGCTAAACTTTAATGTCTTTGATCATTATTATGTAGTCATTTTAATCAATGGTATCAAAATATTTTTTAAATTACTTGTTCTATTTCATTAGTGTTATATCCTACTATAATAGAGAAAGTTGGAGAGTTTCCAAGAATAGAGTGAAAAATGCTACGAAAAATATGTTTTAATTTTGATCTAAACAAAACAATTAGACCAAAGATCCAAAAAAGCTTGTATAAGCCATGTAAGATTCAACACTCTAAAGCATATTAAATCCATACCCAATGAAGTGAGCTTGTTTGTTGTTTGGGTTATTTTGAAATTTTATTGAGTTTTTTTTAAATATTTTTTTGATAAAAAATATTTCATAATTTTTTTTTGTGAGTATAGTATAACCTACTAGGATAATTTAAAGGGATAATTATGGTGCAAATCTTTATCAAGATATTGAGTAGTACTAACTTCTTAAATTGGAAAAATCATTAAAAATAATAATTTTTTTTTTATAAATACAAAGGTTTTCAAACGGATAGTAAGGTAAACCTCTTTAATTTTTTTGTACGTAGATGCATGACAATACCATCTTTCTATTTAAAATATACATTTCATTAATATTAGACAAAAAAAATTTATTTTATTGTTTTTGAGAATTCTCTTAGAGTTTTTTATGATTATTTAAATAAATATTAATTTATTTAAAAAATGTTAAATGTGATAATTTTGAAAAGGTGAGTAGTTTTTGGTTAAAATATTTAAAATATATTAATTTATAATAATAATTTTAATTTTTGTAAATAAATAATATTTTAATGTTTTGATTAATGAATTGACTCATTTAAATGATGAGAGAGTGAATAAAATTATGTTTGATTATGATTTAGTTTAAGAGAGAAATCATTGAACAAATCCTAAGAACAATAATTAATAGTTTTCAAAATTGTGAGAGTAAGAAAGAAAACTACACAATTAAACATGATGAGAATGTTATATATATTAGAGAAAAAATAAAGCTTAAAACTTTTAATAACTTCAAAATTAGAATGTTAAATTAACCAAGTTGAAAAAATACACATGTGTAGATAAATTTTTAATATGCTAACACTCATAGGTCGATATAGTTACTACTTCAACATAGTTACTAATGATACACTATGTTTAACTTAAATTTTGCAATACATAGTCAAATTATTATAGTAGGAGAGTCACACCACCAAATAAAATAAACATAATATATAATTATGTAATAAGATTTAAATATATTTAAATATATATATATTATATATAAATTGTGATGTTATTTATGATCACTAAATAGACACTCTAACCCAAATTTAAGATTCTTATTATAGACACTTTATTTATTTGTTATTTTATTTAACTACATTTTTTATTTTATATAATTATTTTTAACATAAATATATATTAGGATAAATTGTAATTTGTATTTTGTTTTAATTAAATTTTAATTTAATATATTAAATTTTAATATTTATTAAATATATTTTATATTAATGTATAATATTTAAGTTACAATGTATTAAAATAAATAAAATATATTAAATTGAAAAATAAATTATAGTTTTATTATTTATAATTTCTTAATTTTAAAAGATAATTTTATAATAGACCGGATAAGATAGGTGCAACCCTACAACTTTTCAAAACAATTACGATATTAATATGATATTAATGTACACAATTTTTAACTCGGATTCAAAACGATTAAATTAGATATTAGTGATGCACACATTTTAACTAGGAGGTTATTAAGTCTTTTCGGTGTGAATAAGTGGACAAGCCAAAACATGAATAATAAAAACATAATCAATCATGTGATAAAATTTTAAAAGATTAAATATATTTACAAAAATGATGTGTTATAATGACTGACTATAAATACATCATCCAAATTTAGGATCATTTTAGAAACTTTGTTTATATTTTATTTGATTAAATTATTAAGTGTGTATTCAATTATTTTTAATATAAGTATATAATAAATTATGTATATTAACATTTATATTTAATTTAATTTTAATATTTATTTAATCTATTTTAATATATAATATAATATTTAATTTTAAGTAAATATGTTTAATTATAATTATAAATATATTTTATATTTATAAATTTCAAAAGAAGAAGGTGCAGGATAATTTGAAAATGAAAAGGGTGTTCTGCATTATTTAGTATAACCTGAATGGATCCGATCGAGATGTGTTCCACCATGGCCAAAGACGAGCTCAAGGGACAACACATTTCTCTCTCCGTTCGAAAATAGGGTTTCTTGATCATTTCTCATTTCCTAAATCTTGACTTAGCCGTCATTTAATCAACTTTATGAATCATTGATATTTAGAAAATATTTTTGTCACGGATTTTATAAATGTGTACTAGATGAGATTATTTGAAAATAAGGTTATATTTAAACTTAGAATAAGTCAGATTAATAAATTTATTGATACTTTTTTTTTAGATTTGGATATATGTTTAGTAATATTATTTTTAATAATTTCATTGAAATATGTGGTGACAACGCATTAATAAGGTGAAGACAAATTAACTCAATAATATTATCTTAAATATTAATTGTCTCGGTTGAATATAAAATTTAAAACCAAGCAATTACATTTGTAGATACTAGAATCACCACTAAAGTCTACTACCATCAACAACTATAATAGTAAAATCATCCCTTATGGATTAAATTGTACCAAATTTCTATCTATAAGTAGTGTACAGAAAAAGATGAAGATAATGCATGAACATATATAGTCTTCCTTATGTCGAGCATTGTACCGGGAAAAGGGCTAATCACTTTGATAGAACTTTATTAATTAAAGGGTTCTAGTTTGCATCTATAATAACAAAAGCACGAAATGAGGTGTACCATCCATCCTTCCACCGAGAAGAAAAATAGTAAAGTCGTGACTAGCTTATTCGGTCTCACGACGTACAACCCCAATATTGAGTTTGTGAATTTTAAAACAACGCTTGATTGTCCTGCCAACATTACATATTGAAACCAGAAAGCACATTATTACAAACAGTGTGATATATTTATTTTTGTGTTATTTGTTTAGTTTTTTTCTTTATTAAATAGTTCCGCATGTGACATGTCATTATTATTGTAGTAAAATTTCCTTAGTTTTTTTTTTTATTTTATAGAATTTCATGTCTGTATTATTTCTTCTATTTTTTTGATACATTAGTTATTGAAATAAAATTATTATTAGTTCTGTGTTAAATTTAAATTGAATATTTCTTCTCTCAATTCATTTGTTATTTGTAATGTACTAGCTTAATTTTCATGATATAAATCGCTTGATTATTCGTTTACGTCTCCTCTCCCATCAATTTTCTTTTTTCTTGGGCGGCAGTAAACTTTATGAATAAAATAATGTAGACTCCAAACACATATAAGTTTCAGAATAAACATAAAAAACATTGAAGGTATATACATTTTTATTTAAGACAGTAATATATTTACCTAAATCAAAATTGATTGTTAGTTCATTCTACCATCGTAAGTCTATTCTACAATCGTAAAGTTTTAAAATATCGAGTTGATGGTTAAAATTATACCATTGTAAAATAGACTAACAATTTTATTTCGATAAACTTTTAAATAAGTTAAATTTTTACGATTTGAAATTTACACCGATAATATTTACTATTTATAAGTTTATAAATAATTTCGATCTTATTTACAATTTTATTCTTTTTTATAGAAAAAAAATTATATTTATAAATTAAATTATTTTTATTATTTATTCAAATAAATAAATTATGGAAATAATTCTGTAAACATGATTTCATTTAATGTTAATTTCCTTTAATATTATTTATTAATTAATTATATTATATGATAAGATATAACTAATATTATTTTAAAATAAATTCTCATTATTTTAAATAAACTCTTAATTTAAAAAAGTGTATAAAGTTGATAATTTTAAGTAAAATTTTGATTTTGACTATTGATCCTAACTATTATTTTATTAAAAAAATTATCAACATTAAAATTATTTATTTTATTTGGTATAATATTATTTATTGAATAGTAAATATTTATGAATTATGATAAATTTTATAAGCGGTATTTTTATTTTATTTAATATAAATATTATTTTGGTTTTAATGTAATTTTAGTTAATTTTAATTAGATTATTATTGTATTTTTTTTATAAACAGAAGAAATATAATTTATTTTTAATAATGATATCGAATAAAAATATAAACTATTAAAACTTTATTTTATTAAACATTTTTATTTATAATATTTATAGTTATGGTGTTATATAGGTCTGATACAAAATCTAACCGAATTTAAATTTAATTTGAATTTATTCTCTATTTTTTAATTGAATTTTAAACTTATTCGAATTTAGATACGATTTTTCATGTTGAAATTTTAACTACATACCTAATTTGAAAATGAATTCATTTATTATTATTTATTTTAATTAATTATTTTATTATATATTATATAATTTATTACATAATGAAATAATTATATATTTAAATTAAATATAATAATTTCTTATCTCTACACCAAAATACAATAGCCGCCTATCTCTCCCATCTATTCTCATTTATCTAATGCCCTAACCCTAATCAAATAATTTATCTACTAGCTGCCCATCTCTCCCTCTCTTATATTACTCTTATTTTCTCCGCCCACATCTCTCCCTCTCTTATATACTCTAATTTTCTCTGCTCACATCCCTCTTATATTACTCTTATTTTCTCCGTCAACATCTCTCCCTCTTATACATTTACTCTTATTTTCTCCGTTAACATCTCTCCCTCTTATACATTTACTCTTATTTTCTCCGTCAACATCTCTCCCTCTTATACATTTACTCTTATTCTCATTTTTAATACTTTAACCCTAGCCCACCTCCCTCCCTCTCATTTCTATTCTCTACTATCATATAATCAATCTAGCTTCTTATTTCGGGTTATCTCTATTTCTTCTTTTTAAGACTCTTGAGTTGGATCTATATTTCTTTTCTTTTTAGAAATTTCAAGACTCTTGAGTTTGGATCTATATTCCTTCTTTCTTGTTGAAAATATTGCATGCTTGCTCGTCCCGAACCTTCAACATTGAAGATTAAATTCAAAGGTAACTTAAATTTTGTTTTAAGAAATTTTGTTTTAAGATTTTATTTGAATTTGATTCGGTTTTTAAATTGGCAAAAAAATATATATTCAATTTTTTTTTAATATAACAAGTAAAATTATTGTTATATATATTTTTTCACTTACTATATATATATTAAATAAATAATGTATATATTCTTATAAAATTATAAAAAATTATAATATAAATAATAAAACTTGATATATATATATATATATATATTAATAAATTTATATATATGTAACAATAATATATATAATTTAAAAACTAAAAATATATTAATAATTTTAAAATTATATTTAAAATAATAAAATATAAAAATAAATAAATTACTAAATATTTTTAATAATAAAAAATTGAAGAAATATAAACTATTAGATAAGACGGAGAATACCAAAAGAATTCACTTCAATATATGAAATCCTGGGAGAATTATCCTTATAACTATGTGTTTGTCGTGATATTTATAATATAAAATTAAAATGAAATTGAATTTTTATATTCATAAGATATAATATTTTTTTATATATTATAATGTATAATAATAAAATAAATATTAATAATTTAAAATATATAATATTTTAGTATTTTGATTAATTAATTAAAGTAGGTGATAGATAAGAAAGAGAATAAAATGATGTTTAATTATTTTGAGTTATTTAATTTTAAAAAATTATAATCAAACTCATTATTTTTTAATATTTTTAATATTTATTTCCCTTATTATTTTATAATATTTTTTATTTATTCTCTTTTATTTTTTTCAATTATTTTTATTTCTCTTTCTAATTTTTTTATATTATTTTACTTATTGATCAATTATTTACAGACACAGACACAGAAAAACAACTTTATACGGTCAAGGTCAGAAGAGCGAGAAATGGTGAAGAAGCAGGTGGAGGCGGCGGCGGAAGCGGCAAAGAGAAAGAGAAAGAAAAAGAGCAGGATTAGGATTGGCTAACTCATCACTCACTTCTCTGGCCTTCTCTATCATGCAGGTACTCATATATATATATATATATATAATGTATCTAATCTGTATCTAATCTAGCTTTATTATCATGCATATAAATAGATGGGGTCCCCAGTTAAAAAAGGGTTCTTTCAAGAACAGTCAGCGCCTTTACATTTCCGAACAGCTAAACTTAATTGGATCTCCTACTTCTCTTTGTTTTTTTCATTTATGTACATCCTTTTATAATTAATTAGCTATATCTAAACCATATGCTTAATTAATTTGATAAAATATACATAGCCTCATCTTAGCTAGCTAACTTTACTTTGCATGTCTCATGGTCTCTCTAGCCTCTTGGGTAAGGCTAGTTAGGCGGCCTAAGGCGCATAAGCTAGGCCCCCTCCCACAGCCACCAAAAATATAAAAACACTAACAAGATTTGAAGCATAGGCCATTAGATGAATTTACTTTTTTAGTCTAAGGCATAAAAAACCTCGTGCCCAGACACTCAGGGGCGGAGCCAGAATTTCTAGTCTACCCGGGCTAAAATTATTTTCACAAAAACTAATATAACATGATATTTTTTTTAATATTCCATTATATATTAAAAAATATGAATCGTTTAAGCACAACGAAACAAAGCATGACATTAGAAAAATAAAAAATACTGAAAAGAGAAAAAAAATATCTTAGACTAAAGATACAAAAAAAACAATAATGACATTACTATTGAAGTTGGGATTTACGATTTTTTGAAATATAATAGTCATCGATAATTGAATTCGTGTCTATACTTGAAACAAATTCCCTCTCAATATAGATGATCATGGAATCGGTGAGAAAATCTTCTCCCATTTTATTACGATAAACTTTTTTAATATGTTTCATAGTAGAAAATGCTCGTTCAGTAGTCGTCGTTGAAACGGGTATAGTTAAAACTAAACGGATCAACCTAGCAATCAAATGATACTATTCCAACCTTTTTGTTTCAGATAAACCTCGGCACAATTCTGAGATAGTTGACATATTTTGGAATTTTTCATGACAAACTATATCAATCTCAAAATGTAGTAGTTGACTCCTCAAATGATGCATTTCTTGTCTAGTGAAATCCTCGGGATAATACTTCTTGGAGATAGTCAAAATTTTGTCGATGTTGAAGTTTTTAAATTTATCATTTGGGTCCAAAGTAGAACTAAGCGAAAGAAGTTCGACTGTATCATCACTGAATCTGAAGTTTAACTATTCCAACTAAAAATCTATTGCAGCATTGAATATATCATAATGAAAGTGATGCTCAACTGTGATGGTATCCTTTTGTCCACATGAACGACTATATTTCTTGTAACGAGCACTCATCTCTGGTATATCAACATCTAATCTTGTGCAAAATGATATGACATTCGAAAGAAGAATATCAAACCCATCATTTCTTAAATTCAAGAGAAGTGCTTTAGTAAAAGATACTAAATTCATTGCATTTAATATATCAATAGACTTTCTCTGTAAGTCACGACTAAGCAAATTTGTGATCCCCATAATTTTATGCATTAAGTGCAAAATAAAAATGAAATCAAAAGACTTCATCACTATTAAAGATCCACCAGCTTCCCCACGCATCGAAATAGAGGAACCATCTTTGATAATATTTTCAAGCACATTAATAGTTGCATCATACATATCTATCAAGCTGCAAATAGAATCAAAATGGGAACTCCAACGAGTAGTTCCTGGTCGTTGTAAATTACCAATCTGGTTAGCTCCTCGTCCAAGCTCACGTTCACCATCAGCAATAGAACGAGCAATTTCATTAGCTGCTACCGCTTATCCAATTAGAGGTTAAAAAATTATGATTAATATTACTTATATTAATTAGATATTATGTTAAAAAAGAGCTGCTACCGCTTATCCAATTAGAGGTTAAAAAATTATGATTAATATTACTCATATTAATTAGTAGATATTAGGTTAGAAAAGAGCGGCGGTCGCTTATCCAATTAGGTTAAAAAATTATGATTAATATTACTTATATTAATTATATTAATTAGATATTAGGTTAGAAAAGAGCGGCGACCGCTTAGGTTAAAAAATTATGATTAATATTACTTATATTAATTTATATTAATTAGATATTAAGCCCAAATAATAGAATATATTAGTGAGATTTATATGTTAGATTAATAAATATATTATAGAATATATTAGTGAGATAAAATAAATATAATATAATATATAATTAGTTGGTTGTGGTGGGACTCCGGGCTATAGGCTATAATTTAGCCTATTAGATAGCTATATAATTTTATATTATATAATATTCTACTACTAACTGATTAAATCCCTCCGGGTTAAGTTGGGTGTGGCTCCGCCCCTGCAGACACTGGCTCGACTTCATCTTCTTTGGAACAAAGTCTTCACCATTTGACCAACAATAGCCACCATAAGTCTTAGATGTTCATCGAAGCAGTTTTGAAGTCTAGACTATGTTTCGATGATTATTAGATTGTCCACTTGAGATCAAATGTTAATCTAGAATTGACTACAATTAAGAATTTGGAGGAGGCGCGGAAAAAGGTCTCCACTTCAAATTTGGGGACCGAGCGAGCCATCAAAGGATTAAGACTATTGAGTTGAACTAGGAAGATGTTGTTTAATCTTGGGTTGAGAAACCCTAAAACTTTCTAACAACCTAAATTATAATAGGGTTGGTAGAAACGAACTTGAATGTAGTGCACCAATTTATGCTAGACAATGGATTAGCTGGTTTGTTTTTGTATTTGTTCCATTGTAAAAGCATTGAAGATAATAATGAAAAAATATTGTAAAACTCAAAAAGAGTAGTGATCATAATTAAATGATAGCTTTAAGAGATAGTTTGTCTAAAATTCTTTTATTGGTTGTCTAAAATTCTTTTATTGACGACTAACGTGTTCAGTCAAGATTTGAATTTTATTTGAGAATCACACTATTCAAAATCAAAATTTATATAGTTTGTCCAGATAGTTATTTAAGTTAAATGTTGCAACATTCCAAATAAATCAAGAAAATAGTAGTTTGTTTAAGCACACATCAGACGGATTTCTTCTATTTTGTAGCTCCAACAAGTCCTTCACTTCTTCATCTATTGCATATTTACACGGACTCTATTTCAACTACTTTTGTGAAAAAGTCCAATGTTGACAAGAATTATAATGAGATTTTTTTTTGTTGACATTCCAAAATTTAATGGTTTCCACTTTAGAATTAGTAAGCAAACTAAATATGTTATAATTTTACGAGATTAAATGTTACATTATCTCATTGTATTTTGTTTGACGAAGAAATGTAGTCTCTAAAGTTATTGATGCACTATCTTACGTAACAATTAATTTCGGTTCACATGATGACTAGTTTTTGAAAAACAACTCTATTTTTCGTAATAGTTTTATTTATCTCTCTTCCTTCAAAGTGAGTTTGGAATGCCAAGACACTTGAGAGTTCTTATTCTTTTAGTATGAATATCAATATAAACTCAAAATGATGTGTTTCACATTGACTAACACATGTTTCCTATGCGATAACAACAAGAAGACAATTAACCACGATATGTTTCACTTCACCCTTGCTTTAATATTTTGACTCTACTTCAAAGTTTCCTTAACTATCAAATGATCATATCTCAATATTAATTGGAAATTTTGGTTTTAATGGACAAAATAATGTTTTCCATCGTCGATGGCTATCATGGCTGTAAATGCCAAAAAAAAACATACATAAATCAATTAAATAAAATCAACCTATAATAATTAGTATGCTTTTTTTTTTTTATTAAAGGTCATGTTGTATTAAAATGATTTAATTAAACAAATTTATAAACGCGAGGGGTGATCAATTTTAGAAAAATGTAAATAAATAGAAAGACATTAACAAAGAAAAATGTGTTAGATTCATATGAAATCATAGTAGTCTCATCTATGACAAATCCTTCACTTTTTATCGAGATGAACATGCATAGAGTTCCTCTCATTTCCAAAAAAAAAATCCTTTAAATGTCAAGCTTTATATTGCATTATTTCTAAATCATCCAATAAAGATCCAATAAATGTTTGACCCGACTAAGGACTAGATGTATGAGATGAGAAACTAAAACAAAATGTAGCATATTTTTTGGAAAACATATCAACTTTTATTTCAAAGAGACGTGAATGTGAAGGGCATTCAAAAGTTATGAGCAAAGAGAATCAAAGGAAAAAAAAATAAGTAAAAAAAAATTAAGCTCTATCATCTCAAATATAGTTGGTTAATCATTATATAATTGAATTATTGATAACTTAAGTGCTTCTGTTTTGATTTCAAACCTTATATTGCGAAGATGATTAGCAAGGGTTGTGAACACAAATGTTTATTACTTTATTTAAGAAAAAGACTTATAAGAAAGTTTATATAACTCGATAATATAACACAAATCTCATTTTTATATGGTCATGAGTTCGAGCTTTAGTGACCTTTTAAAAAAAGAGATAACCAAAAGACAATTATAAAAAGTCTTGCCTAGACATTTGAAGAATCAAACCAAGATAACTAAAATTTATTTTGATAATTTGAAATATATTATATATAGATTTTATGAATAAAATTCTAATTAATATAGTTAAAAATTTGTTAATAACTTTCCATGTTTAAAGTTTTGTGTGTTACTTAACCAACGCATTTTTTATTGATTTTTTTCACCTTATACAAAGAGTAAAAATACATAATTATTATCATAAGAACCGTTACTGATATTTACATAGTTGGTCTTTGGCGATTATAAGAGTCAAATTTAAAATCATCCTTTTATAAATGATATAATTAAAAAGGTGATCAAAATTTATTCCTCTACAAGTTTGCTATAATTTGAACACATCACTCTCAAAATTTTGTATAAATATAAATTTGACCTTTTAAAAGACCAAATCTATATATTATATATAGGGGATAACTCGTTACACATTAAATTATAGCATTATTCCAATAAATAAATTTATTGGAACTTTGGCTTCTCAACTCTCTTCGTCTCTCTTCATATCATGTCTATCCCTTTGAATTGAACTCTAGGAAGTAGGAAATCATATTTATCACTATATATACATATATATATATATATATATATATATATATATATATATATATATATATATATATATATATATATATATATATATATATATATATATGCTTGCTAGGGAATGATGAAGCATCTGCTTGTCATATTTCCACATTATTAATCTTATATCTATGTTGTTGTTTTAAAAAATTGGTTCCTAGCTATTTCTGATATTTTGTTGTTTGTTTATGTTTCGTTTACTAGAATGATGGTAGTGTGCCAAACACACTTGTTATCATAAATTGTGATATTGTTAAACATAGGGTTGCTTCATCTCAACATATCACACCGGTAAGTGTATCAATCCTGACATTGTAAAAATAATAGTTCATTCTCTTTTTCAATGTTCTACCAATGGAATAATGTATGTTTTGGTTGCATGATCTTTGCAGTTAAATGAAAAGTCTAGTTCTCCCTTTGTGAAGAAATTCAAAACAATAATTCACCCTGGAGGGTATTAATTATTTTAGTTGTTTTATATCTTTTCATAATTAGAATATAGGGATGTTTTAAAATTAAACATGTTAATTTGAAATTATTATTTAGAGGCCCGATATTCTTGACATCTTGTTAGCCTTATCTGCAATATGCATTCATTATTCTAGATTGATATTATAGCCTTTCAGTTTTATAGATTGTTCTAGAAATATGATCACTAGTGTATATATGTGTTGTAAAGATTCCAGGCCGCTATTATCCATAATATTATATATCATTTCATCTTCATTCTTTAAACACAAATCTTGATTGTATATGGAATCGTGAATCGAATCAAAGAACTTCCTCAAAATAGAAATATTGTGGCCACTCACACTGACGGTCCAAATGTATGCATCTTGTTGCGTTCTTCTATATCTGAATTATATTGAGACACTTAAGATCCATTGAGTTCTTTCTATCTCAATCTAAAGCATTCAGTTCCTGTTCAGGTTCTAATTTGGAATGTTGAGAGCCAGCTTAATCGACAAGCTGTGTATGGAGCCCGAAATTCTTGTCCAGATTTGGTACGTGATGTTGCACAATAAAATGTTGTCATGATACAATCATTTTTTCAAATATTTATAGTTATATCTTATACACTTAAATTTGCAGATTTTAACTTAAATATTTCATATATTAAGAAACATCTTTGAATGATATTTATTTTGAGTTGTAGTTTATAATAGAGTTCTAATGCATAAAAGAATCATTACCTAACATGCAGGTACTTATTGGGCATAAAGAAAAATGCAGAATTTGCTCTTGCCATGGGCCAAACTGAACCTTTTGTGCTTTCTGGAGGTTGGAAACTCATTATACCTTTGAAATATTTTTAGTACAAATTATTTTTCTTATATTTAATAAATACAATTTTTTTTATATTAGGTAAGGACAACTTGGTGGTTCTATGGAATATTGAAGATCATATCTCCACATTGGCCTTAGAGACACCATCTGGTGGTGGTAGAACCATAAAAAACTCCAAGGCTGGTGGGAGTTCTGTTGAAAGTATTACTACTCTTCATCCTCGAGGTACCTATCTAGGACATCAAGATACAGTTGAGGATGTACAATTTTGCCCTTCAAGGTAGAGAAATTACATTTGTAAATTGATCTTTAGGATTGATATTTCAATCTATATGCAGTTTATGATATTTTTTAAGTAATTTTTTTTTGTATGTACTAAAGTGGACAAGAGTTCTGTAGTGTGGGTGATGATTCATGTCTCATACTTTGGGATGTAAGGACAGGTTCAAATCCAACTATCAAGGTACCTACACTCCTTTAAATTACCTCAAGAAGCTTACAAAATTGATTTTTTTTTATTAAAACTTGATTCTCTATCTCTTTTTCAGGTTGAGAAAGCTCATGATGCTGACATTCATTGTGTTGATTGGAATTCACATGATCTTAACCTTATTTTGACTGGGTAAGCATTGAAATGTGTTTTTTTATTGTTTTTTTTTCATCTTTTGTGATTCTGAATTAAATTTGGTATTATTCATCAGATCAGCTGATAATACAGTAATGATGTATGACCGTAGAAAACTTACTTCTGGATTACCCGTTCATGTATTTGAGGGTCACAATGCTGCTGTTCTGTGTGTACAGGTTTGAAAAATATGATGACTACTGTTTTCTAAATATTTTCATAAAGGGAAATAATATAAAAAGAACAAATGCTTCAATTTATTTTTCAGTGGTCTCCCGACAAGGCATCAGTTTTTGGAAGTTCATCGGAAGATGGAACATTGAACTTATGGGATCATGAAAAGGTTTGAAACCTAATTAATATATGATGAATTGTTTTTTATTGTAAATTGATTTCAAAATAAATTTTTTAAATTTCATTCATGTTGCAGATGGGCGGAATGCAAGAACTTGGTGGATCATCAGATAGTTCACCAGGCTTGTTATTTAATATTGTGGTCATAGGTAAGAAATTTATTATTGTATTTCTTTCTTTCTTTTTATATTTATTTTTTTTGGATATATCAATTCAGAATTTTATATTTATTTATTTTGGATATATCTATTCAGAGGCAAAGTTGTGGATTTCCATTGGAGTTCTTTTGATCCTTGGACAATCGTTAGTGTATCGGATGATGGAGACAGTATTGGCGGTGGAGGTACTATGCAGGTAATAATTGTTTTTTAGTAATTTCTATTGTTATGAATAATTAATATGGTTAGATGATTAAATGAGTAATTGGTAAATGTTGTTGTTTTTAGATATGGAGAATTATAGACATGATTTACCGACCACGAGAGGAGGTTCTGGCTGAGTTAGAGAATTATAAGTAAGATATAATCAATTTCAACTAACACCTCTTAATACATTATTAATTTTCTTTTGTTTTTAACACCGATATGATGGGCTAAACTTTAATGTCTTCGATCGTTATTATGTAGTCATTTTAATCAATGGTATCAAAATATTTTTTAAATTACTTGTCCTATTTCATTAGTGTTATATCCTACTATAATAAATAAAGTTGGAGAGTTTTCAAGAATAGAGTGAAAAATGCTAAGAAAACTATGTTTTAATTTTGATCTAAACAAAACAATTAGACCAAAGATCCCAAAAAGCTTGTACCAGCTATAAGCCATGTAAGATTCAACACTCTAATGCATATTAAATCCATACACAATGAAGTGAGCTTGTTTGTTGTTTGGGTTATTTTGAAATTTTATTGAGTTTTTTTAAAATATTTTTTTGATAAAAAAATATTTCATAATTTATTTTTGTGAGTATAGTATAACCTACTAGGATAATTTAAAGGGACAATTATGGTGCGAATCCTTATCGAGATATTGAGTAGTACTAACTTCTTAAATTGAAAAAATCATTAAAAATAATAATTTTTTTTATAAATACAAAGGTTTTCAAACCGATAGTAAGGCCTCTTTAATTTTTTTTGTAAGTAGATGCATGACAATGCCATCTTTCTATTTAAAATATACATTTCATTAATATTAGACCAAAAAAATTTATTTTATTGTTTTTAAGAATTCTCTTAGAGTTTTTTATGATTATTTTAATAAATATTAATTTATTTAAAAAATGTTAAATGTGATAATTTTGAAAAGATGAGTAGTTTTTGGTTAAAATATTTAAAATATATTAATTTATAATAATAATTTTAGTTTTTGTAAATAAATAATATTTTAATGCTTTGATTAATGAATTGAATAATTTAGATTATGAGAGAGTGAATAAAATTATGTATATTAACATTTATATTAAATTTAATTTTAATATTTATTTATTTAATGTATTTAATTTTAATATTTATTTAATCTATTTTAATATATAATATAATATTTAATTTTAATTAAGTATGTTTAATTATAATTATAAATATATTTTATATTTATAAATTTCAAGAGAAGAAGGTGCAGGATAATTTGAAAATGAAAAGGGTGTTCTGCATTATTTAGTATAACCTGAATGGATCCGATCGAGATGTGTTCCACCATGGCCAAAGACGAGCTTCAGGTACAATACATCTCTCTCCGTTCGAAAATAGGGTTTCTTGATCTTTTCTCATTTCCTAAATCTTGACTTAGCCGTCATTTAATCAACTTTATGAATCATTGATATTTAGAAACTATTTTTGTCACAGATTTTATACATGTGTACTAGATGAGATTATTTGAAACTAAGGTTATATTTAAACTTAGTATAAGTCAGATTAATAAATTTATTGATACTTTTTTTTTAGATTTGGATATATGGTTAGTAATATTATTTTTAAAAATTTCATTGAAATATGTGGTGACAACGCATCAATAAGGTGGAGACAAATTAACTCAATAATATTATCTTAAATATTAATTGTCTCCGTTGAATTTAAATATAAAATTTAAAACCAAGCAATTACATTATACTAGAATCACCACTAAAGTCTAGTACCATCAACAATTATAATAGTAAAATCATCCATTATGGATTAAATTGTACCAAATTTCTATCTATAAGTAGTGTACAGAAAAAGAAGAAGATAATGCATGAACATATATAATCTTCCTTATGTCGAGCATTCGAGCGAAAAAGGGCTAATCACTTTGATAGAACTTTATTAATTAAAGTGTTCTAGTTTATTATGATTTCATTAATTTTGTTTTATATATATATTAATTTGTTTAATGTATAGTGCGATGAATGTAATAACAAAAACACGAAATGAGGTGTACCATCCATCCTTCCACCAAGAAGAAAAATAGCAAAGTTGTGACTAACTTGTTCGGTCTCACAACGTACAACCCCAATATTGAGTTTGTGGATTTCAAAACAACACTTGATTGTCCTGCGAACAATACATATTGAAACCAAAAGGCACATTATTACAAACAATGTGATATATTTATTTTTGTGTTATTTGTTTAGTTTTTCTTTATTAAATAGTTCGGCATATGACATGTCATTATTATTGTAATATTATTTCCTTAGATTTTTTTTATAGAATTTCATGTCTTTATTATTTCTTCTATTTTTTGATACATTAATTATTGAAATAAAATTATTATTAGTTCTGTATTAAATTTAAATTAAAAACGTCTTCTCTAAATTCATTTGTTATTTGTAATGTACTAGCTTAATTTTCATGATATAAATCACTTGATTGTTCTTTTACGTCCCCCTCTCACATCAATTCTTCCATCAATTTTCTTTTCTTGGTGGCAGTAAACTTTATGAATAAAATAAAATAGACTCCAAACACACATAAATTTCAGAATAAACATAAAAACATTGAAGATATATACATTTTTATTTAAGACGGTAATATATTTACCAAAATCAAAATCGTTAGTCCATTCTACAATCGTAAGTCTATTCTACAATTGTAAAATTTTAAAATATCGAGTTGATTGTTAAAATTATACCATGGTAGAATAGACTAACAATTCTATTTCGATAAACTTTTAAATAAGTTAAATTTTTACAATTTGAAATTTACACCGATAATATTTACTATTTATAAGTTTATAAATAATTTTGATTTTATTTACAATTTTATTCTTCTTTAGAAAAAATGTATATTTATAAATTAAATTTATTTTTATTATTTATTCAAATAAATAAATTATGAAAATCATTTTATAAATATGATTTCCTTTAATGTTAATTTCCTTTAATATTATTTATTAATTAATTATATTATATGATAAGATAAGATATAGCTAATATTATTTTAAAATAAATTCTCATTATTTTAAATAAACTCTTAATTTTAATAATGTATAAAGTTGATAATTTTAAGTAAAATTTTGATTTTGACTATGGATCCTAGCTATTATTTTATTAAAAAACTATTAAAATTAAAATTATTTTTTTACTTGGTATAATATTATTTATTGAATAGTAAATAATTTATGAATTATGATAAATTATATATGCGGTATTTTTATTTTATTTAATATAAATATTATTTTGGTTTTAATGTAATTTTAGTTAATTTTAATTAGATTATTATTGTATTTTTTTATAAATAGAAGAAATATAATTTATTTTTAATAATGATATCGAATAAAAAGATAAATTATTAAAACTTTATTTTATTAAACATTTTTATTTATAATATTTATAGTTAGGGTGTTAAATAGGTCTGAAACAAAACCTACCGAATTTAAATTCAATTTGAATTTATTTTCTATTTTTTAATTGAATTTTACCCGTTGAAATTTTAACTACATACCTAATTTGAAAATGAATTCATTTATTTTTATTTATTTTAATTAATTATTTTATTACATATTATATAATTTATTACATATAATTAAATAATTATATATTTAAATTAAATATAATAATTTTTATCTCTACAACAAAATACAACCGCCGCATATCTCTCTTATTTATTCTCATTTATCTAATGCCCTAACCCTAATCAAATAATTCCTCTACTAGCCGCCGCCCATCTCTCCCTCTCCTATCTATTCTCATTTATCTAATGCCCTAACCCTAATCAAATAATTCCTCTACTAGCCGCCGCCCATCTCTCTCTTATATCTACTCTTATTTTCTCCGCAACATCTCTCCTTCTCTTATATGGACTCTTATTTTCTCCGCCAACATCTCCTTTTTATATCTACTCTTATTTTCTCCGCCAACATCTCCCTTTTAACCCACCTCCCTCCCTCTCATTTCTATTCATAATCAATCTACCTTCTTATTTCTGGTTATCTCTATTTCTTCTTTGTAAGACTATTGAGTCTGGATCTATATTTCTTCTTTCTTGTTAAAATTTCAAAACTCTTGAGTTTAGATCTATATTCTTTCTTTCTTGTTGACAATATTCGCTTGCTTGCTTGTCGCAAACCGCCAACATTGAAGATCAAGTTTAGAGGTAACTTAAATTTTGTTTTAAGAATTTATTTGAATTTGATTCGGTTATTAAATTGGCTAAAAAATTATATATTCAAAACATTTTGAATATAACAAGTAAAATTAATGTTATATATATTTTTTCACTTACTATGTATATATATATATTAAATAAATAATGTATATATTCTTATTAAATTATAAAAAAATTATAATATAAATAATAAAACTTAATATATATATATATATATATATATTAATAAATTTATATATATGTAACAATAATATATATAATTTAAAAACTTAAAAATATATTAATAATTTTAAATTTTTATTTATAATAATAAAAAATAATAATAAAAAATAAAAATAAATAAATTACTAAATATTTTTTAATAATAAAAAATTAATGACATATAAACTATTAGATGTGTTTGTGGTGATATTTATAATATCAAATTAAAATGAAATAAATTGTTCATATTCATAAGATATAATATTAAATATTTTGTTATATATTATTACTCATTATTGGTAATAATATATAATAATAAATAGATAATAATAACAATAATTTAAAATATATAATATTTTAGTGTCTTGATTAATTAATTGAAGTATGTGATAGATAAGAAAGAAAATAAAATAATGTTTAACGTTATTTAATTTTAAAAAATTATAATCAAACTCATTATATTTTAATATTCTTAATATTTATTTCACTCATTATATTTTAATATTTTTTATTTATTCTCTTATTTTTTTCATTTATTATTATTATTATTATTTTTATTTCTCTTTCTAATTTTTTATATTATATAAAATTATTATAATAATAAAACATAAATTTAAACATATAACCTTTTTTTTCGATACACATATACACAGTCATATTATAAATTTATTATATCTATATATTCTCTACAATTTATAATATAATATTATTTTTTAAGATATTAATTATACATTTTAATAACGTAATAAACAAACTAAAAAAGATAAAAAAAAAATTGTATGTCAAAAAATTTATAAAAATAAATAAAAGTGTATTTTAGTATTTAATTTAATAAATTTATTAATTTGATTAATTATTAGACAGGTGAGAGGATAATAAATTATTTGATACATAATTCAAATGAAGAAGGATTATGTCTTAATTATCAAATTAACAAAAACTAAAATGTGTAACAAATGGGCCCTAAATATGCATGCATTTATCTATCTGTCATTTGACATAGAGCGCAGGTTTGATTTTGCGTATTTAAAAACCAAATTTATTTACTTATTGATCAATTCTTTACCGACACAAAAAAACAACGTTGTACGGTCAAGGTCAGAAGAGCGAGAAATGGTGAAGAAGCATGTGGAGAAGAGAGGCGGCGGCGGCGGCAGCGGCAAAGAGAAAGAGAAAGAAAAAGAGCAGGGTTATAAACAATGGAAGTCACTTGTCCCTATAATTTACGATTGGCTAACTCATCACTCACTTCTCTGGCCTTCTCTATCATGCAGGTACGCATATATATATCTAATGTATCTATCTATCTATCTAATCTGTATCTAATCTAGCTTTATTATCATGCATATAAATAGATGGGGTCCCCAGTTAAAAAGGGTTCTTTCAAGAACAGCCAGCGCCTTTACATTTCCGAACAGGTAATTAAACTTAATTGGATCTCCTACTTCTCTTTGTTTTTTTCATTTATGTACATCCTTTTATAATTAATTAGCTATATCTAAACCATATGCTTAATTAATTTGATAAAATATACAAAGCCTCATCTTAGCTAGCTAACTTTACTTTGCATGTCTCATGGTCGCTCTAGCCTCTTGGGTAAGGCTAGTTAGGCGGCCTAAGGCGCATAAGCTAGGCCCCCTCCCACAGCCACCAAAAATAGAAAAACACTAACAAGATTTGAAGCATAGGCACTAGTAAAAAAAAGGTCAATATCAACAGTTTTTACTGTTGTTATTAAACAAAAAATGGTTAGTATTGAGTAATAACAACAGCTCAAAAAGCGGTTGACATCCGTTACTAGAGCCTCCGTAGGCATTGCTCAAACATGAAATATCAACCATTTTGGGGCGGTTGTTATTACTCAATAACAACCGTTTTTTGAGCGGTTGTTATTAAGAAATATCATCCGTTTTATATGCAATTGTTATTAAGCAATATCAACCGTTTAAAAAAAATTACTCAATACTAACCATTTTGTAGGCGGTTGTTATTAAGAACTATAAAAGTGGTTGTAATTTCTTAATTATAATGGTTGTCAATTGTAATTTCTTAATTATAATGGTTGTTGACATTTTTTATTCCGAATTTATAAAAAAAATATTTCAATTATTTAATTAAAAATCACTTTAAAATAAATTTAATTATTTTATACAAAATTTCAAATGACAAGATAATTTTTAAATATAATTCAAAAATTAACATTAAAATAATTTAATTCCATTACATACAAATACTACATTTAAATAAAAAAAATTCATAATACAAAAAATAAAAAATAATAATTCAATCTTCTATCATCTATTTCTTCTTCCTTGATCTTCATCTTCTATCTCTTCTTCCTTGATCTTCATCTTCTATCATCTATTTCTTCTTCCTTCAGCATAAACCTCATTTTCTTCATAATTAACTACCTCCTTTTTTTATAATTAATTCCGTCCAAATTTAGTATACCTACATATAAAGACATTTACAACATAAATAATTAAAATTAAAGTTAATAATATAAACCTGATTATACAATGATAATTTTACCTATAAGGAAAATGAGGAAGGAATTAAGAGCATTGATTTGAAGGAGGAGAGTTCTCCATGGGATTTGAGAGAATAGGGTTGAGGATTGAGGGATGAGAGAGGTTGAGGGATGAGAGAGGGATTGAGGAGAGAATAAGTAATCGAGGTCATAAAAATAAAGGTTGTGGGAAGAGAGGTGATTGAGGAGAGAAGAAGTTATCGAGGTTAAAAGAAGTTATCAGATAATGGAGAATTAATTAATTAATTATTTTGTATAACAACCCACGATTTTAATGATATTTTATTTATTTATTTTAATTATATATATATATATATTATATTTAACAAATTTAATTACTTAAATATTATATATATATTAACTATTAACTATTATATATAAATATAAATTATTAAATTCAAAATATTAAAAAATATTTAATATCAACTATTTTTAAAATGGTAATATTATATATATTTACTCTATTAAATAACAAATCAAATTAATTTATATAAAAATTTTAAATTTTAAATATTTTATATGTTTATTTTATTAAATAAATATGAATAGTTTAAATTTAATTATATATATATACATATTTATTTTATTACATAAAATATGAAATTATATTATGTTTTTAAATTTAAAATATATTATCATAAAATTTTAATTTTTTTACTTATTATTATTCTTTAATATTTATATTATATATATATAATTCATATAATTAATTATTAATAAATTCATATATATTTATATAAATAATTATTAATTATATTTTAAATTTAATAAAAATATATGATTATATATCTTTCCTAGTTTCTTTCTAATCTCTCTCTACTTATTAATTTTTTTCTTTAAATTTTAAATTTTAATTTCTCCTTTTTAATATAATAGTATTTTTTTATTCTTATTAAATATTAAAATTTATTAATATTTATATTTTTCATAAACACTAAATTTTGTTAATATTTTTATTTTTACTTTCCCTAAAAAAAAATATTTCTTCCTGTATATTTTTTTTTAATCTTATCTCACTTTTATTCCTCGTATAAAATAAATAAAAATAACTCAAAAATTACAAATAAATTCTCATAACAATTTTTAATAAAAATATTGAATAATTTATTTTTTACTAAGAATAATATTTATTCAAACATTTTTCTGCAATAATAAAATATAATATAACAAAATATATATCAGAATAAGTCTTATAATACCGGTTGATATTTCCCCTTTATATCAACGGTTTTTAAAATGGTTGATATAGATTTGGTCAATATCAACGGTTTTTAAAGTGGTTGATATAGATGTGGTTAATATCGACGGTTTTTAAAACTGTTAATATAGAGTGGGTCAATATCAACCATTTTAAAATTCCGTTAATATAGATGAGTTAATATCAACCGTTTTAAGAGCGGTTGATATTGACCCCCTTTATATCAACGGTTTTCGAAACTGTTGATATAGAGTGGAGTCAATATCAACCGTTTTACAATTCCGTTAATATAGATGAGTTAATATCAACCGTTTTTAAGAGCGGTTGATATTGACCCCCTTTATATTAACGGTTTTTTAAACGGTTGGTATTACCCCTTTAATATCAACCGCTGAACAAACGGTTACTATTTTTGGTTACTATTAATGATTTTTTTACTAGTGGGCCATTAGATGAATTTACTTTTTTAGTCTAAGGCATCAAAAACCTCGTGCCCAGACACTGGCTCGACTTCATCTTCTTTGGAACAAAGTCTTCACCATTTGAACAACAAGAGCCACCATCAGTCTTAGATGTTCATCGAAGCCGTTTTGAAGTCTATACTATGTTTCGATGATTATTAGATTCTCCACTTGAGATCAAATGTTAATCTAGAATTGACTACAACTAAGAATTTGGAGGAGGCACGATAATTCAAATTTGGGGACCGAGCGAGCCACCAAAGGATTAAGACTTTTGAGTTGAACTAGGAAGATGTTGTTTAATCTTGGGTTGAGAAACCCTAAAACTTTCTAACAACCTAAATTATAATAGGGTTGGTAGAAACAAACTTGAATGTAGTGCACCAATTTATGCTAGACAATGGATTAGCCGGCTTGTTTTTGTATTTGTTCCAATGCTTTTAGTATTGAAGATAATAATGAAAAATATTGTAAAACTGAAAAAGAATAGTGATCATAATTAAATGATAGCTTTAAGAGATAGTTTGTCTAAAATTCTTTTATTGGTTGTCTAAAATTCTTTTATTGACTACTAACCCTGTTCAGTCAAGATTTTAATTTTATTTGAGAATCACACTATTCAAAATTAAATTTATATAGATTGTCCAGATAGTTATTTAAGTTAAATGTTGCAACATTCCAAATAAATCAAAAAAATAATAGTTTGTTTAGGCACACATTAGACAAATTTCCTCTATTTTGTAGTGTCAACAAGTCCTTCAATTCTTCATCTATTGCATATTTACACGGACTATATTTTAATTACTTTTGTGAAAAAGTCCAATGTTGACAAGAATTATAATGAGACTTTTTTTTTTTTGTTGGCATCCCAAAATTTAATGGTTTCCACTTTGGAATTAGTAAGCAAACTAAATATGTTATAATCTTACGAGATTAAATGTTACTTTATCTCATTGTCTTTTGTTTGACGAAGAAATCTAGTCTTAGCTTATCGATGCACTATCTTACGTAACAATTAATTTCGGTTCACATGCTGACTAGTTCTTAAAACACAACTCTATTTTTCGTAATAGTTTTATTTATCCCTCTTCCTTCAAAGTGAGTTTGGAATACCAAGACCCTTGAGAGTTCTTATTCTTTTAGTATGAATATCATTATAAACTCAAAATGACGTGTTTCGCATTGACTAACACATGTTTCCTATGCGATAACAACAAGAAGACAATTAAACACGATATGTTTCAGTTCACCATTGCTTTAATATTTTGACTCTACTTCAAAGTTTCCTTAACTATCAAATGATCATATCTCAATATTAATTGGGAAAATTTGGGTTTAATGGACAAAATAATGTTTTCCATCGTGAGATCAAATGTTAATCTAGAATTGACTACAACTAAGAATTTGGAGGAGGCACGATAATTCAAATTTGGGGACCGAGCGAGCCACCAAAGGATTAAGACTTTTGAGTTGAACTAGGAAGATGTTGTTTAATCTTGGGTTGAGAAACCCTAAAACTTTCTAACAACCTAAATTATAATAGGGTTGGTAGAAACAAACTTGAATGTAGTGCACCAATTTATGCTAGACAATGGATTAGCCGGCTTGTTTTTGTATTTGTTCCAATGCTTTTAGCATTGAAGATAATAATGAAAAATATTGTAAAACTGAAAAAGAATAGTGATCATAATTAAATGATAGCTTTAAGAGATAGTTTGTCTAAAATTCTTTTATTGGTTGTCTAAAATTCTTTTATTGACTACTAACCCTGTTCAGTCAAGATTTTAATTTTATTTGAGAATCACACTATTCAAAATTAAATTTATATAGATTGTCCAGATAGTTATTTAAGTTAAATGTTGCAACATTCCAAATAAATCAAAAAAATAATAGTTTGTTTAGGCACACATTAGACAAATTTCCTCTATTTTGTAGTGTCAACAAGTCCTTCAATTCTTCATCTATTGCATATTTACACGGACTATATTTTAATTACTTTTGTGAAAAAGTCCAATGTTGACAAGAATTATAATGAGACTTTTTTTTTTGTTGGCATCCCAAAATTTAATGGTTTCCACTTTGGAATTAGTAAGCAAACTAAATATGTTATAATCTTACGAGATTAAATGTTACTTTATCTCATTGTCTTTTGTTTGACGAAGAAATCTAGTCTTAGCTTATCGATGCACTATCTTACGTAACAATTAATTTCGGTTCACATGCTGACTAGTTCTTAAAACACAACTCTATTTTTCGTAATAGTTTTATTTATCCCTCTTCCTTCAAAGTGAGTTTGGAATACCAAGACCCTTGAGAGTTCTTATTCTTTTAGTATGAATATCATTATAAACTCAAAATGACGTGTTTCGCATTGACTAACACATGTTTCCTATGCGATAACAACAAGAAGACAATTAAACACGATATGTTTCAGTTCACCATTGCTTTAATATTTTGACTCTACTTCAAAGTTTCCTTAACTATCAAATGATCATATCTCAATATTAATTGGGAAAATTTGGGTTTAATGGACAAAATAATGTTTTCCATCGTCGATGGCTATCATGGCTGTAAATGCCAAAAAAAACATACATAAATCAATTAAGTAAAATCAACCTATAATAATTAGTATGCCTTTTTTTTAATTAAAGGTCATGTTCTATTAAAATGATTTAATTAAATAAATTTATAAACGCGAGGGGTGATCAATAGAAAGAAACTGACAAAGAAAAATGTGTTAGATTCCTATGAAATCATAGTAGTCTCATCTATGACAACCCCTTCATTTTTTATCGAGATGAACATGCATAGAGATCCTCTCATTTCCAACAATTTTTTCCTTTAAATGTCATGCTTTATATTGCATTATTTCCAAATCATCCAATAAAGATCCAATAAATGTTTGACCCGACTATCTAGTTTGTTGTAATCAAAAGTCTACTACAAAATGTGTTATAACCAATTGATAAATAAGAATACTACGGAGTAAGGACTAGATGTATGAGACGAGAAACTAAAACAAAATGTAGCATATTTTTTGGAAAACATATCAACTTTAATTTCAAAGAGAGGTGAATGTGAAGGGCATTCAAAAGTTACGAGCAAAGAGAATCAAAGGAAAAAAAATTAAAAAAAATTAAGCCCTATCAATTCAAATAAAGTTGGTTAATCATTATATAATTGAATTATTGATAACTTAAGTCTCTTATTTCTATCTTGTTCTCACTTATTTGCTTCTGTTTGATTTCAAACTTTATATTGCGAAGGGTCGTGAACACAAATGTTTATTACTTTATTTAAGAAAAAGACTTATAAGAAAGTTTATATAACTCGGTAATAGAACACAAATCTCATTATTATATGGTCATGAGTTCGAGCTTTAATGACCTTTTTAAAAAAAGATAACCAAAAGACGATTCTAAAAAGTCTTGCCTAGACATTAGAAGAATCAAACCAAGATAACTAAAATTTATTTTGATAAATCGAAATATCTTATTTATAGATTTTATAAATAAAATTCTAATTAATAGAGTTAAAAATTTGTTAATAACTTTCCATGTTTAAAGTTTTGTGTGTTACTTAACCAACACATTTTATATTGATTTTTTTCACCTTATACAAAAAGTAAAAATACATAATTGTTAGCATAAGAACCGTTACTGATATTTACATAGTTGGACTTTGGCGATGATGAGAGTCAAATTTAAGATCATCCTTTTATAAACGATATAATTAAAAAGGTGATAAAAATTTATTCCTCTACAAGTTTGCTATAATTTGAACACATCACTCTAAAAAATTTGATCTTTTAAAAGAAAAAAATTATATAATATATATAGGGGATAACTTGTTACACATTAAGTTATAGCATTATTCCAATAAATAAATTTATTGGTACTTTGACTTCTCAACTCTCTTGGTCTCTCTTCATATTATGTCTATCCCTATGAATTGAACTCTAAGGAAGTAGGAATTGATGTTTATCACTATATATATAAATGCTTGCCAGGGAATGAAGCATCTTCTTGTCATATTTCCACATTATTAATCTTATATCTATGTTGTTGTTTTAAAAATTTTGTTCCTAACTAGTTCTGATATTTTGTTGTTTGTTTATGTTTCGTTTGCTAGACTGATGGTAGTGTGCCAAACACACTTGTTATCATAAATTGTGATATTGTTAAACATAGGGTTGCTTCAGCTCAACATATCACACTGGTAAGTGTATCAATCCTAACATTGTAAAAATAATAATTCATTCTCTTTTTCAATGTTCTACCAATGGATTAATGTATGTTTTGGTTGCATGATCTTTGCAGTTCAATGAAAAGTCTAGTTCTCCATTTGTGAAGAAATTCAAAACAATAATTCACCCTGGAGAGGTATTAATTATTTTAGTTGTTTTATATATTTTTTTCATAATTAGAATATAGGGATGTTCTAAAATTAAACATGTTAATTTGAAATTATTATTTAGAGGCCCGATATTCTTGACATCTTGTAAGCCTTATCTGCAATATGCATTAATTATTCTAGATTGACATTATAGTCTTTCAGTTTTATAGATTGTTCTATAAATATGATCACTAGTGTATATATGTGTTGTAAAGATTCCAGGCCGCTATTATCCATAATATTATATATCATTTCATCTTCATTCTGTAAACACAAATCTTGATTGTATATGGAATCATCACAGGTGAATCGAATCAAAGAACTTCCTCAAAATAGAAATATTGTGGCCACTCACACTGACGGTCCAAATGTATGCATCTTGTTGCGTTCTTCTATATTTGAATTATAATTAGACACTTAAGATCCATTAAGTTTTTTCTATCTCAATCTAAAGCATTCAGTCCTGTTCAGGTTCTAATTTGGAATGTTGAGAGCCAGCCTAATCGACAAGCTGTGTATGGAGCCCGAAATTCTTGTCCAGATTTGGTACGTGATGTTGCACAATAAAATGTTGTCATGATACAATCATTTCTACAAATATATACAGTTATATCTTATACACTTAAATTTGCAGATTTTAACTTAATTATTTCATATATTAAGAAACATCTTTGAATGCTATTTATTTTGAGTTGTAGTTTATAATAGAGTTCTAATGCATAAAAGAATCATTACTTAACATGCAGGTACTTATTGGGCATAAAGAAAATGCAGAATTTGCTCTTGCCATGGGCCAAACTGAACCTTTTGTGCTTTCTGGAGGTTGGAAACTCATTATACCTTTGAAATATTTTTAGTACAAATTATTTTTCTTATATTTAATAAATACAATTTTTTTTATATTAGGTAAGGACAACTTGGTGGTTCTATGGAATATTGAAGATCATATCTCCACATTGGCCTTAGAGACACCAACTGGTGGTGGTAGAACCATAAAAAACTCCAAGGCTGGTGGGAGTTCTGTTGAAAGTATTACTACTCTTCATCCTCGAGGTACCTATCTAGGACATCAAGATACAGTTGAGGATGTACAATTTTGCCCTTCAAGGTAGAGAAATTACATTTGTAAATTGATCTTTAGGCTTGATATTTCAATCTATATGCAGTTTATGATATTTTTTAAGTAATTTTTTTTTTTGTATGTACTAAAGTGGACAAGAGTTCTGTAGTGTGGGTGATGATTCATGTCTCATACTTTGGGATGTAAGGACAGGTTCAAATCCAACTATCAAGGTACCTACACTCCTTTAAATTACCTCAAGAAGCTTACAAAATTGATTTTTTTTTATTAAAACTTGATTCTCTATCTCTTTTTCAGGTTGAGAAAGCTCATGATGCTGACATTCATTGTTCATTGTGTTGATTGGAATTCACATGATCTTAACCTTATTTTGACTGGGTAAGCATTGAAATGTGTTTTTTTATTGTTTTTTTTCATCTTTTGTGATTCTGAATTAAATTTGGTATTATTCAACAGATCAGCTGATAATACAGTAATGATGTATGACCGTAGAAAACTTACTTCTGGATTACCCGTTCATGTATTTGAGGGTCACAATGCTGCTGTTCTGTGTGTACAGGTTTGAAAAATATGATGACTACTGTTTTCTAAATATTTTCATAAAGGGAAATAATATAAAAAGAACAAATGCTTCAATTTGTTTTTCAGTGGTCTCCCGACAAGGCATCAGTTTTTGGAAGTTCATCGGAAGATGGAACATTGAACTTATGGGATCATGAAAAGGTTTGAAACCTAATTAATATATGATGAATTGTTTTTTATTGCAAATTGATTTCAAAATAAATTTTTTAAATTTCATTCATGTTGCAGATGGGCGGAATGCAAGAACTTGGTGGATCATCAGATAGTTCAACAGGCTTGTTATTTAATCATTGTGGTCATAGGTAAGAAACTTATTATTGTATTTCTTTCTTTCTTTTTATATTTATTTTTTTGGATATATCTATTCAGAGGCAAAGTTGTGGATTTCCATTGGAGTTCTTTTGATCCTTGGACAATCGTTAGTGTATCGGATGATGGAGACAGTATTGGCGGTGGAGGTACTATGCAGGTAATAATTGTTTTTTAGTAATTTCTATTGTTATGAATAATTAATATGGTTAGATTATTAAATGAGTAATTGGTAAATGTTGTTGTTTTTAGATATGGAGAATTATAGACATGATTTACCGACCACGAGAGGAGGTTCTGGCTGAGTTAGAGAATTATAAGTAAGATATAATCAATTTCAACTAACACCTCTTAATACATTATTAATTTTCTTTTGTTTTTAACACCGATATGATGGGCTAAACTTTAATGTCTTCGATCGTTATTATGTAGTCATTTTAATCAATGGTATCAAAATATTTTTTAAATTACTTGTCCTATTTCATTAGTGTTATATCCTACTATAATAAATAAAGTTGGAGAGTTTTCAAGAATAGAGTGAAAAATGCTAAGAAAACTATGTTTTAATTTTGATCTAAACAAAACAATTAGACCAAAGATCCCAAAAGCTTGTACCAGCTATAAGCCATGTAAGATTCAACACTCTAATGCATATTAAATCCATACACAATGAAGTGAGCTTATTTGTTGTTTGGGTTATTTTGAAATTTTATTGAGTTTTTTTAAAATATTTTTTTGATAAAAAAATATTTCATAATTTATTTTTGTGAGGATAGTATAACCTACTAGGATAATTTAAAGGGACAATTATGGTGCGAATCCTTATCGAGATATTGAGTAGTACTAACTTCTTAAATTGAAAAAATCATTAAAAATAATAATTTTTTTTATAAATACAAAGGTTTTCAAACCGATAGTAAGGCCTCTTTAATTTTTTTTGTTTGTAAGAAGATGCATGACAATGCCATCTTTCTATTTAAAATATACATTTCATTAATATTAGACCAAAAAAATTTATTTTATTGTTTTTAAGAATTCTCTTAGAGTTTTTTATGATTATTTTAATAAATATTAATTTATTTAAAAAATGTTAAATGTGATAATTGTGAAAAGATGAGTAGTTTTTGGTTAAAATATTTAAAATATATTAATTTATAATAATAATTTTAGTTTTTGTAAATAAATAATATTTTAATGCTTTGATTAATGAATTGAATAATTTAGATTATGAGAGAGTGAATAAAATTATGTATATTAACATTTATATTAAATTTAATTTTAATATTTATTTATTTAATGTATTTAATTTTAATATTTATTTAATCTATTTTAATATATAATATAATATTTAATTTTAATTAAGTATGTTTAATTATAATTATAAATATATTTTATATTTATAAATTTCAAGAGAAGAAGGTGCAGGATAATTTGAAAATGAAAAGGGTGTTCTGCATTATTTAGTATAACCTGAATGGATCCGATCGAGATGTGTTCCACCATGGCCAAAGACAAGCTTCAGGTACAATACATCTCTCTCCGTTCAAAAATAGGGTTTCTTGATCTTTTCTCATTTCCTAAATCTTGACTTAGCCGTCATTTAATCAACTTTATGAATCATTGATATTTAGAAACTATTTTTGTCACGGATTTTATACATGTGTACTAGATGAGATTATTTGAAACTAAGGTTATATTTAAACTTAGTATAAGTCAGATTAATAAATTTATTGATATTTTTTTTTTAGATTTGGATATATGGTTAGTAATATTATTTTTAAAAATTTCATTGAAATATGTGGTGACAACGCATCAATAAGGTGGAGACAAATTAACTCAATAATATTATCTTAAATATTAATTGTCTCCGTTGAATTTAAATATAAAATTTAAAACCAAGCAATTACATTATACTAGAATCACCACTAAAGTCTACTACCATCAACAATTATAATAGTAAAATCATCCATTATGGATTAAATTGTACCAAATTTCTATCTATAAGTAGTGTACAGAAAAAGAAGAAGATAATGCATGAACATATATAATCTTCCTTATGTCGAGCATTCGAGCGAAAAAGGGCTAATCACTTTGATAGAACTTTATTAATTAAAGTGTTCTAGTTTATTATGATTTCATTAATTTTGTTTTATATATATATTAATTTGTTTAATGTATAGTGCGATGAATGTAATAACAAAAACACGAAATGAGGTGTACCATCCATCCTTCCACCAAGAAGAAAAATAGCAAAGTTGTGACTAACTTATTCGGTCTCACAACGTACAACCCCAATATTGAGTTTGTGGATTTCAAAACAACACTTGATTGTCCTGCGAACAATACATATTGAAACCCAAAGGCACATTATTACAAACAATGTGATATATTTATTTTTGTGTTATTTGTTTAGTTTTTCTTTATTAAATAGTTTGGCATATGACATGTCATTATTATTGTAATATTATTTCCTTAGATTTTTTTTATAGAATTTCATGTCTTTATTATTTCTTCTATTTTTTGATACATTAATTATTGAAATAAAATTATTATTAGTTTTGTATTAAATTTAAATTAAAAACGCCTTCTCTAAATTCATTTGTTATTTGTAATGTACTAGCTTAATTTTCATGATATAAATCACTTGATTGTTCTTTTACGTCCCTCTCTCCCATCAATTTTCTTTTCTTGGTGGCAGTAAACTTTATGAATAAAGAAAAGTAGACTCCAAACACACATAAATTTCAGAATAAACATAAAAAACATTAAAGATATATACATTTTTATTTAAGACGGTAATATATTTACCTAAATCAAAATCGTTAGCCCATTCTACCATCGTAAGTCTATTCTACAATCGTAAAATTTGAAAATATCAAGTTGATTGTTAAAATTATACCATGGTAGAATAGACTAACAATTTTATTTCGATAAACTTTTAAATAAGTTAAATTTTTACGATTTGAAATTTACACCGATAATATGTACTATTTATAAGTTTATAAATAATTTTGATTTTATTTACAATTTTATTCTTCTTTAGAAAAAAATGTATATTTATAAAATAAATTTATTTTTATTATTTATTCAAATAAATAAATTATGGAAATAATTTTGTAAATATGATTTCCTTTAATGTTAATTTCCTTTAATATTATTTATTAATTAATTATATTATATGATAAGATATAGCTAATATTATTTTAAAATAAATTCTCATTATTTTAAATAAATTCTTAATTTTAATAATGTATAAAGTTGATAATTTTAAGTAAAATTTTGATTTTGACTATGGATCCTAACTATTATTTTATTAAAAAATTATCAAAATTAAAATTATTTTTTTACTTGGTATAATATTATTTATTGAATAGTAAATAATTTATGAATTATGATAAATTATATATGCGGTATTTTTATTTTATTTAATATAAATATTATTTTGGTTTTAATGTAATTTTAATTAGATTATTATTGTATTTTTTTATAAATAGAAGAAATATAATTTATTTTTAATAATGATATCGAATAAAAAGATAAATTATTAAAACTTTATTTTATTAAACATTTTTATTTATAATATTTATAGTTAGGGTGTTAAATAGGTCTGAAACAAAACCTACCGAATTTAAATTCAATTTGAATTTATTTTCTATTTTTTAATTGAATTTTACCCGTTGAAATTTTAACTACATACCTAATTTGAAAATGAATTCATTTATTTTTATTTATTTTAATTAATTATTTTATTACATATTATATAATTTATTACATATAATTAAATAATTATATATTTAAATTAAATATAATAATTTTTATCTCTACAACAAAATACAACCTCCGCATATCTCTCTTATTTATTCTCATTTATCTAATGCCCTAACCCTAATCAAATAATTCCTCTACTAGCCGCCGCCCATCTCTCCCTCTCCTATCTATTCTCATTTATCTAATGCCCTAACCCTAATCAAATAATTCCTCTACTAACCGCCGCCCATCTCTCCCGCCCATCTCTCTTATATCTACTCTTATTTTCTTTGCAACATCTCTCCTTCTCTTATATGGACTCTTATTTTCTCCGCCAACATCTCCCTTTTATATCTACTCTTATTTTCTCCGCCAACATCTCCCTTTTAACCCACCTCCCTCCCTCTCATTTCTATTCATAATTAATCTACCTTCTTATTTCTGGTTATCTCTATTTCTTCTTTGTAAGACTATTGAGTCTAGATCTATATTTCTTCTTTCTTGTTGAAATTTCAAAACTCTTGAGTTTAGATCTATATTCTTTCTTTCTTGTTGACAATATTAGCTTGCTTGCTTGTCGCAAACCGCCAACATTGAAGATCAAGTTTAGAGGTAACTTAAATTTTGTTTTAAGAATTTATTTGAATTTGATTCGGTTTTTAAATTGGCTAAAAAAATATATATTCAAAACATTTTGAATATAACAAGTAAAATTAATGTTATATATATTTTTTCACTTACTATGCATATATATATATTAAATAAATAATGTATATATTCTTATTAAATTATAAAAAAATTATAATATAAATAATAAAACTTAATATATATATATATATATTAATAAATTTATATATATGTAACAATAATATATATAATTTAAAAACTTAAAAATATATTAATAATTTTAAATTTTTATTTATAATAATAAAAAATAATAATAAAAAATAAAAATAAATAAATTACTAAATATTTTTTAATAATAAAAAATTAATGACATATAAACTATTAGATGTGTTTGTGGTGATATTTATAATATCAAATTAAAATGAAATAAATTGTTCATATTCATAAGATATAATATTAAATATTTGTTATATATTATTACTCATTATTGGTAATAATATATAATAATAAAATAGATAATAATAACAATAATTTAAAATATATAATATTTTAGTGTCTTGATTAATTAATTGAAGTATGTGATAGATAAGAAAGAAAATAAAATAATGTTTAACGTTATTTAATTTTAAAAAATTATAATCAAACTCATTATATTTTAATATTCTTAATATTTATTTCACTCATTATATTTTAATATTTTTTATTTATTCTCTTATTTTTTTCATTTATTATTATTATTATTATTTTTATTTCTCTTTCTAATTTTTTATATTATATAAAATTATTATAATAATAAAACATAAATTTAAACATATAACCTTTTTTTTTCGATACACATATACACAGTCATATTATAAATTTATTATATCTATATATTCTCTACAATTTATAATATAATATTATTTTTTAAGATATTAATTATACATTTTAATAACGTAATAAACAAACTAAAAAAGATAAAAAAAAATTGTATGTCAAAAAATTTACAAAAATAAATAAAAGTGTATTTTAGTATTTAATTTAATAAATTTATTAATTTGATTAATTATTAGACAGGTGAGAGGATAATAAATTATTTGATACATAATTCAAATGAAGAAGGATTATGTCTTAATTATCAAATTAACAAAAACTAAAATGTGTAACAAATGGGCCCTAAATATGCATGCATTTATCTATCTGTCATTTGACATAGAGCGCAGGTTTGATTTTGCGTATTTAAAAACCAAATTTATTTACTTATTGATCAATTCTTTACCGACACAGAAAAACAACGTTGTACGGTCAAGGTCAGAAGAGCGAGAAATGGTGAAGAAGCATGTGGAGAAGAGAGGCGGCGGCGGCGGCAGCGGCAAAGAGAAAGAGAAAGAAAAAGAGCAGGGTTATAAACAATGGAAGTCACTTGTCCCTATAATTTACGATTGGCTAACTCATCACTCACTTCTCTGGCCTTCTCTATCATGCAGGTACGCATATATATATCTAATGTATCTATCTATCTATCTAATCTGTATCTAATCTAGCTTTATTATCATGCATATAAATAGATGGGTCCCCAGTTAAAAAAGGGTTCTTTCAAGAACAGCCAGCGCCTTTACATTTCCGAACAGGTAATTAAACTTAATTGGATCTCCTACTTCTCTTTGTTTTTTTCATTTATGTACATCCTTTTATAATTAATTAGCTATATCTAAACCATATGCTTAATTAATTTGATAAAATATACAAAGCCTCATCTTAGCTAGCTAACTTTACTTTGCATGTCTCATGGTCGCTCTAGCCTCTTGGGTAAGGCTAGTTAGGCGGCCTAAGGCGCATAAGCTAGGCCCCCTCCCACAGCCACCAAAAATAGAAAAACACTAACAAGATTTGAAGCATAGGCCATTAGATGAATTTACTTTTTTAGTCTAAGGCATCAAAAACCTCGTGCCCAGACACTGGCTCGACTTCATCTTCTTTGGAACAAAGTCTTCACCATTTGAACAACAAGAGCCACCATCAGTCTTAGATGTTCATCGAAGCAGTTTTGAAGTCTATACTATGTTTCGATGATTATTAGATTGTCCACTTGAGATCAAATGTTAATCTAGAATTGACTACAACTAAGAATTTGGAGGAGGCACGATAATTCAAATTTGGGGACCGAGCGAGCCACCAAAGGATTAAGACTTTTGAGTTGAACTAGGAAGATGTTGTTTAATCTTGGGTTGAGAAACCCTAAAACTTTCTAACAACCTAAATTATAATAGGGTTGGTAGAAACAAACTTGAATGTAGTGCACCAATTTATGCTAGACAATGGATTAGCCGGCTTGTTTTTGTATTTGTTCCAATGCTTTTAGCATTGAAGATAATAATGAAAAATATTGTAAAACTGAAAAAGAATAGTGATCATAATTAAATGATAGCTTTAAGAGATAGTTTGTCTAAAATTCTTTTATTGGTTGTCTAAAATTCTTTTATTGACTACTAACCCTGTTCAGTCAAGATTTTAATTTTATTTGAGAATCACACTATTCAAAATTAAATTTATATAGATTGTCCAGATAGTTATTTAAGTTAAATGTTGCAACATTCCAAATAAATCAAAAAAATAATAGTTTGTTTAGGCACACATTAGACAAATTTCCTCTATTTTGTAGTGTCAACAAGTCCTTCAATTCTTCATCTATTGCATATTTACACGGACTATATTTTAATTACTTTTGTGAAAAAGTCCAATGTTGACAAGAATTATAATGAGACTTTTTTTTTTGTTGGCATCCCAAAATTTAATGGTTTCCACTTTGGAATTAGTAAGCAAACTAATATGTTATAATCTTACGAGATTAAATGTTACTTTATCTCATTGTCTTTTGTTTGACGAAGAAATCTAGTCTTAGCTTATCGATGCACTATCTTACGTAACAATTAATTTCGGTTCACATGCTGACTAGTTCTTAAAACACAACTCTATTTTTCGTACCTATCTAGGACATCAAGATACAGTTGAGGATGTACAATTTTGCCCTTCAAGGTAGAGAAATTACATTTGTAAATTGATCTTTAGGCTTGATATTTCAATCTATATGCAGTTTATGATATTTTTTAAGTAAATTCTTTTTTGTATGTACTAAAGTGGACAAGAGTTCTGTAGTGTGGGTGATGATTCATGTCTCATACTTTGGGATGTAAGGACAGGTTCAAATCCAACTATCAAGGTACCTACACTCCTTATTTTGAATGGGTAAACATTGAAATGTGTTTTTTTATTGTTTTTTTTCATCTTTTGTGATTTTCTGAATTAAATTTGGTATTATTCAACAGATCGGCTGATAATACAGTAATGATGTATGACCGTAGAAAACTTACTTCTGGATTACCCGTTCATGTATTTGAGGGTCACAATGTTGCTGTTCTATGTGTACAGGTTTGAAAAATATGATGACTACTGTTTTCTAAATATTTTCATGAAGGGAAATAATATAAAAGAACAAATGCTTCAATTTGTTTTTCAGTGGTCTCCCGACAAGGCATCAGTTTTTGGAAGTTCATCGGAAGATGGAACATTAAACTTATGGGATCATGAAAAGGTTTAAACCTAATTAATATATGATGAATTGTTTTTTATTGTAAATTGATTTCAAAATAAAATTTTTAAATTTCATTCATGTTGCAGATGGGCGGAATGCAAGAACTTGGTGGATCATCAGATAGTTCACCGGGCTTGTTATTTAATCATTGTGGTCATAGGTAAGAAACTTATTATTGTATTTCTTTCTTTCTTTTTATATTTATTTTTTTTTGATATATCAATTCAGAATTTTATATTTATTTATTTTGGATATATCTATTCAGAGGCAAAGTTGTGGATTTCCATTAGAGTTCTTTTGATCCTTGGACAATCGTTAGTGTATCGGATGATGGAGACAGTATTGGCGGTGGTGGTACTATGCAGGTAATAATTGTTTTTTAGTAATTTCTATTGTTATGAATAATTAATATGGTTAGATGATTAAATGAGTAATTGGTAAATGTTGTTGTTTTTAGATATGGAGAATTATAGACATGATTTACCGACCACGAGAGGAGGTTCTGGCTGAGTTAGAGAATTATAAGTAAGATATAATCAATTTCAACTAAGACCTATACATTATTAATTTTCTTTTGTTTTTAACACTGATATGATGGGCTAAACTTTAATGTCTTCGATCGTTATTATGTAGTCATTTTAATCAATGGTATCAAAATATTTTTTAAATTACTTGTCCTATTTCATTAGTGTTATATCCAACTATAATAAAGAAAGTTGGAGAATTTTCAAGAATAGAGTGAAAATGCTAAGAAAACTATGTTTTAATTTTGATCTAAACAAAACAATTAGACCAAAGATCCCAAAAAAGCTTGTACGAGCTATAAGCCATGTAAGATTCAACAATCTAATGCATATTAAATCCATACACAATGAAGTGAGCTTGTTTGTTGTTTGGGTTATTTTGAAATTTTATTGAGTTTTTTTAAAATATATTTTTGATAAAAAAATATTTCATAATTTTTTTTGTGAGTATAGTATATCTACTAGGATAATTTAAATGGACAATTATGGTGCGAATCCTTATCGAGATATTGAGTAGTACTAACTTCTTAAATTGAAAAAATTATTAAAAATAATAATTTTTTTATAAATACAAAGGTTTTCCAACGGATAGTAAGGCTTCTTTAATTTTTTTTTTTGTAAGTAATGCATGACAATGCCATCTTTCTATTTAAAATATAAATTTCATAAATATTAGACCAAAAAAATTTATTTTAATGTTTTTGAGAATTCTCTTAGAGTTTTTTATGATTATTTTAATAAATATTAATTTATTAAAAAATGTTAAATGTGACAATTTTGAAAAGATGAGTAGTTTTTGGTTAAAATATTTAAAATATATTAATTTATAATAATAATTTTAGTTTTTGTAAATAAATAATATTTTAATGCTTTGATTAATGAATTGAATAATTTAGATGATGAGAGAGTGAATAAAATTATGTTTATTTATGATTTAGTCTAAGAGGGAAATCATCTAACAAATCCTAAGAATAATAGTTTTCAAAATTGTGAGAGTAAGAAAGAAAACTACACAATCAAACATACTTCATAATTTCATTTAAAATGTTTAATATTAAATATTATATGACAATATATATTTAATAATATTTTCATTATTTTGTAATCTTAACAGTAAAATGTGTTCCTCCATAAATAAGAACTCGTGCAATCAATAAAGAAATCCTAATAAAAATATTAAGGCTTTTGCCTCTATTTCTTAATTTCGTTTGCTGAGTGCTTCTTACTTATATCGAAACCCTTGTGACAAATTCAATATTTTGAGCAATTGGTGTTTTATTTGTAATAAGAAAGTTATTTTTCTTCAGATACTTCAGATATCAGAAAGTTTTTTATGTTATATCTGGTTATATATTTATGGACGTCTCTAAATTAAACGAAATGCTCCGATCGACGGTTGGAGAACCGTTCATTGCACAATAGAACACGTTCTAGAGGGCGCACGACAACCGATTGAAGGTGTTGGAGGATGGCGGTCGACTTCCGATGTAGAAGCGCGTTCGCAACGAGAATCCGTGTTGTTTGTGTCGTTCGTGTCAATCATGCCGATTGTGCCGATCATGTCGATCGTGCCGACAGCGACCCAAATATTCGATCCATAAACTATAATCGCGATATCTCCCGATTCCTCTAGTAAAATTGAAATTCCTTTTAAGGGGGAAAGAGACGTACCTAATGGAGAAATTTGAGATCATTCTGACATTGGAATTTCTGGCGGCGTTGATGTGTCAGTCGTGCCCGAAGTGAGAAAATAAATCTCCAGAGAAAATTTCTCCGGCGGCATTGATGTGCTTGTCTAGTGTTACCTTATTTAACATTGAATAATCATCAAAAGTAACATCTCGATTGATAATGGGTTTTTTTGCATCCAAACACCAAAGGCGATATTCTTTAACTCCCGTAGTAAATCCCATAAAAAAAGATTTATTTCCTCGTGGATCCAACTTTGATTCATCTAAATGATAATATACAGTAGAACCAAAAATATGCAAAAAATCATAATCAGTTGTAGGTTTTTCAGACCATACCTCTAATGGAGTCTTGCCACCAAGTGTTGATGATGGTAGACGATTTACCAAATGTTGAGCGTATTACACAGCTTCTGCCCAAAATTTCATGTCTAACCCAGCATTAGACAACATACATCGAACTTTCTCCACCAATGTCATGTTCATACGTTCCGATACTCCATTCTCCTGTGGTGTTTTTCTGACTATGAAGTGTCGAACTATGCCACACTCTTGGCATAACTTCTAGAATAGATCATTATTGTATTCTCTACCGTTATCAGTCCGAAGAATTTTGATCTTTCTTCCTGTCTCGTCGTCAACTTGAGTTTTCTATTTAAGAAAAATCTCAAACACTTCACAATTATTCTTCATAGTAAACACTCATACTCTTCTGGAAAAATCATCAATAAAAGTAACAAAATAATGTCTACCTCCAAGAGAAGGAGTCTTGGGAGGAGGTCCCTAGACATCCGAGTGCACATAATCCAAAATACCCTTGGTGTTATGGATAGCAGTGTCAAATTTTACCCGCTTTTGTTTTCCCACAATACAATGTTCACAAAAATCTAATTTACAAACTTTTGTACCTTTCAACAAACATTTCTTGACAAGAGTTTACATAGATTTCTCATCAGTCTGCCCCAATCGCATATGCCATATCTTTGTTGCCTCTAATTCCTTACTGCTCCCGGAAGTTGATACATATGTTGTCTCATTAACTGTACTACCTTGATAGTAATACAAATTATATTTTTCCTGATAGCTTTCAACATCACTAGCGCTCTAGAGATTACCTTAAGAATTTCATTTTCCATTTTCACATGTAGACCTTCTGACTCCAAGGCTCCAAAGAAATGAGATTCTTTTTTATATTCGATATGTACCGAACATCTCTGATAATTCTGGTGGATCCGTCATCTTTTCTCAGCTTTATTGAACCTATCTCTTTTATTTTACATGTTTTAGCATCTCCCATGTAAACAACTCCACCATCCAGCTCCTTAAAGTCAAAGAACTACTTTCGAACTAGTGTCATATGATAAGTGCAGACCGAGTCCAATATCCACGCATCAGGATGTGATGTTGTGTGTGACATCGATAAAGAGTATTCTGAATCTGCATCAACTTTGTGTTGTGCAACATTTACATCTTCAAAATCTTTCTCTTTCTTATACAACTTTGGACAGTTAGTCTTTCAATTTCCTTTCTCATGACCGAAAGCACATTCATCTTTGGCAACTCTACTTTCAGATCTTCCTCCTTTCCCTTTTGATTTGTTTTGCTGACGGCCCCTGACCATCAATATTTCATCTTCTGTACCTATTTTGTTTTTCCTTTTGTCCTGCTTTCTCATTCATGACTATATAAAACAGAACTTACTGCATCAAAAGAAACATTTTCCTTCCCATGAAGTAACATTGTTTCTAAGTGTTCAAATTAATCAGGAAGGGACGATAGCAACATCAATGCAAAATCTTCATTCTCAAACTTAACATCAAGGTTTAACAGATCTGCTACTAATTCATTAAACTTAGTAATATGTTCATTCATAGTAGTACCTGATTGATAATCAAACCGGAACAAACACTTCTTCATAAGGAGCTTATTTTGACCACTCTTTTTCAAAAATTTGTCCTCCAATGCTTACCATTGTTTCGGTGCAGAAATTTTGTTCTTCACAACATACTTCTGCTCTCTAGACAAGCATGATCGAATTGTTCCGCACGCCAACCGATTCATGATACTCCACTAATTTTCTTCTATATCATCTGGTTTTTTCGACCTCAATAGCAACATCTAGACCCTGCTGAAAAAGACAATTTAGAACATCACATTGCCACATGCCGAAATGCCCAATTCCATCAAAGATTTCTACCGTAAACTTCAAATTCGACATCGATGTCCTCGTCCAGGATGACGAAGGAGTTGACGCCCTTTTGAAGACTCCACCATGCCAAGGACGAATCTTCGGCTCTGATACCACTTGTTGGGAAAAAACCTTGATAGAAACACAAAAGAATAAAACAACCGAAAGAACACACTAACAGAATTTGATAATGGAGTTCGGCCAAAATGTTGCCTATGTCTCCGAACACTAATGCTATCAATTAATAATAAGAAGAGATACCAATATTGGGTGCAATAAATTAAAGAGGGGAGAATTTTTTTTTATACACTAAGAAACTTCCCCAACTCCCATCATTTGTTAATAGGAATTTCTATATGGTAAGACCATTGTTTTTCAAAACTACTAAATGTACCAAATCTAGATGTGACTTATAGGCTTCATACACAACATATCGATTAGGCTGGCTCAGAATAATCCAAATTAGAACATGAACATGAACTGAATGTTTTAGATTGTGATGGAGTGGTTCAAGGGTCACAAGATAATTTAGATATATAAGAAAGAAACAAGATGCGTACATATGGACGGTCGGTGTGAGTTGCCACCGTATTGCTATTTTTTTTGAGGAAGTTCTCTATCTTTATTCATTCTTGATGATTCATATACAATCAAAATTTGTGTTATTCACTTCAAGAATGGATATAAAATGATATAAAATATTATGAATTATGGCAACCTGAAAACTTTACATAATATATATATATATATATATATATATATATATATATATATATATATATATATATATATATATATATATATATATATATACTATTGATCATATTTCTAAAACAATCAATAAAATTGAAAGCCAATAATATCAATATAGAATAATGCATGCATTGTGCAAATAAAAGTTAACAAGATTTCTAGAACATCATGCCTCTAAATAATAATTTCAAATTAACATATTGAATTTTAGAAACATCCCTATGTCCTAATTATGAAAAGATAGAAAAAAACAACTAAAATCATTCAATACCTCTCCAAGGTGAATAATTATTTTGAATATTTTTACAAAAAGAGAACTGAACTTTTTATTGAGCTTCAAAATCATGCAGCCAAGTACACATTATTTTTTAGTAAAACATTGAAAAAGAGAGTCAATTATTAATTTTTAAAATGTCAGAATAATAAATTTACAAGTGTGATATGTTTTTGGAGACCACTAAAAACAAATATATATATATATATATATATATATATATATATTGATTGTTAAGACCTTGAATATATTATAGATTGCAACAAGACTACATTTAAGATAATTGAGTAAGTTTTTCCTTACATTATTTATTTTTATAAACAATAATTTCAATAAGAATAAAACTTGAGACCTATTATAGAAGAAAAAAAGATTCAATGAATATAGATCCAAATATAACGAAAAACAACAATGAATTTATGAATCTAAATTATAGTAAGTTTTGATATATTATAATCTTCAAATAATCTCATCCAATTTTAGACATGAATAAAAATATGAGACAAAATAGTGTTTCTAAATATTAAAGATTTACAATAATCGATTGATAAAGAACACTATTGTATGTAAGATTCTTTCCATTTGATGATAAAAAATTGTACGAATAAAGTTTGCCCGTGAAGATATGCAACCTTGGCTTTCATGGGCAGTAAAATTTTGATATTTCACTCTCAATCTAAAATTTAATATTATAGATCATCAAAATAATAGATCATCAAAATAAGACTGCTCTTGGTACCATAAGAAGAGAAGAGCTCGTTCAAAACTTAGAATTTGTGATAAGGATTAAATCGATATAAGTAAGAGGAACTTAGCGACGACCGGATTAAAAATTGGAGGCTAACTTAATATTTTTGTTAGGGTTTTTTCTTTATTTCATTTATTGAGTCAACAGGGACATATTGATTATTAAGATTACATAATAATGAAAATATTATTAAAAATATAAATTGATCATATAATACTTATATCAAAATATTTTAAATAAAATTATGTCGTATGTTTGACAGAGTATAGTATTATTTTTACCCTCAAAATTTTGGAAACTATTGACTTTGTTCGAAATTATCTCTTTTATTAATTATATCACTTAATTAATTAATCAAAATATTATAATATAATTTATTTAAAATAATAAAAACAATTATTATAAATTCGTATACATATATTACATTTCCAAGTATAAAGATCAAATTTACAAATGTACTACAAATAGATAACTCGAGGATTAAAAAGTAGTAAAATTTTTAATAGTCCTATCACCACCACATATGGTGTCTTTAAATCCAAAGTAGATATATGATTTTCAATATTCCATAGAATCACCAATTTCCCCTTACCTACCTAATATCAAAAAAATATTATAATTATTGAATAAAAAAGAACAATAGTACCAAAAGACTACATTTAAGATAATTGGGTGAGTTTTCCATTACCTTGGTAAACAATAAATTCAATGAGAATCAAACTTGAGACCTAATATTAGAAGAAGAAAAAATGTCAATGAATATAGATCCAAATATAAAGAATAAACATCAAAGAATTTATGAATCTTAATTATAGTAAGTTTTGATATAATATAATCTTCAAATAATCTCATCCAATTTAGATATGAACAAAAAATGTGTGAGAAATAGTGTTTCTAAATGTTAATGATTTATATTAATCTTGTAACTTTGAATGGACAGTAAATTTGAGATTTCCCTCTCTGTTTAATATTATGGATAATCAAAATAAGACGGTTTTTGGTACAATCAAAATAAGACGGTTTCTTATTACAAATAAACACCAATTGCTTAGAGACTGGATTTTCTCCTCAACAAAAGACAACGAGAGAAAGTAACACTTAATCTCGTAAGATTATAACAGAAGTATGGATACCATTAAATGTTAGAATGTCAACATTGGACTTTTTTTACAAAATAGTTGAAATAAAGTCCATGTGTACATGCGATAGTTGAAGAATTGGAAGATGTGTCTCAGGTTTGTTAGAGCTACAAATAGAGGAAATAAGTTCATGTGTGCTTAAACAAATAACAATTTTTTTGATTTATTTGGAATGCTGCAACATCTAACTTAGAATAACTATATCTTGGACAAATTATATATTCACATCTTGGATAGTGTGATTCTCATTAAAAATAAAAATCTTGGTGAATTGATTGTTGTTTTAGTCTCCACGAAAATGATTATTGAGGTGAGCTCATCTTGACCAAACACGTTAGTCTATATATATATATATATTATCAAACTAATCAAGCTAATTAATTATAAATAATGTACATAAATGAAATAACAAAGAGAATTAGGAGATCCAATTAAGTTACCTGTTCGGAAATGTAATGGCGCTGGCTGGTCTTGAAAGAACCCTTTTTTAACTGGGGATCCCATCTATTTATATGTATGATAATATAGCTAGATTAGATAGATATACAAGTACCTGCACGGTAGAGAAGGCCAGAGAAGGGAGTGATGAGTTAGCCAACTGTAAATTATAGGGACAAGTGACTTCCATTGTTTATAACTCTGCTCTTTCTCTTTGGCACCGGCCGCCTCCTCACTTTTCCACCTGCTTCTTCACCATTTCTCGCTCTTCTGACCTTGACGTTGTTTTTCTGTGTATGTAAACAATTGAAAATAAATTTGGGTTAGAGTATTTAAGAACAGAAAAGTGAGAGAGGCGGGCGGGCTAGGGTTAAGAGGTGGGCTAGGTTAAGTTATTAGAAAAATAAAATAATAATAAAGACCAGAGTGGATAGGGGAGGAAGAGGTTGGCGGCTAGAGAAATTATTATTTGATTAGGGTAGGGTATCAATTTGATTAGGGTTAGGGTATTAGAGAAATAAAGAATAATAACGAGGGAAGGAGAGATGAGCTATTTTAATTTGTATTATGTATTAGATATGAAGATAAGATTATTATATATTATGTTAAAATTATAAAAATAATAAATTTTAAATATTTTTTTATTACTGTTTAATTTATAATATAAAAGATTGAGCTACATATTGAGACAGGATCTTCTGCTATCTCTTGTGTGGCATTCTCACAAACAGAGGGGCAGTGGTTGTAAATAAAGAAGAAGACACATATCCAATTGGGGCTGCACATTATAACATTATTGACAAATTTAAATAAGTAAAAAATTATTGCATTTTAGAGGAAGATAAGTTATTGATTTCATTTTATTTTTAATTATCTTTATCAATATATTTGATTAAACTTAGACATCTAACTTATATAATTTTATATTTATAATAATATTTTAATAATTAATATTATATATAATATGTATATTTTTATATTTACTTAGAGTTTAATATTAATAATACTTAAATTAATAAATAATCAATTAAAAATAATTTATATAAATATATTAATTTTTATAAGTTTTTATTAATATATAATTTTAAATAAAATAAATCATTAATTAAGTATTTTCCAACAGATTCTTTTTTTAATTTTAATTATTTTGTAAATAATAAATTAAATAAATAAAATTTATTTTTTATTTTTTTTATTCTTTATATACTCTCTTTATTGTTTATTTTTATTCATTATAAAATTTTATAAAACTTAATTTATTAATTATTTTTAATAATTATAAAATAAATAAATAGTAATATTTTTTTTGGGAAAAACGACTTATCGTCATTTCATTAAAATTCAAAAATAGGAAAAAAACCACGAGTTTAAGAGATCATTCTAGACAGGCCTAGAATGATTTTGAAGTCGTAACATTCTGAGTAAAGCTAAAAAGCTAAAAACGTAAATGAATTATCTAATTACAATGCTTCAATTCCTAGTAAGTTTAAAAACGGTAAATGCCAGTTCTTACAGATATTCCAGTTCTGCTCCGTGCTTGGAATTCTTGTCCACGTTCCCGCGAGGGCGCTGTAATCCGATACAATATCTTTCCATAACTCTTCAACGCTCCTGCGGGTTCTGTCATATACCCTTGCATTTCGTTCTTGCAAATGTTATACACCACTACTCCAAAGCCGCACTTGAACACGCTTGTTGCAATCTATTTCACTTAGCTTTGAGTAGTGCTGCATCTTTGATTTCATTCCATTCGCTCGGGAAACTGATCAGCTCCAGGCTTTTATAGAATCTGTCCCAAAGCTCTGAAGCAATATAGCAGTTCCCGAATAGGTGATCTATGGTTTCTTCATTTCCTCTACATAGAAGACAGTTCGTGTCCGGGATATACTTGCTGATACGATCACGAGTGCTGAGTCTTTCCCAGAAGGCGAGTGGTTAGGATCTATGTCGCGGGCTAGGGGAACCAGAGTCTGGCCGGTTAGCACCTTCACTCAACGGTTGGTGTTTAATCCGTTAGAGATTAACACCCGGGGTTTTCAATACTACACAAACTGTCACAAACCCTTGAACCTAGTTCAAGTGCGGAAGTGGGTTGTTTCAGGTTGAAGCAGCACACACACAGGATGAATAGAACCGGATTTGGATAGGGTCGGTTTGGAGTTTGCTGGGTCGCTTTTGGGATTTAGTAAGTCGATTTAGGCAGGGTCGGTTAGTACGTAAAGCCGGCATAAAGTAATAACAAGACAGGTTTTTATGGATGTTCGGAGATAAAAACTCATACGTCACCCCTTCCTCTCGAAACCGCGAGAAGGATATTCACTAAGGAATACACACACACAATCCGATCGAGACTTATTTTCCTGCTCGATAAACCTCGTACAATTCTCACCGAAATTGTATTTTTACTTCAAATGAACACTTGAGCTCTAAATCTTGTAGAGAGATAAACTTGCAATCAATAATTCTTGGAGCTTGTAGTTGGTAGAACTGGTAACCGTATTTTACTCCTCTTCAGCTCCTTCTTTATAGGTGAAATGTGCCAACGGTCACATTTCATCTCCTTGAATCTGATTGGTTGAGCAGAGGTTCAGTGATTCAGACTCACAGTTTATGCTTCCAATGTGTAGGTCAAACCAGCTAGGTTTGTCTTTTACTTAAATGACACTATCGGTTGGACAGTTGCCTGCACCTGGAGGATTGCGCCTCTGATTTATCCTGGAGTGGAAGATCTTGTCGGACGGTCTTCTAACACCTGTAGATTGTCCTCAGACTTGTATGAATATGGCAATACTAAGGTCTGTCCCTTTGGTATTAATCTTCAACAGATACTCAAGTGTCTATTTCACCCGGATCGGTTGTTTAGGTTTAACCGGATGACTTACGATTTTTCATAGCTTTTAGGTAACCGAATGTCCAACGATTTTGACCTTCTTATCTGACGCAGTCTTGTCTTCTTGATCGGTTAGGTTCTTGGTCGGTTGGGTTGCTTGACCGGTTTGAGTTATTTGACCGGTTGAATTCTTTAACCGTTCCTGCAACAAGTTTTGTTTTGTTAAGTTCTAGTTTTTAAACCAAATCTAATTTTATCTAACAATTTCTCCCTTTTGATTATTTTCTTAAAATATTCAAAACCAAGTAGGATTGACAATGTGGCCGGTTGTTATAAAAGTTTATTGGCCGGATTTTTGGAAAATGACTTAGAAAAATTTTTCAAAAAATTTTTCGAAAAATTTGAGAAAAATTTTATAATTTAATTTTTTTATCTGTATTAGCGAGCCATAGGATGAACTCGTGGTCTAGGGATAATCTTCGTTGACCATACAAGAGGAGCCCATTCTACATTCTGTGCATTTCCTAGGTTACCTCCCATATTTTCTTCGATACCCAGCTTCCCATTGTCCTCGAGCTTTCTATTCATGAATATCTGGTCTGGCGTGTAGTTGTATGTTACTTATATGATCAAGTATCCTCTGTCCTTCTGGATTTCTTCTCAGGAGTGAGTCCCAATTTCATCTTTAATGTCTCTAATTTTTGCTTCCGTGCAGTCCCTCTCTGATGCAGATATTTTGAAAACTCCTCCTTGTGGATGATAGGCTGGTTTTCGAAGCAGGGTCGTGCCAGAATAGAGTTCCTTTCCCCGTCCCCTAGAAGGATGTCATAAAGATCTGCAATATCGCTTCTTAGTTTAAGATCTTTTTAGAGACCAGCTCATACCTTCATGAATTTTGCAGGTCCAGATGTTGGTTTTCGTATTTCATAAACCTCGTATGCACCCATTTGATCCATAGTGACTCCTGATTACGCTCTAAAGCCCACATATGCTTGAAGGTGAGAGCTTTGTTCCACTCGATACAGTTCTTCAATCCGATGCCCTCCCTCGTCCTTCGGTTTGCAGAGAGCGGTCCATTTGACTTTTTTTCCTCCTCGTCTTACCTACTGCCCCAGATAAAATTTCCTCCATCAGTGTATCGAGCTCCTTCATTACCTTCTTCAGAATGACCATTTGTTGCGCCTAGTAGCCAACTATGCCCATGAACCATTGTTTTGATAAGTTCGATCTTCCCTGTATAAGAAAGTTTTTTCGCTGCCCAGTCAGATATCGTGTTTTTTACCTTTTCATCAGCAGCTTGTAGTGTGAGATCTCGATCTGCTTCGCGGTTACGGAATTCCTATGTACCTTACGGGAAAAAACTTCCATCCTTGATGTCCATGATGGTTGAAGATGTCCTGCTTTGTTTTCGTCATTTACGCCTCGATAAAATGCCACACTTTTGCTTTCATTATAGTTAAACCTGTAACCTCAGAAAAGAACGTTAGTACAACCCTAATAGTTTTAATGGAATCAATGTTCTACTTGCGCTAGAATGAACAAATTCCGTCAATAAAGCAATAAATGGGTTACCTCCTCTACCTCACAGAATTGGTGAAAGATGTATGGACGATTCTTTCGGAACATCGCGAAGATGCGCTCAAAGATCGCCATGATATCTACGAAAAGGTAAAAAGAGAGGGGGGTCCCCTTGCCTTACCCCGTTTTCACCCTTGAAATAGCCTCCGTGGACTCTATTGACACTAACAACAAAGAAAGGATAATGAAACGCACTGCATAATCCAATCAATAAAAATCATGGGAAAAGTAGAAACAACTAGAAAAGTCTCGAATGACTTCCCATCTAACATAGTCGAAAGCTTTTTGATATCTATTTTGAAAGCCACTCTCGGGGATATTTTCTTATTCCCGTAGCCTTTTAAAAGGCTCTACATGATAAAGATATTATGAGAGAATGTCCTACTTGGGATGAATGCAGATTGATTAAGATTTATAATTTTTCCTATGACATTTTTAAATCGTTTAGAAATGATTTTTGAAATTATTTTATAAATCACATTGCAGCAGAAAATTGGTCTAAAATCTTGTACTTTCTCGAGTACCCGCAGTTTTGGGGGATCAAGGTTAAGACCGCTGTATTCCATTGCTTTAACATCTTCCTGTTCTTGAAAAACTCCAGAACCCCATCAGTAACGTCTTACCCACAACCGACCAATTGTCTTTGAAGAACTGTGCATTAAACCCATCAGGACCTAGGCTTTTATTCCCATCAATACTAAACAGAGCTTCTTTAACCTCAACCTCGTGACCACCCTTATCACCTATCACACTGGTAGTGTATCAATCCTAACATTGTAAAAATAATAATTCATTCTCTTTTCAATGTTCTACCAATGGATTAATGTATGTTTTGGTTGCATGATCTTTGCTGTTCAATGAAAGTCTAGTTCTCCATTTGGTGAAGAAATTCAAAACAATAATTCACCCTGGAGAGGTATTAATTATTTTAGTTGTTTTATATATTTTTTTCATAATTAGAATTAGGGATGTTCTAAAATTAACATGTTAATTTGAAATTATTATTTAGAGGCCCGATATTCTTGACATCTTGTAAGCCGTATCTGCAATATGCATTAATTATTCTAGATTGACATTATAGTCTTTCAGTTTTATAGATTGTTCTATAAATATGATCACTATGTATATATGTGTTGTAAAGATTCCAGGCCGCTATTATCCATAATATTATAATATTTCATCTTCATTCTGTAAAACAAATCTTGATTGTATATGGAATCATCACAGGTGAATCGAATCAAAGAACTTCCTCAAAATAGAAATATTGTGGCCACTCACACTGACGGTCCCAAATGTAGGCATCTTGTTGCGTTCTTCTATATTGAATTATAATTAGACACTTAAGATCCATTAAGTTTTTCTATCTCAATCTAAAGCATTCAGTCCGGTTCAGGTTCTAATTGGAATGTTGAGAGCCAGCCTAATCGACAAGCTGGGTATGGAGCCCGAAATTCTTGTCCAGATTGTACGGTGATGTTGCACAATAAAATGTTGTCATGAGACAATCATGTCTACAAATATATACAGTTATATCTTATACACTTAATTTGCAGATTTTAACTTAATTATTTCATATATTAAGAAACAATCTTTGAATGCTATTTATTTGAGTTGTAGTTTATAATAGAGTTCTAATGCATAAAAGATCATTACTTAACATGCAGGTACTTATTGGCAATAAAGAAAATGCAGAATTTGCTCTTGCCATGGCCAAACTGAACCTTTTGTGCCTTTCTGGAGGTTGGAAACTACATTATACCTTTGAAATATTTTAGTACAAATTATTTTTCTATATTTAATAAATACAATTTTTTTTATATTAGGTAAGGACAACTTGTGGTTCTATGGAATATTGAAGATCATATCTCCACATTGGCCTTAGAGACACCATCTGGTGTGTGTAGAACCATAAAAAACTCCAGGCTGGTGGGAGTTCTGTTGAAAGTAGTACTACTCTTCATCCGCAGAGTACCTATCTAGGACATCAAGATACAGTTGAGGATGTACAATTTTGCCCTTCAAGGTAGAGAAATTACATTTGTAAATTGATCTTTAGGATTGATATTTCAATCTATATGCAGTTTATGATATTTTTTAAGTAATTTTTTTTTTGTATGTACTAAAGTGGACAAGAGTTCTGTAGTGTGGGTGATGATTCATGTCTCATACTTTGGGATGTAAGGACAGGTTCAAATCCAACTATCAAGGTACCTACACTCCTTTAAATTACCTCAAGAAGCTTACAAAATTGATTTTTTTTTATTAAAACTTGATTCTCTATCTCTTTTTCAGGTTGAGAAAGCTCATGATGCTGACATTCATTGTGTTGATTGGAATTCACATGATCTTAACCTTATTTTGACTGGGTAAGCATTGAAATGTGTTTTTTTTATTGTTTTTTTCATCTTTTGTGATTCTGAATTAAATTTGGTATTATTCAACAGATCAGCTGATAATACAGTAATGATGTATGACCGTAGAAAACTTACTTCTGGATTACCCGTTCATGTATTTGAGGGTCACAATGCTGCTGTTCTGTGTGTACAGGTTTGAAAAATATGATGACTACTGTTTTCTAAATATTTTCATAAAGGGAAATAATATAAAAAGAACAAATGCTTCAATTTGTTTTCAGTGGTCTCCCGACAAGGCATCAGTTTTTGGAAGTTCATCGGAAGATGGAACATTGAACTTATGGGATCATGAAAAGGTTTGAAACCTAATTAATATATGATGAATTGTTTTTTTGTAAATTGATTTCAAAATAATTTTTTAAATTTCATTCATGTTGCAGATGGGCGGAATGCAAGAACTTGGTGGATCATCAGATAGTTCACCAGGCTTGTTATTTAATCATTGTGGTCATAGGTAAGAAACTTATTATTGTATTTCTTTCTTTCTTTTTATATTATTTTTTTTTTGGATATATCTATTCAGAGGCAAAGTTGTGGATTTCCATTGGAGTTTTCTTTGATCCTTGGACAATCGTTAGTGTATCGGATGATGGAGACAGTATTGGCGGTGGAGGTACTATGCAGGTAATAATTGTTTTTTAGTAATTTCTATTGTTATGAATAATTAATATGGTTAGATATTAAATGATAATTGGTAAATGTTGGTTGTTTTTAGATATGGAGAATTATAGACATGATTTACCGACCACAGAGGAGGTTCCTGGCTGAGTTAGAGATTATAAGTAAGATATAATCAATTTCAACTAACACCTCTTAATACATTATTAATTTTCTTTTGTTTTAACACCGATATGATGGGCTAAACTTTAATGTCTTCGATCGTTATTATGTAGTCATTTTAATCAATGGTATCAAAATATTTTTTAAATTACTTGTCCTATTCATTTGTTTATCCTACTATAATAAATAAAGTTGGAGAGTTTTCAAGAATAGAGTGAAAAATGCTAAGAAAACTATGTTTTAATTTTGATCTAAACAAAACATTAGACCAAAGATCCCAAAAAGCTTGTACCAGCTATAAGCCATGTAAGATTCAACACTCTAATGCATATTAAATCCATACACAATGAAGTGAGCTTGTTTGTTGTTTGGGTTATTTTGAAATTTTATTGAGTTTTTTTAAAATATTTTTTTGATAAAAAAATTTTTCATAATTTATTTTTGTGAGTATAGTATAACCTACTAGGATAATTTAAAGGGACAATTATGGTGCGAATCCTTATCGAGATATTGAGTAGTACTAACTTCTTAAATTGAAAAAATCATTAAAAATAAGTAATTTTTTTTATAAATACAAAAGGGTTTTCAAACCGGTAGTAAGGCCTCTTTAATTTTTTTTGTTTGTAAGAAGATGCATGACAATGCCATCTTTCTATTTAAAATATACATTTCATTAATATTAGACCAAAAAAATTTATTTTATTGTTTTTAAGAAGTCTCTTAGAGTTTTTTATGATTATTTTAATAAATATTAATTTATTTAAAAAAATGTTAAATGTGATAATTGTGAAAAGATGAGTTAGTTTTGTGGTTAAATATTTAAAATATATTAATTTAGTAATAAGAATTTTTCGTTTTTGTAAATAAATAATATTTTAATGCTTTGATTATGAATTGATAATTTAGAGATGAGAGAGTGAATAAATTATGTATATTAACATTTATATAATTTAATTTTAATATTTATTTATTAATGTATTTAATTTTAATATTTATTTAAGTCTATTTTAATATATAATATAATATTTAATTTTAATTAGTATGTTTAATTATAATTTATAAATATATTTATATTTTAAATTTCAAGAGAAGAAGGTGCAGGATAATTTGAAAATGAAAAGGGTGTTCTGCATTATTTAGTATAACCTGAATGGATCCGATCGAGATGTGTTTCCACCATGGCCAAAGACAAGCTTCAGGTACAATACATCTCTCTCCGTTCGAAAATAGGGTTTCTTGATCTTTTCTCATTTCCTAAATCTTGACTTAGCCGTCATTTAATCAACTTTATGAATCATTGATATTTAGAAACTATTTTGTCACGGATTTTATACATGTGTACTAGATGAGATTATTTGAAACTAAGGTTATATTTAAACTTAGTATAAGTCAGATTAATAAATTTATTGATACTTTTTTTTTAGATTTGGATATATGGTTAGTAATATTATTTTTAAAATTTCATTGAAATATGTGGTGACAACGCATCAATAAGGTGGAGACAAATTAACTCAATAATATTATCTTAAATATTAATTGTCTCCGTTGAATTTAAATATAAAATTTAAAACCAAGCAATTACATTATACTAGAATCACCACTAAAGTCTACTACCATCAACAATTATAATAGTAAAATCATCCATTATGGATTAAATTGTACCAAATTTCTATCTATAAGTAGTGTACAGAAAAAGAAGAAGATAATGCATGAACATATATAATCTTCCTTATGTCGAGCATTCGAGCGAAAAAGGGCTAATCACTTTGATAGAACTTTATTAATTAAAGTGTTCTAGTTTATTATGATTTCATTAATTTGTTTTATATATATTAATTTGTTTAATGTATAGTGCGATGAATGTAATAACAAAAACACGAAATGAGGTGTACCATCCATCCTTCCACCAAGAAGAAAAATAGCAAAGTTGTGACTAACTTATTCGGTCTCACAACGTACAACCCCAATATTGAGTTTGTGGATTTCAAAACAACACTTGATTGTCCTGCGAACAATACATATTGAAACCAAAGGCACATTATTACAAACAATGTGATATATTATTTTTGTGTTATTTGTTTAGTTTTCTTTATTAAATAGTTCGGCATATGACATGTCATTATTATTGTAATATTATTTCCTTAGATTTTTTTTTTAGAATTTCATGTCTTTATTATTTCTTCTATTTTTTGATACATTAATTATTGAAATAAAATTATTATTAGTTTTGTATTAAATTTAAATTAAAAACGCCTTCTCTAAATTCATTTGTTATTTGTAATGTACTAGCTTAATTTTCATGATATAAATCACTTGATTGTTCTTTTACTCCCCCTCTCCCTCAATTTTCTTTCTTGGTGGCAGTAAAACTTTGAATAAAGAAAAGTAGACTCCAACACACATAAATTTCAGAATAAACATAAAAAACATTAAAGATATATACATTTTTATTTAAGACGGTAATATATTTACCTAAATCAAAATCGTTAGCCCATTCTACCATCGTAAGTCTATTCTACAATCGTAAAATTTGAAAATATCAAGTTGATTGTTAAAATTATACCATGGTAGAATAGACTAACAATTTTATTTCGATAAACTTTTAAATAAGTTAAATTTTTACGATTTGAAATTTACACCGATAATATGTACTATTTATAAGTTTATAAATAATTTTGATTTTATTTACAATTTTATTCTTCTTTAGAAAAAAATGTATATTTAAAATAAATTTATTTTTATTATTTATTCAATAAAAAATTATGGAAATAATTTTGTAAATATGATTTCCTTTAATGTTAATTTCCTTTAATATTATTTATTAATTAATATTATATGATAAGATATAGCTAATATTATTTTAAAATAAATTCTCATTATTTTAAATAAATTCTTAATTTTAATAATGTATAAAGTTGATAATTTTAAGTAAAATTTTGATTTTGACTATGGATCCTAACTATTATTTTATTAAAAAATTATCAAAATTAAAATTATTTTTTTACTTGGTATAATATTATTTATTGAATAGTAAATAATTTATGAATTATGATAAATTATATATGCGGTATTTTTATTTTATTTAATATAATATTATTTTGGTTTTAATGTAATTTTAATTAGATTATTATTGTATTTTTTTATAAATAGAAGAAATATAATTTTTTTAATAATGATATCGAATAAAAAGATAAATTATTAAAACTTTATTTTATTAAACATTTTTATTTATAATATTTATAGTTAGGGTGTTAAATAGGTCTGAAACAAAACCTACCGAATTTAAATTCAATTTGAATTTATTTTCTTTTTTAATTGAATTTTACCCGTTGAAATTTTAACTACATACCTAATTTGAAAATGAATTCATTTATTTTTATTTATTTTAATTAATTATTTTATTACATATTATATAATTATTACATATAATTAAATAATTATATATTTAAATTAAATATAATAATTTTTATCTCTACAACAAAATACAACCGCGCATATCTCTCTTATTTATTCTCATTTATCTAATGCCCTAACCCTAATCAAATAATTCCTCTACTAGCCGCCGCCCATCTCTCCCTCTCCTATCTATTCTCATTTATCTAATGCCCTAACCCTAATCAAATAATTCCTCTACTACCGCCGCCCATCCTCCCGCCCATCTCTTATATCTACTCTTATTTTCTTTGCAACATCTCTCCTTCTCTTATATGGACTATATTTTCTCCGCCAACATCTCCCTTTTATATCTCTTATTTTCTCCGCCAACATCTCCCTTTTAACCCACCTCCCTCCCTCTCATTTCTATTCATAATTAATCTACCTTCTTATTTCTGGTTATCTCTATTTCTTCTTTGTAAGACTATTGAGTCTAGATCTATATTTCTTCTTTCTTGTTGAAATTTCAAAACTCTTGAGTTTAGATCTATATTCTTTCTTTCTTGTTGACAATATTAGCTTGCTTGCTTGTCGCAAACCGCCAACATTGAAGATCAAGTTTAGAGGTAACTTAAATTTTGTTTTAAGAATTTATTTGAATTTGATTCGGTTTTTAAATTGGCTAAAAAATATATATTCAAAACATTTTGAATATAACAAGTAAAATTAATGTTATATATATTTTTTCACTTACTATGTATATATATATTAAATAAATAATGTATATTCTTATTAAATTATAAAAAAATTATAATATAAATAATAAAACTTAATATATATATATATATATATAATAAATTTATATATATGTAACAATAATATATAATTTAAAAACTTAAAAATATATTAATAATTTTAAATTTTTATTTATAATAATAAAAAATAATAATAAAAAATAAAAATAAATAAATTACTAAATATTTTTTAATAATAAAAAATTAATGACATATAAACTATTAGATGTGTTTGTGGTGATTTATAATATCAAATTAAAATGAAATAAATTGTTCATATTCATAAGATATAATATTAAATATTTTGTTATATATTATTACTCATTATTGGTAATAATATAATAATAAAATAGATAATAATAACAATAATTTAAAATATATAATATTTTAGTGTCTTGATTAATTAATTGAAGTATGTGATAGATAAGAAAGAAAATAAAATAATGTTTAACGTTATTTAATTTTAAAAAATTATAATCAAACTCATTATATTTTAATATTCTTAATATTTATTTCATCATTATATTTTAATATTTTTTATTTATTCTCTTATTTTTTTCATTTATTATTATTATTATTATTTTTATTTCTCTTTCTAATTTTTTATATTTATAAAATTATTATAATAAAAACATAAATTTAAACATATAACCTTTTTTTTCGATACACATATACACAGTCATATTATAAATTTATTATATCTATATATTCTCTACAATTTATAATATAATATTATTTTTAAGATATTAATTATACATTTTAATAACGTAATAAACAAACTAAAAAAGATAAAAAAAAATTGTATGTCAAAAAATTTACAAAAATAAATAAAAGTGTATTTTAGTATTTAATTTAATAAATTTATTAATTTGATTAATTATTAGACAGGTGAGAGGATAATAAATTATTTGATACATAATTCAAATGAAGAAGGATTATGTCTTAATTATCAAATTAACAAAAACTAAAATGTGTAACAAATGGGCCCTAAATATGCATGCATTTATCTATCTGTCATTTGACATAGAGCGCAGGTTTGATTTTGCGTATTTAAAAACCAAATTTATTTACTTATTGATCAATTCTTTACCGACACAGAAAAACAACGTTGTACGGTCAAGGTCAGAAGAGCGAGAAATGGTGAAGAAGCATGTGGAGAAGAGAGGCGGCGGCGGCGGCAGCGGCAAAGAGAAAGAGAAAGAAAAAGAGCAGGGTTATAAACAATGGAAGTCACTTGTCCCTATAATTTACGATTGGCTAACTCATCACTCACTTCTCTGGCCTTCTCTATCATGCAGGTACGCATATATATATAATGTATCTATCTATCTATCTAATCTGTATCTAATCTAGCTTTATTATCATGCATATAAATAGATGGGGTCCCCAGTTAAAAAAGGGTTCTTTCAAGAACAGCCAGCGCCTTTACATTTCCGAACAGGTAATTAAACTTAATTGGATCTCCTACTTCTCTTTGTTTTTTTCATTTATGTACATCCTTTTATAATTAATTAGCTATATCTAAACCATATGCTTAATTAATTTGATAAAATATACAAAGCCTCATCTTAGCTAGCTAACTTTACTTTGCATGTCTCATGGTCGCTCTAGCCTCTTGGGTAAGGCTAGTTAGGCGGCCTAAGGCGCATAAGCTAGGCCCCCTCCCACAGCCACCAAAAATAGAAAAACACTAACAAGATTTGAAGCATAGGCCATTAGATGAATTTACTTTTTTAGTCTAAGGCATCAAAAACCTCGTGCCCAGACACTGGCTCGACTTCATCTTCTTTGGAACAAAGTCTTCACCATTTGAACAACAAGAGCCACCATCAGTCTTAGATGTTCATCGAAGCAGTTTTGAAGTCTATACTATGTTTCGATGATTATTAGATTGTCCACTTGAGATCAAATGTTAATCTAGAATTGACTACAACTAAGAATTTGGAGGAGGCACGATAATTCAAATTTGGGGACCGAGCGAGCCACCAAAGGATTAAGACTTTTGAGTTGAACTAGGAAGATGTTGTTTAATCTTGGGTTGAGAAACCCTAAAACTTTCTAACAACCTAAATTATAATAGGGTTGGTAGAAACAAACTTGAATGTAGTGCACCAATTTATGCTAGACAATGGATTAGCCGGCTTGTTTTTGTATTTGTTCCAATGCTTTTAGCATTGAAGATAATAATGAAAAATATTGTAAAACTGAAAAAGAATAGTGATCATAATTAAATGATAGCTTTAAGAGATAGTTTGTCTAAAATTCTTTTATTGGTTGTCTAAAATTCTTTTATTGACTACTAACCCTGTTCAGTCAAGATTTTAATTTTATTTGAGAATCACACTATTCAAAATTAAATTTATATAGATTGTCCAGATAGTTATTTAAGTTAAATGTTGCAACATTCCAAATAAATCAAAAAAATAATAGTTTGTTTAGGCACACATTAGACAAATTTCCTCTATTTTGTAGTGTCAACAAGTCCTTCAATTCTTCATCTATTGCATATTTACACGGACTATATTTTAATTACTTTTGTGAAAAAGTCCAATGTTGACAAGAATTATAATGAGACTTTTTTTTGTTGGCATCCCAAAATTTAATGGTTTCCACTTTGGAATTAGTAAGCAAACTAAATATGTTATAATCTTACGAGATTAAATGTTACTTTATCTCATTGTCTTTTGTTTGACGAAGAAATCTAGTCTTAGCTTATCGATGCACTATCTTACGTAACAATTAATTTCGGTTCACATGCTGACTAGTTCTTAAAACACAACTCTATTTTTCGTACCTATCTAGGACATCAAGATACAGTTGAGGATGTACAATTTTGCCCTTCAAGGTAGAGAAATTACATTTGTAAATTGATCTTTAGGCTTGATATTTCAATCTATATGCAGTTTATGATATTTTTTAAGTAAATTCTTTTTTTGTATGTACTAAAGTGGACAAGAGTTCTGTAGTGTGGGTGATGATTCATGTCTCATACTTTGGGATGTAAGGACAGGTTCAAATCCAACTATCAAGGTACCTACACTCCTTATTTTGAATGGGTAAACATTGAAATGTGTTTTTTTTTATTGTTTTTTTCATCTTTTGTGATTTTCTGAATTAAATTGGTATATTCAACAGGATCGGCTGATAATACAGTAATGATGTATGACCGTAGAAAAACTTACTTCTGGATTTACCCGTTCATGTATTTGAGGGTCACAATGTGCTGTTCTATGTGTACAGGTTTTGAAAAATATGATGATATGTTTTCTAAATATTTTCATGAAGGGAAATAATATAAAAAGAACAAATGCTTCAATTTGTTTTTCAGTGGTCTCCCGACAAGGCCATCAGTTTTTGGAAGTTCATCGGAAGATGGAACATTAAACTTATGGATCATGAAAAGGTTTAAACCTAATTAATATATGATGAATTGTTTTTTATTGTAAATTGATTTCAAAATAAATTTTTAAATTTCATTCATGTTGCAGATGGGCGGAATGCAAGAACTTGGTTGGATCATCAGATAGTTCACCGGGCTGTTATTTAATCATTGTGGTCATAGGTAAGAAACTTATTATTGTATTTTCTTTCTTTCTTTTTATATTTATTTTTTTTTGATATATCATTCAGAATTTTATATTTATTTATTTTGGATATATCTATCAGAGGCAAAGTTTTGTGGATTTCCATTAGAGTTCTTTTGATCCTTGGACAATCGTTAGGGTATCGGATGATGGAGACAGTATTGGCGGGCTGGTGGGTGGTACTATGCAGGTAATCATGTTTTTTTAGTAATTTCTATTGTTATGAATAAGTTAATATGGTTAGATGTAAGCTATGAGTAAGTGGTAAATGTTGTTGTTTTTAGATATGGAGAATTATAGACATGATTTACGACCACGAGAGAAGGTTCGGTGCTGAGTTTAGAGCATTATAAGTAAGATATAATCAATTTTCACACTAAGACCTATACATATTAATGTTGTCTTCTGTTTTTAACACTGATATGATGGGCCTAAACTTTAATGTCTTCGATCGTTATTATGTAGTCATTTTTAATCAATGGTATCAAAATATTTTTAAATTACTTGTCCTATTTTCATTAGTGTTATTCCAACTATAATAAGAAAGTTGGAGATTTTCAAGAATACGAGTGAAAATGCTAAGAAAACTATGTTTTAATTTGATCTAAACAAAACAATTAGACCAAAGATCCCAAAAAAAGCTTGTACGAGCTATAAGCCATGTAGATTCAACAATCTAAATGCATAGTTAAATCCATACACAATGAAGTGAGCTTGTTTGTTGTTGTGGGTTATTTTGAAATTTTATTGAGTTTTTTTAAAATATATTTTTGATAAAAAAAAATATAGTTCCATAATTTTTTTTGTGAGTATAGTATATCTACTAGGATAATTTAAATGGACATTATGGTGCGAATCCTTATCGAGATATTGAGTAGTACTAACTTCTTAAATTGAAAAAATTATTAAAAATAATAATTTTTTTATAAATACAAAGGTTTTCCAACGGATAGTAAGGCTTCTTTAATTTTTTTTATTTTTGTAAGTAATGCATGACAATGCCATCTTTCTATTTAAAATATAAATTTCATAAATATTGACCAAAAAAAATTATTTAATGGTTTTGAGATTCTCTTAGAGTTTTTTGTATGATTATTTTTAATAAATATTAATTTATTTAAAAAATGTTAAATGTGATAATTTTGAAAAGAGAGGTAGTTTTTGGTTAAAATATTAAAATATATTAATTTATAATAATAATTTTAGTTTTTGTAAATAAATAATATTTTAATGCTTTGATTAATGTAATTGAATAATTTAGATATGAAGAGTGAATAAAATTATGTTTATTTAGATTTAGTCTAAGAGGGAAATCATCTAACAAATCCTAAGAATAATAGTTTTCAAAATTGTGAGAGTAAGAAAGAAAACTACACAATCAAACATACTTCATAATTTCATTTAAAATGTTTTAATATTAAATATTATATGACAATATATATTTAATAATATTTTCATTATTTTGTAATCTTACAGTAAAATGGGTTCCTCCATAAATAAGAACTCGTGCAATCAATAAGAAATCCTCATAATAAAATATTAAGGCTTTGCCTCTATTTCTTAATTTCGTTTGCTGAGTGCTTCTTACTTATATCGAAACCCTTGTGACAATTCAATATTTGAGCAATTGGGTGTTTTATTGTAATAAGAAAGTTATTTTTCTTCAGATACTTCAGATATCAGAAAGTTTTTGATTTATATCTGGTTATATATTTATGGACGTCTCTAAATTAACGAAATGCTCCGATCGACGGTTTGGAGAACCGTTCATTCACAATAGAACACGTTCTAGAGGGCGCACGACAACCGGATTGAAGGTGTGGAGGATGGCGGTCGACTTCCGATGTAGAAGCGCGTTCGCAAACGAGAATCCGTGTTGTTTGTGTCGTTCGTGTCAATCATGCCGATTGTGCCGATCATGTCGATCGTGCCGACAGCGACCAAATATTCGATCCATAAACTATAATCGCGATATCTCCCGATTCCTCTAGTAAAATTGAAATTCCTTTTAAGGGGGAAAGATGAACGTACCTAATGGAGAAATTTGAGATCATTCTGACATTGGACTTTCTGGCGGCGTGATGTTCCGTCGTGCCCGAAGTGAGAAAATAAATCTCCAGAGAAAATTTCTCCGGCGGCATTGATGTGCTTGTCTAGTGTTACCTTATTTAACATTGAATAATCATCAAAAGCTAACATCTCGATTGATAATGGGTTTTTTTTGCATCCAAACACCAAAGGCGATATTCTTTAACTCCCGTAGTAAATCCCATAAAAAAAGATTTATTTCCTCTGTGGATCCAACTTTGATTCATCTAAATATAATATACAGTAGAACCAAAAATATGCAAAAAATCATAATCAGTTGTAGGTTTTTCAGACCATACCTCTAATGGCAGTCTTGCCACCAAGTGTTTGATGATGGTAGACGATTTTACCAAATGTTGAGCGTATTACACAGCTTCTGCCCAAAATTTCATGTCTAACCCAGCATTAGACAACATACATCAAACTTTCTCCACCAATGTCATGTTCATACGTTCCGATACTTCCATTCTCCTGTGGGGTTTTCTGGACTATGAAGTGTCGAACTATGCCACACTCTTGCATAGACTTCTAGAATATATCATTATTGTATTCTCTACTACGTTATCAGTCCGAAGATTTTGATCGTTCTTCCTGTCTCGTCGTCAACTTGAGTTTTCTATGTAAGAAAAAATCTCAAACACTTCACAATTATTCTTCATAGTAAACACTCATACTCTTCTGGAAAAATCATCAATAAAAGTAACAAATAATGTCTACCTCCAGAGAAGGAGTCTTGGGAGGAGGGTCCCTAGACATCCGAGTGCACATAAATCCAAAATACCCTTGGTGTTATGGATAGCAGTGTCAAATTTACCCGGCTTTTGTTTTCCCACAATACAATGTTCACAAAATCTAATTTACAACTTTTGTACCTTTCAACAAACAATTTCTTGACAAGAGTTTACATAGATTTCTCATCAGTTGCCCCAATCGCATATGCCATATCTTTGTTGCCTCTAATTCCTTACTGCTCTCCCGGAAGTTGATACATATGTTGTCTCATTAACTGTACTACCTTGATAGTAATACAAATTATTATTTTTCCTGATAGCTTTCAACATCACTAGCGCTCTAGAGATTACCTTAAGAATTTCATTTTCCATTTTCACATGTAGACCTTCTGACTCCAAGGCTCCAAGAAATGAGATTCTTTTTTATATTCGATATGTACCGAACATCTCTGATAATTCTGGTGGATCCCGTCATCTTTCCTCAGCTTTATTGAACCTATCTCTTTTATTTTACATGTTTTAGCATCCTCCCATGTAAACAACTCCACCATCCAGCTCCTTAAAGTCAAAGAACTACTTTCGAACTAGTGTCATATGATAAGTGCAGACCGAGTCCAATATCCACGCATCAGGATGTGATGTTGTGTGTGACATCGATAAAGAGTATTCTGAATCTGCATCAACTTTGTGTTTGTGCAACATTTACAATCTTCAAAATCTTTCTCTTTCTTATACAACTTTGGACAGTTAGTCTTTCAATTTCCTTTCTCATGACCGAAAGCACATTCATCTTTGGCAACTCTACTTTCAGATCTTCCTCCTTTCCCTTTTGATTTGTTTTGCTGACGGCCGCCATGACCATCAATATTTCATCTTCTGTACCTATTTTTGTTTTTCCTTTTGTCCTGCTTTCTCAATTCATGACTATATAAAACAGAACTTACTGCATCAAAAGAAACATTTTCCTTCCCATGAAGTAACATTGTTTCTAAGTGTTCAAATTAATCAGGAAGGGACGATAGCAACATCAATGCAAAATCTTCATTCTCAAACTTAACATCAAGGTTTAACAGATCTGCTACTAATTCATTAAACTTAGTAATATGTTCATTCATAGTAGTACCTGATTGATAATCAAACCGGAACAAACACTTCTTCATAAGGAGCTTATTTTGACCACTCTTTTTCAAAAATTTGTCCTCCAATGCTTACCATTGTTTCGGTGCAGAAATTTTGTTCTTCACAACATACTTCTGCTCTCTAGACAAGCATGATCGAATTGTTCCGCACGCCAACCGATTCATGATACTCCACTAATTTTCTTCTATATCATCTGGTTTTTCGACCTCAATAGCAACATCTAGACCCTGCTGAAAAAGACAATTTAGAACATCACATTGCCACATGCCGAAATGCCCAATTCCATCAAAGATTTCTACCGTAAACTTCAAATTCGACATCGATGTCCTCGTCCAGGATGACGAAGGAGTTGACGCCCTTTTGAAGACTCCACCATGCCAAGGACGAATCTTCGGCTCTGATACCACTTGTTGGGAAAAACCTTGATAGAAACACAAAAGAATAAAACAACCGAAAGAACACACTAACAGAATTTGATAATGGAGTTCGGCCAAAATGTTGCCTATGTCTCCGAACACTAATGCTATCAATTAATAATAAGAAGAGATACCAATATTGGGTGCAATAAATTAAAGAGGGGAGAATTTTTTTTTATACACTAAGAAACTTCCCCAACTCCCATCATTTGTTAATAGGAATTTCTATATGGTAAGACCATTGTTTTTCAAAACTACTAAATGTACCAAATCTAGATGTGACTTATAGGCTTCATACACAACATATCGATTAGGCTGGCTCAGAATAATCCAAATTAGAACATGAACATGAACTGAATGTTTTAGATTGTGATGGAGTGGTTCAAGGGTCACAAGATAATTTAGATATATAAGAAAGAAACAAGATGCGTACATATGGACGGTCGGTGTGAGTTGCCACCGTATTGCTATTTTTTTTTGAGGAAGTTCTCTATCTTTATTCATTCTTGATGATTCATATACAATCAAAATTTGTGTTATTCACTTCAAGAATGGATATAAAATGATATAAAATATTATGAATTATGGCAACCTGAAAACTTTACATAATATATATATATATATATATATATATATATATATATATATATATATATATATATATATATATATATATATATATATATATACTATTGATCATATTTCTAAAACAATCAATAAAATTGAAAGCCAATAATATCAATATAGAATAATGCATGCATTGTGCAAATAAAAGTTAACAAGATTTCTAGAACATCATGCCTCTAAATAATAATTTCAAATTAACATATTGAATTTTAGAAACATCCCTATGTCCTAATTATGAAAAGATAGAAAAAAACAACTAAAATCATTCAATACCTCTCCAAGGTGAATAATTATTTTGAATATTTTTACAAAAAGAGAACTGAACTTTTTATTGAGCTTCAAAATCATGCAGCCAAAGTACACATTATTTTTTAGTAAAACATTGAAAAAGAGAGTCAATTATTAATTTTTAAAATGTCAAGAATAATAAATTTACAAGTGTGATATGTTTTTGGAGACCACTAAAAACAAATATATATATATATATATATATATATATATATATATTGATTGTTAAGACCTTGAATATATTATAGATTGCAACAAGACTACATTTAAGATAATTGAGTAAGTTTTTCCTTACATTATTTATTTTTATAAACAATAATTTCAATAAGAATAAAACTTGAGACCTATTATTAGAAGAAAAAAGATTCAATGAATATAGATCCAAATATAACGAAAAACAACAATGAATTTATGAATCTAAATTATAGTAAGTTTTGATATATTATAATCTTCAAATAATCTCATCCAATTTTAGACATGAATAAAAAATATGAGACAAAATAGTGTTTCTAAATATTAAAGATTTACAATAATCGATTGATAAAGAACACTATTTGTATGTAAGATTCTTTCCATTTGATGATAAAAAATTGTACGAATAAAGTTTGCCCGTGAAGATATGCAACCTTGGCTTTCATGGGCAGTAAAATTTTGATATTTCACTCTCAATCTAAAATTTAATATTATAGATCATCAAAATAATAGATCATCAAAATAAGACTGCTCTTGGTACCATAAGAAGAGGAAGAGCTCGTTCAAAACTTAGAATTTGTGATAAGGATTAAATCGATATAAGTAAGAGGAACTTAGCGACGACCGGATTAAAAATTGGAGGCTAACTTAATATTTTTGTTAGGGTTTTTTCTTTATTTCATTTATTGAGTCAACAGGGACATATTTGATTATTAAGATTACATAATAATGAAAATATTATTAAAAATATAAATTGATCATATAATACTTAATATCAAAATATTTTAAATAAAATTATGTCGTATGTTTGACAGAGTATAGTATTATTTTTTACCCTCAAAATTTTGGAAACTATTGACTTTGTTCGAAATTATCTCTTTTATTAATTATATCACTTAATTAATTAATCAAAATATTATAATATAATTTATTTAAAATAATAAAAACAATTATTATAAATTCGTATACATATATTACATTTCCAAGTATAAAGATCAAATTTACAAATGTACTACAAATAGATAACTCGAGGATTAAAAAGTAGTAAAATTTTTAATAGTCCTATCACCACCACATATGGTGTCTTTAAATCCAAAGTAGATATATGATTTTCAATATTCCATAGAATCACCAATTTCCCCTTACCTTACCTAATATCAAAAAAATATTATAATTATTGAATAAAAAAGAACAATAGTACCAAAAGACTACATTTAAGATAATTGGGTGAGTTTTCCATTACCTTGGTAAACAATAAATTCAATGAGAATCAAACTTGAGACCTAATATTAGAAGAAGAAAAAATGTCAATGAATATAGATCCAAATATAAAGAATAAACATCAAAGAATTTATGAATCTTAATTATAGTAAGTTTTGATATAATATAATCTTCAAATAATCTCATCCAATTTAGATATGAACAAAAAATGTGTGAGAAATAGTGTTTCTAAATGTTAATGATTTATATTAATCTTGTAACTTTGAATGGACAGTAAATTTTGAGATTTCCCTCTCTGTTTAATATTATGGATAATCAAAATAAGACGGTTTTTGGTACAATCAAAATAAGACGGTTTCTTATTTACAAATAAAACACCAATTGCTTAGAGACTGGATTTTCTCCTCAAACAAAAGACAACGAGAGAAAGTAACACTTAATCTCGTAAGATTATAACAGAAGTATGGATACCATTAAATGTTAGAATGTCAACATTGGACTTTTTTTACAAAAATAGTTGAAATAAAGTCCATGTGTACATGCGATAGTTGAAGAATTGGAAGATGTGTCTCAGGTTGTTAGAGCTACAAATAGAGGAAATAAGTTCAATGTGTGCTTAAACAAATAACAATTTTTTGATTTATTTGGAATGCTGCAACATCTAACTTAGAATAACTATATCTTGGACAAATTATATATTCACATCTTGGATAGTGTGATTCTCATTAAAAATAAAAATCTTGGTGAATTGATTGTTGTTTTAGTCTCCACGAAAATGAATTATTGAGGTGAGCTCATCTTGACCAAACACGTTAGTCTATATATATATATATATATTATCAAACTAATCAAGCTAATTAATTATAAAATAATGTACATAAATGAAAATAACAAAGAGAATTAGGAGATCCAATTAAGTTTACCTGTTCGGAAATGTAATGGCGCTGGCTGTTCTTGAAAGAACCCTTTTTTAACTGGGGATCCCATCTATTTATATGTATGATAATATAGCTAGATTAGATAGATATACAAGTACCTGCACGGTAGAGAAGGCCAGAGAAGGGAGTGATGAGTTAGCCAACTGTAAATTATAGGGACAAGTGACTTCCATTGTTTATAACTCTGCTCTTTCTCTTTGGCACCGCCGCCTCCTCACTTTTCCACCTGCTTCTTCACCATTTCTCGCTCTTCTGACCTTGACGTTGTTTTTCTGTGTATGTAAACAATTGAAAATAAATTTGGGTTAGAGTATTTAAGAACAGAAAAGTGAGAGAGGCGGGCGGGCTAGGGTTAAGAGGTGGGCTAGGGTTAAGTTATTAGAAAAATAAAATAATAATAAAGACCAGAGTGGGATAGGGGAGGAAGAGGTTGGCGGCTAGAGAAATTATTATTTGATTAGGGTTAGGGTATCAATTTGATTAGGGTTAGGGTATTAGAGAAATAAGAATAATAACGAGGGAAGGAGAGATGAGCTATTTTAATTTGTATTATGTATTAGATAATAGAGATAAAGATTATTATATATATTATGTTAAAATTATAAAAATAATAAATTTTAAATATTTTTTTATTACTGTTTAATTTATAATATAAAAGATTGACTACATATTGAGACAGGATCTTCTGCTATCTCTTGTGTGCATTCTCACAAACAGAGGGGCAGTGTTGTAAATAAAAGAAGAAGACACATATCCAATTGGGGCTGCACATTATACATTATTGACAAATTTAAATAAAGTAAAAAATTATTGCATTTTAGAGGAAAGATAAGTTATTGATTTCATTTTATTTTTAATTAATCTTTATCAATATATTTGATTAAACTTATACATCTAACTTATATAATTTTATATTTATAATAATATTTAATAATTAATATTATATATAATATGTATATTTTTATATTTACTTAATTTTAAATATTAATAAATTACTTAAATTAATAAATAATCAATTAAAAATAATTTATATAAATATATTAATTTTTATAAGTTTTTATTAATATATAATTTTAAATAAAATAAATCATTAATTAAGTATTTTTCCAACATATTCTTTTTTAATTTTATAATTATTTTTGTAAATAATAAATTAAATAAATAAAATTTATTTTTTATTTTTTTTATTCTTTATATACTCTCTTTTATTGTTTATTTTTATTCATTATAAAATTTTATAAAACTTAATTTATTAATTATTTTTAATAATTATAAAATAAATAAATAGTAATATTTTTTTTTGGGAAAAACGACTTATCGTCATTTCATTAAAAATTCAAAAATAGGAAAAAAACCACGAGTTTAAGAGATCATTCTAGACAGGCCTAGAATGATTTTGAAGTCGTAACATTCTGAGTAAAAGCTAAAAAGCTAAAAACGTAAATGAATTATCTAATTACAATGCTTCAATTCTAGTAAGTTTAAAAAACGGTAAATTCCAGTTCTTACAGATATTCCAGTTCTGCTCCGTGCTTGGAATTCTTGTCCACGTTCCCGCGAGGGCGCTGTAATCCGATACAATATCTTTCCATAACTCTTCAACGCTCCTGCGGGTTCTGTCATATACCCTTGCATTTCGTTCTTGCCAAATGTTATACACCACTACTCCAAAGCCGCACTTGAACACGCTTGTTGCAAATCTATTTCACTTAGCTTTGAGTAGTGCTGCATCTTTGATTTCATTCCATTCGCTCGGGAAACTGATCAGCTCCAGGCTTTTATAGAATCTGTCCCAAAGCTCTGAAGCAATATAGCAGCTCCCGAATAGGTGATCTATGGTTTCTTCATTTCCTCTACATAGAAGACAGTTCGTGTCCGGGATATACTTGCTGATACGATCACGAGTGCTGAGTCTTTCCCAGAAGGCGAGTGTTAGGATCTATGTCGCGGCTGGGGAACCAGAGTCTGGCCGGTTAGCACCTTCACTCAACGGTTGGTGTTTAATCCGGTTAGAGATTAACACCGGGGTTTCAATACTACACAAACTGTCACAAACCCTTGAACCTAGTTCAAGTGCGGAAGTGGTTTGTTTCAGGTTGAAGCAGCACACACACAGGATGAATAGAACCGGATTTGGATAGGGTCGGTTTGGAGTTTGCTGGGTCGCTTTTGGGATTTAGTAAGTCGATTTAGGCAGGGTCGGTTAGTACGTAAAGCCGGCATAAAGTAATAACAAGACAGGTTTTTATGGATGTTCGGAGATAAAACTCATACGTCACCCCTTCCTCTCGAAACCGCGAGAAGGATATTCACTAAGGAATACACACACACAATCCGATCGAGACTTATTTTCTGCTCGATAAACACTCGTACAATTCTCACCGAAATTGTATTTTTACTTCAAATGAACACTTGAGCTCTAAATCTTGTAGAGAGATAAACTTGCAATCAATAATTCTTGGAGCTTGTAGTTGGTAGAACTGGTAACCGTATTTACTCCTCTTCAGCTCCTTCTTTTATAGGTGAAATGTGCCAACGGTCACATTTCATCTCCTTGAATCTGATTGGTTGAGCAGAGGTTCAGTGATTCAGACCTCACAGTTTATGCTTCCAATGTGTAGGTCAAACCAGCTAGGTTTGTCTTTTACTTAATATGACAACTATCGGTTGGACAGTTGCCTGCACCTGGAGGATTGCGCCTCTGATTTATCCTGGAGTGGGAAGATCTTGTCGGACGGTCTTCTACAGCCTGTAGATTGTCCTCAGACTTGTATGAATATGGCAATACTAAGGTCTGTCCCTTTGGTATCATCTTCAACAGATACTCAAAGTGTCTATTTACACCGATCGGTTGTTTAGGTTAACCGGATGACTTACGATTTTTCATAGCTTTAGGTTAACCGAATGTCCAACGATTTTGACCTTCTTATCTGACCAGTCTTGTCTTCTTGATCGGTTAGGTTCTTGGTCGGTTGGGTTGCTTGACCGGTTGAGTTATTTGACCGGTTGAATTCTTTAACCGTTCCTGCACAGGAAGTTTGTTTTTGTTAAGTTCTATTTAACCAATCTAATTTTATCTAACAATTTCTCCCTTTTTGATTATTTTCCTTAAAATATTCAAAACCAAGTAAGGATTAAAATGTAGGCCGGTTGTTATAAAAGTTTATTTGGCCGGATTTTTGGAAAATGACTTAGAAAAATTTTTCAAAAAATTTTTCGAAAAATTTGAGAAAAATTTTATAATTTAATTTTTTTTATCTTTATTAGCGAGCCATAGGATGAACTCGTGTCTAGGGATAATCTTCGTTGACCATACAAGAGGAGCCCATTCTACATTCTGTGCATTTTCCTAGGTTACCTCCCATATTTTCTTCGATACCAGCTTCCCATTGTCCTCAGCTTTCTATTCATGAATATCTGGTCTGTCGTGTAGTTGTATGTTACTTATATGATCAAGTATCCTCTGTCCTTCTGGATTTCTTCTCAGGAGTGAGTCCCAATTTCCATCTTTAATGTCTCTAATTTTTGCTTCCGTGCAGTCCCTTCTGATGCAGATATTTTGAAACTCCTCCTTGTGGATGATAGGCTGGTTTTCGAAGCAGGGTCGTGCCAGAATAGAGTTCCTTTCCCGTCCCCTAGAAGGATGTCATAAAGATCTGCAATATCGCTTCTTAGTTTAAGAATCTTTTTTAGAGACCAGCTCATACCTTCATGAATTTTGCAGGTCCAGATGTTGGTTTCGTATTTCATAAACCTCGTATGCACCCATTTGATCCATAGTGACTCCTGATTACGCTCTAAAGCCCACATATGCTTGAAGGTGAGAGCTTTGTTCCACTCGATACAGTTCTTCAATCCGATGCCTCCCTCGTCCTTCGGTTTGCAGAGAGCGGTCCATTTGACTTTTTTTCCTCCTCTTCCGCTACTGCCCCAGATAAAGTTCCTCATCAGTGTATCGAGCTCCTTCATTACCTTCTTCAGAATGACCATTTGTTGCGCCTAGTAGCCAACTATGCCCATGACCATTGTTTTGATAAGTTCGATCTTCCCTGTATAAGAAAGTTTTTTCGCTGCCCAGTCAGATATCGTGTTTTTTACCTTTTCAATCAGCAGCTTGTAGTGTGAGATCTCGATCTGCTTCGCGGTTAACGGAATTCCTATGTACCTTACGGGAAAACTTCCATCCTTGATGTCCATGATGTTGAAGATGTCCTGCTTTGTTTCGTCATTTACGCCTCGATAAAATGCCACACTTTTGCTTTCATTAATAGTTAAACCTGTAACCTCAGAAAAGAACGTTAGTACAACCCTAATAGTTTTAATGGAATCAATGTCTACGTGCGCTAGAATGAACAAATCGTCAATAAAGCATAAATGGGTTACCTCCTCTACCTCACAGAATGGGTGAAAGATGTATGGACGATTCTTTCGGAACATCGCGAAGATGCTCTCAAAGATCGCCATGATATCTACGAAAAGGTAAAAAGAGAGGGGGTCCCCTTGCCTTACCCCGTTTTCACCCTTGAAATAGCCTCCGTGGACTCTATTGACACTAACAACAAAGAAGGATAATGAAACGCACTGCATAATCCAATCAATAAAAATCATGGGAAAAGTAGAAACAACTAGAAAGTCTCGAATGACTTCCCATCTAACATAGTCGAAAGCTTTTTTGATATCTATTTTGAAAGCCACTCTCGGGGATATTTTCTTATTCCCGTAGCCTTTTAAAAGGCTCTACATGAGAAGAATATTATGAGAGAATGTCCTACTTGGGATGAATGCAGATTGATTAAGATTTATAATTTTTCCTATGACATTTTTAAATCGTTTAGAAATGATTTTTGAAATTATTTTATAAATCACATTGCAGCAGAAAATTGGTCTAAAATCTTGTACTTTCTCGAGTACCGCAGTTTTGGGGATCAAGGTTAAGACCGCTGTATTCCATTGCTTTAACATCTTCCTGTTCTTGAAAAACTCCAGAACCCCATCAGTAACGTCTTTACCCACAACCGACCAATTGTCTTTGAAGAACTGTGCATTAAACCCATCAGGACCTAGGCTTTTATTCCCATCAATACTAAACAGAGCTTCTTTAACCTCAACCCTCGTGACCACCCTTATCAACATATCACACTGGTAAGTGTATCAATCCTAACATTGTAAAAATAATAATTCATTCTCTTTTTCAATGTTCTACCAATGGATTAATGTATGTTTTGGTTGCATGATCTTTGCTGTTCAATGAAAAGTCTAGTTCTCCATTTGTGAAGAAATTCAAAACAATAATTCACCCTGGAGAGGTATTAATTATTTTAGTTGTTTTATATATTTTTTTCATAATTAGAATATAGGGATGTTCTAAAATTAAACATGTTAATTTGAAATTATTATTTAGAGGCCCGATATTCTTGACATCTTGTAAGCCTTATCTGCAATATGCATTAATTATTCTAGATTGACATTATAGTCTTTCAGTTTTATAGATTGTTCTATAAATATGATCACTAGTGTATATATGTGTTGTAAAGATTCCAGGCCGCTATTATCCATAATATTATATATCATTTCATCTTCATTCTGTAAACACAAATCTTGATTGTATATGGAATCATCACAGGTGAATCGAATCAAAGAACTTCCTCAAAATAGAAATATTGTGGCCACTCACACTGACGGTCCAAATGTATGCATCTTGTTGCGTTCTTCTATATTTGAATTATAATTAGACACTTAAGATCCATTAAGTTTTTTCTATCTCAATCTAAAGCATTCAGTCCTGTTCAGGTTCTAATTTGGAATGTTGAGAGCCAGCCTAATCGACAAGCTGTGTATGGAGCCCGAAATTCTTGTCCAGATTTGGTACGTGATGTTGCACAATAAAATGTTGTCATGATACAATCATTTCTACAAATATATACAGTTATATCTTATACACTTAAATTTGCAGATTTTAACTTAATTATTTCATATATTAAGAAACATCTTTGAATGCTATTTATTTTGAGTTGTAGTTTATAATAGAGTTCTAATGCATAAAAGAATCATTACTTAACATGCAGGTACTTATTGGGCATAAAGAAAATGCAGAATTTGCTCTTGCCATGGGCCAAACTGAACCTTTTGTGCTTTCTGGAGGTTGGAAACTCATTATACCTTTGAAATATTTTTAGTACAAATTATTTTTCTTATATTTAATAAATACAATTTTTTTATATTAGGTAAGGACAACTTGGTGGTTCTATGGAATATTGAAGATCATATCTCCACATTGGCCTTAGAGACACCATCTGGTGGTGGTAGAACCATAAAAAACTCCAAGGCTGGTGGGAGTTCTGTTGAAAGTATTACTACTCTTCATCCTCGAGGTACCTATCTAGGACATCAAGATACAGTTGAGGATGTACAATTTTGCCCTTCAAGGTAGAGAAATTACATTTGTAAATTGATCTTTAGGCTTGATATTTCAATCTATATGCAGTTTATGATATTTTTTAAGTAATTTTTTTTTTTTGTATGTACTAAAGTGGACAAGAGTTCTGTAGTGTGGGTGATGATTCATGTCTCATACTTTGGGATGTAAGGACAGGTTCAAATCCAACTATCAAGGTACCTACACTCCTTTAAATTACCTCAAGAAGCTTACAAAATTGATTTTTTTTTATTAAAACTTGATTCTCTATCTCTTTTTCAGGTTGAGAAAGCTCATGATGCTGACATTCATTGTGTTGATTGGAATTCACATGATCTTAACCTTATTTTGACTGGGTAAGCATTGAAATGTGTTTTTTTATTGTTTTTTTTCATCTTTTGTGATTCTGAATTAAATTTGGTATTATTCAACAGATCAGCTGATAATACAGTAATGATGTATGACCGTAGAAAACTTACTTCTGGATTACCCGTTCATGTATTTGAGGGTCACAATGCTGCTGTTCTGTGTGTACAGGTTTGAAAAATATGATGACTACTGTTTTCTAAATATTTTCATAAAGGGAAATAATATAAAAAGAACAAATGCTTCAATTTGTTTTTCAGTGGTCTCCCGACAAGGCATCAGTTTTTGGAAGTTCATCGGAAGATGGAACATTGAACTTATGGGATCATGAAAAGGTTTGAAACCTAATTAATATATGATGAATTGTTTTTTATTGCAAATTGATTTCAAAATAAATTTTTTAAATTTCATTCATGTTGCAGATGGGCGGAATGCAAGAACTTGGTGGATCATCAGATAGTTCACCAGGCTTGTTATTTAATCATTGTGGTCATAGGTAAGAAACTTATTATTGTATTTCTTTCTTTCTTTTTATATTTATTTTTTTTGGATATATCTATTCAGAGGCAAAGTTGTGGATTTCCATTGGAGTTCTTTTGATCCTTGGACAATCGTTAGTGTATCGGATGATGGAGACAGTATTGGCGGTGGAGGTACTATGCAGGTAATAATTGTTTTTTAGTAATTTCTATTGTTATGAATAATTAATATGGTTAGATTATTAAATGAGTAATTGGTAAATGTTGTTGTTTTTAGATATGGAGAATTATAGACATGATTTACCGACCACGAGAGGAGGTTCTGGCTGAGTTAGAGAATTATAAGTAAGATATAATCAATTTCAACTAACACCTCTTAATACATTATTAATTTTCTTTTGTTTTTAACACCGATATGATGGGCTAAACTTTAATGTCTTCGATCGTTATTATGTAGTCATTTTAATCAATGGTATCAAAATATTTTTTAAATTACTTGTCCTATTTCATTAGTGTTATATCCTACTATAATAAATAAAGTTGGAGAGTTTTCAAGAATAGAGTGAAAAATGCTAAGAAAACTATGTTTTAATTTTGATCTAAACAAAACAATTAGACCAAAGATCCCAAAAAGCTTGTACCAGCTATAAGCCATGTAAGATTCAACACTCTAATGCATATTAAATCCATACACAATGAAGTGAGCTTGTTTGTTGTTTGGGTTATTTTGAAATTTTATTGAGTTTTTTTAAAATATTTTTTTGATAAAAAAATATTTCATAATTTATTTTTGTGAGGATAGTATAACCTACTAGGATAATTTAAAGGGACAATTATGGTGCGAATCCTTATTGAGATATTGAGTAGTACTAACTTCTTAAATTGAAAAAATCATTAAAAATAATAATTTTTTTTATAAATACAAAGGTTTTCAAACCGATAGTAAGGCCTCTTTAATTTTTTTTGTTTGTAAGAAGATGCATGACAATGCCATCTTTCTATTTAAAATATACATTTCATTAATATTAGACCAAAAAAATTTATTTTATTGTTTTTAAGAATTCTCTTAGAGTTTTTTATGATTATTTTAATAAATATTAATTTATTTAAAAAATGTTAAATGTGATAATTGTGAAAAGATGAGTAGTTTTTGGTTAAAATATTTAAAATATATTAATTTATAATAATAATTTTAGTTTTTGTAAATAAATAATATTTTAATGCTTTGATTAATGAATTGAATAATTTAGATGATGAGAGAGTGAATAAAATTATGTATATTAACATTTATATTAAATTTAATTTTAATATTTATTTATTTAATGTATTTAATTTTAATATTTATTTAATCTATTTTAATATATAATATAATATTTAATTTTAATTAAGTATGTTTAATTATAATTATAAATATATTTTATATTTATAAATTTCAAGAGAAGAAGGTGCAGGATAATTTGAAAATGAAAAGGGTGTTCTGCATTATTTAGTATAACCTGAATGGATCCGATCGAGATGTGTTCCACCATGGCCAAAGACAAGCTTCAGGTACAATACATCTCTCTCCGTTCGAAAATAGGGTTTCTTGATCTTTTCTCATTTCCTAAATCTTGACTTAGCCGTCATTTAATCAACTTTATGAATCATTGATATTTAGAAACTATTTTTGTCACGGATTTTATACATGTGTACTAGATGAGATTATTTGAAACTAAGGTTATATTTAAACTTAGTATAAGTCAGATTAATAAATTTATTGATATTTTTTTTTTTAGATTTGGATATATGGTTAGTAATATTATTTTTAAAAATTTCATTGAAATATGTGGTGACAACGCATCAATAAGGTGGAGACAAATTAACTCAATAATATTATCTTAAATATTAATTGTCTCCGTTGAATTTAAATATAAAATTTAAAACCAAGCAATTACATTATACTAGAATCACCACTAAAGTCTACTACCATCAACAATTATAATAGTAAAATCATCCATTATGGATTAAATTGTACCAAATTTCTATCTATAAGTAGTGTACAGAAAAAGAAGAAGATAATGCATGAACATATATAATCTTCCTTATGTCGAGCATTCGAGCGAAAAAGGGCTAATCACTTTGATAGAACTTTATTAATTAAAGTGTTCTAGTTTATTATGATTTCATTAATTTTGTTTTATATATATATTAATTTGTTTAATGTATAGTGCGATGAATGTAATAACAAAAACACGAAATGAGGTGTACCATCCATCCTTCCACCAAGAAGAAAAATAGCAAAGTTGTGACTAACTTATTCGGTCTCACAACGTACAACCCCAATATTGAGTTTGTGGATTTCAAAACAACACTTGATTGTCCTGCGAACAATACATATTGAAACCCAAAGGCACATTATTACAAACAATGTGATATATTTATTTTTGTGTTATTTGTTTAGTTTTTCTTTATTAAATAGTTTGGCATATGACATGTCATTATTATTGTAATATTATTTCCTTAGATTTTTTTTTATAGAATTTCATGTCTTTATTATTTCTTCTATTTTTTGATACATTAATTATTGAAATAAAATTATTATTAGTTTTGTATTAAATTTAAATTAAAAACGCCTTCTCTAAATTCATTTGTTATTTGTAATGTACTAGCTTAATTTTCATGATATAAATCACTTGATTGTTCTTTTACGTCCCCCTCTCCCATCAATTTTCTTTTCTTGGTGGCAGTAAACTTTATGAATAAAGAAAAGTAGACTCCAAACACACATAAATTTCAGAATAAACATAAAAAACATTAAAGATATATACATTTTTATTTAAGACGGTAATATATTTACCTAAATCAAAATCGTTAGCCCATTCTACCATCGTAAGTCTATTCTACAATCGTAAAATTTGAAAATATCAAGTTGATTGTTAAAATTATACCATGGTAGAATAGACTAACAATTTTATTTCGATAAACTTTTAAATAAGTTAAATTTTTACGATTTGAAATTTACACCGATAATATGTACTATTTATAAGTTTATAAATAATTTTGATTTTATTTACAATTTTATTCTTCTTTAGAAAAAAAATGTATATTTATAAAATAAATTTATTTTTATTATTTATTCAAATAAATAAATTATGGAAATAATTTTGTAAATATGATTTCCTTTAATGTTAATTTCCTTTAATATTATTTATTAATTAATTATATTATATGATAAGATATAGCTAATATTATTTTAAAATAAATTCTCATTATTTTAAATAAATTCTTAATTTTAATAATGTATAAAGTTGATAATTTTAAGTAAAATTTTGATTTTGACTATGGATCCTAACTATTATTTTATTAAAAATTATCAAAATTAAAATTATTTTTTTACTTGGTATAATATTATTTATTGAATAGTAAATAATTTATGAATTATGATAAATTATATATGCGGTATTTTTATTTTATTTAATATAATTATTATTTTGGTTTTAATGTAATTTTAATTAGATTATTATTGTATTTTTTTATAAATAGAAGAAATATAATTTATTTTTAATAATGATATCGAATAAAAAGATAAATTATTAAAACTTTATTTTATTAAACATTTTTATTTATAATATTTATAGTTAGGGTGTTAAATAGGTCTGAAACAAAACCTACCGAATTTAAATTCAATTTGAATTTATTTTCTATTTTTTAATTGAATTTTACCCGTTGAAATTTTAACTACATACCTAATTTGAAAATGAATTCATTTATTTTTATTTATTTTAATTAATTATTTTATTACATATTATATAATTTATTACATATAATTAAATAATCATATATTTAAATTAAATATAATAATTTTTATCTCTACAACAAAATACAACCGCCGCATATCTCTCTTATTTATTCTCATTTATCTAATGCCCTAACCCTAATCAAATAATTCCTCTACTAGTCGCCGCCCATCTCTCCCTCTCCTATCTATTCTCATTTATCTAATGCCCTAACCCTAATCAAATAATTCCTCTACTAACCGCCGCCCATCTCTCCCGCCCATCTCTCTTATATCTACTCTTATTTTCTTTGCAACATCTCTCCTTCTCTTATATGGACTCTTATTTTCTCCGCCAACATCTCCCTTTTATATCTACTCTTATTTTCTCCGCCAACATCTCCCTTTTAACCCACCTCCCTCCCTCTCATTTCTATTCATAATTAATCTACCTTCTTATTTCTGGTTATCTCTATTTCTTCTTTGTAAGACTATTGAGTCTAGATCTATATTTCTTCTTTCTTGTTGAAATTTCAAAACTCTTGAGTTTAGATCTATATTCTTTCTTTCTTGTTGACAATATTAGCTTGCTTGCTTGTCGCAAACCGCCAACATTGAAGATCAAGTTTAGAGGTAACTTAAATTTTGTTTTAAGAATTTATTTGAATTTGATTCGGTTTTTAAATTGGCTAAAAAAATATATATTCAAAACATTTTGAATATAACAAGTAAAATTAATGTTATATATATTTTTTCACTTACTATGTATATATATATATTAAATAAATAATGTATATATTCTTATTAAATTATAAAAAAATTATAATATAAATAATAAAACTTAATATATATATATATATATATATTAATAAATTTATATATATGTAACAATAATATATATAATTTAAAAACTTAAAAATATATTAATAATTTTAAATTTTTATTTATAATAATAAAAAATAATAATAAAAAATAAAAATAAATAAATTACTAAATATTTTTTAATAATAAAAAATTAATGACATATAAACTATTAGATGTGTTTGTGGTGATATTTATAATATCAAATTAAAATGAAATAAATTGTTCATATTCATAAGATATAATATTAAATATTTTGTTATATATTATTACTCATTATTGGTAATAATATATAATAATAAAATAGATAATAATAACAATAATTTAAAATATATAATATTTTAGTGTCTTGATTAATTAATTGAAGTATGTGATAGATAAGAAAGAAATAAAATAATGTTTAACGTTATTTAATTTTAAAAAATTATAATCAAACTCATTATATTTTAATATTCTTAATATTTATTTCACTCATTATATTTTAATATTTTTTATTTATTCTCTTATTTTTTTCATTTATTATTATTATTATTATTTTTATTTCTCTTTCTAATTTTTTATATTATATAAAATTATTATAATAATAAAACATAAATTTAAACATATAACCTTTTTTTTCGATACACATATACACAGTCATATTATAAATTTATTATATCTATATATTCTCTACAATTTATAATATAATATTATTTTTTAAGATATTAATTATACATTTTAATAACGTAATAAACAAACTAAAAAAGATAAAAAAAAATTGTATGTCAAAAAATTTACAAAAATAAATAAAAGTGTATTTTAGTATTTAATTTAATAAATTTATTAATTTGATTAATTATTAGACAGGTGAGAGGATAATAAATTATTTGATACATAATTCAAATGAAGAAGGATTATGTCTTAATTATCAAATTAACAAAAACTAAAATGTGTAACAAATGGGCCCTAAATATGCATGCATTTATCTATCTGTCATTTGACATAGAGCGCAGGTTTGATTTTGCGTATTTAAAAACCAAATTTATTTACTTATTGATCAATTCTTTACCGACACAGAAAAACAACGTTGTACGGTCAAGGTCAGAAGAGCGAGAAATGGTGAAGAAGCATGTGGAGAAGAGAGGCGGCGGCGGCGGCAGCGGCAAAGAGAAAGAGAAAGAAAAAGAGCAGGGTTATAAACAATGGAAGTCACTTGTCCCTATAATTTACGATTGGCTAACTCATCACTCACTTCTCTGGCCTTCTCTATCATGCAGGTACGCATATATATATCTAATGTATCTATCTATCTATCTAATCTGTATCTAATCTAGCTTTATTATCATGCATATAAATAGATGGGGTCCCCAGTTAAAAAAGGGTTCTTTCAAGAACAGCCAGCGCCTTTACATTTCCGAACAGGTAATTAAACTTAATTGGATCTCCTACTTCTCTTTGTTTTTTTCATTTATGTACATCCTTTTATAATTAATTAGCTATATCTAAACCATATGCTTAATTAATTTGATAAAATATACAAAGCCTCATCTTAGCTAGCTAACTTTACTTTGCATGTCTCATGGTCGCTCTAGCCTCTTGGGTAAGGCTAGTTAGGCGGCCTAAGGCGCATAAGCTAGGCCCCCTCCCACAGCCACCAAAAATAGAAAAACACTAACAAGATTTGAAGCATAGGCCATTAGATGAATTTACTTTTTTAGTCTAAGGCATCAAAAACCTCGTGCCCAGACACTGGCTCGACTTCATCTTCTTTGGAACAAAGTCTTCACCATTTGAACAACAAGAGCCACCATCAGTCTTAGATGTTCATCGAAGCAGTTTTGAAGTCTATACTATGTTTCGATGATTATTAGATTGTCCACTTGAGATCAAATGTTAATCTAGAATTGACTACAACTAAGAATTTGGAGGAGGCACGATAATTCAAATTTGGGGACCGAGCGAGCCACCAAAGGATTAAGACTATTGAGTTGAACTAGGAAGATGTTGTTTAATCTTTGGTTGAGAAACCCTAAAACTTTCTAACAACCTAAATTATAATAGGGTTGGTAGAAACAAACTTGAATGTATTGCACCAATTTATGCTAGACAATGGATTAGATGGCTTGTTTTTGTATTTGTTCCAATGCTTTTAGCATTGAAGATAATAATGAAAAATATTGTAAAACTGAAAAAGAATAGTGATCATAATTAAATGATAGCTTTAAGAGATAGTTTGTCTAAAATTCTTTTATTGGTTGTCTAAAATTCTTTTATTGACTACTAACCCTGTTCAGTCAAGATTTTAATTTTATTTGAGAATCACACTATTCAAAATTAAATTTATATAGATTGTCCAGATAGTTATTTAAGTTAAATGTTGCAACATTCCAAATAAATCAAAAAAATAATAGTTTGTTTAGGCACACATTAGACAAATTTCCTCTATTTTGTAGTGTCAACAAGTCCTTCAATTCTTCATCTATTGCATATTTACACGGACTATATTTTAATTACTTTTGTGAAAAAGTCCAATGTTGACAAGAATTATAATGAGACTTTTTTTTTGTTGGCATCCCAAAATTTAATGGTTTCCACTTTGGAATTAGTAAGCAAACTAAATATGTTATAATCTTACGAGATTAAATGTTACTTTATCTCATTGTCTTTTGTTTGACGAAGAAATCTAGTCTTAGCTTATCGATGCACTATCTTACGTAACAATTAATTTCGGTTCACATGCTGACTAGTTCTTAAAACACAACTCTATTTTTCGTACCTATCTAGGACATCAAGATACAGTTGAGGATGTACAATTTTGCCCTTCAAGGTAGAGAAATTACATTTGTAAATTGATCTTTAGGCTTGATATTTCAATCTATATGCAGTTTATGATATTTTTTTAAGTAAATTCTTTTTTTGTATGTACTAAAGTGGACAAGAGTTCTGTAGTGTGGGTGATGATTCATGTCTCATACTTTGGGATGTAAGGACAGGTTCAAATCCAACTATCAAGGTACCTACACTCCTTATTTTGAATGGGTAAACATTGAAATGTGTTTTTTTATTGTTTTTTTTCATCTTTTGTGATTTTCTGAATTAAATTTGGTATTATTCAACAGATCGGCTGATAATACAGTAATGATGTATGACCGTAGAAAACTTACTTCTGGATTACCCGTTCATGTATTTGAGGGTCACAATGTTGCTGTTCTATGTGTACAGGTTTGAAAAATATGATGACTACTGTTTTCTAAATATTTTCATGAAGGGAAATAATATAAAAAGAACAAATGCTTCAATTTGTTTTTCAGTGGTCTCCCGACAAGGCATCAGTTTTTGGAAGTTCATCGGAAGATGGAACATTAAACTTATGGGATCATGAAAAGGTTTAAACCTAATTAATATATGATGAATTGTTTTTTATTGTAAATTGATTTCAAAATAAAATTTTTAAATTTCATTCATGTTGCAGATGGGCGGAATGCAAGAACTTGGTGGATCATCAGATAGTTCACCGGGCTTGTTATTTAATCATTGTGGTCATAGGTAAGAAACTTATTATTGTATTTCTTTCTTTCTTTTTATATTTATTTTTTTTTGATATATCAATTCAGAATTTTATATTTATTTATTTTGGATATATCTATTCAGAGGCAAAGTTGTGGATTTCCATTAGAGTTCTTTTGATCCTTGGACAATCGTTAGTGTATCGGATGATGGAGACAGTATTGGCGGTGGTGGTACTATGCAGGTAATAATTGTTTTTTAGTAATTTCTATTGTTATGAATAATTAATATGGTTAGATGATTAAATGAGTAATTGGTAAATGTTGTTGTTTTTAGATATGGAGAATTATAGACATGATTTACCGACCACGAGAGGAGGTTCTGGCTGAGTTAGAGAATTATAAGTAAGATATAATCAATTTCAACTAACACCTATACATTATTAATTTTCTTTTGTTTTTAACACTGATATGATGGGCTAAACTTTAATGTCTTCGATCGTTATTATGTAGTCATTTTAATCAATGGTATCAAAATATTTTTTAAATTACTTGTCCTATTTCATTAGTGTTATATCCAACTATAATAAAGAAAGTTGGAGAATTTTCAAGAATAGAGTGAAAATGCTAAGAAAACTATGTTTTAATTTTGATCTAAACAAAACAATTAGACCAAAGATCCCAAAAAAGCTTGTACGAGCTATAAGCCATGTAAGATTCAACAATCTAATGCATATTAAATCCATACACAATGAAGTGAGCTTGTTTGTTGTTTGGGTTATTTTGAAATTTTATTGAGTTTTTTTAAAATATATTTTTGATAAAAAAATATTTCATAATTTTTTTTGTGAGTATAGTATATCTACTAGGATAATTTAAATGGACAATTATGGTGCGAATCCTTATCGAGATATTGAGTAGTACTAACTTCTTAAATTGAAAAAATTATTAAAAATAATAATTTTTTTATAAATACAAAGGTTTTCCAACGGATAGTAAGGCTTCTTTAATTTTTTTTTTTTGTAAGTAATGCATGACAATGCCATCTTTCTATTTAAAATATAAATTTCATAAATATTAGACCAAAAAAATTTATTTTAATGTTTTTGAGAATTCTCTTAGAGTTTTTTATGATTATTTTAATAAATATTAATTTATTAAAAAATGTTAAATGTGATAATTTTGAAAAGATGAGTAGTTTTTGGTTAAAATATTTAAAATATATTAATTTATAATAATAATTTTAGTTTTTGTAAATAAATAATATTTTAATGCTTTGATTAATGAATTGAATAATTTAGATGATGAGAGAGTGAATAAAATTATGTTTATTTATGATTTAGTCTAAGAGGGAAATCATCTAACAAATCCTAAGAATAATAGTTTTCAAAATTGTGAGAGTAAGAAAGAAAACTACACAATCAAACATACTTCATAATTTCATTTAAAATGTTTTAATATTAAATATTATATGACAATATATATTTAATAATATTTTCATTATTTTGTAATCTTAACAGTAAAATGTGTTCCTCCATAAATAAGAACTCGTGCAATCAATAAAGAAATCCTAATAAAAATATTAAGGCTTTTGCCTCTATTTCTTAATTTCGTTTGCTGAGTGCTTCTTACTTATATCGAAACCCTTGTGACAAATTCAATATTTTGAGCAATTGGTGTTTTATTTGTAATAAGAAAGTTATTTTTCTTCAGATACTTCAGATATCAGAAAGTTTTTTATGTTATATCTGGTTATATATTTATGGACGTCTCTAAATTAAACGAAATGCTCCGATCGACGGTTGGAGAACCGTTCATTGCACAATAGAACACGTTCTAGAGGGCGCACGACAACCGATTGAAGGTGTTGGAGGATGGCGGTCGACTTCCGATGTAGAAGCGCGTTCGCAACGAGAATCCGTGTTGTTTGTGTCGTTCGTGTCAATCATGCCGATTGTGCCGATCATGTCGATCGTGCCGACAGCGACCCAAATATTCGATCCATAAACTATAATCGCGATATCTCCCGATTCCTCTAGTAAAATTGAAATTCCTTTTAAGGGGGAAAGAGACGTACCTAATGGAGAAATTTGAGATCATTCTGACATTGGAATTTCTGGCGGCGTTGATGTGTCAGTCGTGCCCGAAGTGAGAAAATAAATCTCCAGAGAAAATTTCTCCGGCGGCATTGATGTGCTTGTCTAGTGTTACCTTATTTAACATTGAATAATCATCAAAAGTAACATCTCGATTGATAATGGGTTTTTTTGCATCCAAACACCAAAGGCGATATTCTTTAACTCCCGTAGTAAATCCCATAAAAAAAGATTTATTTCCTCGTGGATCCAACTTTGATTCATCTAAATGATAATATACAGTAGAACCAAAAATATGCAAAAAATCATAATCAGTTGTAGGTTTTTCAGACCATACCTCTAATGGAGTCTTGCCACCAAGTGCTGATGATGGTAGACGATTTACCAAATGTTGAGCGTATTACACAGCTTCTGCCCAAAATTTCATGTCTAACCCAGCATTAGACAACATACATCGAACTTTCTCCACCAATGTCATGTTCATACGTTCCGATACTCCATTCTCCTGTGGTGTTTTTCTGACTATGAAGTGTCGAACTATGCCACACTCTTGGCATAACTTCTAGAATAGATCATTATTGTATTCTCTACCGTTATCAGTCCGAAGAATTTTGATCTTTCTTCCTGTCTCGTCGTCAACTTGAGTTTTCTATTTAAGAAAAATCTCAAACACTTCACAATTATTCTTCATAGTAAACACTCATACTCTTCTGGAAAAATCATCAATAAAAGTAACAAAATAATGTCTACCTCCAAGAGAAGGAGTCTTGGGAGGAGGTCCCTAGACATCCGAGTGCACATAATCCAAAATACCCTTGGTGTTATGGATAGCAGTGTCAAATTTTACCCGCTTTTGTTTTCCCACAATACAATGTTCACAAAAATCTAATTTACAAACTTTTGTACCTTTCAACAAACATTTCTTAACAAGAGTTTACATAGATTTCTCATCAGTCTGCCCCAATCGCATATGCCATATCTTTGTTGCCTTTAATTCCTTACTGCTCCCGGAAGTTGATACATATGTTGTCTCATTAACTGTACTACCTTGATAGTAATACAAATTATTATTTTTCCCGATAGCTTTCAACATCACTAGCGCTCTAGAGATTACCTTAAGAATTTCATTTTCCATTTTCACATGTAGACCTTCTGACTCCAAGGCTCCAAAGAAATGAGATTCTTTTTTATATTCGATATGTACCGAACATCTCTGATAATTCTGGTGGATCCGTCATCTTTTCTCAGCTTTATTGAACCTATCTCTTTTATTTTACATGTTTTAGCATCTCCCATGTAAACAACTCCACCATCCAGCTCCTTAAAGTCAAAGAACTACTTTCGAACTAGTGTCATATGATAAGTGCAGACCGAGTCCAATATCCACGCATCAGGATGTGATGTTGTGTGTGACATCGATAAAGAGTATTCTGAATCTGCATCAACTTTGTGTTGTGCAACATTTACATCTTCAAAATCTTTCTCTTTCTTATACAACTTTGGACAGTTAGTCTTTCAATTTCCTTTCTCATGACCGAAAGCACATTCATCTTTGGCAACTCTACTTTCAGATCTTCCTCCTTTCCCTTTTGATTTGTTTTGCTGACGGCCCCTGACCATCAATATTTCATCTTCTGTACCTATTTTGTTTTTCCTTTTGTCCTGCTTTCTCAATTCATGACTATATAAAACAGAACTTACTGCATCAAAAGAAACATTTTCCTTCCCATGAAGTAACATTGTTTCTAAGTGTTCAAATTAATCAGGAAGGGACGATAGCAACATCAATGCAAAATCTTCATTCTCAAACTTAACATCAAGGTTTAACAGATCTGCTACTAATTCATTAAACTTAGTAATATGTTCATTCATAGTAGTACCTGATTGATAATCAAACCGGAACAAACACTTCTTCATAAGGAGCTTATTTTGACCACTCTTTTTCAAAAATTTGTCCTCCAATGCTTACCATTGTTTCGGTGCAGAAATTTTGTTCTTCACAACATACTTCTGCTCTCTAGACAAGCATGATCGAATTGTTCCGCACGCCAACCGATTCATGATACTCCACTAATTTTCTTCTATATCATCTGGTTTTTCGACCTCAATAGCAACATCTAGACCCTGCTGAAAAAGACAATTTAGAACATCACATTGCCACATGCCGAAATGCCCAATTCCATCAAAGATTTCTACCGTAAACTTCAAATTCGACATCGATGTCCTCGTCCAGGATGACGAAGGAGTTGACGCCCTTTTGAAGACTCCACCATGCCAAGGACGAATCTTCGGCTCTGATACCACTTGTTGGGAAAAACCTTGATAGAAACACAAAAGAATAAAACAACCGAAAGAACACACTAACAGAATTTGATAATGGAGTTCGGCCAAAATATTGCCTATGTCTCCGAACACTAATGCTATCAATTAATAATAAGAAGAGATACCAATATTGGGTGCAATAAATTAAAGAGGGGAGAATTTTTTTTTATACACTAAGAAACTTCCCCAACTCCCATCATTTGTTAATAGGAATTTCTATATGGTAAGACCATTGTTTTTCAAAACTACTAAATGTACCAAATCTAGATGTGACTTATAGGCTTCATACACAACATATCGATTAGGCTGGCTCAGAATAATCCAAATTAGAACATGAACATGAACTGAATGTTTTAGATTGTGATGGAGTGGTTCAAGGGTCACAAGATAATTTAGATATATAAGAAAGAAACAAGATGCGTACATATGGACGGTCGGTGTGAGTTGCCACCGTATTGCTATTTTTTTTTTGAGGAAGTTCTCTATCTTTATTCATTCTTGATGATTCATATACAATCAAAATTTGTGTTATTCACTTCAAGAATGGATATAAAATGATATAAAATATTATGAATTATGGCAACCTGAAAACTTTACATAATATATATATATATATATATATATATATATATATATATATATATATATATATATACTATTGATCATATTTCTAAAACAATCAATAAAATTGAAAGCCAATAATATCAATATAGAATAATGCATGCATTGTGCAAATAAAAGTTAACAAGATTTCTAGAACATCATGCCTCTAAATAATAATTTCAAATTAACATATTGAATTTTAGAAACATCCCTATGTCCTAATTATGAAAAGATAGAAAAAAACAACTAAAATCATTCAATACCTCTCCAAGGTGAATAATTATTTTGAATATTTTTACAAAAAGAGAACTGAACTTTTTATTGAGCTTCAAAATCATGCAGCCAAAGTACACATTATTTTTTAGTAAAACATTGAAAAAGAGAGTCAATTATTAATTTTTAAAATGTCAAGAATAATAAATTTACAAGTGTGATATGTTTTTGGAGACCACTAAAAACAAATATATATATATATATATATATATTGATTGTTAAGACCTTGAATATATTATAGATTGCAACAAGACTACATTTAAGATAATTGAGTAAGTTTTTCCTTACATTATTTATTTTTATAAACAATAATTTCAATAAGAATAAAACTTGAGACCTATTATTAGAAGAAAAAAGATTCAATGAATATAGATCCAAATATAACGAAAAACAACAATGAATTTATGAATCTAAATTATAGTAAGTTTTGATATATTATAATCTTCAAATAATCTCATCCAATTTTAGACATGAATAAAAAATATGAGACAAAATAGTGTTTCTAAATATTAAAGATTTACAATAATCGATTGATAAAGAACACTATTTGTATGTAAGATTCTTTCCATTTGATGATAAAAAATTGTACGAATAAAGTTTGCCCGTGAAGATATGCAACCTTGGCTTTCATGGGCAGTAAAATTTTGATATTTCACTCTCAATCTAAAATTTAATATTATAGATCATCAAAATAATAGATCATCAAAATAAGACTGCTCTTGGTACCATAAGAAGAGGAAGAGCTCATTCAAAACTTAGAATTTGTGATAAGGATTAAATCGATATAAGTAAGAGGAACTTAGCGACGACCGGATTAAAAATTGGAGGCTAACTTAATATTTTTGTTAGGGTTTTTTCTTTATTTCATTTATTGAGTCAACAGGGACATATTTGATTATTAAGATTACATAATAATGAAAATATTATTAAAAATATAAATTGATCATATAATACTTAATATCAAAATATTTTAAATAAAATTATGTCGTATGTTTGACAGAGTATAGTATTATTTTTTACCCTCAAAATTTTGGAAACTATTGACTTTGTTCGAAATTATCTCTTTTATTAATTATATCACTTAATTAATTAATCAAAATATTATAATATAATTTATTTAAAATAATAAAAACAATTATTATAAATTCGTATACATATATTACATTTCCAAGTATAAAGATCAAATTTACAAATGTACTACAAATAGATAACTCGAGGATTAAAAAGTAGTAAAATTTTTAATAGTCCTATCACCACCACATATGGTGTCTTTAAATCCAAAGTAGATATATGATTTTCAATATTCCATAGAATCACCAATTTCCCCTTACCTTACCTAATATCAAAAAAATATTATAATTATTGAATAAAAAAGAACAATAGTACCAAAAGACTACATTTAAGATAATTGGGTGAGTTTTCCATTACCTTGGTAAACAATAAATTCAATGAGAATCAAACTTGAGACCTAATATTAGAAGAAGAAAAAATGTCAATGAATATAGATCCAAATATAAAGAATAAACATCAAAGAATTTATGAATCTTAATTATAGTAAGTTTTGATATAATATAATCTTCAAATAATCTCATCCAATTTAGATATGAACAAAAAATGTGTGAGAAATAGTGTTTCTAAATGTTAATGATTTATATTAATCTTGTAACTTTGAATGGACAGTAAATTTTGAGATTTCCCTCTCTGTTTAATATTATGGATAATCAAAATAAGACGGTTTTTGGTACAATCAAAATAAGACGGTTTCTTATTTACAAATAAAACACCAATTGCTTAGAGACTGGATTTTCTCCTCAAACAAAAGACAACGAGAGAAAGTAACACTTAATCTCGTAAGATTATAACAGAAGTATGGATACCATTAAATGTTAGAATGTCAACATTGGACTTTTTTTACAAAAGTAGTTGAAATAAAGTCCATGTGTACATGCGATAGTTGAAGAATTGGAAGATGTGTCTCAGGTTGTTAGAGCTACAAATAGAGGAAATAAGTTCAATGTGTGCTTAAACAAATAACAATTTTTTGATTTATTTGGAATGCTGCAACATCTAACTTAGAATAACTATATCTTGGACAAATTATATATTCACATCTTGGATAGTGTGATTCTCATTAAAAATAAAAATCTTGGTGAATTGATTGTTGTTTTAGTCTCCACGAAAATGAATTATTGAGGTGAGCTCATCTTGACCAAACACGTTAGTCTATATATATATATATATATTATCAAACTAATCAAGCTAATTAATTATAAAATAATGTACATAAATGAAAATAACAAAGAGAATTAGGAGATCCAATTAAGTTTACCTGTTCGGAAATGTAATGGCGCTGGCTGTTCTTGAAAGAACCCTTTTTTAACTGGGGATCCCATCTATTTATATGTATGATAATATAGCTAGATTAGATAGATATACAAGTACCTGCACGGTAGAGAAGGCCAGAGAAGGGAGTGATGAGTTAGCCAACTGTAAATTATAGGGACAAGTGACTTCCATTGTTTATAACTCTGCTCTTTCTCTTTGGCACCGCCGCCTCCTCACTTTTCCACCTGCTTCTTCACCATTTCTCGCTCTTCTGACCTTGACGTTGTTTTTCTGTGTATGTAAACAATTGAAAATAAATTTGGGTTAGAGTATTTAAGAACAGAAAAGTGAGAGAGGCGGGCGGGCTAGGGTTAAGAGGTGGGCTAGGGTTAAGTTATTAGAAAAATAAAATAATAATAAAGACCAGAGTGGGATAGGGGAGGAAGAGGTTGGCGGCTAGAGAAATTATTATTTGATTAGGGTTAGGGTATCAATTTGATTAGGGTTAGGGTATTAGAGAAATAAGAATAATAACGAGGGAAGGAGAGATGAGCTATTTTAATTTGTATTATGTATTAGATAATAGAGATAAAGATTATTATATATATTATGTTAAAATTATAAAAATAATAAATTTTAAATATTTTTTTATTACTGTTTAATTTATAATATAAAAGATTGACTACACATTGAGACAGGATCTTCTGCTATCTCTTGTGTGCCTTCTCACAAACAGAGGGGCAGTGTTGTAAATAAAAGAAGAAGACACAGATCCTGGGGCTGCACATTATACATTATTGACAAATTTAAATAAAGTAAAAAATTATTGCATTTTAGAGGAAAGATAAGTTATTGATTTCATTTTATTTTTAATTAATCTTTATCAATATATTTGATTAAACTTATACATCTAACTTATATAATTTTATATTTATAATAATATTTAATAATTAATATTATATATAATATGTATATTTTTATATTTACTTAATTTTAAATATTAATAAATTACTTAAATTAATAAATAATCAATTAAAAATAATTTATATAAATATATTAATTTTTATAAGTTTTTATTAATATATAATTTTAAATAAAATAAATCATTAATTAAGTATTTTTCCAACATATTCTTTTTTAATTTTATAATTATTTTTGTAAATAATAAATTAAATAAATAAAATTTATTTTTTATTTTTTTTATTCTTTATATACTCTCTTTTATTGTTTATTTTTATTCATTATAAAATTTTATAAAACTTAATTTATTAATTATTTTTAATAATTATAAAATAAATAAATAGTAATATTTTTTTTTGGGAAAAACGACTTATCGTCATTTCATTAAAAATTCAAAAATAGGAAAAAAACCACGAGTTTAAGAGATCATTCTAGACAGGCCTAGAATGATTTTGAAGTCGTAACATTCTGAGTAAAAGCTAAAAAGCTAAAAACGTAAATGAATTATCTAATTACAATGCTTCAATTCTAGTAAGTTTAAAAAACGGTAAATTCCAGTTCTTACAGATATTCCAGTTCTGCTCCGTGCTTGGAATTCTTGTCCACGTTCCCGCGAGGGCGCTGTAATCCGATACAATATCTTTCCATAACTCTTCAACGCTCCTGCGGGTTCTGTCATATACCCTTGCATTTCGTTCTTGCCAAATGTTATACACCACTACTCCAAAGCCGCACTTGAACACGCTTGTTGCAAATCTATTTCACTTAGCTTTGAGTAGTGCTGCATCTTTGATTTCATTCCATTCGCTCGGGAAACTGATCAGCTCCAGGCTTTTATAGAATCTGTCCCAAAGCTCTGAAGCAATATAGCAGCTCCCGAATAGGTGATCTATGGTTTCTTCATTTCCTCTACATAGAAGACAGTTCGTGTCCGGGATATACTTGCTGATACGATCACGAGTGCTGAGTCTTTCCCAGAAGGCGAGTGTTAGGATCTATGTCGCGGCTGGGGAACCAGAGTCTGGCCGGTTAGCACCTTCACTCAACGGTTGGTGTTTAATCCGGTTAGAGATTAACACCGGGGTTTCAATACTACACAAACTGTCACAAACCCTTGAACCTAGTTCAAGTGCGGAAGTGGTTTGTTTCAGGTTGAAGCAGCACACACACAGGATGAATAGAACCGGATTTGGATAGGGTCGGTTTGGAGTTTGCTGGGTCGCTTTTGGGATTTAGTAAGTCGATTTAGGCAGGGTCGGTTAGTACGTAAAGCCGGCATAAAGTAATAACAAGACAGGTTTTTATGGATGTTCGGAGATAAAACTCCTACGTCACCCCTTCCTCTCGAAACCGCGAGAAGGATATTCACTAAGGAATACACACACACAATCCGATCGAGACTTATTTTCTGCTCGATAAACACTCGTACAATTCTCACCGAAATTGTATTTTTACTTCAAATGAACACTTGAGCTCTAAATCTTGTAGAGAGATAAACTTGCAATCAATAATTCTTGGAGCTTGTAGTTGGTAGAACTGGTAACCGTATTTACTCCTCTTCAGCTCCTTCTTTTATAGGTGAAATGTGCCAACGGTCACATTTCATCTCCTTGAATCTGATTGGTTGAGCAGAGGTTCAGTGATTCAGACCTCACAGTTTATGCTTCCAATGTGTAGGTCAAACCAGCTAGGTTTGTCTTTTACTTAATATGACAACTATCGGTTGGACAGTTGCCTGCACCTGGAGGATTGCGCCTCTGATTTATCCTGGAGTGGGAAGATCTTGTCGGACGGTCTTCTACAGCCTATAGATTGTCCTCAGACTTGTATGAATATGGCAATACTAAGGTCTGTCCCTTTGGTATCATCTTCAACAGATACTCAAAGTGTCTATTTACACCGATCGGTTGTTTAGGTTAACCGGATGACTTACGATTTTTCATAGCTTTAGGTTAACCGAATGTCCAACGATTTTGACCTTCTTATCTGACCAGTCTTGTCTTCTTGATCGGTTAGGTTCTTGGTCGGTTGGGTTGCTTGACCGGTTGAGTTATTTGACCGGTTGAATTCTTTAACCGTTCCTGCACAGGAAGTTTGTTTTTGTTAAGTTCTATTTAACCAATCTAATTTTATCTAACAATTTCTCCCTTTTTGATTATTTTCCTTAAAATATTCAAAACCATGTAAGGATTAAAATGTAGGCCGGTTGTTTTAAAAGTTTATTTGGCCGGATTTTTGGAAAATGACTTAGAAAAATTTTTCAAAAAATTTTTCGAAAAATTTGAGAAAAATTTTATAATTTAATTTTTTTTATCTTTATTAGCGAGCCATAGGATGAACTCGTGTCTAGGGATAATCTTCGTTGACCATACAAGAGGAGCCCATTCTACATTCTGTGCATTTTCCTAGGTTACCTCCCATATTTTCTTCGATACCAGCTTCCCATTGTCCTCAGCTTTCTATTCATGAATATCTGGTCTGTCGTGTAGTTGTATGTTACTTATATGATCAAGTATCCTCTGTCCTTCTGGATTTCTTCTCAGGAGTGAGTCCCAATTTCCATCTTTAATGTCTCTAATTTTTGCTTCCGTGCAGTCCCTTCTGATGCAGATATTTTGAAACTCCTCCTTGTGGATGATAGGCTGGTTTTCGAAGCAGGGTCGTGCCAGAATAGAGTTCCTTTCCCGTCCCCTAGAAGGATGTCATAAAGATCTGCAATATCGCTTCTTAGTTTAAGAATCTTTTTTAGAGACCAGCTCATACCTTCATGAATTTTGCAGGTCCAGATGTTGGTTTCGTATTTCATAAACCTCGTATGCACCCATTTGATCCATAGTGACTCCTGATTACGCTCTAAAGCCCACATATGCTTGAAGGTGAGAGCTTTGTTCCACTCGATACAGTTCTTCAATCCGATGCCTCCCTCGTCCTTCGGTTTGCAGAGAGCGGTCCATTTGACTTTTTTTCCTCCTCTTCCGCTACTGCCCCAGATAAAGTTCCTCATCAGTGTATCGAGCTCCTTCATTACCTTCTTCAGAATGACCATTTGATGCGCCTAGTAGCCAACTATGCCCATGACCATTGTTTTGATAAGTTCGATCTTCCCTGTATAAGAAAGTTTTTTCGCTGCCCAGTCAGATATCGTGTTTTTTACCTTTTCAATCAGCAGCTTGTAGTGTGAGATCTCGATCTGCTTCGCGGTTAACGGAATTCCTATGTACCTTACGGGAAAACTTCCATCCTTGATGTCCATGATGTTGAAGATGTCCTGCTTTGTTTCGTCATTTACGCCTCGATAAAATGCCACACTTTTGCTTTCATTAATAGTTAAACCTGTAACCTCAGAAAAGAACGTTAGTACAACCCTAATAGTTTTAATGGAATCAATGTCTACGTGCGCTAGAATGAACAAATCGTCAATAAAGCATAAATGGGTTACCTCCTCTACCTCACAGAATGGGTGAAAGATGTATGGACGATTCTTTCGGAACATCGCGAAGATGCTCTCAAAGATCGCCATGATATCTACGAAAAGGTAAAAAGAGAGGGGGTCCCCTTGCCTTACCCCGTTTTCACCCTTGAAATAGCCTCCGTGGACTCTATTGACACTAACAACAAAGAAGGATAATGAAACGCACTGCATAATCCAATCAATAAAAATCATGGGAAAAGTAGAAACAACTAGAAAGTCTCGAATGACTTCCCATCTAACATAGTCGAAAGCTTTTTTGATATCTATTTTGAAAGCCACTCTCGGGGATATTTTCTTATTCCCGTAGCCTTTTAAAAGGCTCTACATGAGAAGAATATTATGAGAGAATGTCCTATCAGGGATGAATGCAGATTGATTAAGATTTATAATTTTTCCTATGACATTTTTAAATCGTTTAGAAATGATTTTTGAAATTATTTTATAAATCACATTGCAGCAGAAAATTGGTCTAAAATCTTGTACTTTCTCGAGTACCGCAGTTTTGGGGATCAAGGTTAAGACCGCTGTATTCCATTGCTTTAACATCTTCCTGTTCTTGAAAAACTCCAAAACCCCATCAGTAACGTCTTTACCCACAACCGACCAATTGTCTTTGAAGAACTGTGCATTAAACCCATCAGGACCTAGGCTTTTATTCCCATCAATACTAAACAGAGCTTCTTTAACCTCAACCCTCGTGACCACCCTTATCAACTCGCGACTATCTTCTGCATAAATTTTCTTATCAATAATCTGATACAAAGTATTCAGGTGACTTTGATGATTCTTTCTTGTATCCATAAGCTGCTTATAGAAATTGATAACCAAATCATGTACACCTTTTTGACCCTGAACATATTCACCATCATCATTCTTTAGCCTATATACATTGTTTCTCATGTTTTTAGCCTTGCATTTTCTGTATAAGAAAGCTGTGTTTTTGTCACCCAATGAGAGCCAGCTTTGTCTTGATTTCTGTCTAATAAAATTCTCTTCAAGAAGACTCAGCTTTCTGAAATTTTCAAGCGCATCCCTTTCTCTTTCATTGAGTTGTTCATCATTATCATCCCTTAATAACATTTTTTAAACTTCTTCCAATTCTTCTCTAGCAGCCAGAACTCTATTGGAGATATTGTTGAACTTCTTCTTGTCAAAGCTTTGGAAATGATTCTTCAAGAGTTTAAGTTTCTCAGAAACCCTGTACATGTTGGATCCCCTGACATCTGTAGACCATACGCTTTCGAGAATAAATAGTAATATTATAATAAGGTTGTAAAATTTGGCATACATTTTTTATTTTGTTGTTTATTATGTGTCATCTAACAAAAATTATTTATATTATAAGGTGTAGAGAATAGAATATATAGATATAATAAATATATAATGAGACTTTGTGTAATATATATATATATAATGGACTTTGGACTTTATTTTTCCAAAGAAGACAAACTTCGTTTTCACCGTTGCAAGGACTGAGCTCCATTTTCTCCATCTGAAGCTCGCAATGTCTGTTTTCTCTATCGCCTGCAAGGACCGTGCTCCATTTTCTCCATCGTCCGCAAGCTCCGTATTCACCATATAAAGGCTTCGTGCTCCATTTTCTTAAAGTTTTGAAGCATCTTTCACCATCTAAACTAAATTTTCAGACTTCCTTCCTATAAGGTCAAATGAAACATATACATTTGATTTAAAAATTTATGTAAACATTTTGAAAATGTTTCTGTAAGCTGAAAGATTTATTAACATTGAAAAATGTATGTCATGCTCCCAACGCTCACTAGTGAAAAAAATGCTCATTACCGAGAGTAAAACATTTCGGTATTGACCATATATCTGTTGGTATAACTCAATAATGAAAGATTTGAAAGCCCTCGACATTTGTCGGTATAAAAACTTTTGGTAAATCTTTTTAGGTTTTTACCGAGAGATTCGTAAATATCTCGGTATATTCACTTGAGAGAAATACCGAAGGTTATTATAAGATGTCTCGATATTGACCCAAAGGAAAAATACCAAGAGATAATAGATCATCTCTCCATATTTTCTCTTAGGATAATACCGAGAGATAATAGATCATCTCTTAGTATTATCCCGAAAGAAAATACTGAAAGATGATAGATCATCTATCGGTAATGTCCTAGGAGAATATACCGAGAGATAATAGATCATCTCTCGGTAATGTTCACTATAGAAATACCGAAAGATAATATAATCAATTTCGGTATTTCTTTCGTGTGAAATACCAAAAGATGATCCATTATCCTTCGGTATTCTCACTAAAAATGGCTAAAATAGGCCGGTCCTTTTTTACGCAACCAAACTCTGTTATCAGCAAACCAAAAAAATATATAATACCATTCATAGATAAAAATATTATTGTATTTCCAAAATTTTGAATCACCAAAACGTTTACAAATGTTTTAAAAAAGAACTACAATGTACTAACTAGGGGTGAAAATTTTGTCATTTAATATGCAATTTGTTGTTTATATTCCTCCATTTGCGCATCTCTTTCTACCTCCCTCCATTGCAATTCGGCCTCCTTTTCCGCTTCCCTTTACGCCATTTCTCCCTCTCTATGTCAGATTTCCTCCACTGTAAACGTCAGTTATCTCATTTCTGCCCGAAGCTTTTCATTCTCCTCCATCAACAACCAATTATTGGCTCGTTGTGAATTGTTGTCACTCCGTCGATCCCCTGGAAAGTGTGTGGGTCGCACGTCGGATCTCATACTAATCATTGTCCCATACAGTTGGGGTCCGAACACTTTCTCCGTTAAGTCAAAGTCAGAGATATCTGGTTCATTGCTTCTTACTTCTTCCATCTCTGCTTGAATATTTTAAATTAATTTTCATTTATATAAGTTATATAGTTTTATTTAATTTTCAATTAAAGTCATTACACTTACGATCTTTTCTTGTGCTTGTACGTCCTAGATCAAGTTGTGGTTTTCTTTAGTAGCTTTCAGGGTACGAGTCCTCTTAAAAATATTCAATGACAATGGGTGTCCGTCCTATTTCACTCGCCTGATGAAATAAATGATTTATCAAAATAGTAAAATTCATCATATTAAGTTATATGAATTAATATACATATCAAATCTTCCTCCACTTGTGAAAAAGGCTTATTACCCGTATGGTGCAGAAATTTCAATTTATTCATGTTCTCAACATTTATACCACTGTTTTCTGCATTTCAAATAAGAAATGAAGTTAGAACTAGTATCATCAGATTTTATTTTAATTATGAAACCGTACTTTAAATTTATAAGTGAGGTAATGGTGTCTACACACGAACTCCCAATCGAATGGATCGTAGCCTGGTGGGGAATTAGCCAGTACCGCTGCCTCGTCTCCGTGATGAACCCAAATGTAATCCCTATTCAGATCGGAGCGCCACATATCCCATATTTGTTTGGTGTGTGTTAATTTAGTCGTTCGATGTTGATTGATAAAACCATCTCTACTCTCGAACGAATTTTGAAAAAATAAAACATCCAAATGTTATAAAATTTCATTTCAATGCCAAATGTATAATTAATTTAATCACAGTTATAGCATGCCAAAGTTGATCAAATTGATCAGAACTTAACGCCTTCCACTTGAGCTGAGGATGCGAGATGGTTGTGGAGTCTCGCACCACCGACCCCAAATGTCTAGACCACCAACGTCTAGAATCACTGATTGGCCTCTCATCTACATCTCTGAAACTCAAAGTAATCTTCGATCACTAGAGTCTCTTCAATAGGGCGATATTCTTGTTCTTCCCCGTCTCTTCTTAATGTTGTAACTGCTTATCTTTATGAATCTTTAGAAAATAATATTTATATGAAAATTCTAGAAGGATTTAAGATATCTTATTATGCAAATCAAATTCCAAAGTGGTTTTCTCTATTAAATTGCAAAAATTATTGTGTGGGCTTAATCAATCTATCTGAATGTGGTATAATCACCTTAGTGAAATTTTGATGAAAGAAGGTTGTTTGAATGACCCAATTTGTCCATGTGTTTTCATAAAGAAAAACAGATCTGAATTTGTAATTATTGTAGTATTTGTTGATGATTTAAATTTGATTGGAACTCCTGAAGAGCTGCAAACAACTATAGAATATTTGAAAAATGAATTCGAAATCAAAGATTTTGGGAAAACTAAATCTTGCCTTAGTTTACAAATTGAGCATTTAGAAAAGGACATATTTATCCATCAATCACTTTATACCCAAAATGTATTAAAGAATTTTTGGATGGATTTTGCTTACCCTCTAAGTACGCCAAATGTCGTTTGAGCACTTGATCCTGAGAAAGATCAATTTAAGCCAAAAGAAGAAGATGATGAAGAACTTAGTCATGAAGCCTTATCTAAGTGTTATTGGTGCACTAATGTATCTTTCAAATAACACGCAACCTGATATTGCGTTCACTATAAATTTTTTAGCAAGATTTAGTTTTTTCCCTACTCGACGACATTGGAATGGCATAAAACACATTTTTCATTATCTCCAAGGGAAAATTGACCTCGGGTTATTTTATTCGAAAGAATCTCGTTTAGATTTAATTGGCTATGCTGATGCCGGATATTTATTTGATTCACACAAAGCTAAATCTCAAACTAGATATGTTTTTATGTGTGGTGGAACAATTATCTCATAGAAATCTATGAAGCAAACTTTAATAGTTACTTCATCAAATCATGCTGAAATATTAGAAATACATGAGGCTAGCCGAGAATTTGTTTGGTTGAAGTCAATGTTACATCATATTCTAAAGAATTGTGGTTTAACGACTAAAGAACAAATTCTCCCAATAGTTTTGTTTGAAGATAATTTAGCTTGTATAGCTCAACTGAAAGGATGTTATATTAAAGGAGATAGGACGAAACACATCTCACCAAAAAAAATTCTTTACTCATGATCTTCAAAAGAATGGTGAAATTGATGTGTAACAAATTAGATAAGATGAAAACATGGCGGATTTATTAACCAAAGCATTGACGACTTCTACCTTTGAAAAGCTAGTAAAGAGAACAAGGATGCGTCGACTTCAAAATTTGAAGCAATACCCAAATCAGGGAGATATAAACACAAGAATATTGTACTCTTTTTCCTTTACTAGAATATTTTTCCCACAGCTTTTTTCTAGTAATGTTGTAATGAGGCATATTCTTTGTATAAATTAATATTCAAGGGGGAGTGTTATGAAACAACAAACAAGTGGATGTTAATTCTTCTCAACACATGGAAATATGTGTGACAATATGTATGTCACCTTTCATCCTTATAAATAGACTTGCTACAGTGAATAAAAGAGAGATTTCGCTAAAATTTCTCTTACAATCTTTCTACTTTGTGATTTTCTACTTTGTGATTGTATTTGAATATTATTCTTCATCTATTATTTGTTTTGTATTTTTATTAGCTAATAGTATATTGTATTACAACTTAATATGTATTAATGATGAGAATGTTATATATATTAGAGAAAAAATAAAGCTCAAAACTTTTAATAACTTCAAAATTAGAATGTTAAATTAACCAAGTTGAAAAAATACACATGTGTAGATAAATTTTTAATATGCTAACACTCATAGGTCGACATAGTTACTACTTCGACATAGTTACTACACGAACTTAAATACTAATGATACACTATGTTTAACTTAAATTTTGCAATACATAGTCAAATTATTATAGTAGGAGAGTCACACCACCAAATAAAATAAACATAATATATAATTATGTGATAAGATTTAAATATATTTAAATATATATATATATATTATATATAAATTGTGATGTTATTTATGATCACTAAATAGACACTCTAACCCAAATTTAAGATTCTTATTATAGACACTTTATTTATTTGTTATTTTATTTAACTACATTTTTTATTTTATATAATTATTTTTAACATAAATATATATTAGGATAAATTGTAATTTGTATTTTGTTTTAATTAAATTTTAATTTAATATATTAAATTTTAATATTTATTAAATATATTTTATATTAATGTATAATATTTAAGTTACAATGTATTAAAATAAATAAAATATATTAAATTGAAAAAAAATTATAGTTTTATTATTTATAATTTCTTAATTTTAAAAGATAATTTTATAATAGACCGGATAAGATAGGTGCAACCCTACAACTTTTCAAAACAATTACGATATTAATATGATATTAATGTACACAATTTTTAACTCGGATTCAAAACGATTAGATTAGATATTAGTGATGCACACATTTTAACTAGGAGGTTATTAAGTCTTTTCGGTGTGAATAAGTGGACAAGCCAAAACATGAATAATAAAAACATAATCAATCATGTGATAAAATTTTAAAAGATTAAATATATTTACAAAAATGATGTGTTATAATGACGGACTATAAATACATCATCCAAATTTAGGATCATTTTAGAAACTTTGTTTATATTTTATTTGATTAAATTATTAAGTGTGTATTCAATTATTTTTAATATAAGTATATAATAAATTATGTATATTAACATTTATATTTAATTTAATTTTAATATTTATTTAATCTATTTTAATATATAATATAATATTTAATTTTAAGTAAATATGTTTAATTATAATTATAAATATATTTTATATTTATAAATTTCAAAAGAAGAAGGTGCAGGATAATTTGAAAATGAAAAGGGTGTTCTGCATTATTTAGTATAACCTGAATGGATCCGATCGAGATGTGTTCCACCATGGCCAAAGACGAGCTTAAGGTACAACACATTTCTCTCTCCGTTCGAAAATAGGGTTTCTTGATCATTTCTCATTTCCTAAATCTTGACTTAGCCGTCATTTAATCAACTTTATGAATCATTGATATTTAGAAACTATTTTTGTCACGGATTTTATAAATGTGTACTAGATGAGATTATTTGAAAATAAGGTTATATTTAAACTTAGAATAAGTCAGATTAATAAATTTATTGATACTTTTTTTTTAGATTTGGATATATGTTTAGTAATATTATTTTTAATAATTTCATTGAAATATGTGGTGACAACGCATTAATAAGGTGAAGACAAATTAACTCAATAATATTATCTTAAATATTAATTGTCTCGGTTGAATATAAAATTTAAAACCAAGCAATTACATTTGTAGATACTAGAATCACCACTAAAGTCTACTACCATCAACAACTATAGTAGTAAAATCATCCCTTATGGATTAAATTGTACCAAATTTCTATCTATAAGAAGTATATAGATAAAGATGAAGATAATGCATGAACATATATAATCTTCCTTATGTCGAGCATTGTACCGGGAAAAGGGCTAATCACTTTGATAGAACTTTATTAATTAAAGGGTTCTAGTTTGCATCTATAATAACAAAAGCATGAAATGAGGTGTACCATCCATCCTTCCACCGAGAAGAAAAATAGTAAAGTCGTGACTAGCTTATTCGGTCTCACGACGTACAACCCCAATATTGAGTTTGTGGATTTTAAAACAACGCTTGATTGTCCTGCCAACATTACATATTGAAACCAGAAGGCACATTATTACAAACAGTGTGATATATTTATTTTTGTGTTATTTGTTTAGTTTTTTCTTTATTAAATAGTTCCGCATGTGACATGTCATTATTATTGTAGTGAAATTTCCTTAGTTTTTTTTTATTTTATAGAATTTCATGTCTGTATTATTTCTTCTATTTTTTTGATACATTAGTTATTGAAATAAAATTATTATTAGTTCTGTATTAAATTTAAATTGAATATTTCTTCTCTCAATTCATTTGCTATTTGTAATGTACTAGCTTAATTTTCATGATATAAATCGCTTGATTATTCGTTTACGTCCCCTCTCCCATCAATTTTCTTTTTTCTTGGGCGGCAGTAAACTTTATGAATAAAATAATGTAGACTCCAAACACACATAAGTTTCAGAATAAACATAAAAAACATTGAAGGTATATACATTTTTATTTAAGACAGTAATATATTTACCTAAATCAAAATTGATTGTTAGTTCATTCTACCATCGTAAGTCTATTCTACAATCGTAAAGTTTTAAAATATCGAGTTGATGGTTAAAATTATACCATTGCAAAATAGACTAACAATTTTATTTCGATAAACTTTTAAATAAGTTAAATTTTTACGATTTAAAATTTTCACCGATAATATTTACTATTTATAAGTTTATAAATAATTTCGATCTTATTTACAATTTTATTCTTTTTTATAGAAAAAAAATTATATTTATAAATTAAATTTATTTTTATTAGTTATTCAAATAAATAAATTATGGAAATAATTTTGTAAACATGATTTCATTTAATGTTAATTTCCTTTAATATTATTTATTAATTAATTATATTATATGATAAGATATAACTAATATTATTTTAAAATAAATTCTCATTATTTTAAATAAACTCTTAATTTAAAAAATGTATAAAGTTGATAATTTTAAGTAAAATTTTGATTTTGACTATTGATCCTAACTATTATTTTATTAAAAAATTATCAACATTAAAATTATTTATTTTATTTGGTATAATATTATTTATTGAATAGTAAATATTTATGAATTATGATAAATTATATAAGCGGTATTTTTATTTTATTTAATATAAATATTATTTTGGTTTTAATGTAATTTTAGTTAATTTTAATTAGATTATTATTGTATTTTTTTTATAAACAGAAGAAATATAATTTATTTTTAATAATGATATCGAATAAAAATATAAACTATTAAAACTTTATTTTATTAAACATTTTTATTTATAATATTTATAGTTAGGGTGTTATATAGGTCTGAAACAAAATCTAACCGAATTTAAATTTAATTTGAATTTATTCTCTATTTTTTAATTGAATTTTAAACTTATTCCAATTTAGATACGATTTTTCATGTTGAAATTTTAACTACATACCTAATTTGAAAATGAATTCATTTATTATTATTTATTTTAATTAATTATTTTATTATATATTATATAATTTATTACATATAATGAAATAATTATATATTTAAATTAAATATAATAATTTCTTATCTCTACAACAAAATACAATAGCTGCCTATCTCTCCCATCTATTCTCATTTATCTAATGCCCTAACCCTAATCAAATAATTTATCTACTAGCCGCCCATCTCTCCCTCTCTTATATTACTCTTATTTTCTCCGTCAACATCTCTCCCTCTTATACATTTACTCTTATTTTCTCCGTCAACATCTCCCTCGGTCTTATCTCTATTCTTATTCTCATTTTTAATACTTTAACCCTAGCCCACATCCCTCCCTCTCATTTCTATTCTCTACTATCATATAATCAATCTAGCTTCTTATTTCTGGTTATCTCTATTTCTTCTTTTTAAGACTCTTGAGTTGGATCTATATTTCTTTTCTTTTTAGAAATTTCAAGACTCTTGAGTTTGGATCTATATTCCTTCTTTCTTGTTGAAAATATTGCTTGCTTGCTCGTCCCGAACCTTCAACATTGAAGATTAAATTCATAGGTAACTTAAATTTTGTTTTAAGATTTTATTTGAATTTGATTCGGTTTTTAAATTGGCAAAAAAATATATATTCAATTTTTTTTTGAATATAACAAGTAAAATTATTGTTATATATATTTTTTGACTTACTATATATATATTAAATAAATAATGTATATATTCTTATAAAATTATAAAAAAATTATAATATAAATAATAAAACTTGATATATATATATATATATATATATATATATATTAATAAATTTATATATATGTAACAATAATATATATAATTTAAAAACTAAAAATATATTAATAATTTTAAAATTATATTTATAATAATAAAATATAAAAATAAATAAATTACTAAATATTTTTAATAATAAAAAATTGAAGAAATATAAACTATTAGATAAGACGGAGAATACCAAAAGAATTCACTTCAATATATGAAATCCTGGGAGAATTATCCTTATAACTATGTGTTTGTCGTGATATTTATAATATAAAATTAAAATGAAATTAAATTTTCATATTCATAAGATATAATATTTTTTTATATATTATAATATATAATAATAAAATAAATATTAATAATTTAAAATATATAATATTTTAGTATTTTGATTAATTAATTAAAGTAGGTGATACATAAGAAAGAGAATAAAATGATGTTTAATTATTTTGAGTTATTTAATTTTAAAAAATTATAATCAAACTCATTATTTTTTAATATTTTTAATATTTATTTCCCTTATTATTTTATAATATTTTTTATTTATTCTCTTTTATTTTTTTCAATTATTTTTATTTCTCTTTCTAATGTTTTTATATTATTTTACTTATTGATCAATTGTTTACAGACACAGACACAGAAAAACAACTTTATACGGTCAAGGTCAGAAGAGCGAGAAATGGTGAAGAAGCAGGTGGAGAAGAGAGGAGGCGGCGGCGGAAGCGGAAGCGGCAAAGAGAAAGAGAAAGAAAAAGAGCAGGATTGGCTAACTCATCACTCACTTCTCTGGCCTTCTCTATCATGAATATATATATATATATCTAATGTATCTAATCTGTATCTAATCTAGCTTTATTATCATGCATATAAATAGATGGGGTCCCCAGTTAAAAAAGAGTTCTTTCAAGAACAGTCAGCGCCTTTACATTTCCGAACAGCTTAACTTAATTGGATCTCCTACTTCTCTTTGTTTTTTTCATTTATGTACATCCTTTTATAATTAATTAGCTATATCTAAACCATATGCTTAATTAATTTGATAAAATATACATAGCCTCATCTTAGCTAGCTAACTTTACTTTGCATGTCTCATGGTCTCTCTAGCCTCTTGGGTAAGGCTAGTTAGGCGGCCTAAGGCGCATAAGCTAGGCCCCCTCCCACAGCCACCAAAAATAGAAAAACACTAACAAGATTTGAAGCATAGGCCATTAGATGAATTTACTTTTTTAGTCTAAGGCATAAAAAACCTCGTGCCCAGACACTGGCTCGACTTCATCTTCTTTGGAACAAAGTCTTCACCATTTGACCAACAAGAGCCACCATAAGTCTTAGATGTTCATCGAAGCAGTTTTGAAGTCTAGACTATGTTTCGATGATTATTAGATTGTCCACTTGAGATCAAATGTTAATCTAGAATTGACTACAATTAAGAATTTGGAGGAGGCACGGAAAAAGGTCTCCACTTCAAATTTGGGGACCGAGCGAGCCATCAAAGGATTAAGACTATTGAGTTGAACTAGGAAGATGTTGTTTAATCTTGGGTTGAGAAACCCTAAAACTTTCTAACAACCTAAATTATAATAGGGTTGGTAGAAACGAACTTGAATGTAGTGCACCAATTTATGCTAGACAATGGATTAGCTGGTTTGTTTTTGTATTTGTTCCATTGTAAAAGCATTGAAGATAATAATGAAAAAATATTGTAAAACTCAAAAAGAGTAGTGATCATAATTAAATGATAGCTTTAAGAGATAGTTTGTCTAAAATTCTTTTATTGGTTGTCTAAAATTCTTTTATTGACGACTAACTGTTCAGTCAAGATTTGAATTTTATTTGAGAATCACACTATTCAAAATCAAAATTTATATAGTTTGTCCAGATAGTTATTTAAGTTAAATGTTGCAACATTCCAAATAAATCAAGAAAATAGTAGTTTGTTTAAGCACACATCAGACGAATTTCTTCTATTTTGTAGCTCCAACAAGTCCTTCACTTCTTCATCTATTGCATATTTACACGGACTCTATTTCAACTACTTTTGTGAAAAAGTCCAATATTGACAAGAATTATAATGAGATTTTTTTTGTTGACATTCCAAAATTTAATGGTTTCCACTTTAGAATTAGTAAGCAAACTAAATATGTTATAATTTTACGAGATTAAATGTTACTTTATCTCATTGTATTTTGTTTGACGAAGAAATGTAGTCTCTAAAGTTATTGATGCACTATCTTACGTAACAATTAATTTCGGTTCACATGATGACTAGTTTTTGAAAAACAACTCTATTTTTCGTAATAGTTTTATTTATCCCTCTTCCTTCAAAGTGAGTTTGGAATGCCAAGACACTTGAGAGTTCTTATTCTTTTAGTATGAATATCAATATAAACTCAAAATGATGTGTTTCACATTGACTAACACATGTTTCCTATGCGATAACAACAAGAAGACAATTAACCACGATATGTTTCACTTCACCCTTGCTTTAATATTTTGACTCTACTTCAAAGTTTCCTTAACTATCAAATGATCATATCTCAATATTAATTGGAAATTTTGGGTTTAATGGACAAAATAATGTTTTCCATCGTCGATGGCTATCATGGCTGTAAATGCCAAAAAAAAACATACATAAATCAATTAAATAAAATCAACCTATAATAATTAGTATGCTTTTTTTTTTATTAAAGGTCATGTTGTATTAAAATGATTTAATTAAATAAATTTATAAACGCGAGGGGTGATCAATTTTAGAAAAATGTAAATAAATAGAAAGACATTAACAAAGAAAAATGTGTTAGATTCATATGAAATCATAGTAGTCTCATCTATGACAAATCCTTCATTTTTTATCGAGATGAACATGCATAGAGTTACTCTCATTTCCAAAAAAAAAAAATCCTTTAAATGTCATGCTTTATATTGCATTATTTCTAAATCATCCAATAAAGATCCAATAAATGTTTGACCCGACTAAGGACTAGAGGTATGAGACGAGAAACTAAAACAAAATGTAGCATATTTTTTGGAAAACATATCAACTTTTATTTCAAAGAGACGTGAATGTGAAGGGAATTCAAAAGTTATGAGCAAAGAGAATCAAAGGAAAAAAAATAAGTAAAAAAAAATTAAGCTCTATCATCTCAAATATAGTTGGTTAATCATTATATAATTGAATTATTGATAACTTAAGTGCTTCTGTTTTGATTTCAAACCTTATATTGCGAAGATGATTAGCAAGGGTTGTGAACACAAATGTTTATTACTTTATTTAAGAAAAAGACTTATAAGAAAGTTTATATAACTCGATAATATAACACAAATCTCATTTTTATATGGTCATGAGTTCGAGCTTTAGTGACCTTTTAAAAAAAGAGATAACCAAAAGACAATTCTAAAAAGTCTTGCCTAGACATTAGAAGAATCAAACCAAGATAACTAAAATTTATTTTGATAATTTGAAATATCTTATATATAGATTTTATGAATAAAATTCTAATTAATATAGTTAAAAATTTGTTAATAACTTTCCATGTTTAAAGTTTTGTGTGTTACTTAACCAACACATTTTTTATTGATTTTTTTCACCTTATACAAAGAGTAAAAATACATAATTATTATCATAAGAACCGTTACTGATATTTACATAGTTGGTCTTTGGCGATTATGAGAGTCAAATTTAAAATCATCCTTTTATAAATGATATAATTAAAAAGGTGATCAAAATTTATTCCTCTACAAGTTTGCTATAATTTGAACACATCACTCTCAAAATTTTGTATAAATATAAATTTGACCTTTTAAAAGACCAAATCTATATATTATATATAGGGGATAACTCGTTACACATTAAATTATAGCATTATTCCAATAAATAAATTTATTGGAACTTTGGCTTCTCAACTCTCTTCGTCTCTCTTCATATCATGTCTATCCCTATGTCTATCCCTTTGAATTGAACTCTAGGAAGTAGGAATTGATATTTATCAATATATATATATATATATATGCTTGCTAGGGAATGATGAAGCATCTGCTTGTCATATTTCCACATTATTAATCTTATATCTATGTTGTTGTTTTAAAAAATTGGTTCCTAGCTATTTCTGATATTTTGTTGTTTGTTTATGTTTCGTTTACTAGACTGATAGTAGTGTGCCAAACACACTTGTTATCATAAATTGTGATATTGTTAAACATAGGGTTGCTTCATCTCAACATATCACACCGGTAAGTGTATCAATCCTGACATTGTAAAAATAATAGTTCATTCTCTTTTTCAATGTTCTACCAATGGAATAATGTATGTTTTGGTTGCATGATCTTTGCAGTTAAATGAAAAGTCTAGTTCTCCCTTTGTGAAGAAATTCAAAACAATAATTCACCTTGGAGAGGTATTAATTATTTTAGTTGTTTTATATCTTTTCATAATTAGAATATAGGGATGTTTTAAAATTAAACATGTTAATTTGAAATTATTATTTAGAGGCCCGATATTCTTGACATCTTGTTAGCCTTATCTGCAATATGCATTCATTATTCTAGATTGATATTATAGCCTTTCAGTTTTATAGATTGTTCTAGAAATATGATCACTAGTGTATATATGTGTTGTAAAGATTCCAGGCCGCTATTATCCATAATATTATATATCATTTCATCTTCATTCTTTAAACACAAATCTTGATTGTATATGGAATCGTGAATCGAATCAAAGAACTTCCTCAAAATAGAAATATTGTGGCCACTCACACTGACGGTCTAAATGTATGCATCTTGTTGCGTTCTTCTATATCTGAATTATATTGAGACACTTAAGATCCATTGAGTTCTTTCTATCTCAATCTAAAGCATTCAGTTCCTGTTCAGGTTCTAATTTGAAATGTTGAGAGCCAGCTTAATCGACAAGCTGTGTATGGAGCCCGAAATTCTTGTCCAGATTTGGTACGTGATGTTGCACAATAAAATGTTGTCATGATACAATCATTTTTTCAAATATTTATAGTTATATCTTATACACTTAAATTTGCAGATTTTAACTTAAATATTTCATATATTAAGAAACATCTTTGAATGATATTTATTTTGAGTTGTAGTTTATAATAGAGTTCTAATGCATAAAAGAATCATTACCTAACATGCAGGTACTTATTGGGCATAAAGAAAAATGCAGAATTTGCTCTTGCCATGGGCCAAACTGAACCTTTTGTGCTTTCTGGAGGTTGGAAACTCATTATACCTTTGAAATGTTTTTAGTACAAATTGTTTTTCTTATATTTAATAAATACAATTGTTTTTGATATTATTTAAGGACAAATTGGTGGTTCTATGGAATATTGAAGATCATATCTCCACCTTGGCTTTAGAGAACGATAAGAAACTCTAAGGTTGGTGGGAGTTCTGTTGAAAGTATTACTACTCTTCATCCTCGAGGTACCTATCTAGGACATCAAGATACAGTTGAGGATGTACAATTTTGCCCTTCAAGGTAGAGAAATTACATTTGTAAATTGATCTTTATGCTTGATATTTCAATCTATATGCAGTTTATGATATTTTTTAAGTAAATTCTTTTTTTGTATGTACTAAAGTGGACAAGAGTTCTGTAGTGTGGGTGATGATTCATGTCTCATACTTTGGGATGTAAGGACAGGTTCAAATCCAACTATAAAGGTACCTACATTCCTTTAAATTACCTTAAGAAGCTTACAAAATTGATTTTTTTTTTATTAAAACTTGATTCTCTATCTCTTTTTCAGGTTGAGAAAGCTCATGATGCTGACATTCATTGTGTTGATTGGAATTCACATGATCTTAACCTTATTTTGACTGGGTAAGCATTGAAATGTGTTTTTTAATTATTATTTTCATCTTTTGTGATTCTGAATTGAATTTGGTATTATTCAACAGATCAACTGATAATACAGTAATGATGTATGACCGTAGAAAACTTACTTCAGGATTACCCGTTCATGTATTTGAGGGTCACAATGCTGCTGTTTTGTGTGTACAAGTTTGAAAAATATGATGGGCTAAACTTAATTTTAATCAATTTTAATTTTCTTTTGTTTTTAACACTGATATGATGGGCTAAACTTTAATGTCTTTGATCATTATTATGTAGTCATTTTAATCAATGGTATCAAAATATTTTTTAAATTACTTGTTCTATTTCATTAGTGTTATATCCTACTATAATAGAGAAAGTTGGAGAGTTTTCAAGAATAGAGTGAAAAATGCTAAGAAAAATATGTTTTAATTTTGATCTAAACAAAACAATTAGACCAAAGATCCCCAAAAGGCTTGTATAAGCCATGTAAGATTCAACACTCTAAAGCATATTAAATCCATACCCAATGAAGTGAGCTTGTTTGTTGTTTGGGTTATTTTGAAATTTTATTGAGTTTTTTTTAAATATTTTTTTGATAAAAAATATTTCATAATTTTTTTTTGTGAGTATAGTATAACCTACTAGGATAATTTAAAGGGATAATTATGGTGCAAATCTTTATCAAGATATTGAGTAGTACTAACTTCTTAAATTGGAAAAATCATTAAAAATAATAATTTTTTTTTTTATAAATACAAAGGTTTTCAAACGGATAGTAAGGTAAACCTCTTTAATTTTTTTGTACGTAGATGCATGACAATACCATCTTTCTATTTAAAATATACATTTCATTAATATTAGACAAAAAAAATTTATTTTATTGTTTTTGAGAATTCTCTTAGAGTTTTTTATGATTATTTAAATAAATATTAATTTATTTAAAAAATGTTAAATGTGATAATTTTGAAAAGGTGAGTAGTTTTTGGTTAAAATATTTAAAATATATTAATTTATAATAATAATTTTAATTTTTGTAAATAAATAATATTTTAATGTTTTGATTAATGAATTGACTCATTTAAATGATGAGAGAGTGAATAAAATTATGTTTGATTATGATTTAGTTTAAGAGAGAAATCATTGAACAAATCCTAAGAACAATAATTAATAGTTTTCAAAATTGTGAGAGTAAGAAAGAAAACTACACAATTAAACATGATGAGAATGTTAATATATTAGAGAAAAAATAAAGCTTAAAACTTTTAATAACTTCAAAATTAGAATGTTAAATTAACCAAGTTGAAAAAATACACATGTGTAGATAAATTTTTAATATGCTAACACTCATAGGTCGATATAGTTACTACTTCAACATAGTTACTAATGATACACTATGTTTAACTTAAATTTTGCAATACATAGTCAAATTATTATAGTAGGAGAGTCACACCACCAAATAAAATAAACATAATATATAATTATGTGATAAGATTTAAATATATTTAAATATATATATATTATATATAAATTGTGATGTTATTTATGATCACTAAATAGACACTCTAACCCAAATTTAAGATTCTTATTATAGACACTTTATTTATTTGTTATTTTATTTAACTACATTTTTTATTTTATATAATTATTTTTAACATAAATATATATTAGGATAAATTGTAATTTGTATTTTGTTTTAATTAAATTTTAATTTAATATATTAAATTTTAATATTTATTAAATATATTTTATATTAATGTATAATATTTAAGTTACAATGTATTAAAATAAATAAAATATATTAAATTGAAAAATAAATTATAGTTTTATTATTTATAATTTCTTAATTTTAAAAGATAATTTTATAATAGACCGGATAAGATAGGTGCAACCCTACAACTTTTCAAAACAATTACGATATTAATATGATATTAATGTACACAATTTTTAACTCGGATTCAAAACGATTAAATTAGATATTAGTGATGCACACATTTTAACTAGGAGGTTATTAAGTCTTTTCGGTGTGAATAAGTGGACAAGCCAAAACATGAATAATAAAAACATAATCAATCATGTGATAAAATTTTAAAAGATTAAATATATTTACAAAAATGATGTGTTATAATGACTGACTATAAATACATCATCCAAATTTAGGATCATTTTAGAAACTTTGTTTATATTTTATTTGATTAAATTATTAAGTGTGTATTCAATTATTTTTAATATAAGTATATAATAAATTATGTATATTAACATTTATATTTAATTTAATTTTAATATTTATTTAATCTATTTTAATATATAATATAATATTTAATTTTAAGTAAATATGTTTAATTATAATTATAAATATATTTTATATTTATAAATTTCAAAAGAAGAAGGTGCAGGATAATTTGAAAATGAAAAGGGTGTTCTGCATTATTTAGTATAACCTGAATGGATCCGATCGAGATGTGTTCCACCATGGCCAAAGACGAGCTCAAGGGACAACACATTTCTCTCTCCGTTCGAAAATAGGGTTTCTTGATCATTTCTCATTTCCTAAATCTTGACTTAGCCGTCATTTAATCAACTTTATGAATCATTGATATTTAGAAAATATTTTTGTCACGGATTTTATAAATGTGTACTAGATGAGATTATTTGAAAATAAGGTTATATTTAAACTTAGAATAAGTCAGATTAATAAATTTATTGATACTTTTTTTTTAGATTTGGATATATGTTTAGTAATATTATTTTTAATAATTTCATTGAAATATGTGGTGACAACGCATTAATAAGGTGAAGACAAATTAACTCAATAATATTATCTTAAATATTAATTGTCTCGGTTGAATATAAAATTTAAAACCAAGCAATTACATTTGTAGATACTAGAATCACCACTAAAGTCTACTACCATCAACAACTATAATAGTAAAATCATCCCTTATGGATTAAATTGTACCAAATTTCTATCTATAAGTAGTGTACAGAAAAAGATGAAGATAATGCATGAACATATATAGTCTTCCTTATGTCGAGCATTGTACCGGGAAAAGGGCTAATCACTTTGATAGAACTTTATTAATTAAAGGGTTCTAGTTTGCATCTATAATAACAAAAGCACGAAATGAGGTGTACCATCCATCCTTCCACCGAGAAGAAAAATAGTAAAGTCGTGACTAGCTTATTCGGTCTCACGACGTACAACCCCAATATTGAGTTTGTGGATTTTAAAACAACGCTTGATTGTCCTGCCAACATTACATATTGAAACCAGAAAGCACATTATTACAAACAGTGTGATATATTTATTTTTGTGTTATTTGTTTAGTTTTTTTCTTTATTAAATAGTTCCGCATGTGACATGTCATTATTATTGTAGTAAAATTTCCTTAGTTTTTTTTTATTTTATAGAATTTCATGTCTGTATTATTTCTTCTATTTTTTTGATACATTAGTTATTGAAATAAAATTATTATTAGTTCTGTGTTAAATTTAAATTGAATATTTCTTCTCTCAATTCATTTGTTATTTGTAATGTACTAGCTTAATTTTCATGATATAAATCGCTTGATTATTCGTTTACGTCTCCTCTCCCATCAATTTTCTTTTTTCTTGGGCGGCAGTAAACTTTATGAATAAAATAATGTAGACTCCAAACACACATAAGTTTCAGAATAAACATAAAAAACATTGAAGGTATATACATTTTTATTTAAGACAGTAATATATTTACCTAAATCAAAATTGATTGTTAGTTCATTCTACCATCGTAAGTCTATTCTACAATCGTAAAGTTTTAAAATGTCGAGTTGATGGTTAAAATTATACCATTGTAAAATAGACTAACAATTTTATTTCGATAAACTTTTAAATAAGTTAAATTTTTATGATTTGAAATTTACACCGATAATATTTACTATTTATAAGTTTATAAATAATTTCGATCTTATTTACAATTTTATTCTTTTTTATAGAAAAAAAATTATATTTATAAATTAAATTATTTTTATTATTTATTCAAATAAATAAATTATGGAAATAATTTTGTAAACATGATTTCATTTAATGTTAATTTCCTTTAATATTATTTATTAATTAATTATATTATATGATAAGATATAACTAATATTATTTTAAAATAAATTCTCATTATTTTAAATAAACTCTTAATTTAAAAAAGTGTATAAAGTTGATAATTTTAAGTAAAATTTTGATTTTGACTATTGATCCTAACTATTATTTTATTAAAAAAATTATCAACATTAAAATTATTTATTTTATTTGGTATAATATTATTTATTGAATAGTAAATATTTATGAATTATGATAAATTTTATAAGCGGTATTTTTATTTTATTTAATATAAATATTATTTTGGTTTTAATGTAATTTTAGTTAATTTTAATTAGATTATTATTGTATTTTTTTTATAAACAGAAGAAATATAATTTATTTTTAATAATGATATCGAATAAAAATATAAACTATTAAAACTTTATTTTATTAAACATTTTTATTTATAATATTTATAGTTATGGTGTTATATAGGTCTGAAACAAAATCTAACCGAATTTAAATTTAATTTGAATTTATTCTCTATTTTTTAATTGAATTTTAAACTTATTCGAATTTAGATACGATTTTTCATGTTGAAATTTTAACTACATACCTAATTTGAAAATGAATTCATTTATTATTATTTATTTTAATTAATTATTTTATTATATATTATATAATTTATTACATAATGAAATAATTATATATTTAAATTAAATATAATAATTTCTTATCTCTACAACAAAATACAATAGCCGCCTATCTCTCCCATCTATTCTCATTTATCTAATGCCCTAACCCTAATCAAATAATTTATCTACTAGCTGCCCATCTCTCCCTCTCTTATATTACTCTTATTTTCTCCGCCCACATCTCTCCCTCTCTTATATACTCTAATTTTCTCTGCTCACATCCCTCTTATATTACTCTTATTTTCTCCGTCAACATCTCTCCCTCTTATACATTTACTCTTATTTTCTCCGTCAACATCTCTCCCTCTTATACATTTACTCTTATTCTCATTTTTAATACTTTAACCCTAGCCCACCTCCCTCCCTCTCATTTCTATTCTCTACTATCATATAATCAATCTAGCTTCTTATTTCGGGTTATCTCTATTTCTTCTTTTTAAGACTCTTGAGTTGGATCTATATTTCTTTTCTTTTTAGAAATTTCAAGACTCTTGAGTTTGGATCTATATTCCTTCTTTCTTGTTGAAAATATTTCATGCTTGCTCGTCCCGAACCTTCAACATTGAAGATTAAATTCAGAGGTAACTTAAATTTTGTTTTAAGAAATTTTGTTTTAAGATTTTATTTGAATTTGATTCGGTTTTTAAATTGGCAAAAAAATATATATTCAATTTTTTTTGAATATAACAAGTAAAATTATTGTTATATATATTTTTTCACTTACTATATATATATTAAATAAATAATGTATATATTCTTATAAAATTATAAAAAATTATAATATAAATAATAAAACTTGATATATATATATATATATATATATATATATATATATATATATATATATATATATATATATATATATATATATATATATATATATATATATATATATATATATATATATTAATAAATTTATATATATGTAACAATAATATATATAATTTAAAAACTAAAAATATATTAATAATTTTAAAATTATATTTAAAATAATAAAATATAAAAATAAATAAATTACTAAATATTTTTAATAATAAAAAATTGAAGAAATATAAACTATTAGATAAGACGGAGAATACCAAAAGAATTCACTTCAATATATGAAATCCTGGGAGAATTATCCTTATAACTATGTGTTTGTCGTGATATTTATAATATAAAATTAAAATGAAATTGAATTTTTATATTCATAAGATATAATATTTTTTTATATATTATAATGTATAATAATAAAATAAATATTAATAATTTAAAATATATAATATTTTAGTATTTTGATTAATTAAATAAAGTAGGTGATAGATAAGAAAGAGAATAAAATGATGTTTAATTATTTTGAGTTATTTAATTTTAAAAAATTATAATCAAACTCATTATTTTTTAATATTTTTAATATTTATTTCGCTTATTATTTTATAATATTTTTATTTATTCTCTTTATTTTTTTCAATTATTTTTATTTCTCTTTCTAATTTTTTTATATTATTTTACTTATTGATCAATTGTTTACAGACACAGACACAGAAAAACAACTTTATACGGTCAAGGTCAGAAGAGCGAGAAATGGTGAAGAAGCAGGTGGAGGCGGCGGCGGAAGCGGCAAAGAGAAAGAGAAAGAAAAAGAGCAGATTAGGATTGGCTAACTCATCACTCACTTCTCTGGCCTTCTCTATCATGCAGGTACTCATATATATATATATATATATATATATATATATATATATATATATATATATATATATATATATATATATATATATATATATATATATATATAATGTATCTAATCTGTATCTAATCTAGCTTTATTATCATGCATATAAATAGATGGGGTCCCCAGTTAAAAAAGGGTTCTTTCAAGAACAGTCAGCGCCTTTACATTTCCGAACAGCTAAACTTAATTGGATCTCCTACTTCTCTTTGTTTTTTTCATTTATGTACATCCTTTTATAATTAATTAGCTATATCTAAACCATATGCTTAATTAATTTGATAAAATATACATAGCCTCATCTTAGCTAGCTAACTTTACTTTGCATGTCTCATGGTCTCTCTAGCCTCTTGGGTAAGGCTAGTTAGGCGGCCTAAGGCGCATAAGCTAGGCCCCCTCCCACAGCCACCAAAATAGAAAAACACTAACAAGATTTGAAGCATAGGCCATTAGATGAATTTACTTTTTTAGTCTAAGGCATAAAAAACCTCGTGCCCAGACACTCAGGGGCGGAGCCAGAATTTCTAGTCTACCCGGGCTAAAATTATTTTCACAAAAACTAATATAACATGATATTTTTTTTAATATTCCATTATATATTAAAAAATATGAATCGTTTAAGCACAACGAAACAAAGCATGACATTAGAAAAATAAAAAATACTGAAAAGAGAAAAAAAATATCTTAGACTAAAGATACAAAAAAAACAATAATGACATTACTATTGAAGTTGGGATTTACGATTTTTTGAAATATAATAGTCATCGATAATTGAATTCGTGTCTATACTTGAAACAAATTCCCTCTCAATATAGATGATCATGGAATCGGTGAGAAAATCTTCTCCCATTTTATTACGATAAACTTTTTTAATATGTTTCATGGTAGAAAATGCTCGTTCAGTAGTCGTCGTTGAAACGGGTATAGTTAAAACTAAACGGATCAACCTAGCAATCAAATGATACTATTCCAACCTTTTTGTTTCAGATAAACCTCGGCACAATTCTGAGATAGTGGACATATTTTGGAATTTTTCATGACAAACTATATCAATCTCAAAATGTAGTAGTTGACTCCTCAAATGATGCATTTCTTGTCTAGTGAAATCCTCGGGATAATACTTCTTGGAGATAGTCAAAATTTTGTCGATGTTGAAGTTTTTAAATTTATCATTTGGGTCCAAAGTAGAACTAAGCGAAAGAAGTTCGACTGTATCATCACTGAATCTGAAGTTTAACTATTCCAACTAAAAATCTATTGCAGCATTGAATATATCATAATGAAAGTGATGCTCAACTGTGATGGTATCCTTTTGTCCACATGAACGACTATATTTCTTGTAACGAGCACTCATCTCTGGTATATCAACATCTAATCTTGTGCAAAATGATATGACATTCGAAAGAAGAATATCAAACCCATCATTTCTTAAATTCAAGAGAAGTGCTTTAGTAAAAGATACTAAATTCATTGCATTTAATATATCAATAGATTTTCTCTGTAAGTCACGACTAAGCAAATTTGTGATCCCTATAATTTTATGCATTAAGTGCAAAATAAAAATGAAATCAAAAGACTTCATCACTATTAAAGATCCACCAGCTTCCCCACGCATCGAAATAGAGGAACCATCTTTGATAATATTTTCAAGCACATTAATAGTTGCATCATACATATCTATCAAGCTGCAAATAGAATCAAAATGGGAACTCCAACGAGTAGTTCCTGGTCGTTGTAAATTACCAATCTGGTTAGCTCCTCGTCCAAGCTCACGTTCACCATCAGCAATAGAACGAGCAATTTCATTAGCTGCTACCGCTTATCCAATTAGAGGTTAAAAAATTATGATTAATATTACTTATATTAATTAGATATTATGTTAAAAAAGAGCTGCTACCGCTTATCCAATTAGAGGTTAAAAAATTATGATTAATATTACTCATATTAATTAGTAGATATTAGGTTAGAAAAGAGCGGCGGTCGCTTATCCAATTAGGTTAAAAAATTATGATTAATATTACTTATATTAATTATATTAATTAGATATTAGGTTAGAAAAGAGCGGCGACCGCTTAGGTTAAAAAATTATGATTAATATTACTTATATTAATTTATATTAATTAGATATTAAGCCCAAATAATAGAATATATTAGTGAGATTTATATGTTAGATTAATAAATATATTATAGAATATATTAGTGAGATAAAATAAATATAATATAATATATAATTAGTTGGTTGTGGTGGGACTCCGGGCTATAGGCTATAATTTAGCCTATTAGATAGCTATATAATTTTATATTATATAATATTCTACTACTAACTGATTAAATCCCTCCGGGTTAAGTTGGGTGTGGCTCCGCCCCTGCAGACACTGGCTCGACTTCATCTTCTTTGGAACAAAGTCTTCACCATTTGACCAACAATAGCCACCATAAGTCTTAGATGTTCATCGAAGCAGTTTTGAAGTCTAGACTATGTTTCGATGATTATTAGATTGTCCACTTGAGATCAAATGTTAATCTAGAATTGACTACAATTAAGAATTTGGAGGAGGCGCGGAAAAAGGTCTCCACTTCAAATTTGGGGACCGAGCGAGCCATCAAAGGATTAAGACTATTGAGTTGAACTAGGAAGATGTTGTTTAATCTTGGGTTGAGAAACCCTAAAACTTTCTAACAACCTAAATTATAATAGGGTTGGTAGAAACGAACTTGAATGTAGTGCACCAATTTATGCTAGACAATGGATTAGCTGGTTTGTTTTTGTATTTGTTCCATTGTAAAAGCATTGAAGATAATAATGAAAAAATATTGTAAAACTCAAAAAGAGTAGTGATCATAATTAAATGATAGCTTTAAGAGATAGTTTGTCTAAAATTCTTTTATTGGTTGTCTAAAATTCTTTTATTGACGACTAACGTGTTCAGTCAAGATTTGAATTTTATTTGAGAATCACACTATTCAAAATCAAAATTTATATAGTTTGTCCAGATAGTTATTTAAGTTAAATGTTGCAACATTCCAAATAAATCAAGAAAATAGTAGTTTGTTTAAGCACACATCAGACGGATTTCTTCTATTTTGTAGCTCCAACAAGTCCTTCACTTCTTCATCTATTGCATATTTACACGGACTCTATTTCAACTACTTTTGTGAAAAAGTCCAATGTTGACAAGAATTATAATGAGATTTTTTTTTGTTGACATTCCAAAATTTAATGGTTTCCACTTTAGAATTAGTAAGCAAACTAAATATGTTATAATTTTACGAGATTAAATGTTACTTTATCTCATTGCATTTTGTTTGACGAAGAAATGTAGTCTCTAAAGTTATTGATGCACTATCTTACGTAACAATTAATTTCGGTTCACATGATGACTAGTTTTTGAAAAACAACTCTATTTTTCGTAATAGTTTTATTTATCTCTCTTCCTTCAAAGTGAGTTTGGAATGCCAAGACACTTGAGAGTTCTTATTCTTTTAGTATGAATATCAATATAAACTCAAAATGATGTGTTTCACATTGACTAACACATGTTTCCTATGCGATAACAACAAGAAGACAATTAACCACGATATGTTTCACTTCACCCTTGCTTTAATATTTTGACTCTACTTCAAAGTTTCCTTAACTATCAAATGATCATATCTCAATATTAATTGGAAATTTTGGTTTTAATGGACAAAATAATGTTTTCCATCGTCGATGGCTATCATGGCTGTAAATGCCAAAAAAAAACATACATAAATCAATTAAATAAAATCAACCTATAATAATTAGTATGCTTTTTTTTTTTTATTAAAGGTCATGTTGTATTAAAATGATTTAATTAAATAAATTTATAAACGCGAGGGGTGATCAATTTTAGAAAAATGTAAATAAATAGAAAGACATTAACAAAGAAAAATGTGTTAGATTCATATGAAATCATAGTAGTCTCATCTATGACAAATCCTTCACTTTTTATCGAGATGAACATGCATAGAGTTCCTCTCATTTCCAAAAAAAAAAATCCTTTAAATGTCAAGCTTTATATTGCATTATTTCTAAATCATCCAATAAAGATCCAATAAATGTTTGACCCGACTAAGGACTAGATGTATGAGACGAGAAACTAAAACAAAATGTAGCATATTTTTTGGAAAACATATCAACTTTTATTTCAAAGAGACGTGAATGTGAAGGGCATTCAAAAGTTATGAGCAAAGAGAATCAAAGGAAAAAAAATAAGTAAAAAAAAATTAAGCTCTATCATCTCAAATATAGTTGGTTAATCATTATATAATTGAATTATTGATAACTTAAGTGCTTCTGTTTTGATTTCAAACCTTATATTGCGAAGATGATTAGCAAGGGTTGTGAACACAAATGTTTATTACTTTATTTAAGAAAAAGACTTATAAGAAAGTTTATATAACTCGATAATATAACACAAATCTCATTTTTATATGGTCATGAGTTCGAGCTTTAGTGACCTTTTAAAAAAAGAGATAACCAAAAGACAATTATAAAAAGTCTTGCCTAGACATTTGAAGAATCAAACCAAGATAACTAAAATTTATTTTGATAATTTGAAATATCTTATATATAGATTTTATGAATAAAATTCTAATTAATATAGTTAAAAATTTGTTAATAACTTTCCATGTTTAAAGTTTTGTGTGTTACTTAACCAACGCATTTTTTATTGATTTTTTTCACCTTATACAAAGAGTAAAAATACATAATTATTATCATAAGAACCGTTACTGATATTTACATAGTTGGTCTTTGGCGATTATAAGAGTCAAATTTAAAATCATCCTTTTATAAATGATATAATTAAAAAGGTGATCAAAATTTATTCCTCTACAAGTTTGCTATAATTTGAACACATCACTCTCAAAATTTTGTATAAATATAAATTTGACCTTTTAAAAGACCAAATCTATATATTATATATAGGGGATAACTCGTTACACATTAAATTATAGCATTATTCCAATAAATAAATTTATTGGAACTTTGGCTTCTCAACTCTCTTCGTCTCTCTTCATATCATGTCTATCCCTTTGAATTGAACTCTAGGAAGTAGGAAATCATATTTATCACTATATATATATATATATGCTTGCTAGGGAATGATGAAGCATCTGCTTGTCATATTTCCACATTATTAATCTTATATCTATGTTGTTGTTTTAAAAAATTGGTTCCTAGCTATTTCTGATATTTTGTTGTTTGTTTATGTTTCGTTTACTAGAATGATGGTAGTGTGCCAAACACACTTGTTATCATAAATTGTGATATTGTTAAACATAGGGTTGCTTCATCTCAACATATCACACCGGTAAGTGTATCAATCCTGACATTGTAAAAATAATAGTTCATTCTCTTTTTCAATGTTCTACCAATGGAATAATGTATGTTTTGGTTGCATGATCTTTGCAGTTAAATGAAAAGTCTAGTTCTCCCTTTGTGAAGAAATTCAAAACAATAATTCACCCTGGAGGGTATTAATTATTTTAGTTGTTTTATATCTTTTCATAATTAGAATATAGGGATGTTTTAAAATTAAACATGTTAATTTGAAATTATTATTTAGAGGCCCGATATTCTTGACATCTTGTTAGCCTTATCTGCAATATGCATTCATTATTCTAGATTGATATTATAGCCTTTCAGTTTTATAGATTGTTCTAGAAATATGATCACTAGTGTATATATGTGTTGTAAAGATTCCAGGCCGCTATTATCCATAATATTATATATCATTTCATCTTCATTCTTTAAACACAAATCTTGATTGTATATGGAATCGTGAATCGAATCAAAGAACTTCCTCAAAATAGAAATATTGTGGCCACTCACACTGACGGTCCAAATGTATGCATCTTGTTGCGTTCTTCTATATCTGAATTATATTGAGACACTTAAGATCCATTGAGTTCTTTCTATCTCAATCTAAAGCATTCAGTTCCTATTCAGGTTCTAATTTGGAATGTTGAGAGCCAGCTTAATCGACAAGCTGTGTATGGAGCCCGAAATTCTTGTCCAGATTTGGTACGTGATGTTGCACAATAAAATGTTGTCATGATACAATCATTTTTTCAAATATTTATAGTTATATCTTATACACTTAAATATTTCATATATTAAGAAACATCTTTGAATGATATTTATTTTGAGTTGTAGTTTATAATAGAGTTCTAATGCATAAAAGAATCATTACCTAACATGCAGGTACTTATTGGGCATAAAGAAAAATGCAGAATTTGCTCTTGCCATGGGCCAAACTGAACCTTTTGTGCTTTCTGGAGGTTGGAAACTCATTATACCTTTGAAATGTTTTTAGTACAAATTGTTTTTCTTATATTTAATAAATACAATTGTTTTTGATATTAGTTAAGGACAAATTGGTGGTTCTATGGAATATTGAAGATCATATCTCCACCTTGGCTTTAGAGAACGATAAGAAACTCCAAGGTTGGTGGGAGTTCTGTTGAAAGTATTACTACTCTTCATCCTCGAGGTACCTATCTAGGACATCAAGATACAGTTGAGGATGTACAATTTTGCCCTTCAAGGTAGAGAAATTACATTTGTAAATTGATCTTTATGCTTGATATTTCAATCTATATGCAGTTTATGATGTTTTTTAAGTAAATTCTTTTTTTGTATGTACTGAAGTGGACAAGAGTTCTGTAGTGTGGGTGATGATTCATGTCTCATACTTTGGGATGTAAGGAAATGTTCAAATCCAACTATAAAGGTACCTACATTCCTTTAAATTACCTTAAGAAGCTTACAAAATTGATTTTTTTTTTATTAAAACTTGATTCTCTATCTCTTTTTCAGGTTGAGAAAGCTCATGATGCTGACATTCATTGTGTTGATTGGAATTCACATGATCTTAACCTTATTTTGACTGGGTAGCATTGAAATGTGTTTTTTAATTATTATTTTCATCTTTTGTGATTCTGAATTGAATTTGGTATTATTCAACAGATCAACTGATAATACAGTAATGATGTATGACCGTAGAAAACTTACTTCAGGATTACCCGTTCATGTATTTGAGGGTCACAATGCTGTTGTTTTGTGTGTACAGGTTTGAAAAATATGACGGGCTAAACTTAAATTTAATCAATTTTAATTTTCTTTTGTTTTTAACACTGATATGATGGGCTAAACTTTAATGTCTTTGATCATTATTATGTAGTCATTTTAATCAATGGTTTCAAAATATTTTTTAAATTACTTGTCCTATTTCATTAGTGTTATATCCTACTATAATATTATAGTAGAGAAAGTTGGAGAGTTTTCAAGAATAGAGTGAAAAATGCTAAGAAAACTATGTTTTAATTTTGATCTAAACAAAACAATTAGACCAAAGATCCCCAAAAGGCTTGTATAAGCCATGTAAGATTCAACACTCTAAAGCATATTAAATCCATACACAATGAAGTGAGCTTGTTTCTTGTTTGGGTTATTTTGAAATTTTATTGAGTTTTTTTTAAATATTTTTTTGATAAAAAATATTTCATAATTTTTTTTTTGTGAGTATAGTATAACCTACTAGGATAATTTAAAGGGATAATTATGGTGCAAATCTTTATCAAGATATTGAGTAGTACTAACTTCTTAAATTGGAAAAATCATTAAAAATAATAATTTTTTTTTTTATAAATACAAAGGTTTTCAAACGGATAGTAAGGTAAACCTCTTTAATTTTTTTGTACGTAGATGCATGACAATACCATCTTTCTATTTAAAATATACATTTCATTAATATTAGACAAAAAAAAAATTATTTTATTGTTTTTGAGAATTCTCTTAGAGTTTTTTATGATTATTTAAATAAATATTAATTTATTTAAAAAATGTTAAATGTGATAATTTTGAAAAGGTGAGTAGTTTTTGGTTAAAATATTTAAAATATATTAATTTATAATAATAATTTTTATTTTTGTAAATAAATAATATTTTAATGTTTTGATTAATGAATTGACTCATTTAAATGATGAGAGAGTGAATAAAATTATGTTTGATTATGAATTAGTTTAAGAGAGAAATCATTGAACAAATCCTAAGAACAATAATTAATAGTTTTCAAAATTGTGAGAGTAAGAAAGAAAACTACACAATTAAACATAATTCATAATTTCATTTAAAATGTTTTAATACTAAGTATTATATGACAATATATATTTAATAGTATTTTCATTATTTTGTAATCTTAACAATCAAATGTGTTCCTCCATAAATAACAACTCGCTCAATAAATAAAGAAATCCTAATAAAAATATTAAGGCTTTTTGCCTCAATTTTTTAATTTCGTCTGCTAAGTGCTTCTTACTTATATTGAAATCCTTGTGACAAATTCTATATTTTGACCAATTGGTGTTTTATTGGTATTATTGGTAATAAGAAAACTATTTCTCTTCAGATATCAGAAAACGTCTTATGATGTTCGATAATATTAAATTTTAGATCGAGTGAAATCCCAAAAGTTACTATTCTTCGAAGCCAATGTTGCAGATATTTGTGGACAAACTTTGTTCATACAAAATTTCTTTATCATCAATTGAAAAAATCTTAAGTATAAATCCAAGGTTCATATTAGTTTTTTTATAAAGATTTTAATATTAACAATCGATTTTATAAATCCAAGGTTCATATTAGTTCTTTATCATCAATTTGGTTATATATTCATGGACATGTCTCTAAATTTAATTCTTATAAACATAAACAATGTCATGACAAACTCACTCAATTATCTTAAATGTATTCTTGTTATAATTTGAATTCTTAACAATCAATAATTGAAAGATTTTTTTATTTTTTTTCAGTGATTTTCCAAACAAGGCATATGTTATGGAAACTCGATAGAAGATGACACCTGAGCTTGTGCGATAATAAAAAGGTTTGAAGCCTAATTAAACTACTAAATTGTGATGCAATGTTTTTTTATTAGAAATTAATGTCAAATATATTTTCATATAGCAAACTAATTCATTTCGATTCTCATTATATAGATGCATTATGAGATGCGGTGATTCACCCAACTTGTTTATTTAATTATTAAAGTCCTATCATTTCTATATGCAGTACTATCTTTTTCTATCAATTTAATCCTATCATTTCAATTATGAACATGCATATCATTACAATATGAATCCCCAATAGAACTATTCTCGTATAATTCATCAGCATGTGGAACAGAACTCATACTCGATGGTATATTTGACATAGAATCAATAGGCGCATCTTCTCCATTTTTGTTAGGCCTGCGCATCAAGGCCTCGGTCCTAGAATATTTCCGGCACCCTTTTTCTCGGTCCTATGGAACACATGGGCCAGTTTATGTTTTTTGTTTAATAAATCTGTTCTGTTTCCCTTCTCTTATATTTCTCTCAAACTGAATTCTGTTATTTCGAAAGTTGTTGTAAGAAGTTGTAAGCGAATACTCTTGTGTAATTCAGCCGCTTTAAATGCTGATGCCCACCCCACTTTTGGGGCTATGAATTGAAGCTTGTGAAAGTTGTTACTCTAAGTTATTCTCTCAGCCTAGAACCTCTTTCTTGGACTACTAGGTGTATTCTAGTAGTATTCTCTTCTCACCCCGGTTTCTTCTCTCTTTAACCTCGAATTCTCTTATCTCACTATATCCGCTGCGCTTGATTAAAGAATTCTATACTCGGTCCCATCAATCAAGAACACGTTTCTTGAATCAAGAACTCGAAAAGTTAAGTTATAGTTTCAAGCTTAACATATTGGTATCAGAGCTAGGCGATTCTCCAAATGGTAGAAACCCGCCAGCAGACATAAATGGAAGCGCTAAAGTTCCTAATCGAGGGATTGTCCCAATAATCAGCCGCTACGCAAGCCATTTTGCACCAACACATGACTGAATCGGCTGATATGCATACCGCCCTTAAACAACAGATGACCGAACTAAGCAATAATATAGACGGAATATTCAATTTCGCTGAAGAAAGACTTGTAGCAATCGAAAATGGCGCGTCGGGTAAGGGCCAAGATACCCGTGCCGGCCTCGATGATCATGATGAGCCTTCTTGCCACGGCCCTCCATATCGTCCCCATCACCCTGGCCAGAACCGCGACCAATATTATGTTCCTCCCACTCGGCTAACCAATGTCGACTTCCCTCGGTTTGATGGACCCGATGTCGAGGGCTGACTGATATCCTCCAAGCAATTCTTCAGGGTGGACAAGACAAAGGATGACACTAAATTAGATATCGCCCCCATTCACTTTTCTGGCGAAGCAAGAATGTGGTACGTGTAATATCTTCAGAACCGCAACCAAAAGGAAGCATTGCCATGGGATGTGTTCAAAAGAGATCTTTTGGCGCAATTTGGGCCCTCTATACATGACACTCCAATGAGGCAACTGATGATTTGAAACAGGTTGGTTCGGTTCAAGAATATAATCTGCGGTACATGTCAATCTATCAAAAGTTATATCATATACCAAGGGACTACGTAATAGATTGCTACCTGTTTAGTCTGAGGGAGGAGATTGTAAACTACATCAGATTGCGATTCCCGGATTCTCTAAATGAAGCCATGGCCATGGCTAAAGTCCAAGAAGCAACGTATCGGTCCTTAATGAGCAGTGGTAACTTGTACAGCGCTGAAGCACCGTTGCTGCCCACGCCATAAAATATCAACACAGCCAGGCCGAGCACCAATACCGACTTCAAGAATTCATCATATGGGTCCTCTTCAAGTGCAAACTAGAGCCATGTTAAGCAATTAGACCCGGCCTCAATGGATGAAAGGCGAAAGAAGGGCCTATGCTACTCTTGCAATGAAAAATGACAACCAAACCATAGGTGTAAATCAAAGTTATTCATGGTCTCTGCCAATCAAGAAGACCAAGAATCCGATCAAGAACCTGTTTTTGATGATCTACCTTCGTTGCTCGGCCCATGTGAAGAACCAGCCATATACTTACATGTATTGACCGGTTCTAAAGCTTTTCAAACGCTCCAGATTCTTGGCAAAGTTGGGAACCTGCGGTAGTGATCTTGATCGATACAAGTAGCACCCACAATTTTATCAATAGCAGGATTTTGGAGAAAATAGACCACAAAAGCATAGAAACTCGGGTGCAATCGGTTAGAGTGGTCGAAGGCTCCAATGTTTTATGCTCTAGTGTTTGCAAAGACATGAAATGGTCGATGGAAGGCAATGACTACCAAACAGAAATGAAGGTAATTTCCATGGACGGTTATGATATTGTGCTGGGCATTGAATGGCTTATTACTTTAGGTCCTTCATCTTAGAACTTCGAAAACCTGACCATTTCGTATGAAAAGCAAGGCATAACCACGGTTCTAAAGGGGATTCCTCGGTCGCAGGTCTCCTTGATGCATGGAAACCAGCTGAAAAAAACTTTGGACGAATGTAGTGTTGCTGCCAAAGTGCAAATAAAAAGTAAGCATGAAAGCCAAACTGTTTCCCTCGCGGCAATGACCTTGAAAGATATTCCTGAATATCTCCAGAAACTATTTGATGTGTTCAACGCTCTATTCCAGCAACCCGAAGACCGACCACAAGTTAGGAGAATAATTAGAAGTTATGGCTCTTTCGCTGCCCTTGTTATGTTGTTTGGGAAAAAGACTTGGCCTGGATTTTTGATAACACGATAGAGTATAATCGAAGTTGGAAGAAATTATTTTTGCACCAGGCGCTGGAGACATTGCATCAACAAAGGTGTTAGATAAAATAAGACCGGTTCAAATAAACCTAACTTAAAATAAACTTTCTATGCAGGAACAAGGAACCGGACCAGATGAACAAGAGAACCGACTAAAGAAACCTAACCGGTCAAGCTACCAAACCGATCAAGAGTATTCGGAACGTGACCGCACAAAGAAAGGATCGGCCAAAGCTCAAAACCGGAATCATCAAATAGCCGATCATCCAAAAGGCAGAGAAACAACCGGAAGAAGTCCGGTTACATCACTTATACCAAAAGCCTTTCGGCTAAGTCAAGCGGCCGACCAGTACAAGAAGACAATTTGGGTATCTGTTGAGAATGATACCAAAGGAACAGACTGAATACTTCCATATCCATGCAAGTCTGAGGAAAGACTGTAGGCTGCAGAAAACAATACTACCGGATCCTTCTACTTCGGGATATGCCAGAAAGGAAATCTTCTAAGTACAGACAACTATCCAACAGACAGTGCCTACATCAAGTAAAAGACAAACCCGACAGGTCTGTCTTACAAACCGGAAGAACAGACCGGCAGGTCTGAGACAGAATACCAGGTCTGAGGAAGCGACCGCAGGTCTGAACCTCTGAAACACTGAATCACTGCACCTCTGCTCAGGCAATCAGATTCAAGGAAGTGAAATATGACTGTTGGCATATTTCACCTATAAAAGGAGGCAGTTGCAGAAGAGTAAATGCGGGACATCAAGGGACAACAGTGTGATATTGAGATAGCGCTAAGAGCATTTACTACAAGTGATAAGAGTGTGCTGTTTTAGAAAGCCTAAGTGTTGAAAGTTAAAGTGTGTTTTACAATTTCGGTGTAAATTGTAAGAGTGTTATCGAGCAGGAAATAAGTCTCGATCGGCCTGTACTTGTATTCCTTAGTGAATATCCTTCTCGCGGTTTCGAGAGGAAGGGGTGACGTAGGAGTTTTATCTCCGAACATCCATAAAATCCGTCTTGTTACTTACTTTCTGCCGGCTTCATTATCTAACCGACTAACTTAACCACACCGCTCCAAACCGACTTTATACTAACCATACCGAATATCCAGATTACCGAAACCGACCCACCATTTCCAAATCTCCATCATCCGAAACCGACCGTGCCTATCATACAAGCGTGCCGCTTCAACCTGAAAGCAAACCTCTTCCGCGCTTGAACCTAGTTCAAGGGTTTGTGACAGGTTGTGTAGTATTGAAACCCCGGTGTTAATCTCTAACCGGATTAACCACCACCCTTCGAGTGTGAACCGCTAACCGGTCCAACCCCCGGTCCACCAGCGGCGACCTAGATCCTAACAATTGGTATTAGAGCAGTTAGTTTCAATACTCAAGCAAGCATGTATCAGGATAGGCCTCCAATGCTAGAAGGTGATGACTTTGCCAACTGGAAGGCACGCATGCACCTGCACCTAGTCACCTTGGATGATGAAATGGAGTCCATTCTGACCGAAGGACCGATATTCATTGATAAAGATAGAAAGGAATGGACGGCTGAAGATAGGAGAAGGAACAATCTGGACAACCATGCTAGAAACCGGATCTCCAACAGCGTGGACAGAAACACATACTGCAAGATCAGAGATTGCAAAACCGCGAAGGAGACATGTAACACGGTTATCCAGATCTTTGAAGGAAATGAAAAAACAAGGGAGAACAAAATAATGATGGCCACACAGAAGTTTGAGAGCATCAAGATGAAACCAGGAGAAACTATGAAGGAATACAGTGACCGGTTCACTGGTGTGTTAGATGAGTTAGCAACTCTGGGCAAGAAGTATGACAACAAAGAGGTCATTATGAAGGTTTTGAGATCTCTTCCAAGTGCTTGGGACATAAAGACAATGGTAATGAGGGAATCAAAGAGCCTACGTAAGATGAAACTATACGACGTATTCGAAGATCTAAAGGCATACGAGTTCGAAATGAGATCTAGAACTGAAGAGGAAGTCTCGGCTTCAACATCAACTAGAGCACTAATCACATCTACAGAACCGGCTGCACCTGCTCCTACACCTGCACCGGCACCGGCCCCTGCACCCGTACCGATCAGAACCGCCGAACAGTTCACTGAAGATGCCATGGCAATGCTTGCACAGAAATTTGGAAGGTTCATGAAAAGAAGCCAACCGACGAACAACTACTATGGTGATAAATCCAATGTAAGATGCTATAACTGTAACTGTTTGGGACACTTTAAGTGGGAGTGCAGGAAACCGAGGAGGGATACCCAGAAACCGGACTATCAAAATGACAGAAACAATTATCAACAAACCGGTGAAGGAAGTGAGATACCGAAAGCACTGATAGCCGACGGTGGAGGAAGTATATGGGCTCGCAGTGATAGTGACGATGAACTCACATGTCTCATGGCAAATGAGGAACAGGTATTTGACTCTCCTTGTGAAGAATTTACTAAGGATGAATTATACAATGTATTGAATGACATGGTAGAAGAATATAAGAACCTACTAACCATGTTACCTAAGCACCTCAACATCAAAACAGATTCCATAGTACCTATTCCAACAGAACCAGAGGTACACATCATAACTGAACCGGAAGTCATACAACCTGATGATACCCATACTTTAGAAACCGAACTAGATCCTAAGACCGAACAATCTAGTGAACCTACTAGAGAACTAACCAAAGAAGAAAATGCCCGACTTCAATATAAGATGGCCGCCTATAAGAGATCTAGTGATATAGTAAAGAACATGAATAGACACTACAGACATCCTCGTTGTAAGTTTGGCCTAGGATACGAGAATAGCTCTAAAGACCGAAAACCCATAGAGAAAGCAAGGCTTACAAAAGGAAACCTTCCCTTTATAAAATTTCTTAAGAGCTCCTGGACCGCTGAAGAAGAGGAGACCGCATACTATAGGGAAGAAAAGCTAAAATACGACTATGTTGGTCCAACCGATTCATGGCTTGACCCTGAGAAAAGAAAAGCCGAAATCCTCAGATATAAGAAAGCCTTTCCTGAGCCGCGTAGGTCAAACCATAGATCACCGAACCAAAGACCATCACCATTTAGGACATTTGTAGGAAAACCGAAATACACGAGTCCGAGTTCCAAAAGGACAGTCAAGACCCTAGCAAGGAAGACTGTCTGGTTCATCAAGGTTTGGATACCTAAGGGACTAATCGCATGTGGACCCAAGTAAACGTGGGTACCAAATAGTTGTAAATATGTACATTTTGCAGGATCCAAAGAAACGGCTAGGAAACTCCGAATGGTTCTTGGACAGCGGTTGCTCCAGGCACATGACCGGAAACAGCAATTTGTTAACCGATATCAGAACAGCAACCGGTGCTATAATCACCTTCGGTGACAACTCAAAAGGTAAAACTGTGGGCAAGGGTAAGATTGTCCATGGTAACCTAACTATTGATAATGTACTTTTAGTTGAAAACCTAAGTTTCAACCTACTTAGCATTAGTCAGATGTGTGATGCTGGATACACGGTAGAATTCCTTAAACATGCATGCTTCGTTAAGAACTCTCAAGGCATTGTACTACTAACCGGAAATAGGATAGGTAACATTTACAAGGTAGACTGGAAAACTAGAGTAGAATATCCTATATGCATGATAGCTAAGACTGATCAAACCTGGCTGTGGCATAAGAGACTAAACCATCTAAACTTGAAAACCTTAAACTACATTCGCGTTAAAAAGCTAGTTGAAGGTATTCCTGATATAGTATTTAACCAGGATAAGGTTTGTTCAGCATGCCAAATGGGTAAACAAACTAGGTCATCTTTTAAGAGTAAAGGAAACATTCAATCTAGCCGATGCTTAGACCTCCTTCATATGGATTTATTTGGACCGATTCAGGTCATTAGCCTAAGAGGTATGCTCTACACCATGGTAGTTATTGATGATTATTCTAGATATACATGGGTAATATTTCTACCATCTAAACGTGAAACCGTATCAAACCTGATCACACTTCTTAAGCGCCTGCAAAATGAAAAATTAACTCGTATTAATAGCATTCGAAGTGATCGAGGTACCGAATTTACCAATAGTACATTAACTGCATATCTTGATGAATCCGGCATTAGACACGAGTTGTCTAGTGCTAGGACTCCTCAACAAAATGGCCTGGCCGAGAGAAGAAACCGGACTCTCAAGGAAGCCGCACAGTCCATGATAGCCGACTCCGGCATTGCTCAGAAATTTTGGGCTGAGGCTATCAACACTGCATGCTATAAACAAAACCGCTCTTTGATAAACAAATTTCACAACAAAACGCCGTATGAGGTTTATTTTAAAAAGGTTCCCAAACTCAAGTACCTCAGGATTTTCGGTTGTAAATGTTATATTCATATAAATGGTAAAACCCAACTCACCGTTTTTGATGCAAAAACCGATACCGGAATCATGCTAGGGTACTCGGCAGTAAGTAAAGCATATAGAGTATATAATAATAGAACTGCAACCATGGAGGAAACAATTCACGTTGTTTTCGATGAATCGGTTGAAAGCAACACTGCTTCATGTTTTGATCTACACAACAGATTGGAAAATAACGATATTCATTCTGATAGTGAAGATGAGACTCCGGTTTTCAGGCGGTTTGTCCATGATCAAATGGGTAATATTGAAACCCAGCCGGATCAAGCTGTTCCACAACAGGAAGCTGACACTTCGGTCCAATCCGAGGGAGTCGGTCGGTCTGACAATCTCGGTCAGCCTACCGACATGTCTAGCCTTGATCAAATAAACGGTAGTTTGGTAGACATCCCTGAATTGAATCTCAGAAGAAACAGTAAACATCCTCCTGAGCAAATTATAGGTGACCCTTCAGAACCTGTTCGAACTAGAAGTCAACTTCTGGAAGGATATTTTAACTCTGCTTTCATATCCCAGATTGAACCGAAAAGAATAGATGAAGCATTGTCAGATCCGGATTGGACCTTGGGAATGCAAGAAGAGCTAAACCAGTTCGAGAGTAGTAAAGTCTGGTACCTAGTTCCCAGACCGAAAGATCAATCGGTCATAGGAACAAGATGGGTATTCAGAAACAAACTCAATGAGGACGGTTTGGTCACGAGGAACAAAGCCAGATTAGTGGCTCAAGGTTACAAACAGGAAGAAGGCATTGATTTTGAAGAATCATTTGCTCCTGTAGCCAGGATTGAAGCCATTAGGATTTTTCTGGCTTTTGCAGCTTTCAAAAACTTTAAGGTTTTTCAAATGGATGTTAAAAGTGCATTTCTGAACGGTGATCTACGTGAAGAAGTGTATGTTGAACAACCACCCGGCTTCAAAAGCGCTGCATTTCCAAACCATGTATACCGGCTAAATAAAGCTTTATACGGTCTAAAACAAGCACCTAGAGCCTGGTATGATACACTAACCGCATTTCTATTAAAACATGATTTCACCATCGGTTCGGTAGATAAAACACTGTTCAAATTTGAAAAGAAGGAACATATCCTACTTGTTCAAATTTATGTAGATGACATTATTTTTGGTTCCACCGATCCTAAGCTATGTGACAAGTTTTCAAAAATGATGACTGACAAGTTTGAGATGAGTATGATGGGAGAATTAAGTTTCTTCCTAGGTCTTCAGGTCAAACAACTCAAAGAAGGAACATTCATCAGTCAACCTAAATATACCAAGGAGCTGCTAAAGAAATTCGGTATGGACACCTACTCCTCGGCGGCTACTCCAATGAGCTCATCCATTAAACTGGACAGAGATGATGAGGGTCAATCGGTAGACCAGATTGCATACCGGGGCATGATCGGTTCCCTACTGTACCTGACAGCGAGTAAACCGGACATCCTGTTTGCAGTTGGTGTTTGTGGGAGATTTCAAGCAAATCCAAAGCAATCCCATTACACAGCCGCAAAGAGGATACTGAAGTATCTAAATGGCATACCTGATGTCGGTCTGTGGTACCCAAAGGACTCGTCCTTCAATCTAACAAGTTACTTAGATGCAGATTATGCAGGGTGTAAGATTGACAGAAAAAGCACCAGCGGAACATGTCAGTTCCTTGTTGACCGGCTCGTTTCATGGCATAGCAAGAAGCAGACATCTGTGGCCACATCCACTGCAGAGGCTGAATATCTGGCGGCCGGAAGTTGCTGTTCTCAACTCCTCTGGATCCAACAGCAGCTGAAGGACTTCGGTGTCATAGCCGAAGAGTCCCCGATCTTCTGTGACAACACGAGTGCCATAGCGATCACCTATAATCCGGTTCTCCACTCCAGAACCAAGCACATCGACATAAGGCATCACTTCATCCGGGAGCATGTCACGCTGAAGCATATCCGGCTGGAATACGTACCGACCGATCAACAAGTAGCCGATATCTTCACAAAGCCGCTACAGGAAGCTAAGTTTTCTCAATTCAGGCTTACTCTCGGCTTAACCGACATTAGCCAAATCCTTCCAAAGGATGCTTAAAGGGAAACCGGTTCAGACAGACAAAACCGGTAACTCTTCCTAAGCTGTTGAATTTCGAATCTTCAGGGTGTCTGTGGAAGAACCGCCCAGTTTATCAGATAGAGTAAACCGACCGGCTACTTGGTGCATGTGCCAAAAAACCGCATCGGGATGAACAACTGATACATGACCGGTTAGGAAGCAGGCAACCCTAGATTATTTGAATTTCAAACAGAAGAGGAATAGTTATCAGGAATTAAGGATATCTGTTCTGCAACATTACCCTCTCAAAGTAAAATAGGTCGCGCCTAAAAAGACGTGAAGATCTTTTGATATCTTTCACAGTTCAGGCCTATGACCGACACCTAGACTACAAACCTGCCTATTTCATGCAAAATCTCTTATCCTGCGGTTAATACATATCATCTCATTTAATGCCTGGACAATAGGATAGTCCCTAAACTAGTATTTAAGAGAAGCAAACACTCACCACATCATTCACAAGACAAAATAATACTCTCTCACTAAGGCAAAAATGTCTCAGTATCCCAACATCCTTGAGGTTGATTTTCAATCCTGCTCAACCACAGATCAATATGAGATATATAAGATGATTAAGTCTCTAGAGGAAACCGGCCTTCAGTGTTTCCTAGACGACAAACATACCATCTATCCGGAATCCGTTTTGGAATTTTTCTACCACGCAAAGGTGTTTAGGGGCACCCCCCACTTTGAAACCCACATTCAATCCAAAGTGGGAGGCATTGTCTTTGATTTCACCGAACGGGACTTTGCGCGGTGTCTTAGCCTGCCAAGGCACGGAATAACAGATCTAGACATTCCGGCAGATGTCAAGGCCGAGATCTCCATCGCCTTTTCCCGGGCTGACGAACCAGTTGAAGACCATGGAGCAAAATCACGTCTGAGAGCTGAATATCAGCTTCTAAATGATGTGATCGGCAAAAGCATTTTTGGTAGGGACGTCACAAACACCTACAGTGTCTCGAACTTCAACATGATGGCGGCCATAATCACCGGCACACCAGTAAACTGGTTTAGGGTGCTCTTTGACACCCTTATCTGGATGGTCGGCATCCGATCAGTTGGTTTCATTCCTCAAATAAGCAGCCTCCTTGTGGAGCTTGGAGTCCCAACCTGTCCCGGCGAAGGTTTGAACCAAGCTCAGGTGCTCACCAAAGAAGTAACCGACCCATTCTATAGGCGGTTCGAGAGGGCCTGGAGGAGAAGAAACCGCAGCAACGGTGATGTCAACCCCTATGCACCCTAAGTCACTCCTTCCTACACCCGGTCGTTTTGCTTCATGCACCGGGTGTACTCTTAACCAACTCAAGTTTGATCGTTTCGGCCTCTTCTATGTCTCTTTCGGCTTTATTTGTGTCTTTCTCGATTTCATGTTTTCCTCATCGTTCTTTATGCCATTTTCGGCATTGTCTCTGTTATTTTCGGCTTCTATCTAATTAATATCGGTTATGTTTAAGTGCATTTAATGAGATAATCCTAATCAATGAGATAACTCCCAACCACCCGCACATTTAAAATCCAACTAACCTGGTTACTTCCCAACTAACACTTACCTAGGGCCTTGCAATCTGCTGCTTCCCCATGCGCCCTGAAAAGGTAAAAATTCTTTTCCTTAATAAAATAAAACTGACCATCAATGCTAAGATTTTCCCTCCAAAACCGATCATATATAAGGAGCCATCCTCTACTCATTTTATCACATCCGAAAGCACAAGATCACATCTGATATTCTTGAATCCCGTCTCTCTCTCAATACCGAAATCATGCCGAGCAGAACTCTAGGAAATTTCCTAAGCATTGATTACAACTCCTGCACGGGCGAGAGGGACTGTACTTCTGAGCAGAAACTCATGTATGACGCTCTCAATAAAACCGGTCTTCAACCATTTCTTGAAGAGGCCGGACCTATTCTCCTAGACGATGTCAAGGCCTTCTTTCGAAGCGCCTGCATTAGAGGGATATATATCGTCTCTACTGTCCGAGACCATACGTTCTGGATCGATGAGGTTGAATTTGCCTCACTATTCGGTCTACCCACTGAAGGTTTCTCTGATTTTCCGACTATTCAAGACCTTGCGGGATTTGAAACCGCGTAATACCTGTCGGCCACCCATGCTCCGGTGGAACACTTTGGGCCAAAAACCCATCTTGCTATTCACGGTCAGCTACTACTCGAAATCGTGACCCGGTCGATTCTGTGTCAATCACCGAATCAACGGTATTCTAGGAACACCTACAATCTTATGACCCACATTCTTTGCGAATCGGCCATCAACTGGTCAACGGTCATATGGGAAAATCTAAAGAATATGGCGCTGACCAAGAAAGGTCTCGGGTATGCACCGCATATCAGCAAACTGATTCTTGGGTACCGACCAGAGTTCGGACCGGGCACACCGGCTTCTTCCTCAAACATCCTCGACAAGGATTCTGTAATAGACCGAATATGTAGAATGTCTTTTCAATAGGCTGTACTTTGCATTATTTCTGTATGCCTATCTCTGTACCGAATCCTATGCCGGTTTCCTCTCTCTACTATTTGAATTTTAATATCACTTCAGTTTAAATGACCGGGTCTTCTTAACTCTTTGAACATTTATCTAAGTAACCGGTTAACATCTTCAAACTATAACCGCGTTATTATCCGGTCACATAAACTCTGCTTAAAATAATCTGTTAACACTGATCACTCAAAATAACCGGTTAGACTTCGAAACCGCATCATCAATCGGTTTCAAGAAGAGTGCGTCATCAATGACATTAGCAAAGGTTTTTGGAGGGAGATTTCCCGCCCAAAATTGCCGCCCCTCTGTTTACCGCCCTTTGTTTGGCGCCCTTTGTTTGGCGCCCACGGTTTGGCGCTCATCTCAATTCGGAGGGAAAATTCCCGCCTTTTATTGATGGGACGGTTGGGCTTCCAAACCGCATCTATAAAAGGGACTTTCGGTCATTTTACTTCATTCTCACGCGAATCTGCTTTCTCTCTCTAAGCTCTCTCAATCTCTTAAGCGGTTATCTCTTACATTCTCAAATTCTTAAACATGGGGCGTGATTCGGCTTTGTTCAGACTCTACTCTCAGGTGGATTTCGAGGAAATCCGGTTGAATGGTACGCCCGAGGCGAAGGAAGTTATTGACCGGCTAATTAAACCGGTCTGGAATATTTCCTCGGCGGTCCCCATATTATTTACAAAGATGCGGTCGAAGAGTTCTTCAAAACCGCCAACGTCGCCTACGACAAGATCACCGCGACTGTATGCGGTTCACAAATAGAGCTCACCGAAGCATTGGTGGCCGAGAGCTTGCATCTCCCAACAACCGGCCAGGATGCAACAGCAGAAATAGAGCAGGACACCTTTGAGGCGGCTTGCCACATTCTATCGGCAACCAATGAGCCGATCAAAACATCCGGGAGTAAACAAATGTTGAAGCAGGAGTTCATCCCGGTGTGTGACATCTTCGCAAGGGCGATTCTGGCGAGGGGAGGAAACTTCAGCAACCTCACCAAAGACAAAATCAAGATGTTGATCGGTCTGATGGAGGGAAAAGAGGTCAACTGGCAAGATCGGTGTTCAGTAACCTAATGGACATGGTGAAACCGGATTCAAACCGGTCGTGGGGATACGCCGTGCCACTCGGTAAGATCTTCCTCCACCTAAATCTCGACGTCGGTCCCGGCGTTGCGGTAGCAGAACGCTGCCTCATCAGATCAAGGCAATTCCTTGAAAGAACGCAGCCGGCCCCCAGTTCCACAGGTGGCCAAAAGAAGAAAACCGCCAAGAAAGTTGCCTCAGCCAAAGCAAAGGCCGAAGGGAAAGGCAAAGAAAAGATAACCTTCTCAGAACCACCTCAGCACACAGAAGATGAGGAGTGGGCCTCTGAGAGAACAGACACCGAAAAGACGGAGGATGATAGAACGGTCCTCAATGAAGACGGCTCGGCTCAGAGTCCTAAGGATGTCGCACCGAACACCAACCCTGAGACCACCGAGGGTGGAGAAGAGGTTGATAAAGAAGCCAATGATGAAGGCGACAACACAGAGAGGGAGGAGGCCGAAGAAGCAGAGGCCGATAGGTTAACTGGGAAACTCCTTCAAAGCATCAGAAGAAAAGCCGAGTCGGTTGAAGAACTATACCTGGAGTGGCACGAGCACCGGTTTGATACACCGTATAGACAAATCCTACCGAGCCACACAGATGAGCAATGCATGAACAGACTGGAGGAAGTGGAGGACCTTATGATTAACGTTACGAACTCCAACACACTCCAGGAGGTACAACACCGAACTTGTCTCTTGTTACCGAAGGTTCAACTTCGGAAACTTACGACAAAAATCCGGAAAATTAAGGAGGAGCTCAACAAGATGGAATCGGTGGACACCGTAGCACCGCGGGTGTTGGCAAGGCTTGAAAAAGCCAAAGGGGAACTAACTCAAGAAGTCGAGCGGCTGGAAGCCATATGCAGCCGAATGCAGGTACCGGTCTATACTGTTCCCAAGATCGAAAGGTTTCCGGCTAACTACCCAACACCTCCACGGGAGAATGCGGCACCGATAGAATCCAGTGAAAGAGCCGATCCAAATCTCACCGAGCAATCACCTCCCCCACCACCGGAAGTCACCGCTTCAGACATCACTAAAGAATGGGTTGAAGACCGCATTAAAGAATTCGACGAGACCGCGGTTCAGCCGTTCAAAGATAGATACGGCAGGATAGTTGATTCGGCCCTAAAATTCACCGAAGTCACAAAGAATCTACTGGAAAGCCATCAAGAACGGTGCTCAGACCTCGGCAAAGGTCTGTGGGACGTGGCGATTCAGCAAGATAAATGTGTTCAGCGAACCACAATTCTGGAGGATGTGACCTCCGAGTTAAAGAAAGACCTCGTCCGGCTTGAGAGAGATATCGATCAACGGCTGAATGCGATGAGTGAGGATCTGATCGGCACGACACTTAGCCGGGTCTCCGAACTCGAGAAGATAAATGGGAGTCTCGTGGCCGAAGTGAAGGCGCTTTCCGAACAAATGGCTGAAGTTTTAAGGCTAAGGTGAACGCGGACGCCGCGGCTGTAGCGGCTGATGCTCAAGTAGCTAAGAGGGTCCAGGATGCGTTGGATGCCGAAGCAGGAAAAGATAAAGAGGCGCCGCGCTCATCTCAGCTGACCGAAGCGGAAGAGGAAGCCGCGCGAATTAAAAGAGGAGAGGCCCTGTTCCCAGGGTTTGCTGAAAAAGTAGCCACTCTAGCAGCAGAGGATGCTGAACGGTTGGAAAGGGAGGCACGGAGGCTGGAAGGCTATGCAAAGGAAAACGAGAGGAAGAAGGCGGCCGCCTCCGCCTCAGCGCCGAAAAAGCGGAAGAGGGAGGCTCCTAAGAAGGAGGCTCTTAAGAAGGTTCAGATTGTCGAGCTGCTCAGAGAGGTCTCTGAACCGGTCATCCCGAGTACATCGCAGCAGGACGACGAAATCGAAGATAAAGTCGAAGCACAACTGCGGTCTCGGTCTTCAAGACGGCGATCTTCCGAACCGACCGGTCGACAGCAACCAAAGAAGAAGAGCATATATGAACTCACGGACTCTGAATAGGGACTACCTTTCCTCTTATTGCCTTAGTACTTTTATATATATTTTGTCTCTTTTGGTTACCTATATATATAAAGTTACTTTTTGAAACCGGCCATTCTTTGCATTTCTACTTAGTTTTGATAATTTTAAATAAAATAATCAAAAAGGGAGAAATTGATAAGATAAAAGATAAAGACTCTTCCAAAATTTTTCTCAACACTCTTCCAAAATTTTTCTCAAACATTTTTCGAAAAATTCTCCCAAGTCAGTTTCAAAAATCCGGCCAAACAAAACAACCGGCCTACAGTTGCAAACTTACATGATTTTGATAATTTTAAATAAAATAATCAAAAAGGGAGAAATTGTTAGATAAAATAAGACCGGTTCAAATAAACCTAACTTAAAATAAACTTTTTATGCAGGAACAAGGAACCGGACCGGATGAACAGGAGAACCGACTAAAGAAACCTAACCGGTCAAGCTACCAAACCGATCAAGAGTATTCGGAACGTGACCGCACAAAGAAAGGATCGGCCAAAGCTCAAAACCGGAATCATCAAATAGCCGATCATCCAAAAGGCAGAGAAACAACCGGAAGAAGTCCGGTTACATCACTTATACCAAAAGCCTTTCGGCTAAGTCAAGCGGCCGACCAGTACAAGAAGACAATTTGGGTATCTGTTGAGAATGATACCAAAGGAACAGAATTAATACTTCCATATCCATGCAAGTCTGAGGAAAGACTGTAGGCTGCAGAAAACAGTACTACCGGATCCTTCTACTTCGGGATAAGCCAGAAAGGAAATCTTCCAAGTACAGACAACTGTCCAACAGACAGTGCCTACATCAAGTAAAAGACAAACCCGGCAGGTCTGTCTTACAAACCGGAAGAACAGACCGGCAGGTCTGAGACAGAATACCAGGTCTGAGGAAGCGACCGCAGGTCTGAACCTCTGAAACACTGAATCACTGCACCTCTGCTCAGCCAATCAGATTCAAGGAAGTGAAATATGACCGTTGGCATATTTCACCTATAAAAGGAGGCAGTTGCAGAAGAGTAAATGCGGGACATCAAGGGACAACAGTGTGATATTGAGATAGCGCTAAGAGCATTTACTACAAGTGATAAGAGTGTGCTGTTTTAGAAAGCCTAAGTGTTGAAAGTTAAAGTGTGTTTTACAATTTCGGTGTAAATTGTAAGAGTGTTATCGAGCAGGAAATAAGTCTCGATCGGCCTGTACTTGTATTCCTTAGTGAATATCCTTCTCGCGGTTTCGAGAGGAAGGGGTGACGTAGGAGTTTTATCTCCGAACATCCATAAAATCCGTCTTGTTACTTACTTTCTGCCGGCTTCATTATCTAACCGACTAACTTAACCACACCGCTCCAAACCGACTTTATACTAACCATACTGAATATCCAGATTACCGAAACCGACCCACCATTTCCAAATCTCCATCATCCGAAACCGACCGTGCCTATCATACAAGCGTGCCGCTTCAACCTGAAAGAAAACCTCTTCCGCGCTTGAACCTAGTTCAAGGGTTTGTGACAGGTTGTGTAGTATTGAAACCCCGGTGTTAATCTCTAACCGGATTAACCACCACCCTTCGAATGTGAACCGCTAACCGGTCCAACCCCCGGTCCACCAGCGGCGACCTAGATCCTAACAAAAGGTCATCTCTAAACAATGAAAAACTCGACCTTGGGTGCACAAAAATTTCTTACATGGGCGGAGTGGCAAGTGACCCGCAGTGCAAAAGACTACAAGGACCCGACCAGCTCCACTACTGAAACGATTCTGCTGAAAGATTTTTAAGAAGTCTGATCCTATGCTGCGACCCTTGCTGAACATTCTGAAGCCCGACCAAAGCAATAGGTTTTTGAAGTTTTGAGGATGCGCATTAGAGGCTGACCAGTCCACGTTCTTTTCGTCGAGGGCGACGAACTTTGAAGGGGGAGATTATGTTAGGCCTACGCATCAAGGCCTCAGTCCTAGAATATTTCGGCACCCTTTTTCTCGGTCCTATGGAACACATGGGCCAGTTTATGTTTTTTTATTTAATAATTCTGTTTTGTTTTCCTTCTCTTATATTTCTCTTAAACTGAATTCTGTTATTTTGAAAGTTGTTGTAACAAGTTGTAACTGAATACTCTTGGGCAATTCAGTCGCTTTAAATGCTGATGCCCACCCCACTTTTTTGGCTATGAATTGAAGCTTGTGAAAGTTGTTACTCTAAGTTATTCTCTCGTCCTCGAACCTCTTTCTTAGACTACTAGGTGTATTCTAGTAGTATTCTCTTCACACCCCGGTTTCTTCTCTCTTTAACCTCGAATTCTATTATCTCACTATATCCGCTGCACTTGATTAAAGAATTCTATACTCGGTCCCATCAATCAAGAACACATTTCTTGAATCAAGAACTCGGAAAGTTAAGTTATAGTTTCAAGCTTAACAGATTTCCATAGAACTCTCAATTTTTTCTTTTCAAATAAACCCGAGAGGTATATGAAGAACTTTCTGTTTTTCTTTCAAAGGGAAAAACCGAAAGATTTCTATACAACTCTCGGTTTTTCCTTTTCAAACAAACCCGAGAGGTATATGAAGAACTTTCGGTTTTTTACTTAAAGGAAAAACCGAAAGCTTTCCAGATAACTCTCGGTTTTTCCTTTTGAAAAAAACTGAAAGATTTCTATTTAACTTTCGGGTTTTCCCTATAAAATGTACAAAATAGGCCGATTGTTTTGTGCACAACCAAAACCTATTCAGCCAAACCAATATATCAATAATAAAACAAATGAAATTCATAAAGCAAATGACCATTATAATTCCAAAATTATCAACCAAACTAATCATCTACACAATCTGTTTTAAATTCAAATTAAAATGTACTCAATTAGTTTATAAACCTGTTTTCAGTCGAAAAAACCAATCAAAACGTACTAGAATTAGCTGGTGGGGTGAGGAGGGAGTGGTTGTTGATGTTGTCTCATAAAAATTTTAAAGCTCTCCATTCTTGCATTCATTTATAACATTTCCCTCTCTATTCTTGCATTCATTTCTAACTTTTCCCTCTCCATTCTTGTCACAATTTCTAGCTTTTCCGCTTGTTTTTCATTAATTGTTCGAGTTCTTTCTTCATCCCTCTTTTTCAATTCCTCTAGTTTCATTGCTGTTTTTTGATTCTCTTCAAACAATCGATCAGTAGATCGTTGTGAACTGTTGCCACTTCGACGATCCTCACGAAAGTGTGTGGGCCGGACACTTGATCCCATACCGAACACTCCCCCATTCTTTTGTTGTCCGAACACCCTCTCCGTCAACTCAAAGTCAGATATTTCCGGTTCGTTACTTCTTACTTCCTTCATCTCAATCTGCAAATTTGAAATAAATTTTCATTTATATAATAAAAAACTAGTTATATTCAATTAACTTATAATTTTCTCTTGCGCTCGTTCGTCCGGGACGGGAGTTGGGTTTTCTTTCGTAGGTTTTGGGGTACGGGTCATCTTGAATATTTCAATGACAGAGGGAGTATGTCCTATTTCAAGTGCCTATTGAAATAAATGATTTATAAAATTAATAACAATTTTTATATTAAGTTATTAGAAATAATGTACATATCAACTCTTCCTCCACTTGAGCAAACAGTCTACTTCCAGTATGATGTGGGAATTTGAGCTTATTTCTGTTGACAACATTGGTTCGAGTGTTTTGCTGTATTTGAAATAAAAAAATAAAGTTAGAATAATTACTATAAGTTTTTATTTGAATTATGAAACCGTACCTTAAATTTTTCCGTGAAGTAATGGTTTCAACACACGAACTCCCAATCATCTCGATTGTAGTTTCATGGAGGATTGGCAAGTTCCACTGCCTCGTCTCATTGATGAAGGCAGATATAATCTCTGTTCAAATCCGAGCGCCATCTATCCCATATCTGTTTAGCGTGTGCCAATCCGGACTTTTGATATTGATCAATAGAACCATCAGTACACTCGAACGGATCCTGAAAAATAAATCATTCAAATGTTATAAAAAAATATTGAATGATTAAGTAATGATTACCTCATAACAACCAAAGTGAATCAAATTAGTCATCACTTAATGTCTTCCACTTCAGTAGACGGTATGATACGGCTAAGGAAACAATTTAAAGAAAAGCCTTTATTGTTTAAATAAATCTTCAAGGCAGTGGAATAAAGAGTTTTCAAAACAATTAATTCATTTTGGTTTTGTTCAATCAATTAATGATAACTGTTTATTCATTTTTAAAACTGAAAAAACATTTACTGCCTTGTTAGTTTATGTAGATTATATACTTATTGCTGGAAATTCTATAGAAATTATAAATGATGTTAAAAATTATCTTGATAAAAAATTTACAATCAAAGACTTGGGCAAAGCCAAATATTTTCTAGGGTTGGAATTGCATCGTACTAAAGATGGTTTATTTATAAATCAGCGCAAGTATATTCTTGACATATTGGCTGACACAGGTCTTACTGGATGTAAACCAGTTGATATCCCAATAAAAAAAGGGATCAAACTCAATGAATTAAATAGTCCAGAATTGGCTGAACCCGAGATGTTCAGAAGGCTTGTTGGACGTTTAATTTACTTGAGTTTTACAAGACCAGATATCGGTTTTAGTGTCCAGCAACTAAGTCAATATATGCAGAAACTGCTGGAAGTCCATTGGGAGGTTGCCTTACAGGTTGTCAAGTACCTTAAAGGCACGCCTTCACTTGGACTGTTTTACTCTTGTAATACTAATAGTGTACTTGAGGCTTTTTCAGATGCCGATTGGGCAACTTGTACAGACAGTCGGAGGTCCCTTACAGGTTATTGTGTTAAACTTGGAGGAGCCATGGTGTCTTGGAAAACAAAAACAAAACACAGTCTCATGATCCACTGTAGAAGTGGAATACCGAAGCATGGCCACCACTGTATGTGAGCTGAAATGGATCATTTTTTTGCTGAAAGACTTCAATGCTGCAGTACATCTCCCGATTCCCCTACGCTGCGACAATCAAGCTGCAATACATATTACTGAAAATCCAGTCTTCCACGAGAGAACGAAACATCTCGACATAGATTGTCATATTGTGAGGGACAGTTTCAAACAAGGTTTTATTCATCCATTACATGTATATTCAAAAATTCAACAAGCTGACATTTTACAAAGCCCTTAGAATTTCGACCTTTTGTTAATCTTAGAGACAAGATGAACTTAAGGGAAGTTCATCTTGAGGGAGGGATGTGAAAATATATTGATATTATATGTTTTTATAAGTTTATAGTCTTATTAAAACCTGATAGATAATTCAGGGACTGTAACAGATTTATTACATTAATAGAAGGGATTGACGACTCCCGAAGCCATTCACGTTTTTCTTAATCAGCTTCTTCATTCTTCTCCGACCTAATTCTACAAATCAATCCAAAGTTAAAAAACTTCACAATCAACAATTATAGCCAAAGTTCAGAAACTTCACAATCAGCAATTATAGGTGTTTCGGTTAACGTGCATAATGAGAATTTCACTAGAGAGAGAAAAAGCCAAATATCACATCCAAAATTTGTTGCTTATCTGGTTTGGCTGCCTTTTTGATTCTTCAAATTCTATCACTTAATGATCAGATCCACAGATATATTTCACCTGAAGAAGACTCACTTACACAGGCGTGCTAAAAAGAACACTGTTGTCATGGCTATAACCCATTTGATTCAAACCAAGAATCAAACACGAAAACTCATCAACCACTTTCACATATATCCTCTTCTGAACCAATATTGCTCCATGAATAAGATTCAAGGATCAAGCTATTTGAAGATGGTGGTAATAAAGTAAAGCCATCTTCCCATATTGTTCTTTCGTCTTCAATGAGCAGATACAAAAATGATTTTACTAATTCAGGTTGATTAGAGAACCAGTCCGTGCAAGAATTGGAGAACTATGATGAGTACAAGGCTGATGAAACAACAAAGACAGTCAATAGTTGTTTGAAGATAGCAGTAAACATGAGGGATGATGCTACCAAGACTTTGGTATCTTTACATCACCAAGGAGAACAAATTAACAGGACCCATGCTGCTGCTAACATTGATTATGATCTAAGTAGGGTATATTGTTCTTTCTCAAATATCACATTCAAAGAGTGACACCTAGAAGATTGCATGGACTTTAAAGCCTTCAGTTCCACCATCTACAACATATTTTATGGTTTCTTCTGGTGGGTTGTCATCAAAATATTATTCAAGAAAATCACAAATGTTGAAGGTCCTCCCAAACGAGTAATACAAACAACTATGCTTGCAGGCGCTCCTCCCGGAGCTTTGGAGAAAGTTGGCACATCTGCAAAGAAACATTGCTTTCTATTTGTGACAAAATCGATCGAGCGACGAATATGACGAATGGTCTTGTAGAGAAAATGAAATTGGGCTGTCTATATGGTAGCTTCACTAGAGCTGGCTGGATTGGGCTGGCTGAAAATGAAAGAATGATAAATTGGCTTCTTTGATAAATAAACGTGTTTTTCGATGCGAGAACGGCTTTGTCGATCAAAATGAGTTCTTGATAGTCTTCAAACCGTAGAGTAAGATTCTCTTGTAATTGCCGAAAAAATGGAGATTTGTCGATTTGATTCGTCAATACCAAGAAGAATGCTAAATTGATTTTCTTTGAAAGGAAAAAGCTAAAGTTGGAAAGGTTGAAAGCTGACAGCTAATGAAGATAAGACCATTCATGATGATTGTTGTGAACTGAATTAACGAAGATTGAACTATCTATATCGGGTAGTTCGAAAGAAAAAATGAAGTTTGCTGAATTGGGTTTGCTCGGCTGTCTAAATTGGATAGCTAAAAAAAATAAAGTTTGCTGAATTAGTTTGTTGAAGACGATGGATGCATGATCGTAACTTGATTTTCATCGACTAGTTTTGTCAAGATGAAACTTTGTTTCTATTATGTTTCTCCTTGAGGGAGGATGTAAAAACAATAATAATAACATAGTTAATTAGTTACTAACTAAAACAGTTAATTAGTTTGTTATAGTTTTATGAATTGTAATTAGTATCGAAATTCTATATAAGGGATATATAATTGTTTGAAATGACCACTTCAATAATACAATTTGAGTTTACAGTTTACACCCCTTCAAGATTTTAACAAGGTTTCACAGGTGAGTCGTGACGGCTTTGGAGCAAGAGAGTGTGGATGAAGCTTTTAGATATACCAGGGAGATATTGAAATGGGACAACATGAACAGACGTCCCATAACTACTACATCACTCAACGAGGAAAAAGAGTCTTCAACCACTTCTTCTTCTTAATTTAATTATTATATTCTTATGAAAGAAGATATTGTATCAATATAGAAAAGGGAAATAATTGTATTTATTGTTGAGAAATTTTAAGTTGTAGTAAAGCGGTCCATGATTAGTAAACAAATGGTGTCATGATCATCATCATCGTGATGATTATCATGAGATAGAATATCTTTTGGTTTCAACTTCAAGAAGACGAGTCTGTCTTGCTGCTGCAGATTCTTTGGCGGTCTAGTTGTCCTGGCTTCTTCTTGATCAGCTTGTTGTGGTTCCAGTCCTCTTGTTCTTCTCCCAAATTTCGGCAGATCAAATTCAAGAGACTTGCATGTTTGAATCTTCTCTTTCACCTTTGTCAGCTCTTCCATCCAAACACCCACCATGGAATACATTTTCTCTATCTAGTGGGATTTCAAATTGATTAGTGCAAAGATGAATGCAGAAATATGAACGCTTATATAGATTTTATTTAGGTGAATGTTTCAGTGAATTTGTTTTTAACAAGTTGTGGTGACAGGGTTTAAAAATGGAATAGAATCATAGGAATATTCGAGAAGTCTCTCTCAATAATGTATTTGGAAGATGAAAGCAATTAGAGATATTTTCTTGTAATGGTGTGGCTGTTGTTGGCTTGTCCTTCTTTACTTTTAGTATATAAATAACATTTTGATGTATATATCTCAAAAGTGAAGGATGGCATTATTAATTTGATTGAAAAAAAAGAGAGGAATTAATTTAGGGGCTAAAGCAGTGAACAAGCATGGAGACATCTCCACCTCTCACTATGTTTCTCTTTCGGGACGACAGAGACAATTAATCAAGATATTATTTATTCGATCGATCCATCGATCCGGGGATGAAATGTCTTTTCTTCTTTTCCTTTTTTTATCAGATATTTTTTGGGTGTGATCTTTAATATCAGATACCAATTAAATTACAATTTACAAGGGTGACTGTATACACAATGCGAGTGTGACTGCGATTGCGATCGATGGGCCAAAACGCCCATCTTTTTCTTCTTCGTTCAGTGATGAAAATATCTGTGTGCCATCCACGGGCCACCATGACCCATGTATGGTTTGAGATTGACAGAGAGGAGTCTGGCATTGGCAATTTTAACAGTATATGACCACCACACACATACACACACACAAAGATATTTTAAAACCGCATCTAAAATGGAATCCTAGATTTGGGATTTAATCTAAATTAATGTTTATATTAAAAATACAATTCAATAAGAGGTCTTAAATGCTAAAAGAGTATATATATATATATATGATAACTCCATCTCATCCTGAAATAAATATATATATATATATATATTTATATATATATATATATATAATAATAATAATAATATTATTATTATTATTTAATTTGAATTTGAATTTAGTTGATCGGGTTGAGAGATGTGATTAATTTGGATATATGTAATAGTAATAGATATTTGGCCAAATCCAAATTGAGGAGCCCAAACCCAGTTCAATTCTTCTCTTTCTTCCATAGTTTCCAACTTCTTCTTTTTTTTTCTTTTTTTTTTTCTCTTACTTTATAAATCAGAATTCCCATTAGCCCTAATTTTATAGTTGTCTTGCCTAGTTGTCTTGCCCTAATTCAGAGTTCAAACCATAAATGAAGATTGTATTTGTGGATACTGCATGCCTACTAGAATGTTACAAATTTACAATATCTAATATCTATTCATTATTTTTTTCATTCTTTTGCAATTTAAGGTTCTCATAGATGTTTTTATTTTGAATATTTCTTAGCATATCTCAGTTCTCAAAAGATTGATTTAATATTTAATAGGTTGATTTTTTTAATGGATGATCAAAGAGCTAAGAAGAAAACCTTGTTTTCATTTTTTAAATCAAAACCTAGTACATCAACTAGTGAGACTAAGGAGCTGCAGGAGCATACTTCAATTAACGTTGATATGTCAAACCATGATAATAAAGTCATAAATAAAAATAATATTCAAAAGTGCGAGTCACAAAATGTCGACTAATTAACTAATTGATAATAAATATAAAATATTAAATATATATATATATATATATACATACAAAAAATTATAAAATTATTTAAACAACCTCAAGTGGTCTAGCGTCGAAGGTCACATTTCATGTTTAATATCAAAGTTCGAATCCCAAAAATTGTAAATTTAAAAGTGATTATTATAAATATTTGAGAGATCGATGTTAAAAATGTATTTTTGAGTATAATATATGGTGGCACAACTTTTAAACAAAGGATAAGAGGCATGTGAAATTGTGAAGTCATATTTATTGGTTGAATTGACGAGCATTTGAAAGTGTGAGGTAACGAGATTGAGGTCGGATGGTGGGGGTGTTTGTTAGTCGAGAAGATAAAGAGGCATATGAAAAAGTGTGAGTCACTAAATGATATCAATTGAAGAGTTAGTGGTTGGTTCGACGAGGTATAAGAGGTGTGTGATTGGTGGATTGTTTGTCGATAGGGTAAAGAGGCATATGAGGGGGAAAAGATGCATATGAAATGTATGAGTCACAAGATAAGGGTCAATTGGGGGATTAGTGGTTGGTTTGACGGTGAATAAGAGGTGTGTGATCGATTAGAATTTGTAGTTAATTTTTTGAAGTGGGGTAAAAGAGGTCGACTAAGATTGGTGGTGGTATTTATTATATTGGAGAATCACAATATTATGTGATGCGTATAAATGTTTCAACATGAAAAGTATGAGTTTACTATATGAAGAACATGTCTGATGTATTTGTTGTTTTCAAAAAGTAGAAGGTTTTGTTTGAAAATAAAATAAATTAGAAGGTTAAATGATTGATATATGACAACGGAGACGAGTACATTAATTTAGATTTTAGAGAGTTTTGAATTATGAATGGGATTGGTATAGTGAAGATTATTCCTCAAATGCCTTAAGAGAATGGAGTAGCTGAACGGATGAATCGAACATTGAATGAGCATGCTAGAAGCATGAGATTGCATATTGGACTGCCTAAAATCTTCTAGGCAGAATCTATCAACACTAATGTCTACTTGATAAATAAAGGACCACATGTTCCTCTTGAATTCATAATTCTAGAATAAGTCTGAAACAATAAAAAGGTAAATATTTCTTGTTTGAAAGTGTTTGGTTGTTTATCATAGGGCTGCAAATGAGTCGAGCCGAGCTCGAGCTCGAACGAGCTTATAAATTTGAGCTCGAGTTTAACTCGACTATATTACCCAAAAGTTCGACTCGACTCGAAAACTTGAACCAAAATTGAATTATATATAATAAATTAATTTTTTTATATTTTTTAATATTATATATATTATAAACTTTTATTATATATAATATATTAATTTTTCTATTTTTTCAATATTATATACAATATACTCATTATTACCTCCTTAGTATTTACTTTTATTATATATATATATATATATATATATATATATTATATTAATATATTTTTTTTTAATATTATATATAACAAATTAGTTATTACATCCTTAATATTTATTTTTATTATATATAATATATTAATCTTTATTTATCTCTTTCATTATTAATATAATATACTTTTATTATATATATATATATATAATATTAACCTTTTTTATCATAAATCTCTAATATTGTTTGTCGACTTTTTTTTTATCCTCAATCAATTGAAAATCAGTGTTTTTTATATTTATTCAACCCTATCTATATAAACATAAGTACATAAGTTTCTCCTTATACATGAAAAATTATCTAAAAGTAAAAACAATATTAAAGAAGTTAAAACAAATTTAATTACCAATTGTGAATTAATGAGATGTGAAGATTGAAGAAAGAAGAAGAAAAAGAGGAGTAAAAGAAATTGTGAAAACTGAATAAGAAGTATATAAAAACTAAAGAAGAAGCGATAAGAGTGATTGGAGAAGAATAATAACTAAAGAAGAAGAAGAATAACTAAAGAAGAAGAGATAAGAGTTATTGAAGAAAAAGAATAATAACTGAAGAAGAAGAAGAAGAATAGTAATTGATGAAGAAGAAGAGTAACTGATGAAGAAGATGAAGAGTAACTGATGAAGAAGAAGAGATGAAAAGTGACGAAGAAGATAAAGAGTAGCTGATGAAGAATAAGAGATGAAGAGTGACGGAAACATTGTGTAAAATTTTAATATTAAATAAATAAAAAATATTTAATTATTTTGAGGCTCGAAAAAGCTCGACAAGTCATCGAGCAAGCTTTATATGAGCTCGAGTTCGACTCGAATAATAAACGAGCCGGCTCGAGCTCGACTCGAACTCGGTCAAAGTCAAGCTCAAGTCGAGCTTTGACCGAGCAGTTTGCGAGCGGCTCACGAGCGGCTTGACTCATTTGCAGCCCTAGTTTATCATATGTGCATATTAATGAATGTGATAGAAGCATGTTTGATCCAAAGTCTAATAAATGTTTTTCAATGGTTATGGTGATATCGAGTTTGGTTATCGTTCTTTGATAATTAAAATCAGAAGATCATTTGTAGTAAGAACTTCATCTTCAATAAACAGGTTCTTTACAAAGATTATGTTGGGAAGACATCAGATTGTGATTCCAAAATCCAAGAGTCTTCTATATTGATTTAATAGATTTTTCAGCTGAATATATATACTGATTGTCGAAGAAGACCAATGTGTTGTTGAAAATAAAATAGTTAAGAACATGGTACTAGAGGTAAATTAGCAAATATCAGTTATACAATTAAGAAGATCGTCAAGAAATCGAAAATTAGTAGAGGTGGTCTCCTTCTCTAAACCTCATCTTGTTGACAGCTAAAGACGAACTTGAATGCTACAAGGAAACAATACAATCAAATGAATCAGTTAAGTGGAGGTCTGCGATAAAAGATAAGATGAACTCTCTAATGTCGAGTCAGACTTGGCAGTCCATCGAGCTATCAAAGGGAAAGAAAACACTTCACAACAAATGAATCTTCAAGATTAAATAAAAACATGATAAATCATGAGGTACAAGGCAAAATTGGTTATGAAAGGATTTCAACAGAATGAAGGTATTGACTAGAACGAGATATTCTCTCCCATGGTCAAATTTATGACAATTAGAACTATTTTGAGTTTAAATGTGAAAGAAGATCTTCATCTTCAACAAATGGATGTCAAAACCATTTTTCTTCATAATGATTTGGATGAAGAGATTTAACGCGACAGCCACAAGGTTTTGAAGTAAAAGGAAAAGTTAAAGTTGTGTGTAAGCTTCCGAAGAACTTGTATGGTTTGAAATAGCTCCAAGGCAATAGTATAAGAAATTCGATAACTTCATGAAAAGTAACAACTTTATAAAGTGTGAAGATGATCATTGATGTTATATCAAGAGACTTGATAAATCGTACATTATTATGGTCATCTACGTTGATGATATGTTAATTGTTAGAGCAGGTTTATATTAGATTAACAAGCTAAAGAAAGAGTTGTCTAAGAATTTTACAATGAAAGATTTTGGTGCGGGAAAACAAATCCTTGGAATGAGGATCTTAAGGGATTATTAAGTACTCAAATTTTCACAAAAAAATATGTGAAGAAAGTTCTCAACATATTCAACTTGTATAATACAAAATCAATTACTACCCACTTAACTAGTCACTTTAGACTATCCAAATATCAATCGCTTTTACCTGAGAATGAGAAAAATTACATGAACACAGTTCTACATGTCTCTATCATTTATTGTATTATTTATGCGATGGTTTGCACACGATCAGACATATCACATGCAATGGGAGTTATTAGTATATTTATGAGCAACCCAAGTAGACAATATTGAGAAGCACTAAAGTTGATATTATGATACTTAACAAGAAGTATGAATCTCGTTTTATGTTTTCGAAAGTCTAACATGAGTTTGGAAGGATACGTTGGCGCTGACAATTGTGGTGATGTTGATAGTAGTAAGAAAATGACAATGTGCATCTATACTCTAGGAGGTACGACAATTAGTTGAGTTTCAAAATTGCAGAAGATTGTTGATCTTTCTAGTTGTGAGGCAGAGTATGTTATTGTGACAGAGACTGCTAAGGAGACGATTTGGTTGCAACCCTTTTTGCAACAATTGGGACAAAACTACGATGGAAGTGTGTTAGAGTTCCATTCATTTGGCAAAGAATCATGTTTATCATGGAAGGACGAAGCATATACAAGTTCATTATCATTTCATCCGATCAACATTAGAAGATGGAGTGAATCTAGTAGATATGCTAACGAAAGTTGTGACAAAAGAGTAATTGAATTTGTTTGCAACTTTAGTTGGCCTTCTTTGTTAAGACACGAGATGAAGAGCCACTACCGATTGAAAGAATATGAAATTAGTCTCCAAGTGATAGATTGTTGAGTTATGGAGCCTACACTTATAATAAACTTTAATTAAGTTAATTTCTATAAAGTTTATTTGGTTTGAGCTTGACCTGACCAAAAGTTATTTATGTTTTCCTATCTTAATATTTATCCTATAAATATATTATTATTAAGAGTTTATATGACACGACATAATTTTAGAGTCAGTGTGAGACAAAAACTTTGTATTATTCTTCTTCTTCAGAATGAAATCAGATGGTGGTTAAAGTGGACGTAACTCTTTTGAGTGACTACTATAAATCTATGTATTCTTGTATTTTTTTTTGCGTTTTTATCGTTTCAAAAAGATAAGATTTGGGGCATCCAAATCCTAACAGAAATTACCAACTTCTTATGTCAATAATACTCCCTCTCTAATAGTATAACTTATCTAAAATGAAAATTATATCAACACATCACCAACACCTTATTATTAACTACAAATTCAAAATAATATCAATTGAAATGTTATTAAATTTACAAACTGCAATAATATTATGGTGTATCTAGTTGCCCTCACCTTAGTATAGGTGTATCCAGTTTCCCTCACTTTAGTAAGAGTTACCAAAAATATTTCACTAGTGTTAAGATTTTAATGCCCTATATCATTAAAAGGCACAAACCTAATAAATTTTTTTTGCAACAATGAATTGAATCCGGGTTTCCATTGATAAGAATATAACCAGCTCTTGTGCACCCAATTGCTTTTCCAGCTAAGGGAAAAAGGAACGTGGTTTTCCCTACCCATATATGTTATACCAACATAAACACGATCATGATTTTTCCAGTAGCACACCTTATGATATGTGTAACATCTAAAAACAGACGACATCTTAAAGCGTTAATTCGACTCGATAGTTTTCGCCTCATAACTTACCTTCCTCTCGAATTCCGAGTGGGATGAGGAACCAAAATGATAGGCCAAACTAAAGTCTAATTTTCGATTTCATTAAATCACGTGGCTTACCTTTTTTTCAAACATCGTAAAATGAAATGAGGGTATGACTTCCTCGGAAGTCATCTCATATAAAATGAGGTGAAGAACCGAAATAGGATTTAATGATATCGATTAGACTAACTTCACACTAGTCTTCCCATGATCCAAAATGATTAAGGAATCAGAATAAGGCATTATAGAAGCACGAACTTGATCGAACCACTTTAGTCCCAACACTACATCATAGTCATCCATAGGGACTAACGTAAATGAGACAATTCCCTTCCAGTCTCCGATCCTAGTGTGCACTTTCTTAGTCTCCCCGGTCACCGGCTTGACTGTTATATTCACGGACTTTATCGTCCCTCTCGTTGGGTGGATGCAAAGACCCAACGCCTTAGTCAATCCTCCACGCATGAAATTGTGAGTAGCTTCAGTATCCACTAGTTCTTTGATCTGCCTTCCCCCGATCAAGGCATCCATGAACATCGAGCCCCTCTTTGTTCCCTTGATCGGTTCTGCAACACTAAACTTTACAGCATTGAGTAGTATTAAAGATCCTATTTGAGTCTCTTCTTCCTCATCGAAGGACTCATTTTCTAGAATTACCGCAACCTTTTTACCTTTGAACGTGCATATGAACTTTGTGTGGTTGGTGGCACCACAAATGTGACAAGTCCTTGGCTTACCCGATTTGTCGGTTTACCTTCCCGAATTGTAGTATGGTTGTCACTTCTTGGGTGGGCGGTCTCCCCCACATTTCTCTTTATCATGTGGGCGGTCTCCCCCACCTTTATCCTCATCATCTCTGATGAACTTCGGCATGTCCACTAACAACTTGAGCTCGATCAACCTCTCCGCAAACGCAATTATCTTAGAGACGTTCTACACCTTGGCTTTTTGCAGTTACCACTATGACTAAGTTTTTAGGCCGTTAACAAACGCGAACAGAGCCTCTTGTTCTGTTAGAATAGGTAACTCTAACATCAATTCTTGGAACTCCTTCACATACTCTTCCATGGTCTTGTTGTGCACAAGTTTACTTAGCCACTTTCGTGCCTCATAATTGGCGTTCTCTGGAAGAATTAGCGCTTGAAATCGGTCTTGAAATCTTTCATGTTTTCATCATCAACGTACCTGTTCAATGTCCTATTCACGCCTTCTCCATCACAATAGCGTCATCTCTATCAGGAAGAAAGGGATCGTCTAAAATTTGGTGTGATCATCAAGTATGTTTGATACTCGAAAATATCATTCCATGTTCTAAAGGAAGCCCTCAACTTCTCTTGCGCTCCTCGAGAGTTGGCTTAGGAACATCTATTCGATGAGGTGTCGCACCTCGAAGTTCTCCTCCATTCCACCCAATCTGACCTTCCATCGCATCGAGCCTCCCCATCATTTCCCTTCGGAAAGCGTCAATCATCACATGGGTTTTTTCTCGAATTGTGTCGAGTACTTCCTGTTGGATATCATTAATCTCCCCTCAATCGATCTCAGCACTTCGTCACGAATGCTACGATTCGAATTGTTAATGATCCCCATGACCTCATTCATCAAGTTTTCACTTATCTCATCCAACACTTTCACTCTATCAGTGACCACGCTAAATGCTTCGAGAGCTTTTTGGTCACCTATGCTTCCATGGCAGAACCTCTCTCGACGACTTATCCATCTTGGATCTCTGTCCTTACGTTTGCCGCTCGAAACCTTAGTGACGGTAGCAACACTTAAATCCATCTCTTAGATGAAATTCGACATGTGTGACACTAAGCTAAATCGACTCATATTCTAGCTAGTAAGCCTTTTTAGACAATGCAAGAAGAACTTAGAAAGATAAAGAGAGCTTGAGAATAAGAATTGTATTGATTGAATAATTGGTAATTACAAAGTAATACTTTTAAGGTATTTATATGGCTAATTACAACTACTACATTTATGATATCAATCAACTACCATATTAATGATATTCTCCAAACTATCTTATTAATGGGCCTACTACCCAACTACTACATTAATTACTTTAGGACATGTCTTCTCTGATGCTTCTAGAATATTCCTTGTAATGCTTCTAGAATATTCCTTGTAGTGGCTTATTTAGATGATTGGACTTCCTTTGGGCTAGAAAGATTAGTGCACTATGAGGCCAAGACTTTAATGAACATCGGTATTCCCTTGAATGGACCGTGACACCAATGGACCGAAACATATTGTTATTTTGAGGAAGTTCTCTAACTCGATTCACCTGTAATGATATCATATACAATCAAAATTTGTGTTCTTCACTTAAAGAATGAATCTAAAATGATATAAAATATAATGGATTATGGCAGCCTGAAATCTTTACAACACATATATTATTTACCGATCATATTTCTAGAACAATATAGAATAATACATGCATAGTGCAAATAAGGTTAACAAGATCTATAGAACATCATGCCTCAAAATAATAATTTTAAATTTACATATTTAATTTTAGAAACATCTATATGTCCTAACTATGAAAAGATAGAAAAACAACTAAAATCATTCAATACCTCTCCAAGGTGAATATTTGTTTTGAATATCTTCACAAAGGGAGAACTAGACTTTTCATTGAACTGCATTGCAACCAAAGAATACATTATTATAATTGTACAACAATGAAAAAGAGAATGAATTATTATTTTATACAATGTCAAAAATAATAAACTTACAAGTGTGATATGTTCAGCTGAAGCAACCCTATGTTTAACGATGTCACAGGTTGCGATAACACACTACCATCAGTTAGTCGAAAGAAACAAAAACACACAACAAAAATATCAGTAAATAGAGACCAATTTTCTACAACAGCATTGATTTAAGGGTAATAATGTGGATATATGACAAAAAGAGTCCATACCCAGCCTAACCATATATATATATATATATATATATATATATATATATATATATATATATATATATATATATATATATATATATATATATATATATATATATATATATATATATATATATATATATATATATATATATATATATAGTGATAAATATGAATTCCTACTTCTTAGGGTTCAATTGATATGGATAGATATAATGTGAAGAGAGAATAAGAGAAATAAAGTTGAGAAGCCAAAGTTCAATAATTATCAGTAACACTATAATTTCAAAATAAAATGTATCATGCATCTAGATAACGAGAATCACTCTGAATTAGTTAGCTATATGAAAATGTATTTGACATCAATTTCATGATCCCACAAACTCAAGGTGCCATATTCTGTTGAGTTTTTATAACAAATGCCTTGTTTGTAGACCACTGAAAAAAATATATTCTTTCTATTATTGATTGTTAAGACCTTGAATATATATAGATTGCAACAAGACTACATTTAAGATAATTAGGTGAGTTTTTCATTACCTTGTTTATTTTTGTAGACAATAATTTCAATGAGAATCAAACTTGAGACCTATTATTAGAAGAAAAAAATGTCAATGAACATATATAGATCCAAATATAAAGAAAAAACATCAATGAATTTATTAATCTAAATTATAGTAAGTTTTGATATAATATTATCTTCAAAGAACCTCATCCATGAAAAAAAAATGTGAGAAAAATAGTATTTCTAAATATTAATAATTTATAATAATCTTGTAACTTTGGATGGACGTAACTTTTGGGATTTCCCTCTATCTATTTAATATTATCTATAAACAAAATAAGATGGTTTTTAGTACATCAAAAGTGAAAGAGCTTTCTTATTGACAAATAAAACAACAATTGCAAAGAGACTATATTTCCTTGTCAAACAAAAAGACAATGATAGAAAGTAACATAAGAATTTCTTTAGTTTGCTTAAATGTTGGAATGAAAACATTGGACTTTTTGACAAAAGTAGTTGAAATAAAGTCCATGTGTATATGCAATAGTTGAAGAATTGGAGAACGTGGTTCAAGTTGTTAGAGCTACAAATATAGGAAATTTGTCCAATGTGTGATTAAACAAACTACTATTTTCTTGATTTATTTGGAATGCTGCAACATTTAACTTAGAATGGCTATCCTGGACAAACTATATATATTCACATATTAGATAGTGTGATTCTCATTAAAAATACAAATCTTGGTGAATTGGTTGTGGTGTTAGTCTCCTCGAAAATGAATTGATGAGGTGAGATCATCTTGACCAAACACGTTAGTCATCAATAAAAGAATTATAGACAAACTATGCTCTTTTTCCGTTTTACAAGAAAAATCTTTACTCTCTTCAGTTATTTTACAATGGAACAAATACAAAACTAGCCAAGTTTGTGTCTACCAACTCTATTATAATTTAGGATGATAGAAAGTTTTAGGGTCTCTCAACCAAAGATTAAGCAACATCTTCCTAGTTCAACTCAATAGCCTTAATGACCTTCGAGTCCTCATCCTTTTGTGGCTCGCTCGGTCCCCAAAGTTGAAGTGGAGACCTTTTTCGCACATCTTCGAAATTCTTAATTGCAGTCAATTCTAGATTAGCAATTGATATCAAGTGGACAATCTAATAATCACCGAAACATAGACTAAAACTTTGAAGTTGAAGTTGCTTCAATGAACATATAAGATGTATGGAGGCTCTTGTTGATCAAATGGTGAAGACTTTGTTCCAGAGAAGATAAAGTCGAGCCAGTGTCGGGCACGAGGTTTTTGATGCCTTAAGCCAACAAAGTAAAATTATTCTAATTTATGCTTCAAATCTTGTTAGTGTTTTCATTTTTTCTGGTGGCTGTGAGAGGGGGGCGGCTTAGGCGTCTTATGCCGCCTAACTAGCATTACCCTAGAGCCACCATGAGAAATGCAAAGTGAAGCTATATATAGCTAGCTAAGATGAGGCTATATATATATATATATATATATATATATATATATATATATATCAAATTAATATATGGTCTACCTAGCTAATTAATTATAAAAGGATGTACATAAATGAAAATAACAAAGAGAAATAGAAGATCCAATTAAGTTTACCTGTTCGGAAATGTAAAGGCGCTGGCTGTTCTTGAAAAAACCCTTTTTTAACTGGGGGACCCATCTATTGTAAGAAAATAGATTAGATATATGATAGATAGATATAGAATAGCTATAGATTAGATATATATATGATAGATAGATATAGATCTGATATATATATACAAGTACCTGCATGATAGAGAAGGCCAGAGAAGAGAATGATGAGTAAGCCAATCGTAAATTATAGGCACAAGTGACTTCCATTGTTTATAACTCTGCTCTTTCTCTTTGCCGCCGCCTCCTCCTCCTCCTCTCTTCTCCACCTGCTTGTTCACCATTTTTCGCTCTTCTGACCTTGACCGTATAACGTTGTTTTTCTGTGTATGTAAACAATTGATCAAGGTGAAGAGTAAATAAATTGGGTTAGAGTATTAGAGAATAGAAAAGTGAGAGGTGGGCTAGGGATAGAAAAGTGTGAGAGGTGGGCTAGGGTTAAGTTATCAGGGAGAGGGAGAGATTGGCGGCTAGATAAATTATTATTTGATTAGGGTTAGAGTATTTAAGAAAAAAATAACTAGACAAGAAGATATATTAGATAATAAAGATGAGAGATTATTATATCTAATTTAAGTTAATATAATAAAAATATTAAATTTTAAATAATTTTTATTACTGTTTAAATTATAATATAAAATATTAACTACACATTATACATTCACAAATTTAAATAAAGTAAAAAAAAATGTATTGCATTTTTTAGGAAAGATAATATTGTTTTATATTTATAATAATATTTAATAATTAATATTATATATATTATGTATATTTGATTATTTTTTTAATTTTAAATATTAATAAATTATTTAAATTAATAAATAGTCAAATATAAAATAAATTATATAAATATATTAAGTTTTATAAGTTTTTATTAATATATAATTTTAAATTTTAATTAAAATAAATCATTAAATAAGTATTTTTTTTCAATATATTCTTTTTTATTTTTTATTTTTTTCATAAATAAAATTACTTTTTTATTTTTTATATTCTTTATATACTCTCTTTTATTGTTTATTTTTATTTATATCTTGATTCAAATGAGAGAATTTGAGAAAATTATTAATATTATTTTGTAAATGAAACTATTATTAATATTTTTATTTTTTTATTATATTTTATTTAATTAAAAATATAAAATATTTATCATAATTTAATAAATATAAAACTGCCATCTTTCTATTTAAAATATATATTTCATTAATATTTAACAAAAAAATATATAATTTTTTTAAAGAATGCTTTTAGAGTTTTTTTTTTATGATTATTTAAATAAATATTAATTTATTTAAAAAATATTGAGTAGGATAATTTTGAAGAGTTGAATAGTTTTTGGTATAAATATTTAAAATATATTAAATTATAATAATAATTTTTAATTTTTGTAAAAATAAATAATATTTTAGTATTTTAGTTAGTGAAATTATTAATTTAGTTTTACTAGAGATAATTAAATTAGGTTTGATTATGAGAATTCGAACATTTTAAGAAATTAGTTTTCAAAATGGTGAGAGTAAGAAATAAGACTACACCATCACAAACATACTTAGGGGTGAGCAAACGGGTAAACCCAACCCGTATTACCCAAATCATATTCAACCTAAATTAAATTTACCCAACCCATAATTCAATCCATATTATTTACTAATATGGGTTGGGTAACCCAAATTATTTTTTTTATTTTTTTATTTAACATGTATTTGACTCATTTAACATATTTTTATTCGTTTAACATGTTTTTCACGTTTTTGACATTTTTAATATGTTTTTCACACGTTTAACACGTTTAACACGTTTTTGGCACGTTTAACACATTTTTGACACGTTGAACACGTTTTTAATGTTTTTGGCATGTTTAACACGTTTTTGACGCGTTTGACACGTTTGACACGTTTTTTCACGTTTTCGACACGTTTAACACATTTGACACATTTTTGGCACATTTAACACGTTTTGACACGTTTAACATATTTTTCACATTTTGACATGTTTCACACGTTTTTCACGTTTCTGGCACGTTTTGACACGTTTAACACGTTTTCCACGTTTTTGACACGTTTTGACACGTTTAACACGTTTTCGACACGTTTAATACGTTTTTCACATTATTGACACGTTTTTCACATTTTTGGCACGTTTAACACGTTTTGACACGTTTAACACGTTTTGAGACGTTTAACACGTTTTGACACGTTTAACACGTTTTTCACGTTTAACACGTTTTTGACATGTTTTTCACGTTTTCGACACGTTTAATACGTTTTCGACACATATAATATGTTTTTCACACATTCAACACGTTTAACACATTTGACACGTTGGACACTATTTTTATATTTTGACATGTTTAACACATTTTTAACACGTTTGACACATTTTTCACGATTACGACACATTTTTCACGTTTTTGGCACGTTTAACACGTTTTGACATGTTTAACATGTTTTTCACGTTTTTCACATTATTAACACATTTAACACGTTTGTAACATGTTTAACATGTTTTTCACGTTTTTGGCACGTTTAACACGTTTTGACACATATTCCACGTTTTTGGCACGTTTAATACGTTTTCCTCGTTTTAGCACATTTTGATACGTTTAACACGTTTTTGACACGTTTAACATGTTTTTCACATTTTGACACGTTTAATACGTTTTCACATGTTTAATGTCAAACGTGTGAAAAACATATTAAACGTGTCAAAAATGCTAAAAATTTGTTGAACGTGACAAAAACGTGTTAAAACTTATCAAAATGTGTTAACGTGCAAAAAAATATGTTAAACATGTCAAAATATGTTAAATGTGTAAAACGTGTTTAATGTCAAAAACGTGTTAAACGTGCCAAAAACGTGATAAACGTGTTAAACATGTTACAAACGTATTAAATATGTTACAAACATGTTAAACGTGTTAAGAATGTGAAAAACGTGAAAAACATGTTAAATATGTCAAAAACGTATTAAACGTACCAAAATGTGAAAAATGTGTTAATGTGTGAAAAACGTGTCAAATATGTCAAAAACGTGTTTAACATGCCAAAAACGTAAAAAAAAATATATTAAATGTGTGAAACACGTGTTAAATGTGTGAAAAACGTGTGAAAACGTGTTAAACATATCAAAAACGTGTTATAATGTTAAAAACGTGTTAAACGTGCCAAAAACGTGAAAACCGTGTTCAACTTATCAAAAACGTGTTAACGTGTTAGTTATGTTAAAAACGTGTTAAACGTGCCAAAGGGTAAAAAAACGTGTTACATTTGTCAAAAAACGCGTTAAACGTATTAAACATGTCAAAAACGTGTTAAACGTGACAAAAACGTGTTATTAGTATGAAAACGTGTTAAACATGTCAAAAATTTGTTAAACGTGTCAAAAACGTAAAAAAGTGTTAAACGTGTGAAAAACATGTTTTAAGTGTGAAAACGTGTTAAGGATATTAAAAATGTGTTAAATGTGTGAAAAACGTGTTAAACATATCAAAAACGTGTTAAAATGTCAAAACGTGTTAAACGTGCCAAAAAACATGGAAATCGTGTTAAACTTATCAAAAACGTGTTAGATATGTTTAAAACGTGTTAAACGTACCAAAAACGTGAAAATTGTGTTAAACTTATCAAAAACGTGTTAACATGTTAAATATGTTAAAAACGTGTTAAATGTGCCAAAAACGTAAAAAAACGTGTTAAAATTGTCAAAAACGTATTAACATGTCAAAAACGTGTTCAACGTGACAAAAACGTGAAAAACATGTTATTAGTGTGAAAATGTGTTAAACATGTCAAAAACGTGTTAAACGTGTCAAAAACGTGTTAAACGTGTCAAAACGTGTTAAACGTGTCAAAAACGTGAAAACGTGTCAAAAATGTGAAAACGTGTTAAACGTATGAAAAACGTGTTAAACGTGTGAAAAACGTGTTAAATGTATGAAAAACGTGTTATAAGTGTGAAAAAACATGTTATAAGTGAAACGTGTTAAAAATATTAAAAACGTGTTAGATGTGTGTAAAACGTGTTAAACGTATGAAAAATATGTTAAACATGTCAAAAACGTGTTCAACTTAAAGTTGGAAGATGATTAGTTTATATTGGATTAATAATAGAGAATTAAACTAAATTTATATAATTTGGGTAATTTGGGTAACCCTAACCCAACCCAAATTAAACCCAACCCAAATTTTACTCAACCCATACTCAACCCAACCCATACTAACCAACCCAAATTAATATTTTGGGTTTGGGTTAAGGTTGGGTTTGGGTAAGCCCATATTATGCTAACCCTAAACATACCACATAATTTCTATTTAAAGTATTTTAATATTAAGTATTATATGACTAATATATATTTTTAATACTTTTTTGATTATTATGTAATCTTAATAATCAAATATGTTTTCATAAATAAGGTCCTCAACTAAATAAAGAAATCTTAATAAAATATATTAAGATGTTTGGTTCCTTATTTTTTTTAAAACAAGTTAGTATTATTTTATAAAAAAAACTTCAAAAGAAGAAAAGTGAGTTTTAAGAAATAAAATTAGACAGACCTTAATTTTGTTGAAAACACAATCTGAGTTTCAAATAACTGAATTACAGAACAAACGGAATATCAAACAATTGAATTACAAATAAGTCATCAAACAAGAACTATTTTTACTTTTCTTTTTTGTAATGATTTTATAGGGATATTCCACATTTGACTGAGCTTACAACTGTCTTCCTTAATCAGAATTCCCCTCCATATATGCATGAGAGAGTTGCCATCAGAAACAATATCATCCCAAATTTTTCACCTTGTTCTCTTATTCGAGCTATGATTTTTTGTATTTTTTCTCTCCAAATATTGTAGACTAGGGCTCCAAAAAAGCATTTAAAAATATTCGCATAGAAGTTATTGCCCTTAGCCTTTTTCTTTACAAGCTCTATGATTTCGTTCCAAGTACCTGGAAATTTAGTGATATTCATGTTCAGAGAAAAATTGATCCACAACTTGGATACAAATGCGCAGTCCTCAAACATGTGGTCAATACTTTCCTCTTAAACTGCGCAAATTGGGCAATTAGCGTTTGGAATATTCATATACTTCTTAATTTTGTCTCTTGTCACCAATCTTTTTCTGAATGTCAGTCAAATGATGAATTAGTGTCGATGTATAACCTTTGAAAACCAGACTAACTACTTTATGTCAATCGACCACTAACTCCTTTGTTCTAATGACCACCCATGTTTTTCCTGCCACAAACTTTCTATTCATAATAGTATCACAACTCTTTTGTATCAGTGTTTCCATTAAATTGCATATTATGTATCAGATTCAGATTTCTGACTCCTTCTATAATACTCTTAAGAATAAAGCTACATTTTCTTTTTTGAATATCTCTGACTAAGTACAAGAGATAATTTCTTTTGATTCTGACTCTAATAGATTGGAAACAAAGGAAAACAAAATCATGGTTTTCACTCAACAGTTCGACAGTTTCAAAATGCATCCTAGAGAAACGATGAATGAGTTTGACACAAGGTTCAACAAAGTTGTCTCCACTCTATCTATTCTTGGCAAGACCTATAGCAATAGGGAGATTGCTATCAAGGTCATGCGTGCTTTGCCAAGGGAATGAGACATAAAGACGATGGCTATGAGGGATTCCAAAGACCTCAACAAGATCTCGCTCTTCAATCTGTTTGCTGATCTCAAGGCCTATGAGTTCGAGTTGAACTCAAGGATTGAAGAAGATCAACCCTCATCCATCATCATTTCCAAAGCTTTGGTGACTGTTGAAGAGTGACATGCTGCTCCTGATGTGAAGACAGCTGCCCAGCAGCTCATCACCGATGTCATGTCCCTCTTTGTGAAGAAGTTTGGAGACTTCATGAAGAAGAGAAACTCTAACTCAAGCTTTTCAAATTCAAATGATAATAAGAAATCCAAAGCTAACGTTAAGTGTTTTAACTGTGGCATTCTAGGTCATTACCAATCGGAATATCGGAAGTCGAAGCGTGATGAGAAGAAGGGCGAAGAAAATGAGCTTAAGGCTCTTGTGGCAGGGGATGGGAAGAACAAACGGAACTATAATGATTCTTACTCTTCATCCAGTGACAGTGATGAAGACAAGATTGCTTGCTTCATGGCAAGAGAAGAAGAAGAAACTCGGGAATCTGAGGTATTTGACTTCTCTTCTGAAAAATTTTCAAGGGAACAACTAGTAGTTGCACTAGATGACATGGTCATAGAGTACAGAAAGCTAGCAGAATCCCTAAATGAAATAAAGTCTTCATCTAAAGTGTCTCAACCTGTTTTGTCTCAAACTCTAGAATTAAAAACTCTTAAAAATGACAAGGTCGAGATCTCATCTGAGAATGAGATGCTCAAGGAACAGATTCAAATTCTTTCTTCTGAAAACAAGAGGTTAAACTATGTTGTTAGTGATTAGACAAGGTCTAGAGAAGCTGTCAAATATCAGATTAGTCTGTTGAAACCTACTGAATCTAAATCCGGTTTAGGATTTGATAGAAATGACCCAAACCAGCCCTGTAAAAAGTTAAATCAACAACTGACAAACTTAAGTCAATAAGTTTTGTCAATGGATTTTAACTAACATTGAACTTGATCCAATTGGTGAAGAGTTAGCTTTGAAAAATGAAATAACTTATGTTCCGCCGACTATTAGTTGGCTGAAAAATAATTTAGATGCAGCCAGCAAGTCTAGGAATTTAAACCTGACTCAAAGTCAAGGAGTGTTAAAAGAAAATCATCTTCAAAAGTTAAGGGATTAGTGGCTAGCAGGAAGGCGTCTGCTAAGTCAAAATCATACGCACTAATTACAACACAAAATGGGAAATCCATCAAAATAACTCAAATATGGATTCCTAAGGGACTGATTGATCGAGGACCCAAGTGAATGTGGGTACCAAAGTTTGTAAATATTTTATTGTGTAGGTGATACAGGGAAGCGACAGGAAGGAAACATGGAGCATACTCTTCTGAGTATATATTCTAGAAGATCAACAATGGCTCTTGCCATTCCTAAGGACTAAGTGTTTTATGTTTTAAGAATATTTTTGGTCTTAAGGACATCAAAACATTTATTTACTCATTTTGTACGTGCATAAATTGAGAGGGAGAATTTATTGCGAAAATAAATGTGCACTCAAACAAAATGCTTTAATCGGTCTATTAGACGAGGGTCGTCTAAAATAAAAAGTATGTACTTAGACGTATTTTTACTTACACATTCTATGCATCTAAGTCAATGTGTCTTGGTTAATAACCTACGCGGTTAGATGCTGACGTCTAATAGACGCTTACACGTTTATAAGACAAGAACAATTGGATGCTCACGTCTAACCAAACACACGTCTAATACGTGTTGTTCATGCGTAATTAGACGTCAACGTCTAATAGACGTTAGACGTATATAAGACACGTGATTAGACGCCTGCATCTAATAGACTCATGAGTCTAATAGACGTATAGATCTCATAGATTGTAGAAGAAAGAAAAACATCTAACTACATGTGTATTAGACTGATCAAGGACAATTGTCCCACATGCTGTGTCATCTAATTTTCCCGCTCAAACAAAAATAAATAGTCATCTCCAAATAACATGAAGACACGTGTCTTTCAAGTTAAGAGAGAATGACTTATATACCCCCAAAATTAATGATGACTTTATGGGAAAAGACGTCTAACATTAATTAATGGTTCATACCCTTACGAAAAGTGATGGTTAAGCCATGCGACTCTTGGAAATCTATTTAAGGACATCCTGCATGTGATTGAAAAGTTTCCACTCTCAAAACCCCTAGATTTCTCCAAACTTCTCTCTAAAAACCCTTGTTCATCTTCTGTCTGTTCATCTTCTCTCAAAATGGGCAACAAAAGGATTACCCTCGGACATTGTACTTTGTAGGTGAATTTTTCCTCCATGTATACGTTTGATCAACAGGAGGTGGTCGACACGTTCAGATCTTTGGAGTATTCTGCCCTCGGGAAGTATCTCGGCGGGTTGTTCATCTTCTACGAGAAAGAAGTCCGAAAGTTCTTTAAATCGGCAACTATGGTTGGCGATTCTGTCACGAGAACGGTGAATAATACGGTTATTTCTTTCAACGAGGCGTCCTATGCGAAGTTTTTTGAACTTCCATCGGAGGGCCACACGTTCAATCTGAACCTTCCTTCGAACATTATTGCGAAAATGAAGACCGTTTTCTCAGCCGACGGTTCAGAAATCAGATTAAATGGGAGTAAGAAGGTTCTTAAACCCCATTTCATCTTGTTGAACGATGTTGTTACAAAGGCTCTTCAAGGAAGGGCAGGATCTTTCCATCTCTATAGTCAAGATCGTTTTGACTATATGACGGCCATTTTCAAGGGTATTCAGTTTAACTGGGCTTCAACGCTCTTCTTGAACCTGTGTGCGACGATTGATTCCAAGAACAAAGAAAGTGTGAGCTTTTCTGCTTAACTCAGCCGATTGCTGGAACACTTAGTGGTTCCTATGGGGGATTCCGAGCCTATTAATTTTAGCTGAGTGTTCAACGTCTTCACCGTCTCCAACACTCTCACTCGGATGAAGAACTCCAAGGAGTCTCTATCTGGCACATCGAGCCAACAGACGGGTGGAAGATCCGTCACTCGTTCTAAGCAACTGGCTTCTTCTATTCTTTCGACGGGAGCCAAAAGAGCAAGAACCGTGAACGAATTAGAGGCTAGTTCTACTAGTCAGAAAAGCTCTTTGAAGAAAGACTCTAGGGTAGTTGATAACAGTGTAAAGCAAGGTCCTTCTGCACTTGCTGCTATCCCGATGTCTCCCTTGTCTCCCCCCGCAAGCCAACTGAGAAAACCGTCAAAGTCTTCCATTTCAAGAGGAGAAATGTCTAAGGCGCCAAAGGCATCTATATCTTTGAAGGCTTCGTCCAAGGTAACCCCTACTCCATCTCAGGCCGAAGTGCCTAAGTTTAATGTTCATGTGTTGGAACAAGATGTGTCTGTTTCTGTTCCGTTAGTGGAACCTGCTACCGGGCCAACTGTTGAGCCAGTTGGTCCAAATATTGAAAATCTTGTCAAGATTCCATCTCCTGTCTGTCAACCTGATCCAGTAGTTGCTGAAGCTACCGTTATTACCGAAATAGAGCAGAATGTTGTTCATACCTCTGCTGTTGTTGTCATGTCTGAACAAGCTCTTTCTTTGCCAAATGAAGAGCCTCCAGTACCCAAATAAGTTCAAGTAGAGTCTGTAGTGACAAGAAAGATAGTCCAGTCTAACGCTCTGTCTGAGCTCTTTGAAAAACCCTTACTCCTCATGAGATAATGAGATCCACCAGAAGAGTTGTTGGTATAACCATCGGAGAACCGAGGCCTACTCCAAAACCTGTTGAGGTTTTGGAAAAGGCAAGGCAATTGCAACCAATTCTAATGAGGAGGTCTTAGAGGCAACGTGTACCGTAAACTTAATGATGGATCAGGCCAACATAAAAGCTACTACGAAGATCAATATCTTCAATACCTGGGTTATGAACAGAATGTCCAATAGGTATGATAAAGTCATCAAAAGAAGAGGAATAAGCGAGAAATGGTTTAAGCTGGTCAACATTGAAAAGAGAGTCCTGAAATGGACTAAAAGTTCTGAGGTTTATGAAGCTCTAAAGAGAAAGGAGTTGGTTGAAGCCAATCTTAGAGGTCGGGCTCTTTTTCCAATACTCGAAGCAAGAAAAGCAACCTTCAATCCTTTGGAAAAGAATGCTAAAGCAGAGAAGAAGGCTTTGAAGAAACTTGGTGACATTATGCAGGAC